>NC_045558.1:51963315-52563315 GCF_009769535.1 Thamnophis elegans | reverse complement strand
TGCAACAGAGAAGGCTCTCCCCCGGGGGGTCGCCAGCCGACATTGGCTGGCGGATGGAATCCGGAGGAGACCTAACCTGTGAGATCTGATCGGTCTATGGGAGGTAATCGGCAGGAGGCAGTCTCTCAGATACCCAGGTCGATGCCATATAGGGCTTTATAGGTAACGACCAGCACCTTGAAGCGGATTCACAGACTAATGGGTAGCCAGTGCAGCTCACGGAGGATAGGTGTGATGTGGGTGTACCTGGGTGCACCCACAATCGCTCGCGTGGCTGCGTTCTGGACTAACTGAAGCCTTCGAACACTCTTCAAGGGCAGCCCCATGTAGAGATGAACTTCTTATATGCAGAAGTATGTCTCAGTTTCCCTGCCCTCCATTTCCCCCTTCTCCTCTTACATTCACATATAGACTTTACCAGATTATATATTATTTCAGTGTTAAAGGGCAATGTAAACTGAAGACTGACAAGTAATCCCTACAAGATGATAAAGACATGGATTACCCACTCTGTTTTCCAACATGATCAGGATGCTTAAGAGGTTCAGACCTGGAATAATATATATTTCTCTTCCACAATGGCCATCCTAAATCTTCATGGAATATAAAAGTTTGTTGTTGGAATATAGATTATAATATTTAAAGTTTCTACAAACACATTGTTTGGAGAAAGATATGACTTGCAGGATTCCCAGCCTTTCAAATGTTGGTCGTTCTGCACATAGTTTCTAAAATATCTTGCTGCTTGTAAAGAAAAGTGAAAATAATAATTTAGAACAATTCCACAATTGTAAAAAATCAAGCACTGGGTTAAAATCCACCCAGAGTGTAATTCTTTGATGGAAAGATATGCATATGTGTGTCATTGTAAAGACTGAGAGATTATTGCACAGGAGGTGAAACAGGCTTCTTCTGAGTGGGAAGTTGCAGAAACTTTGGTATATATGCGCAACACAGACAGGGTAAGCTGTGTGATATAATTCTATTGCTGTAAGCAATATTCTGTTGCAAGTAAGTAACAAGCCTAGTGTCCAGAAGTTCTAATGTGAAGGTCAAAAGAGAACTATATTACTGTTTGGATAAAGAATGGCACATAATCAATTATCTGATCGCTGTACATGCTAAGGGATATTTTAAAGCGATTCTGCGTGGAATATGTAGGTATATAGAGAGCACATTCAAGACTGTGACATCAATGGAGAAAGCCTTAAATAAATCAGGAGTTAATATCCACAAGGGTGTTCTTTGTAGTTTCTGGCAGAGGTTCAGAGACCATCTAGCAAAATGACAAGGCAAATATTTGCAGATCACATATCCCTGACCTCCCAAAAAGATAGACAAAAGAAACACTTTGCAAGACAATTATATCTCGAAGCATTCATTCTTTCTTATCCATGTGGTTCCTTCTCATTATCTATCCATCTTTCTCCTCATCCAGACTAAATTTAAATGGTGCCTAAGCTCAAAAGATCTATCTTGGAAGACCACTTTAAATGCCATTTCTTGATGGAAAGAGAAGATGCCACAGAACTACATAGACTTTAATAACAAAGGAAGGTTTCTATTTCTTGAAATTAAATGGAAAGCAAATGGAAGGAGAGCCTTTCCTGTGTGGTGGAACGTTCGCAAGAGCTGGCAATACCCATGTTGTTCTCATTTGCATGCCAGATAAAAGTTGTCTTATTCCCTTGGACTTTTAGTGTGATTGCTCATTGCTGCTGCTTTTCATTTGTTCATCAAGATGAACAAGTTTAATCTGTTCTGGCTAGATGGGGGTGGTGTGGTGTGGTGTGTGTGTAAGGATTACTTCTAACATGACTTTTGAAAAAAAGCACCTTTGAGATAACCATAACCTGGATGACTGAGAATCTCCATAGACACAGAATCCAATTTCTATTTTAGAGTTCACTGACTTTTTATCCTTTCTATTCATTTTACATATCAGCTTCCCTTTTGATGCCATGCCCTAGTGCCTGTTACTGAACTTTCCAAAAATAAATGCAAAGTGATGCAAAGTGATGCTGGGATGTAGAGCTTAATATGCCTCTTCAGAATCATTAAGTCATGATAGCTTTTATATTGGCTCAGTCTCTTATGCAGACAATGTAATCTATTTTTAATTTCATTGGCTTTTCTTTTTCTTCTTCCTCTTTATAAATTAGTAGTAAGACAATATGTAAAAATACCAGGATGGATGTGTGCAAATACATTAAAAAGTGACAAATTCCCCAAGATCATCTTTCCCCACTGTATCTTTCATATATTTAAAGGTATTGCTCCTTCCCAAATAATAGAATAAGAGTTTGATATAAAGCATTATTGACTTTCCAAGTATGCTTACCTGCATATATGCAGTATTTATAGTGTCTAGCAAAGCAAAGAAGATAATAGTTTGTCAGTGTTATTAAAAATATTTGAAAAGTTTGAGGAGTGGGATTATCTCAACTCCAAATCACTTCCTGTGTACACTGTATAAACAAAAAAAATTACATCATGAGGTTCTGGAAATCCAAGTTAAATTGAGCTCATCAATAAATGATCTTGAGATGCTTTATGTAAGGGAATCTTCCTATTATTTCTTCTATCAAATTTCTATAAGTAAGGCTTCCAGTGTGGGTTGACTTAAGTGGTGGGTTTCAAAAATTTTTAGAACTTCTTCTGTAGGTGTGGCCTGCTTTGTGGGAGTGGCTTGGCAGTCATATGGCTGGGTGGGCATGGCCAACTTGTAAAATGTGGGGACACTCACTTAATGCTCTTGCTTAGCAAACAAAATGTTGGCTCAGAAACTCTGGCATTTGAAGCACGCAAGTCTTAAACCTGTCAAGTTACAAGACCCTGGCACCCCTAACCCTTTAGGAAAAAAAACCAGGGGTGTTCAAACTTGACAGCTTTAAGACTTTAAGGTTTAGATAGGACTCTTAGAGGCGGGCGGGGCAATTGGTGAGCCAGCCAATCAGTAGGGGGGCGGTGGGGCAAGTGTGGGGCAGACAGGCAGGGGGAGGGAGCTGGAACCAGTTCTAAACAGCATTGTAGATTTGTGGAACCTCTTCTATAGAAGAGGTTAGAACTTGCAGGAACCTACCCCTGGCTTACTTGCATTAAAGCCTGCCCTTGACAACAGAGTATTAATGATCTATAGCAGTGATCGCGAACCTATGACACGCGTGTCAGTGCTGACACGCGTAGCCATTTGGGGTGACACGCACAGGATTTCATGCAATTCATCCTCGGCTCCTGCACGGCCGCCGAGGATGAAAGAATCTGTGCTGGAGGAACGGGGGGGTGGGACGTGTGATCTCCCCCGCCCACACTCACTTACTGTATCGCCACCGCCCCTTTCTGAGCGCAGGGGCTGCTGGTAAGGCATGCGTGCCGTGCGCACACACATCATCAGCGCTGTGAGGGAGGACCCGCAGGAGAGGAGCGCGGGAACAGTGCGCGGCTCTCTCCAGTCAGGCCGGCACAGAGAGTCTACTCCTGGGACTGTCGGTTATGACTGCACCACACTTATCTCAGTTCACGGCAGGGCTGTGGAGTCTGTTGCTTCCAGCTCCACGTCCTCATCAACATGCCGCTCCGGCCCGCCCCCGCTATGAATATTCATATTCTTCGCCCTCGCGTCACTAGGAATATTCATAGCAGGGGTGGGCTGGAGCGGCATGTTGATGAGGACGTGGAGCTGGAAGCAGCCGACTCCACAGCCCTGGTTCACGGCACCCCAAACAAGTTCAATAATATCAAGGGCAACATACGAAATCGACTGATGAACAAAGAAGTTACTAAGCAGGTATGTTAAATAATTTGTTTTTGGTTTATTAAATACAATTATATATTGCAATTATACATTTTTGTAGTTTAAACTATAAATTGCGCAAAATTATGTTTTTGTCGAAGTGACACACAACGCGAGTTATGCTCGATTTTTTGCCGATTTTTGACACACCACGCCAAAAAGGTTGCCCATCACTGATCTATAGTATTTATCAGGGTGATAAAGAGTGATAAAAGGTAAGGTGCTTGTGTGAAAGCATTCTAAATAGGGATTAGCATCAACATGTAGTTTGAGGGATACTTTATAAAATTGCTGATCTTAATAAGGGTCAAAGGGGTAGGGGGCTAACCTTCTATAAATCTTAAATAATACATATTATTGTTTTATTTATTTATAAAGAAATATTGCTTCAGCAACTCCATATTATCTTACATCTTATTTTATATTGTTATTCCATTTGTATATCAAATTCATCCAGGGTTTCCAGTTAAAAATCATTTAAATAAACCTCTTTGGCAGATTAAATCAACAAGAATCAACAAAACAATACAGTAATTAACACAAAAATACCAATATAAAAGTCATCATAGAAAAAACAAAGTAATTGATTGATAATTAACCCAAAGTAAGTAATAACTGGTTCAAACTACTATACAATTATCCTCATTTCACTTACTAGCAATGTCATGCTCAAAATCTTATAAGGTAGGCTTCAGCAGTGTGTTAACTGAGAACAACCAGAAGTACAAGCTAGGTTTCAAAGAGGCAGAAGAACTAAACATCAAATTGCCAACATTTGCAGGGTTATAGAGAAAGCAAGGAAGTTCCAGAAAAACATCTATTTCTGCATCATTGACTATGCTAAAATCTTTGATTGTGTAGGTCACAACAAACTTTGGCAACAAACATTGGCATGTTCTTAAAGAAATGGGAATACCAGACCACCTTACCTATCTCTGAGAAATTTGTATGTGGGTCAAGAAGCAATAGTTATAACTGCATATGGAACAATTGATTGTTTCAAAATAGGGAAAGAAGTACGACATGGTTGTATATAGTTGCCCAACTGATTCAACTTATATGTAGAATACATCATGCAAAATTCTGGACTGTAGGAATCACAAGCAGCCATTAAAACTGCTAGGATGAATATAAAGAACCACAAATATGCAGACAATACCACTCTAATGAGAAAAAGTTAAAAAGGACCAAAGAGCCTTTTAATGAAAGTAAAAGAGGAGAATCGAAAAGTTGACTTGAAACTCAACATTAAAAAACCAAGATCGACATAGCAACTAGTCCCATCACTTTCTGTAGAAATAGAACAGTGGTGGGATTCAGCCGGCTCGCACCTATTTAGGAGAACCGGTTGGTAATTTTCTAAGCAGTTCAGAGAACCGATTGTTGGAAGAAATCTCCTTTTGGTTTTTTCTACTTTTTCAGGGCTAATCCTGTAACGAAGGCAGGAAGGAAACATTCTGGTATTATTTGTAGCCTAATCTTTATTGCCCTGCTTACAGAAACTCCGATGAACTCTTATTACATTGTAACAGCTAAAGCAAAGCACTCATCGACATGAGTGACTTTCAGTTGGCCACGTCCACATGGTCACATGACCACTGGGCCACGCCCACCCAGCTGCTCATTAGGGCAGAGAACCGGTTGTTAAATTATTTTAATCCCACCACTGAAATAGAAGAAATGGAAGCAGTGACAGATTTTATTTTCTTGGGCTTCAAGGTCACATACATGGCAAGACCAATACAAGAGGGTTTTGGGGTTTTGGAGAAGCAGCGACCTGGAGGAGCACTGCTCTCGGACAGCTCTCGGATGGTGCTTCTGCTCTCGGACGACTCCTGCTCCGATAACCGCGACCTCGGCCCCGCTGCCATGGGGAGCCGTTGGGCCTGTGCCAGTGTGCCGGTGCGCCTATGCTCTGCCTGTGCTCCACTGCCTCGGGGGGGTCGGTGAGTTTGTGTTGGTGTGTCTTGGGACTGGGCGGCCGGCCTCCTTTGCTACCGCCACTAATGTCCCGGTTGTGCCCCCCCTCTTCTTCTACCGTGGCCTCTCTGCCTCTCTGTCACCACCGCTGCGGTGCTTCTCGGGCGACTCCGTCGCGGGGCCTTCTCTGCCCAACACTCTGGCTGCTGCGGCCTCAGCTTTCTCAGACCCTGCAGCCAGCCTCCTTCGCTTTCATCACTGCTATCCACTGCTGTCCTGGGCACGCCTCCTGCTTTTGAATTGTGTGTTGGAAAAGATTCTTGAGAGTCCCTTGGATGGCAAGGAGATCAAGTCAGTCAATCTTAATGGAAATCAACCCTGACTGCCCTTTAGAAGGACAATTACTGCCTAAACATCCTAAACCCCAGTGAAGGAAAGAAGGGCCTTGACATGCTATGGTCCATGAAGTCATGGAGAGTCATACATGACTTAGTGGCTGAACTACAAAAAAAATAATAACTCATGGCAACAGCATGTTGATTATTACACACTAGCAGAATTGCTGTGTCTTTGCTAGATGGATAAGTCTTATTTCTAAGGACTTTAAGAGAAAAAATCTGCCTCCTGTCCTTAAACCACCCCCCATCCCCCATTCATTTAATGAAAATGGGCAACAGTGAAGAGCTTCTTTAGGGCAAATGTATGGCATCAATTCTGACCGAAGATCTAACTGAAGACACAATCTTCTCAATTATCTAATAGGAGAAAAGGATTGGTTAATAGCTGCCTAATATAGCAAATCCAAAGAATATATCTTAAGGAAGGAGAGGGGAACACCACACTGTCTTTCAAGTCTGTAGACATCAGCTCCTCCAACAAAAAGGTGTTGAGAATAATAAATTCAACCAATCATGTTCATTTTGCCTCTTGAAGGAACCCAGGGGAGAATGGTTCTAGCCCACAGATGGTGGAATTCAAGCTGGAAAGCTCCTCCTTCTCAACTTCAATGAAGTCTACTAGTTAATGATTCCCATGAGGAATCAAGACTGCAAACATTATCAGAAACTTTATCATCAAAATGCTCCTCAAAATGAACAGCATAGCCTGGCAATAATTAAATATACAAGTATTAAAATAGTTTCTGTTGAAGGTATAAACAAAAGAGTAGTTAGGATATATAAGGGTAGTTTTCACAGGGGTGTTTAAGGATGTTAGGAGTGAACAATTAGATCAAACTAGCTATTTTATTGTTCTATGCCTATTTCACAGTAATCTCCCCAGATTTCTCCAGACTAGATAGGACTGTAGGGAGAGTCAGATCTTGCCCTATTGTCTTTTACCGAATGAGTTTAAACTAATTCTTTATTTGAGCATTCCTCCCTGCTTGCTCACCAACATCTGATTTTATAATTATTTTTAATGTAATCATTCTAAGCTCCCTTGAATCATTTGAGTAGATAGCATACAAGTAATTGTAATAAATAATATATTATAATAAACATAATTCTAGAATGTGTATTTCAATATAATGTTAAGTAAATAGATAATGTTTAGATCTCAGATGTAAAAACAAAATAGAAGTTTGGAATAATCAGGCTAGATTTCCTGCACTTTAATTTTCATTCAAAGTGAAACTGTGCATACTATTGAACTTAGTAGGAACTAAAGTGCAGCTAAATGAAAACTGCAGTCGAGCCATTGTTTATTTTATTCTGACAAGAAGATGCTCCTGCATAAATAGAATGAGCTTTTTTGTTCCCAGGAGAAAAAAAAATCTAACAGTCAATTAGAACAAAGTAAGTAATGGACTGGATCAAGAACATGCTAGTTTCTTAAAAAACTTCTAGGTGAATTGCCAAGCTTAGCCTAGTAAGTAACTACTTGTGAAAAGAAAAGAAAAATGAAACAACCTTGCTTGCAACTTGAAATGTGTGTTCAGCATTCCCTAACAAAGCTCTGTCTTATATACCAGAAAATGTATTTCTTTCCTCTTCTAAAGTCTATTGTTTTCAGTGCACTGAGAAAAATCATGAGGTTTGTGTAACATTAAATAATGTTTCTAACACTGTGATGATCTGCACAAGCTGTACAAAGACTATAAGAAGTTTGACAAAAAGTGTTTTTTCATGGCTAGACGGTGAGGCTCACATCTGTTTTTTCCTCTCTCTTTGCCTGCTCTGTTAAGGTGGGAGACAAAAAAAGGCCGTCAAGTCTTTTTGCTTTCTGCAGAAAATAAAAACTTATTATAGGTAGCATCGTGTTTAGAGTTTCATTGCAATTATCAGATTCTGAGCTGAATTCAAAAACCTTACATATTTTCCTGGCACCCAAACACGGGCTTTGTATCTCAAGGGCAACATTCCCTTGGGGCACTCCTATTGAGCCCCACGAGCCATCGTCATCTTTGGACAGACGGAGAGCCTTCTTGTTATCTCCTGGAGGAAACCAGACCTGGAGGATCTCAACATCAAGAGCGCTCCCAGGGCCCTTGCTCCTGGTGACTATGTGACCATCAAGGACGGAGGACTCCGCTGTGAGAGGACCTGAATGTCCTGGCTAAATTGAGGCACTGAAAGTTTAGGAGGTGGGAAAAGAGAAGATCAACTTGGTCCTGGTGGTGAGTTTAATTTCATTAGGGGGGAGGTGGGGAGTGTTACATGAATGGAAGAATGAGACAGAGAAATTCCTGTTAGAGATTTGCTCCGAGTGACCTTTTGCAACACCATCTGGCCGATATACAGGTGAAACTTGAACAATTAGAATATCATGCAAAAGTTCATTTATTTCAGTAATACAACTTAAAAGGTGTAGCTAATATATGAGATAAGACTCATTACATGCAAAGAAAGATAGTTCAAGCTGTGATTTGTCATAATTGTGATGATTATGGCATACAGCTCATGAAAACCCCAAATCCACCATCTCAGAAAATTAGAATATTACATGCAATCAATAAAACAAGGATTGTACATCTGATGCAGGAGGGGGTGCACAGGTAAACCCACCAGTGGCTGGCCAGGTTAGGTGGTCCTAATAGGCTGAAAACTATGACTTCATATTAGCTTGATCTTTAGCTTGAGTGAACTTTCTCTCCAACTTTGACTTTTAACTTCCAACTTTGACTTCTGATTTCCTCATAAGTATTAAAAATAGTGCTGGAACAGTGTAGCAAGACCCTGTAAAGGAGGGGCACAGGAAGCCAGGCGTGGGTGTCAGATAGAACAGAGGTAAAACAGCTGACAGCTTAAGACATTATAGGAACTTCTCTTTTTGTATTTTTCCTATGTACTTCTCTGTTTGTAACATTCCAAAGTGAACTTCTCCTTTTTGAAATGTCATGTTTGTCTCGTGTATGGAAACACCTTGAGAATGCACAGTGTGGAACACGGCATAAAAGTAGCATCCTGGGCAGAGCCCAGGCAGTTCAGATTTTGGTGTGTTAGCATGCTGAACTCGATGCATCAATAAACCTGTTTCTCTCGCACCTTCGTGGTCTCGAGTCCTGGTCTTTCGTAAGTAGATTGCAAACCTCAATCTGCTGCAACACATAGAACAATATCGGACCTCTGAAAAGTATAAGCATGCATATGTACTCAGTACTTGGTTTGGGCCCCTTTTGCAGCAATTACTGCCTCAATGCACCATGGCATGGAAGCTATTAGCCTGTGGCACTGCTGAGATGTTATGGAAGACCAGGAAGCTTCAATAGCGGCCTTCAGCTCTTCTGCATTTTATTCTGTCTCATGTCTCTCATCTATCTCTTGGCAATGCCCCATAGATTCTCTATGGGGTTCAGGCCAGATGAGTTTGCTGGCCAATCAAGCACAATAATCCCACAGTCATTGAACCAGGTTTTAGTGCTTTTGGCAGTATGGGCAGCTGGAAAATGAAGTCAGCATCCCCATAAAGCTTGCCTGCGGAAGGAAGCATGAAGTGCTCCAAAATCTCCTGGTAGACGGCTGCGTTGACCGTGGTCTTAATGAAGCACAGTGGTCCAAGTCCTGTTGCTCAGTGGTCCAAAGTCCTCTTTTCTGATGAGAGCAACTTTTGCATCTCATTTGGAAACCAAGGACTCAGAGTATGGAGGAAGAATGGAGAGGCCAATCAAGCACAGTAATCCTACGGTCATTGAACCAATTTTTGGTGCTTTTGCCAAAAGTTGCTCTCATCAGAAAAGAGGACTTTGGACCACTGTGCTTCATTAAGACCCAAGAGATCAGTCCCAAGGATTTGACTTGTACCTTGCAGAACAAAAAGGCTGTGCTGTGGGAGTATTGCTACAAAAAGTGGGTCCAGAGCAGATCCCAGTCGCCTACTTGTCAAAAGGTGTAGATAATGTTGTTAAAGGATGGCCTGCATGCTTAAAAGCAGTTGCAGCTACAGCTGTCCTGATTGCAGAATCACAGAAAATTATTCTTGGAGCCCCTCTCCATATTTTCACACCCCATGCAGTTCAGGCTCTGTTAGAACAAAAGCTTCTTACTTGGGCAACATCCAATATGTGAGTACTACGATGGAGCAAGAAAATGTTCAATTATCCAGATGCCAACTTTTAAACCCTGCTACCCTTTTCCCATAGCCTGAAGAGGACACACTCCATGATTGTTTAAATATGCTACAATGCATTACAGGATCCAGATCCGATTTAAAGACTGAGCCATTGATGGATGGAAATCTGGCACTCTGGACAGATGGTTCATCCTTTATGAAAGATGAAAAAAGATACACAGGATTAGCAGTAGTGACAGAAGATGGACCATTGCTTCAGAGACAGCTCCATTCACACATGTCTGCACAAGCAGCTGAACTAATGGCTCTCATTGGAGTATGCTATTTAGCTGAAGGCCAACGAGTGACTATATATACTGATAGCCAATATGCCTTTTTAGCTGCACATACCCTGCCACTGTCATAGGAAAATTCCAATAGGAAACAAAGGCAACAACACAAGCAAAAATTCTTACTTTAAGATCAGAGGTTTATTGTTTTTAATAATTTGGAACATTAGAAATGAAAAGATATAAAAGATATAATAGCAATAATACACTGCATTAACATATTAATGCAGAGGGCAAATGAGAAATAGCAAGTCCTACAAGGACTGCTATAAATCAAAGATCCCAGAGCCAATCTTGAACCCTATCCTTTATACTGTTCTTCTAACCACATACATGCTTCACAACCTTACTGTCACTATCCATGAACATCTGTGCATATTACTTTCAATTCCTCATTTCCAACAGTTTCATTCTTCCTGTTTTAAATGAATCCATACAAGTGTATATTTTAGAAAAACATATTTCACAGCTAGCAACAGTTCAGCAGGATTACAAATATTTCTGGTAAATTTTGAAATCATTCTAGCTGAAAACTGGTTCATATCTCTTCCTTCTGGGACCTTCTATTATCCATAGGATTTATTGAATTTAATATATCAATTGGCTATATTTCTTGGTTCCTACACCACCTTATGGAAAGCTCAAGGATATGTAGGAGCTGATGGAAAAGCTTTAAAGATGAAACCCCTTCTGGAAGATTTGATGGAAGCTATTCACTTACCTAAAGCCACTGCAATTGTCCATTGCCATGGACATCAAACTGACTCTGGTCTAGTCTCTAGGGGAAATAAGGCAGCAGACTATTGTGCTAAATAGGCTGCCATGGGCCCAGAGAACACAATCTGTGAAGTTGCATTAATTCCAGGGGAACCTATTGATTACATCCCTCTTTTGTACGATGGTAGAGACAAGTTAGAAACAGATGGTCAGTGGAAAAATGGCTGGTGGATAGTAAAGGATAAAATCAAATGCCTAGATAGCTAACTTGGTCAATAGTGAAATGATTCCACCGGATCACTCATGCAGGTCCAAGAGTAATGAAGAGATAGTTAGAAAGAAGATACAGGATTGAGAATTTGAGAAGATTGTGTAAGGTAGTAATGGATCAGTGTGAGATATGTTGGAAGAATAACCCCACAGAAGGAGCCCAAATCCCACAAGGAAATATTAGAACATCCTGCTGTCCAGGAGAAGCATGGCAAGTCGATTTCACAGAAATGCCTAAGATAGGAGCTAAGAACAACCTTTTGGTTTTAGTCAATATGTTCACCGGTTGGCCAGAGGTCATCCCCACAGCCACCCAAACAGCTAAAGAAGTTGTCAAGATCATGATAGAAGTAATCATCTCTAGATTTGGAGTACCAAAAAGTATAGAATTTGACAATAGTAGACACTTTACATCTCAAGTAATTCAGGGAGTGAGTAAATACTTAGGGATTAATTGGAACCTTCATTCAGCCTACAGAGCTCAAGCTTCATCTCTCGCAGAACATTTTAATCAAACATTAAAGACCCATTTAGCCAAGTTATGTCAGGAGACTAATTTGTCTTGGCTACAAGTATTGCCCATTGCTTTAACCAGAATAATCAGGGCATTACCTCAAGGACAGAGGAAAGCTTTTTTTAAATTTTTGAATAAACACAGACAAAACACAAAAAAAACCCCACAAAACCATCTTCCATTACAAATGGTAGAAAGTGTATTGATTGGTTACAAAAACATATATTTGTGTGTGTGTGTGTGTGTGTGTATGTGTGTATGTGTATGTGTATATATGTGTATATATGTGTATATATGTATGTATGTATGTATGTATGTATGTATGTATGTATGTATGTATGTATGTATATATATATATATATATATATATATATATATATATATATATATATATATATATATATATATATATATATATATAAGATTTTTACAACCCCTGGTAAGCCCCAATTATGGGAGGAAGCTAACTGCTTCCATCATCTGTCCTTCGGCTCGTCACAAGAGTCCATCATGACAGAAACCCAATATTTTTACTGTTGCCTTTTGTTATATTTGTGTTTTTTATTTGTGCTGATAAATAAATAAAGGGAGACTAGTATAGATCTATTTCAAGCTATTTAGCTCTCATCAGCTAGCCACACCCTTACTGGGATTCGAACCTGTGCTGTATTGCATACTAGGCACTCTAGGCAGAGATCTTAGCCATTAGGCCACAGGCTCTTATCCGTTTCGGATAAGAGCCTGTGGCCTAATGGCTAAGATCTCTGCCTAGAGTGCCTAGTATGCAATACAGCACAGGTTCGAATCCCAGTAAGGGTGTGGCTAGCTGATGAGAGCTAAATAGCTTGAAATAGATCTATACTAGTCTCCCTTTATTTATTTATCAGCACAAATAACACACACACACACACACACACACACACACACACATATATATATATATATATATATATATATATATATGTTTTTATTTGTGCTGATAAATAAACAAAAGGGAGACTATATATATAAAACTATCATCATACCTCAACCTTCATTTGACTATAATTGTTTTTATGTCCTTTTATATAAAATATTCCAGTTTTAAAGCAAAACCATTCCATTAGCTCTTCCCAATATCATCCAGTAACATTACATCTTTATAACATGTTCTAAATAAAAATTTATTATATTTAATAAGAGTTTCTAAACCTCCTTTCATAGTCACCATTTGCAATTTATATCAAATTTCCTCTTATCAAACCAACATATATATATGCATTATTACCATTATCAATCAATTATTTAACTGTATCCATTATAACTTCATTTTATACATAATGCTCTAAATTTAACTAAATTTGACTTATTTTTTTTATTATAAGCTTTCATTACATCAACCTGTGTCTTTCTAGTAATAGTGCAGTCTTATGTCTCTTGCCATTTGTGTCATTAGTATTCTGTTTATTTCCTTAGAAAGTTTTGTATGGACTTCTCTTCGCAACTTATTGCTTATTGCAAATTTTGTATAAGCTCGAAATTCTCCATTTGCTTCTTTGATCGGCTTATCTTTGGTTATATCCATATTCCACTTTTTCCATTTCCAACCACGCTCAGTTCACTGTCAGTACCAACAATTTTCTTGTCTCTTTGTTTATTTTTTCCTTCAGTTTTTAGAACTCTGACTTAAAGTTTCTTTTTCATGTTGCACCATTCTTCCAACTTGTAAACACTGGCACTCTGGCATTCAAAACTTTTTATTAAATTTAAAGTAAGTTCATTTATAATCTTTCAAGGCAAGGCTTTGTTTTTACTCCACTCCAGCTGCCAATAAAGCTCCCGAAGAGCACCTACATAAACAACCCATGCTCTTCTCACTATCACTCTCTGTAAATAAGCTGAGGAACCTTGAAATGCAAAGTCAAATGATCAAAGAGAAAAAAGAAAAGACAATATTTCCAAGCCTTCCAAGCCTCCAGCCTCCAAGTTGCAGTGTTACTTCCTTTCCCTCTGTATTAGAGCCCTCTTTGTATTCCTTTTATATCTTCTTTATATTAAAGGCTTAAAGAAAACAAAATTCTTAAATGAAGCAAAAAAAACCATCCAATCCAGCATTATAAAAATAAGGAAAAAGATTTAAATCAATAGATATAAAAAAAGAATATAAAATGTAGTAGAATAAAAACTAATCCATTTAATTTAAAGAATAGGAAACATTTGCAAAATTTCCATACGTAAAAGAAAATTTTTAAAAAGGATAACACACTATCAAATGTAGCTTAATTTTGCCACTTGTTCTCTTCTGTTTTCAAATTTAATTTAGCTTTAATTTTTTGGGGGGTAATATCTTTTATAATAATAAGATTTCCTCACCTGTTCTGGAGCTGTCCCAACTTCAGCAGCTTCAATGGCTGTGCTTCTGTCACCGGCAAAAAGAGATTCTTGTGGATCAATCAGAAACTTTGCAGTGTCCCTGAGATCAGCAGGACATACTTTTCCCTGTCACCATCTCTTTGGGACAGTTTAGATCCAAAAGGACCATCAAGCAGCAAAAGTATCGACTGTGATTTTGGAGCTCCAAGATCGCACGTCATGTCGCTGCGACGTCAGCTCCTCCTCCTCTGAAACTGTCACCCTTTGAGATGCTGTATGGTAGACCTTTCTCATTCCAGTCAATATCAAGGGATGAAGGAGAGACAAATATAACACAATATTTGCAGAAAATGGCCCAGGTTCTGTCTCGTATTTCTCAACAGGTGCAAGATGCCTTGCCACCATTAACAACAGTGCCACCGTGTGTCCAACCTGGAGAGTGGGTTCAAGTAAAGGAACTCTTCCCAAGTGCAATCAATGCCAAGTGGTCCGACCTTTGGCAGGTTCTTCTCAGCACACCCACGACAGCTAAAGTTGAAGGCATCAAAGCTTGGATCCATGTTTCCAGAATAAAGAAGATTCCACCACCCCAATGGGAGTGTCAACCAATCACTGATCTGAAGCTATGCTTGCAACAAACCCCAGCTTTACCTGCAGACCTTTTTGATGACCTGGAATACTGACTACTTGGTGTTCACTTTTATAGCAATTTGCTTTTTGCTTTGGATTATTGCTGCCTGATGAAGATTACTGCATTTCAAGAATAAAGCTGTGTGTGCTCAGAGCCACAGTGAACCTCACTACCCTCTGCTACTAGACCTAGGTGCTTGACTATTTGATGTGTCCACTGCCTCATCTGACTTGTGTTATTCTTTTATTCCACAAGAGGCATTGCCAACTCTATTTGTTATTGAGGATTCTATTTCTCACGACGCCTTGCCATCGGATGAAGAATATGACAGCAATGACTACAAACTATGGCTCCAGCTTTTTACACTTTAAAAAGATTCTGATGATTCTGAATCTAAGTCTGAAATTGATTTCCCTCACTCTTGAGGCAGATAACAACTCATCCTGTCAAGAGTCTATAAAAACCACTCGTACAGGAGCTAAAATCACTAAAACTCTGGTTTACCACTCAGATTACACTTGTCAGGGAATAAAATCCACCTGCACACATGAACAGATACAATATGCCACCTGTTTCAAAGGTAGCCAAGTGGTGTGTCACACTCCACAGGGAATAAGGTTCACTACTACAGGATGGGTGTATGCATTTGTGGGAGGAGATGATCATTATACCCAACAGTTGGCTTATAACCACACTATACTTGGGCAAAGCCCAGAAATGACTATTTGTTTTGATGCTTGTAACCCTTAATTTGCTGGCTACCACTAATACTCAAATGAGAACTTCTACTTACCAAAATAGATTGGCTCTAGATTACCTTCTAGCCAAAAAAGGAGGAGTCTGTAGAAAATTTAATCTAACCAATTGCTCTATCCAGATAGATGATAATGGAAAAGCAATTGAAGAAATCACAGACCGTATGAGGAAGATTGCCCACGTTCTGGTTGAAACCTGGGATGGAATCTTAGACACCTCCGGATAGTTTGAGGGAACATTTGGAGATTGGAAGATAATTTTGTTCCTCATATCTCTGGCTTTTGGAGGATTGATGATATTACTTTGTTTGATACTGTAATAAGATCAGTGGTTACTAGCACAATTTCTGAAATAACAGTTGTGGCTTCGGGAAGACAGGACAAGCCTGCCAAAGTTCTTACTTTGACACCAGTACCCAAGCAATATGCATAAGGTGACCAGATTTTCAGATTGGAAAAGAGGGACACCCTTGACCGGGGGGGGGGGGGCGGGGGGGGGCTTGATTAAAAGAAATTTTTTTTGTCAAAAGGTCACCCCAGGACACTGAAACCAGCATAAATACGAATCTGTTGCCAAACAAAATTTTGATCACGTGACCATGAGGATGCTGCAACGGTCGCTAAGTGTGAAAAATGGTCGCAATGGTCGCTATGTGTGAAAAATGGTCGCAACGGTCGCTAAGTGTGAAAAATGGTCATCAGTCACTTTTTTCAATGCCATTGTAACTTTGGTCACTAAATGTTTTCCCCCTCCTCGAGACTCCTCACTTCTTCCTTCATTCCTCTTGCTTATCTACCTTCACCTTATCTGTCTTCTGCTCTTTCCCTCTCTTCCTTCCTTCCTCCCTCCTTCCATCCTCTTCTTTCCTCACTCACTCCCTTCCTCCTTTTTTCTCTTCCTTCCTCCTTCCATTATTTATACGATATAAAATTCAATGAGGGTGAAACACACCAAATCTGGCAAAGCAGCCTTGCACCAACCTGGCCTGCCCATAGAATAGCAGCCACTTTGAGACACATAAACCTGGTCTGAACATATTGCATCACAAAGATTTGCAAAGATCACATTTGCAAAAAGGAACATTTCTTGTAGTAAATACATTTTATAAACAATTTAAAAGTAAAAATCCCCCCAAAATAATAAAAAGGTATTCTATAAATAAAAGAAATCCTTAAAAACCATTGTTAAGTATTACACCAGCAATAATTTATACTGTCACCATTTCAAACTATCATCAGAAATACGAATCCGTTGCCAAACATCAACATTTTGATCGCGTAACCATGAGGATGCCACAACGGTCGCTAAGTGTGAAAATGGTCGCTAAGTGTGAAAAATGGTCATCAGTCACTTTTTTCAATGCCATTGTATCTTCCTGATTATTAAAAGTGCAAATTCACTCAGTGTCAATCATGACTCCTGAGTCCATTTCAAAGTATTGTGCATAGAAATTTTAAAAATGGCTTGTTTCAATTTATTTTGGATAGAATCTTTTTTTAAATAGTCTAAGACAATTTAAAAAAAGAATCAACACAGAATACCACTATTTTAAAAAATCATATGCACAATAAATAAAATATTATTTTAAAATACATTGAGCCTATACTCCTTACAGTAAATGACTCATCTGGAAACAAGCCAATAGCATTTTTTGTGCTTTCAAATTTACAGATGTTCCAAAATCAGCTTAAAGTCCAAATATTTAAAGACCACCCCCCTCAAAGCTATCTTACCAGAGCTTTAAATATCTTCTGGGGAGGCCCTGTAATCCCATTCATGACAAAGGTAGGGCTTTCTCAGGAGGAAGGTTTCAGCTGGTGCCCATCCTTTGGAAACCTCCCCCAAGAGCAGGGAGCCCTAACCTGCTGTCCATTCAGGAAGGCTGTACAAATTATTCTGTCTTCTAGAGCCATTGGGATTTAATATGGTTTTATCACTGGATTTTCTTTTTATTGTTTTTGTGGAATTGTTACAATGATTTTATAATAATATAATTTTATTTGGCATTTTTGTTGCTGTAAACTGCTGAAAGCCCCTGATAGAATACAAATTATTTAATAATAAATTTAAAAAGCTGGGTGCAAGATATGAAAACACTGCAAACTATTGTTCAAGATAATTTGAGAAAAGGGAATCATTCACCAAGAGTGCTAATAACTACTGCTAAGTTATATAGCAAATCAGATACTAAGGCCTAATGCCACAGAGGGGAGAGAAATTCATAAGTTTTCAAGATTTCCTGCACTGCTTCAAACATATACACTTAATACCAATGAATCCACAGCTATTATTTGATACAAGAAGATGGGTATGGAGAACGGAAAGAAATTTAAATTAATAAAAAAGATGCCACTGAAATCATCTGTTTTAAATTATAATCCCTCTTCCTGACAGTGGATCAATAAAAAAAGATTATGCCCAATTCAAACTGGAAAAAATACATTTAGCTCAAAAAAATAAGATCGTCATGGTGATGAAAGAACATGGCAAGTATCCCTAGGAATTATTTGTCTCTCCAGGCAAATAAGGAAATACCTGTTGCTCTGGTCTTTAATGCAATTCTTGCTTAAGGCAGAGCCCTCCCCCGAAAAAATGCTTCTGCCGGGCTGCGAGAGCCACGTGGAAGTTGTCTGCACAGCTGAAAAAAGGACTGTTTGCTGGGCTGGGAGGAGGAGACAGCCCCTTGCCTTCTCCCCCTTTGGCTTTGCGGAGTTCCCAGCCAGCACGGGCGGCAAGTCTGGATGGAACCACGTGGAAGTTCTCTGCGCGACCGGCAGCCGCTTTTTACTCCCGAGTAAAAATTTTTACAAAACATGATTAATTTTACTCACCACCAGTAAGCGCAGCTGCAACCCCAACAAGAAAGACAAAATAAAATGGAGACTCCTCTGCGTCCTCAGCTAAGGAGTCCAGCCAATCAGTGAGCTGGTTGGCCAGCTCACTGATTGGCTGGAGTCCAGCCAATCAAATCAGTGAGCGGCAGGCTGGGCTGGCTTAAATTTGTAGGTAGCATAGAACAGAACGATGAGCCAGCCCAGCAGCTGATGGGCGGGAGCTGCCAGCGCCAAAAAAAGCGTGCCTTTTAAAAAAGCGGGCGGGACGCGGGAAAATGCATCAAAAAGCGGGGGTGTCCCGCCAAAAGCGTTATGTCTGGTCACCTTAAATATGCACCATTGTTCAAGCAATAGAAACATTCTATTTGTCTTAAAAATGGAGGAAATAAAAGGACTCCTGAGGGATTAGAGCATACACAGAATGTAACCTAATTCAGATTTTGTTAAATTGCTGTTGAGAGAAGCTCCATTGTAACCTAACATGCCAACCTCATACAAAAAACTTCTAGGTGAATTGCCAAGCTTAGCCTAGTGAGTAACTACTTATGAAAAGTGAAAAGAAAAAAAATGAAATAACCTTGCTTGCAACTTGAAATGTGTGTTCAGCATTCCCTAACAAAGGTCTGTCTTATATGCCAGAATATGTATTTTTTATTTTTTTTATTAATTAGACTTATGTACCGCTTCATAGGGCTTTCAGCCCTCTCTAAGCGGTTTACAATTTTTTTTTTAGCAAATTGAGTCAGCAACTTGCCCCCACAGTCCGGATCCTCATTTCACCCACCTCGGAAGGATGGAAGGCTGAGTCAACCTTGAGCCGGTGAGATTTGAACCGCTGAGCTGCAGATCACAGTCAGCTAAAGTGGCCTGCAGTACTGCACCCTAACCACTACGCCACCTTGGCTCATATATTTCTTTCCTCTTCTAAGGTCCATTGTTTTCAGTGCGCTGAGAAAAATAATGAGGTTTGTGTAACATGAAATAAATGTTTCTAACACTATGATGATCTGTACAAGCTGTGCAAAGACTATAAGAAGTTTGACAAAAAGTGTTTTTTCATGACTAGACGGTGAGGCTCGCATCTGTTTTTTCTCTCTCTCTACGCCTGCTCTGTTAAGGTGGGAGACAAAAATGCCGTCAAGCCTTTTTGCTTTTTGCAGAAAATAAAAACTGATTATCAGTAGCCTCGAGTTCAGAGTTTCATTGGGATTATCAGAATCTGAGCTGAATTCAAAAATCTTACAAAAAGTTTGCAGCTTTAAATTGAATCCAGTGCTTTGTTTCTCTTATCCCATTTTATTTTTAGGTCACATTTTTTTAAAAAAGAAAACAGAATGTCTTTAATACCTAGCTTTCAACCTATCTTTGTTTAAAATACATTTTTAAAGCATATTCATTATATTATCATTTGATCCCAGGAGATATTTTGATTTTGCTGATTTTGCTTTGGTAAATATATTATCCTAAAGAGGAGATATTGAACACTCTTAATGAATGAAAATAAGATTTTCTAATTTTATTTAGTATTTTATTAGAGTTTTAGTTTGTACATTTTGTATATTATTTGTCTGTCCATATAAAACTATTATACATTCTTCCATTGAAGTAACAAGTTCTTCTAACAAAAACTATTCTCTTAACTTGTTATTTGTCAATTGTTAATATTTCCTCTAAGTATTTAAATGGCAAGAAGAGTTTTCTTATCTAAGATCAATGAAATTGGCCTTGCCAATAAACCATCATTCATTCCCAGTTGAAAAATATAAGTGTCATTAGCTAATAATCTGTGTAGAGAACAAAAGCAATTGTGACATTACAATTCCAGTTTTCTGAAAGTCAACTAGACAATCAAAATGAAAGAGTATAAATGAGAGAAGAAACAATTCTAAATGGTATCAAGTTTAAGATGCAAAGGGACTTTGATTCTATTATTTATTTATTTAGTGTATGGCAAATACATGGACTTATAGTAGTTCAATTGAAAAAAATCTGACATTGGGCTGGAGTAGGTTCTTGATGGACATTCAGACACAATGTGATGGATATTTTGTCAAGGAGTCAAAACAGTCACACTGAGGGGTAGAGACAAGACCCTGCTAGATCCTCGACTTGCGACTGGTCCTAAAGTCCTCAATATACGACCATCTGCAAGTGTAGGAATGAGAGGTAAGGTGGCGTAAAGACATGCACAACAAACTGCCATGGTCTTAGTAGCCATTTATCTTCGAGCAGAGACAGGCCATATCAGGGAGTTATGTGAGATTCAACCTTGGCTGGGATGGCCTTTTGGATTCACAAGGGAAAAAAGAGGGAGTAAACCAAAAACAATACTGTTGCTGTCTGTGCTCTGTTCTGCTTGTTGAAACTGTATAAAAAGGCCAAATATACTCTGCGTAGGCAGACAGACATTTTGGACACAACCTGCCGTGATGGTTTTATGAAACCTACATCTGATGCTGAAACCCAAGATCAGGAAACCCTTCGGAAGAGCAACGACCAACATACTTACCTCCCGTCTGGAACAGACCCCAAAGCGCGCTTTGTCTTACGAGACCCCCTCAGAGGTAGGTATGGGCTTCAATCTGTCTCACCAGCAGCAAATTGTACAAGAATTTAGATTCTTGATACAGGAGTCAGGTGTTGCAACACCTGAGGCATTCATAAGGAAGCTGGCTAGAGAGATAGGGAAACAATGTCCTTGGAAGATAGGACATCCATGGTCTCAGTGCCGTCAAGCATTAGAAAAAATTGGCTCTAAAGTTTTGGCAGGATATCAATTGACCACAGAGTCTTCATCTGATTATGATCAAGTAAAAATTCTTCCCCCAAATCATCTTTAATTGGTCTTTCAACTCCTCACAGAGAAGTTAATTCTTATGCTTCTCCACGGTCAGAGGAACAATTAGCAAAAAAGGGGGGGGGATATAGAAAATATGTTTTCTGTCTGTCCACCCAAATTGATTCCACAAGATCATGAAGTAATTGGCTTAAAGGATTGCTTTTCTTCTATCCTTCTTTGCCCCGCTTTGCAGGAAAAGTTTGACTGTACTGCTGGTCAGGAAAAGTCCGTCTTCTCTGTGCCTGCTGCTTCCCTCTCCCCACCTACCCCTCTTCAGGAAGAGTCTGTGCTGGTTTATGGCAAGCCTCAGCCTTTCTATAATATCAGGCAAAAGGCTACTGAACTGTATCCAGGTTTTGTTAACAGATTGCAGGATGCTTTAAAACAACAAATAGATAATTCTGAGGCTCAGATGGAGTTGTTGATGTTTTTAGCAAAAGAAAATGCTAATTTGGAATGTCAAAACACAGGGAGGATTATGTCTGCAACTTCCCATGGTCCTTTCCATCAAAGGTCGAAGCTAAAAGCAAAAGTTATTTCATTGGTTGATCTATACGTTTACTTAGTCCTTTTTGATTCAGATTTAAGTTGCAGAATTGAATCCTTTTCATAAGCGTTATCCATTGGCTTTGTTAAATTATTATATGGATGATATTTTAATTGGAGCCCCAAAGATACAGCCTAATTGGCTTTTAGAAATGCAAAATGATTTAAGTGTTTACGAATTGCAGACTGCTCCAAAAAATTACAACTTCATGAAATGTTGTAATCTCTTCTTGCTCCGGTTTTTTCTTTGTTTAAATACACACAAAGGTATTTTGTTATTTAATTTATGGCAGTTGTTGAGGACCTTTACTTGGGTTCGTCTGTATTTTATTTGATTTATTGACCAAAGGAAAACAGTCCGGCGATCTTATTGCAATGGTTTTTTCTTTTTCACAGCCCTTGCCACAGTTGAAAAGATTAATGAGATTTTGAGCATTCCGTTAAATTGTCAGCTAACTCTTTAGATGTTTTTTAAGACAAAAAGACTCTGTTTCAGAATGTTTTGCCATTTTTTCAGGCAGTTGTTGAATTAATAACCTTGGGTTTGTCGTAGAAATTGGACTGACTTAATTAATATTATTTTTTCTATTCCAAAATCTGGTTTTCAATTTTATTTTCAGAATAACTTATCTCTTCAGTGTGCTTTAACTGACTACGTGGGCTATATTTCATATAATTTGCCTAAAGATCTTTGGCTTGCATGTTTAATGACTTTTCTTTTCCTATTCATCTATTGCTTTCGTTTCTCAGCTTTCGCAAGATTGTTTTTTCAGATGGAGGATGAACGAGAGGAACGATTGCTTATAAGAACTCTCATGAAAATTTCCTACCCTGCAATACAGTTGTCCCTGCAATGTTTAAAATTGCTTGTTGCTATTTTAGCTTTCTAAATCTTTTCTCAACAGCTTTTTAACTAAATTTCTGACTTTCATTATGTGTGTCAACTTATTTTTGATTTTCCAGGTGCTTACATCACATCCAGAATTGACTTAACCTTATGGCTTTTGTTTTTTAACTTTGCAGCAATTATTCTAAGACTGAGGCAATTATATTTTGTTTCTCACATACCTAGTCATTTGTTTCTTCCAGGACCTTTTTCTTAAAGCAACAGGTATGGAACTCAGATGCAGCTGTTCATGTTTTATCTACTTTCTTTTCAGATCTATTTTTTTAATCACTCTTTTTTTCACCAGAATGTCAGAGGGCTGGCACAAACTTGCCATATTCCACTCGACCAGGCCAAGCAGACTTTCTCATTTTGTCCCCAATGTTCTGGGGCAATCCTCTCAGGGGGACATGGAAGTTAATCCCCATGGTTTGGCCTCTAATCAATTATGGCAAATGGATGTCACCTATGTTCCCTCTCTGGCTCCCTGGAAGTAAATTAATTTATCTATTTTTATTTTGGGGCCACATCTCAACAAGGAGAAACAGCTAATCATGTTATTTCTCATCTTTTTTTTTAGCTGTTACTATTTTGGGTCAATTTTTCTCTTTAAAAACTGATAATGGCTCGGCCTGTATTTCATTGGCCTTTTTGCAATTTTGTACAACTTGGAACATTGTTTTAATTTTTGGGCTTCCTTACAATTCCACAGGTCAAGCCATCGTGGAACGTGTTAATTGATCCTTTAAGGACTGTCTTCACAGACAAATAAAAAAGGAGGGATCTCAGGTACCCAAGAATTTGGCATACCCCAATTTGGCTAATTTGGCATGGGTAACACAACAAGTTTAAAAAGTTTGTTTGCCTCCCCCTCTAGGGGGATGAGGATATGCTATGCTTGCTTCCACAGGTCTTTGTGGATTTTAGCATGTGGTATTCGTCCAGCTAAGGATATCATGGTACCAGCCTCTGAATCCAGTTTTAGAGATGACCAAGGTGACTTTATAGAGAGCACAGTGGCCAATACGATCTTGTTGGACCAGCTGTCCAGAGATCCTGACCACCAAAGCACAGGCTGTGCTGCTGCAGCAGCAAGTGGAGCAAACGCCCGAGAACTTATGCGGTGCCATCTTTGCGGTTTTAATTGCCAATTCCTTAGTCATCATTTGCTTATGTCTGCTTGTTAATTGCTGCCTTTCAGCAACAGCAACTGTCATTTCACCTAAACACTCACTTGAACAACAATTGAAGCAAAATCTATGGGTGCAGTTAGCTAATATTACACAAACTGATGCCTTTTGCTTATCCGAATCATTTGACATGGACAATTTGCTTTCTATATGCTTGGTTTCTGTTTGTACCCCAAACTTTACTGGTTTGAGTAGATTGCTATTGGATGAAAACTTTAACTATAAGATTATATCTAGTTAGGAGTTGATTGCCTGTGATCCTCCCCCTGATGCAATTGCTTTGTATACTCCGATAGAAGCAATTCTTGAGAATACAACGTGCGCAAAAGAAGTTAATTGTACATCTTCAAGTAAAAAGCGTCACTGTTTTCATATTAGTTCACTTGCTTTAAACTGTACAGCTTTTGAGGAGATTTCCTTTCACTTTGCTTATGTTTGGTTCCTGCAAGAATGGTTTTTTATATATAGTCAAAAAACTTTTAATTACAATCCTGCTAATATTAGCAAAGCACAGTGTTGTCTCAGCTGGTTAATTCCTGTTTCGCTTTCCAAACAGCAATTTCATTCAAGCCGTCCTCAACGTGGAGTCACGCTGGACAGTACTTGTGACTCTGAGACAGCTTTACTTAGTAAAGCAAAATATATAGCATTGGCTGTATCCAGTGATGTGCGGTGAGGTTTATGGCTGGTGAGGCACTGACACAGGGTTTTCAAATTTTTTTAGACTAGTGGACTTCAACTCCCAGAATTCCACAGCCAGGCATGCTCAGTTCCAATTTAAAGCATTTGTTTTTCTCCTTTGCGAAAAAGTTTTCCTTCATTCTTTTTCTTCTCCCTCCCCCTCCTTCCTCCCTCTCTCCCTCCCTCCCCCCTCTCTCAAACAGACACATGCACACAGAGAAGTTGGATCCCTCTCTCACTCACTCACTCTCAAACAAACACAAAAACAGAAGTTGGATTGGATATATTTTCCAATGGCTTGAAAGCAGCTCCTCTGCCATACAACCCCCCATTCCCCTGCTGCCTTCTGATCCAAGCCTTTGATTCCAGGTGGAGCCACGTTGCCTTTTCAAAGTTGTAATCAATGAAGCTGGGCTTATATACTTTTATCCAGCTCTGTGTGTGTCTGTGTCTGTGTGTCTGTGTCTGTGTGTGTCTGTGTGTGTGTCTGTGTGTCTGTGTGTCTGTATGTAAAGGCAACATAGCTCTGCATGCAATCAATAGCAATAGCAGTTAGACTTATATACCGCTTCATAGGGCTTTCAGCCCTCTCTAAGTGGTTTACAGAGTCAGCATATTGCCCCCAACAACAATCCAGGTCCTCATTTTACCCACCTCGGAAGGATGGAAGGCTGAGTCAACCCTGAGCCAGTGAGATTTGAACAGCCGAACTGCAGAACTGCAGTCAGCTGAAGTAGCCTGCAGTGCTGCATTTAACCACTATGCCACCTCGGCTCTAAATCAAACTACACTTGGGAGGGATCTACACTTGAGGATGAAGTTTGAATTCCTCCCCCTCCCTCCGACCCACACACTTACCTTTTCCAGTTGTTTCAGAGAGGATTTCAACTCTGCTCTTGTCTGCCATCATGAAAAGAAAAAAAATGTAAAAGGAAAAAGGCAAGAGCTGAGATCAGGCTGAGCTAGTTGGTGCCAGAGTTACTGTGTGAATGACTCTGCTTAACTGTTTAAAAAAGCCTATAAAAAAGCACCCTCTACAGGAGGAGGCGGGAGAATGATGTGCCTCATCTACGTCAGGAATTTTTCAGCTTTTAACCCTTGCTTAACTCTGCTCGAGTGATCATAAAACACCAGACTAGATGAGTCACATCGTTCTCCCACCTCCTCCTGTAGAGGGCACTTTTTTAGAGGCTTTTTTAAACAGTTAAGCACTAAGCAAAGTCATCCACGGTGACTCTGGCAGCAACTAGCTCGGCCTGACCTCAGCTCTTGCCTTTTTCCTTTTACATTTTTTTTCTTTTCATGATGACAGTGGTGAGGCTCTGCCTCCCCTGACTGCACGTCCCTGGCTGTATCTATAGTGGGTGTGCCAGTGCTTGCTGCTCGTGCTCATCTTAATATTAACGCTGTTGCATGTAATTTGGCAAAAACAATTAATGCTACTTCTTTAACTATTTCAGCAATTAACCATGAGCTACAAACTTTACGTAAAGCTATTTTGCAAAATCGTGCTACTATTGATTATTTGCTTCTTCACCAGCATATGGGTTGTGAAAGTTTTGATGGGATTGTTTTAATCTTTCAGATGAATCCAGAACTATCCAGCATCAGCTCAATATTTCACACAATTTGGCCTCTGATTTGAAAATTGATACATTAGGATCTTGATGGGAAAGTTTTTCGGTTTGGTTACCCACAGGTGTATTGGGAAATGTTCTACGTTATTTAGTTATTATTTGTGCTATTTTAATTGGCAGGTGCTGTTTTGTTCAGTGTCTTCCCTCCCTTGGCAATATGTGTATTACAGCTTTTTGCCCTAAGCCCTCTCCTACGTTGCCTCAGGGTCAGGTATATGCCCTGTATAAACAATTGCAAGGATGTTCCTCTCCTGATTGCTAGCCCCTTTTACGATGCCTTGTCAAACAAATAAGAAAGAGTAAGATGTAGGAATGAGAGGTAAGGTTATGTAAAGACAAGCACAACAAACTGCCATGGTCTCAGTAGCCATTTATCTTTTAACCTATGATCTCAACAAGCAGAGACAGACTGTATCAGGGAGTTATGTGAGATTCAACCTTGGATGGGATGGTCTTCTGGATTCACAAGGGAAAAAAGAGGGAGTAAACCAAAAGCAATACTGTTGCTGTCTGTGCTCTGTTCTGCTTGTTGAAACTGTATAAAAAGGCCAAATATACTCTGAGTAGGCAGACAGACATTTTGGACACAACCTGCCATGATGGATTTCTGAAATCTACACACAAGTCCTCAACTTACGATTGACAGCCGGCAACAGCTCAGCCACGCCTGATTGGCTAAGGCATGGCTGGCTAAGTGCGGGCTGTCTACAGCACTCCTATTGGTCACCTTGCTTGACAGCTCTAGTATAAATAGCTGTCAAGCAGGGCGAGGTGCTGAATTATGTACATAGTTGCTGTTCTGCTAGTTCTGTTTAATAGCTGTTCTACTTACCTCAGCTGCCTCACACCTCTTCATTCACCCCAACACTGGCGATGAGGATGGGATGCTGAAGGTTCCCAGCCTAAACAGCTACAAAATAAGGAAATCTAATTAATTTCCTCTTGTCTCTGGAAAAAGGGTTTTTTTTTTTTTACCTCAGTTCGCTGCTGCTATGGCTTCGCTGCCACCTTTCACCCCCTTCAGGTCTGTGACTGAATCCTGGGCTGGTTTCCTAGAGCAATTTGAGTGTTGCCTCATCACAAACAATAATCATCAACTACCTTCGGGTTGCAAATGCAGTTTTTTCCTGAGCTCGTGTGGTCCCGAAATGTTTAACACTGCCAGGGCTCTCGCTTCGCCCTTGGCCATGTACGAGCTTAACTGGGAAACATTGGAAAACTCAGGAACCATTACGTCCTGACTCCGTCTCGAATAGCCCGCCAGTATGCTTTCAGGCAGTGCGCACAAAAAGACACTGAGACTGTAAGTCAGTTCTTGCAGTCTCTTAGAATGGCGGCTATTCAATGTGAGTTCATCAACCTTAACGACTCCTTGATCGAGCAATTTGTCTGTGGGGTTTGCGATGTCCGCCTCAAGCAGAGATTCCTCACCTGGGTTGACATCACTCTTCAGCAGGTGATGGAAGAAGCCAGAGCTGCCGAGCTGTCAGAACGATCCATGGCAGAAATGCAGCGCTGCCAACAACTAATCGCCCCTCCGCAGAGAACCTGCCTGATTGATGAACTGGTTCCCCTAAATGACCTGGAGGAAGACCAGCCCAGAAAGCTTCCGCCACTGGTGGCAAACCAAGCTGCACCGGCCACCTGTTTGGGTTGTAGCAGCAACCACGCTTGTGCTGTTTGCCCATTCGGGACAGCCACTTGCCACCACTGCTCAAAAAAAGGCCACCTGTCTCACATTTGCCGGGCTAGCCTGCTGCCACCACAAGCCACCTCCCGCCTGATGCCATCATGCCAACAATGCTGACAGCTGCCCCTGAGGGATGACTGCTACCTGTCACCAAAAGCCTGCCGGATGTCCCCGCCATCTTGGTCAGCAAGGCCTTGGCTGACTCAAAAAAAATTACTGTGTTCCTGCTTATTGAAGGCGCTCCATGCATTGCGGAGATGGACTCAGGACCCTCCCGCTCCCTCCTTTCCTGGAGTGCCCTGTCCAAACCCTGCCCTGCCAGCTGATGCCTCCTGACACATCTTTAAAGGACTATCAGAAGATTCACATTCCCACCCTGGGCAGCTATGCTGTTTGGATTGACTACGGGGATTTCCATGGGAAGCTCCCCATCCTGGTGGTTGGGAAGCCCCTGTCTGCCCTATTGGGGCTTGACTGGTTCCCTAAGCTGGGCCTGTCACTCTTGGGGGTCCACCAAACCTCAGCCATTCCGGCTACTGTGGAGGACATCATCTCTGAGTTCACTGACATCTTTGACAATACGTTAGAGGAATATAAGGGCTCCCCTATTTCTTTAAATCTAGACCCCCAGGTTGCCCCTATCCTGCTAAAGGCTCGCAGAGTGCCATTTGCCTTGAGGCTGAAGGTTGATGCTGAACTGGACAAGTTGTTGGCACAGGGAGTCCTGGAGCCCGTCGACCATTCAAAATGGGAGCCCCCATAATGGTCCCCTTAAGGCCGATGGGTGTATCAGGATTTGTGCCGACTCTAAGTTGACCATCAACCTCACCCTCCAGGCAAATCCATATCCAGTCCCTGTTGTGCAGCACCTGTTCCACACCTTGGGGCAGGGCACAAGGCATCAGTAGCCGAGCTGCTGCATGGGTTACTTGACCGATCTGCGGCCTGGTGGTGGGGCAGCCGCAAGGCACATGCATTTGCGGTTCTCAAAGCCATGCTTACTGCTATGTTCTGAAGTCTCGAGAAAGACTGTCAATCAATGGGGGGGGAAAGGAAGCCGTTGAAGCTGGCGCGTGTGCAGGCTCGAGGAAGCTGGGGAAGCTTCCTATTGGTTAACAGTTTGACAGCCGTATATAAAAGACTATCAGTTAAGTTCATTACTTTGTTCATTGTCAGCTATGTTAATAAATGGTTAGCATTACATTGTCTCCAGCAGTTTCTTGAGGAGAATACTTTCCACTGGCGACGAGGATGGGATTCAGAGACTAACAGCTAATTACAGAGATAACGACTGATAACGATCCCACCATGACGGCTATACCTCTATTTGCAGTTTTTATGCCAGAGCGAGAGTCGTGGGAGGCGTTTATTCAGCGCTTCGAGTGTTTCCTTATTGCTCATGACTTGACAGGGATTAGCTCAGAGAGGAAGAGAGGTTACTTTTTGAGTTTATGTGGCCCAGAAATGTTCTCCATGGCCCGGGCATTGGCAACCCCTGCCTCTGTGCAGACAGTGCCTTGGGAAGTCTTAATAGCCAAGCTAAAGGGACACTACGCACCGGCTCCCTCCTGCTTTGCTAGACGTTTCGCATTTCGCCGGTGTGTTCAAAAGGAAAATGAGACTGTCAGCCAATTCATGGTAGCTCTCAGACAAGCCGCAATTTATTGCGAGTTTCCAGATCTTGACGAGGCATTACTGGAGCAATTAATTTATGGCAGCAAGGATTTGAGGCTTCAGCGCCACCTGCTAGCTAAAACAGAGCTAACCTTAGCCGTGGCTTTAGATGAAGCTCGAGCGGCTGAACAGACAGTCCAGTCCGCTGCTGTAATTCAGAAATGTCAAGCCTCCCACATGCCACCCTCACAGCAGCTGAAGTTAACCAGCAGTCTACTGAGGAAGCAGAGGAGAAGCAAGCGAGTGTCGAAATAGCACATATCAATTTGACAAGGGATGGCAGATGGAAGCCAGCCACGAATGTTTCTCAGGCAAGCTGCCTGAGTTGCGGAGGGGACCATCTGTGGTCCAATTGCCGGTTCAAATCAGCTATCTGCTGGCGTTGTGGGAAGATGGGTCACCTAGCCTATGTCTGCCGTGCCAACTTGCCAGCTACAGATGTTGGTCGTAATGGGAATAGAGTGGTGCCAAGACATTCAGGCCGTGCCAGGGAGAGCTGCAACGCCATCGACCGGGACAGCGAGGAAGAAGGAACTGTCAACACAGCCTCTGAAGAAAAACCCAGCTGTCAGAAAATATTTACCACTGTTGTAATTGAGGGATCTCCTTGTAAAATGGAGATCGACACGGGGTCGGCGAGATCCATTATTTCCTGGGGCAGTCTTAAAAGAATCCTGCCCACAATTTCTAGAGCAGAGTTAGTCCCAACTAGCTGCATTTTAAAGGATTACCAAAAAAGGGTTATTCCAATTGTGGGTAGTGGTCAATTTCAAGTAGAGCATGGCAAGTTTAAGGGCACACTGCCATTAGTAGTTGTTGAGGGTCCGCTTGCTTCACTCTTGGGTTTAGATTGGTTTGAGGCATTGGGGTTCTCTATTGCAGGAATTCACACTATAGAAATTGCTGCCGGGTTTGAAGACTTGACACGGGAGTTCGAGGACGTTTTTAGCAATGAATTGGGTAAATATAATGGAACACCAATTTCTTTTAATCTAGATCCAAATGTAACACCCATTAGGCTTAAAGCTAGGCGGGTTCCTTTTGTGCTGCAGGAAAAAGTAAACGCAGAGCTAGATAAGCTAATTAGGCAAGGAATATTAGAACCAGTAGATTACGCGAAGTGGGAGACCCCAATAGTAATACCAATTAAATCAGATGGTTCCATAAGATTATGTGCTGACTATAAGACAACAATCAATAGAGGATTGCAAGCACATCCCTACCCAGTACCTGTAGTGCAACACCTGTTGCACTCGTTAAGTCGTGGACGCCTGTTTGCTAAGTTTGACCTAGCTCAAGCTTATCAACAATTACCTGTAGATGATGCAACGGCAGATGCCCAAACGATTGTCACTCATAGGGGAGCATTTCGCTGCCGAAGACTCCAATTTGGAGTCTGTGTGGCTCCCGGCATTTTTCAGAGTATCATGGAACGGCTACTACAGGGGTTGCCTGGAGTATTACCATATTTTGACGATGTGCTCATCACAGCACAAAGTCAGGAGGAGTTACTAAACAAACTTAAAACAGTTTTCCTCCGTTTCAGGAAGGCTGAAAAAAAATAAGTGTCAAATTGGAGTGCAGGGGGTAGATTTCCTCGGGTTTCATATTGATGCCCAAGGAATTCAGTCAGCCCCTTCAAAGGTAGAAGCTATTAAGAAAGCTCCAGCTCCGAACAATAAGACAGAGTTACAAGCTTTCCTGGGGTTATTAAATTTTTATGCCATGTTTTTACCCCATAAGGCTTCTGTAGTGGAACCCTTACATCGATTGTTAGATGCATCCGCAGCTTGGAAATGGGGCAGTTGTGAGGAACAAGCATTCACGGCTGTCAAATCCCTATCGACTTCGTCTGCTGTCTTCATGCAATACAATGAGGCACCACCTTTAATATTAGCCACAGACGCCTCTCCTTATGGCATAGGGGCTGTACTCAGCCATAGATGTCCAAATGGCAGTGAGGCTCCAATAGCGTATTTTTTGCGTTCATTGTCCAAGCCGGAAAGAAATTACAGTCAGTTGGACAAAGAAGCGCTGGCAGTAGTGGCTGGAATCAAACGGTTCCACCACTATCTATAAGGTCGTTCTTTTACAGTACAGACTGACCATAAACAGTTGCTTGGCATAATTGCAGGAGACAAGCCAACTCCTGCAATTCTGTCACCTCGTATGTCTCGATGGACTGAATTCCTTGCAGCATACAGCTATCAGCTGGAATATAGACCAGGGAAACACATGGGGCATGCTGATGCCTTAAATAGATGTCCGTTGCCTCAGAAGGCTCAAGACCCAGCTCCAGCTTCAGAAGTGTTTCTAATAGAGGACTTAGAATTACCACTCTCCGTTTCTGACATAGCAAGCCATTCAAAAAAGGATCCTATTTTATCGCAAATAATTGAATGGGTCACTAAGGGTTGGCCTGCAGGAGAGCGGTCTGAACAGTTTTTGCCATTTTGGAAGAGGCGCCTGGAACTATCAGTAGTATGGGGAAACAGAGTAGTAGTTCCACAAAATCTAAGAGTGCAAATTCTACAACGTCTACATGAAGGGCATCCTGGCATAGCTAGAATGAAAGCATTAGGCCGTAGCTACGTCTGGTGGCCCAATCTGGATGCAGAAATAACAAATTGGGTGGCCAATTGTTCCCCTTGTCAATCATCACGTCCTAATCCAGCAGCTGCTCAACCTAGGGTTTGGGAATTACCACAATCTCCTTGGGCAAGGATTCATATAGATTTTGCTGGGCCAGTAAAGGGGCATACATTTTTAGTTGTGGTAGACGCATTTTCAAGGTGAGTGGAAATTGCATCCATGAATACCACTACATCAGAGGCCACTATTAAAGAATTACAGAAGCTGTTTTCCACTCACGGACTACCGGACACATTAGTGTCTGATAATGGGCCGCAATTCACATCAGTGGTGTTCCAAACTTTTTTAGCAGGCTTAGGTATAAGACATGTATTGGTAGCGCCTTATCACCCAGCCAGTAATGGTAGGGCGGAACAGGCAGTCCGTGCAGCTAAAGAAACTTTGCAACGTTTGGGGTCAGATCCGTGGGAACAGAAAATAAATAAGTATTTATTAGCACAACATTCAACACCTTGCCCGATAACGGGTAAAAGTCCAGCGGAGCTTTTAATGGGACGGCGTCTTCGCACCATTTTAGACAGGTTACATCTGCATTATCATGCAAATGTGGATCCAGAGTTGACAGATCACACTCGAAAGTTTAAGTTGGGGGAAAGAGTATATGCTAGAAATTGCATAGGTGATCCTAAATAGGTACCGGGTCGGGTAATTCAAATAACTGGCCCGTGTTCTTATAGGGTCCAATTAGAGGATGGCCAGCAATGGAGACGCCACATAGATCAAATGCGACGCTGCAATGAACAGTTAATACCACATGATATTACCCCAGCGTTGAATTATGCATCATTGCCACCGCATTCAGAAGACAACAATGTGCGTCCAGCCTGCTACCCATCCAGTTTCAATGCGTCTACCTTTCCAATATCTTTGTCACGTGAGCCCTTACCTGTTGAACAATACCAGCCAGAAGGGGAGGGCACATTAGAGGAGCCGGCGGAGGAGGCAGCAACATCAGCAGAGAGACCAGAACAAACGTCTGCTTCAGCAGAACAGAACGGAGTGCGGCGATCGGAAAGAATATCCAGGAAGCCCGCATATCTCAGAGACTATGTGTGTTCCATCCGGGGGGAAGGAGTGCTATGTTCTGAAGTCTCGAGAAAGATTTTCAATCAATGGGGGGGGAAAGGAAGCTGTTGAAGCTGGCCCATGTGCAGGCTCGAGGCTGGGGAAGCTTCCTATTGGTTAACAGTTTGACAGCCGCATATAAAAGGCTGTCAGTTAAGTTCGCTACTTTGTTCGTTGTCAGCTATGTTAATAAATGGTTAGCGTTACATTGTCTCCAGCAGTTTCTTGAGGAGAATACTTTCCACTTACATCAGCGGCTGTCTTAGTCCAATCCAGTGATAAGCTGCCGCTGAGATTAGCATGTGATGCCTCCCTCCTTTGGTGTGGGGGCAGTTCTGAGCCATGTATTCCCCACTGGCTCAGAAGCTGCCATAGCTTTTTACTCCCAGACACTCTTCTCCACTGAGAGGAACTACAGCCAGATCGACAAGGAGGCTCTGGCTACTGTGTCCGGGATTAAAAAGTTTCACAACTACCTGTACAGACGGCATTTTACTCTATACACCGACCACAAGCCTCTCCTTGGACTTCTGGCTGGTGACTGTCTACCCCTCCCATCCTCTCTCCTAGGATGACCCACTGGATGGAATTCCTCACAGCGTACTGTTATATGCTACAGTAGCACTGGGCAAGCAGCTAGGGCATGCAGATGCCCTCAGTCCCTGCCCCTTCCCTGTGACTGACTCTCACCCTGTTCCATCCTATTCTCTCTATTGCCTCTCTAGACCTGCTGCTCACCTCCTCTGACGTAGTGGCCCACTCCCTGGCAGTGTTCTGCCCCGGGCAATGAGGTTCTGCTCGGGCAGCCAGTTAATTCCACGCTTGAGAATATTTTTCAGATCACGTTTATTATCAGGAATCCTTAATAGCAAAACTTACAGTTCAGTGTTAAGATTCTTCTGACTTTGCCTGATCTGTCCCATCACGTAGTGTAAAAAGACATTAATTCCTCTAACCCATGCCGCTAGTGCAAAGCTGCTTCTGGTAGTGCTGATAGCGATTCAGTGAGTGCGCAGTAATAAAACAATTTCCCGGGCAAAATACCCCACTGCCCAATCAGGGAGCACAGATGTGGTCACATGTTATGGGACTACATTTCCCATAAGGTAGTTGCATTTCCCATGAGATAGTTGCTTAAAGGAGACAGCTTCTAATTCTTAAATTGGCTATATACTGTTGGGACAGCACACTCCCCACCTGGAATTATAAATTCCACTATCAACTAACCTTTAACTAAAGATAAACAAAGGCATGGCATAAAAATGCAAATTGACTGCCTAACTAACTGAGATACACAAGTCATAGCATCAAACAGTGCAAACAATCATGTAAACACAGAGCATGCAAAGCTTGAGGTTCAATCTTCTAGTTCAGTCTTTCGTGGCAACAGTTCTGGGTTGCTGATTGGTCTGATGTAGAGTTTCTTGGTGGAAATCTGCTTTGCGACCTGAGCCTCCATCTGACGAACTAGTTCATCATTACAGGGTGGTGCTTGTTGCACAAGTCCCATAGGCCATGAGTTCCCGTGGACACAAGTCCCTTAGGCCACAAGTTCCAATACATGTATTTGGGAATGAAGTTCCCTGATGGTTCTGGCCAGTCACCTGTCTTCTGGGCCAGTAAGGTGGCTGGGGTAAGGGCAGTTGGTATCTCAGGATCCAAAAACTCTGGAACCAAGGCTTGAGAGTTGATGGTGGCTGCACCCTCTACCACGAGGGTGGTGAAGATGATTACTGCTAAGCCCAACATGAGAGGCTTCCGTCTGGAGAATTGTTTGAAGCGAGTTGATTCTTGGGACCGGTTGACGGGTAGTTGTGGTGCTAGTTTCACCCTTCCCATGATGAGACTGATGTGGACGTTGTTCTCCCCACCGTAGACGATGCGAACGTTGTTCTCCCCACCGTAGAGCTTGATGTATCCTACAGCTGTTACCACCTTCGTTGTGGCGATAGGCAAGGTGGGAACGTACTTGCGCTGGATAGGAACGCCTTGGAGACAACTCAGGGATTCTCGCCATATTGGCCATTCTTGCTTCTGTTGGTTGTGCTGTTCGTTGCTGGACCACATGAAACATAGATAACTTTGGTGGTTTTCTCTGACACGGAATAAGTTGAACAACTGCTGGATGTTGTCAGCTTCCTTTCTGGGCTGAATGAGCATGCTGAGTCGACTGTTGGTGAGGTTGGGACTTTTGAAGGGCACTTTATTCAAAGAGAGACCTCGGGATTGCACGCTGGTATCAAAAAGTGCTCGAATCTGGTCTGACTCTTGTGGCTGGCACTTTCTAAAGGATGGTGAGTGCCAGTATTCTTCATCAATTTTGAAAGGTGGAGCAAGTTCTGCGTGTCTATTCTGGACCATCTTGTTCATGATTTGTCTCCGATTGAAGAGGTGAGAGAGGGGTTGCTCATAGTTTTTTGGCAACTGTTGCCTTGATATGCAAAGAGGTATTGGAGCCATCCAAATCTTGATGGCCTCCTGCAGGAATTCCTTGACCATGAACCTCCGAAATTCTTTGTTCTCTATTGACAAGGCCAAGCCATTGTGTCTGGAACACTGTTGCTCCTAAAACTGGTTTGGGTGTCGAGGTCGTGAAGTGTTCTTGGCATGGTTTCAAGTGGGATGTTCTTCCATTGCTGAGAGTGGAAGTTGTGAAGACGTTTGTCTGGGTTGGGACCTGTGGTCGATCGACATACACCATCCCAAAGATGCCCCTTCCAAGTTCTGTCTCGAGGGTGGATGGGGAGTCCTTTGTACCTTTGACCACTTGTTGAGGGGTGAAAGCTTTGGAGGAGTCTGTTCCTGTCAAAGGCAGGATTTCGGCTTTGGGATCTAGAACAGGAGAGTGATTACTCATGTGCTTCAGGTGAGGTGGGATGCTTGCTACCTCTGGTGTCGCAATCTGACTGCGATCATCTGGTGGGTTGTCCCATTCTAGTAATGGTGGCAGTGGGAGCTGTGTACTACCATCTAATGTTTCTCTGCAGAATCCATTGACTTCCTTCCCCACCATGCACTGGGACCCGGTGCATGTTGATGGCATGACGTGCGTTTCTTCATTTTGGACATTGATGAGACTGTCGAGTATTGAGTCTCGTGATCCAGATCGAGATTTTCCACCTTGTTCCTGTTGTGGTGGGCTTGGGTCATCCATGCAGGCCTTAACATGCTTGTGCTGGTTATCTTTTTCCAGCTTCCTAGGACTGAAGTTGAGGGAGGAACAGTTAGCCTTCGTCTGTAGAACTTTGGCCCGTATTAGTCTTTCTTTCGCTTCCCGCTTGCGCTGAAGGTATTCCATTTGAGCCTGAGCTTTGGCTTCTGCGTCTGCCTCGTCTGCCTGAGCTTTGGCTACTGCAGCTGCCAACTCTTCCTTCAGCAGCTGCTCTTCTCTTGCTGTCTCTAGATCTATCTCTGCCATCCCAGCTTCTATTAGTGCCTCTCCAGCTGTAGATATCCATGACCTGTGGCTGTAACGGGAAGATTGCTGTGAGACACTGCTACCTGCCTTTGATCGGAAAGATGAGGCCTTTCTGGAGGCATGGGAAGAAGCTGCGTGTGACTGTTGAGATGTTTCGGGCACAGCCTTCTTGTCTGGGGCTGTCTCCCTCTTCAAATTGGATTGTATAAGGTCTTTGCTGCATCGGATCTGCTTTTTACGCTCTTTGTTTAATATATGAATGTGCAGCATTTCCTTCTGGAGTGCTTCATCATCATTTAGTTGTAATTGGATATCAGTGAGGTGGTTTCCATAAAATCTCCATAGCTTGTAGATTTCGTCCATATCTTTACATAAAGAACGGAGGCGTTTGGGGGGTAAATTGTCTTCGGGTTTGTCGCAGAGATGCTGCAACTGCTTCCAGCTACTTTCCTGCCTTCGATAAACTCTGTCCCATTCCTCCAAGAGGTCTGACTGCGTAATCTGCGTAATGTGCTGTCTTAGGTCATAGTCTACTTGACATGTTTCTGCCTTTTCTGATACTTGGACATTTGATTCTGAGTTTTGGATGACCAATTCTGAGTCTATGGTGGGTTCAGCCATGTCTGACCCTCCTGCCATGGTTAGAAAGGTTCACCTGCCAGCCACTAGAGTGCATTGAGAAGCTTTGGAAATGCAGGCGCAGTTCACCTGCCAGCTACTAGAGTGCGTTGAGAAGCTTTGGAGATGCAGGCGCAGTTCACCTGCCAGCCACGAGAGTGCGTTGAGAAGTTTGGAGATGCAGGTGCAGTTCACCTGCCAGCCACTAGAGTGCGTTGAGAAGTTTTGGAAATGCAGGCGCAGTTCACCTGCCAGCCACTAGAGTGCGTTGAGAAGTTTGGAGATGCAGGCGCAGTTCACCTGCCAGCCACTAGAGTGCGTTGAGAAGTTTGGAGATGCAGGCGCAGTTCACCTGCCAGCCACTAGAGTGCGTTGAGAAGTTTGGAGATGCAGGCGCAGTTCACCTGCCAGCCACTAGAGTGCGTTGAGAAGCTTTGGAGATGCAGGCGCAGTTCACCTGCCAGCCACTAGAGTGCGTTGAGAAGCTTTGGAGATGCAGGCGCAGTTCACCTGCCAGCCACTAGAGTGCGTTGAAAAGCTTTGGAGATGCAGGCACAGTTCACCTGCCAGCCTCTCGAGTGCGTTGCTAGTGTTGGCTTAAGGTACTGGACTGCAGTTCTAGAGTAGCCACTAAATGGCGTTTGTTGTGTCTATTGTTTGGATTGATGGCAATGGCGTTTCCTATTGAGGTTTTGGCTCAGCTGCCTCTCTCTCCAATGTTGGGATTCCTAAGGGTGAGCACCCAGACTCGGAACCCCTCTTGGACCTGGCTGGCTTGATACCTCCTAAGGGCTTGCACCTTTTCCCACTTCACAAACAATAACAAATCAGCAAGAACATAACATGCACTCTCTTTTAATTCATTCAGCTGGTCTGCCTCTGCCTTATGTCTCTTTTGGCTTTCTGCAGTCAAATGCAAACGGAGTTTTTTTGTTGTTGTTTTTTTTACTTGAGGGGAATAACTTCAAAGCCTTTTCACTCTGAGGAGGTTGAAGGATTTCTACTGTCTTTTACTTTGGAGCTCAGAGAAGAAGACAAAGGAGGTTAAAGGAGTTTTAATGTCTTTTTACTGTTCTGCCCCGGGCAATGAGGTTCTGCTCGGGCAGCCAGTTAACTCCACGCTTGGGAATATTTTTCAGATCACGTTTATTATCAGGAATCCTTAATAGCAAAACTTAAAGTTCAGTGTTAAGATTCTTCTGACTTTGCCTGATCTGCCCCATCACGTAGTGTAAAAAGACATTAATTCCTCTAACCTATGCCGCTGGTGCAAAGCTGCTTCTGGTAGTGCTGATAGCGATTCAGTGAGTGCGCAGTAATAAAACAATTTCCCAGGCAAAATACCCCACTGCCCAATCAGGGAGCACAGATGTGGTCACATGTTATGGGACTACATTTCCCATAAGGTAGTTGCATTTCCCATGAGATAGTTGCTTAAAGGAGACAGCTTCTAATTCTTAAATTGGCTATATACTGTTGGGACAGCACAGATGTAGTGGCCCACTCCCTGGCAGATCCCATCCTTTCCCAGGTTTTCACTTGGGTGAAGAGGGGTTGGCTCTTGGGGAAGGTGTCTGAGACGTTCCGCCCTTTTAAGACTCGCCAGCTGGAGTTCTCCCTACATAGTGGGTGCTTACTCTGGGGTGACCGGGGGTCATCATTGCCCTCCCTCTGCCATCAGGTGCTTGACTGCCTCCATTGGGACTACCCATGCATAGCTCACATGAAAGCTTTGGCTCGCAGCTATGTTTGGTGGCCCTGGACGGACAAGGAAATCACATCATGAGTGGGCCACTGCTCCTCTTGCCAGGTATCCTGCCCCTCTCCCCCCAATGCACCTGTCTGGGACTGGGACATTCCTAGGGGTCCTTGGTCTCCCATCCACTTGGATTTTGTGGGTCCCTTCCATTGTCAGAATTTCCTGGTGGTTATAGAAGCCTATACACGTTGGGTAGAACTCATACTTACGACATCTACCATGACTGGATGCACTTTGTGGGCCCTACAATGCCTGTTCGCAACCCATGGGTTGCTGGACACCATCATAACCAACAACAGGCTGCAATTCACCAATATGGCCTTCCAGGAATTCCTCCCCATACAGGGGATCTACCATGCTCCAATCGCCCCTTACCATCCTGCTTGCAATGGCCGGGCAGAATGGGCTGTCTGCTCAGCCAAAGAGGCATTGGGCAGAATGGACCGGGGCGATTGGCTGGCAAGGTGGCTGCTTACCTCCTCAGTCAGCACTCCACCCCTTGCCCTCTGTCCCACAAGAGCACCGCTGAGCTGCTGATGGGCTGCCGTCTGTGAACCAAACTGGATAGGCTGCACCCCCTCTATTATGTACAGCAGCCTTGCAACTTGGGGGCTCCCCCCGCCTTGTCAGGGTAGGGGACCTGTTAAACACCAGAAATTTTTCTGGGGATCTGAGGTGGGTGCCTCCACCATCACCACAGTAACCAGCCCCTGCTCTTACAGGATCGGATTGCCAGATGGAAGTGAGTGGCACCATGTGGACCAACTGAGGCACCGCCTTCCAACTGAGGCCTTCCCCCAGTCAGGCCTCTCCTACCCGGCCACGACCATCCTGCAGCCTGCATAAGTTCCATCTCCATCCGATGCACCACCATTACATAACCTTCCTCTGGAGGCCTTCCTGCCATCAGGCCTCTCCTACCCAGCCACCACCTACTGGCAGCCTACTTAAGTTCCGCCTCTTTCTGATGCATTACCGTTCCTCCACCTGCATCAGGAGGCCTTCCCCCAATCAGGCCTCTCCTGCCTGGCCACTGCCTTCAGGCAGCCTCTCCCAGTTATGCCTCCATCCATTGTGTCACTGCAGCTTCACTTACCTGTTCCGCTGGTTTTGCCTCCGAAGGTAGGCCCTGATGACATCACCTGGAGCTCCCATCAGGGAGGAGCTACCACAGGGACTTTTTACCTTGTCGATGGCTCCACTGCAACTGAGGTGCTCAGGGCGGGTCCAGCATCACCCTGCCTATCTAAGCGATTGTGCATGCACTTTATCCACGCATGCGCCCTCGCTAGGGGTGAAGGAGTGCTATGTCCTTGAATTGCGACCTGTCCTAAAGTCCTCAACTTGCAACCGGCTGCAAGTCCTCGACTTACGATTGATAGCCGGCAACAGCTCAGCCATGCCTGATTGGCTAAGGCACAGCTGGCTTAGCGCAGGCTGTCTACAGCATTCCTATTGGTCACCCTGCTTGACAGCTCTAGTATAAATAGCTGTCAAGCAGGGCGAGGTGCTGAATTATGTACATAGTTGCTGTTCTGCCAGTTCTGTTTAATAGCTGTTCTACTTACCTCAGCTTCCTCATGCCTCTTTATTCAGCCCAGAATCTAACAGACCCCATTTGAACAATGAGTCCTGGAAGACACCACGATGGTGTGTGTTGATGTCAAAGTTGTTAGACAGCTGTTGAGCAAGTGCCAGAGAGGGCTTCCTGGATTTAAGCCTGCCAATATCCATTGCTATATATATATAGAGAGAGCCAGGAGTTCTACAAAGATGTCTGGCTGTCAACTGTCATTAACTGCCAATTCTTCAATGCAGTCTGACTGCCAATTGTTGCTAGTCATTTGGTTCACACTACCGTGCTTTCCAAGGTGCACCATGAGGAGGTGAACTAGCATCAGATTCTACTTAGATTCTAATATAGAGCTAATGGAAAGGCAAATGAGTTTTAGTTAATTGGAAAATGGAGTGTCTGGACGTAAACCACCAACTCCGCAAACCATCAAGAGCTTCATAGTTCAGCCCTGAGCCATAGAAATTTTCTACTAGTGGAAGTGTAATAGATTGCATGGGGATAGTATTATCTCCTTTAGATCCAGAAGAATTAAGTAATTTTGTCCTTTTAAGGCAAACTTTAGGCAAACTATGTTATTTTAACAAATTACAACACTGTTTGGTTTGGTGGCTGCAGTGTCTCAGATAGAAAGTCCATACAGAGAGTGGTAAGTACACAGAGAAGATTGTAGGAAGTTTGCTTCCCATTATTTGAGCTTAGAGCTCAAAGCATTGTTAGAGACCCCACACACCTACTTCATGGTCTGTTTCTGTTGCTCCTCTCTGGGAGGAGGTTTCAAATTATTTCTAGCTAGCAGGACTTCTCAATTCTGTAACAGCTTTGTTCCCTATACCATCCATCTGGTAAATTTGTAAAATTAGTTTTTCTCGCCATGTACATGTATACATCCGAACTAGACTGTTTCTCTGTGTTATATAATATATGTGGGTATATTTGTATTTATTTATTTATGTATTTATTTAGTCATGTTTAGTGTATATTGGAAGTGGAGACCCTCTGAGAACTGTACGCAACAAAATTTCATTTTAACGTATGCCAATTAATGTACATTCAAAGTGACAATAAAGTTATTCTAAGTTCTTCTTTGTGGTGCTCTGAACATTGTTTCTCTAGGAATCTGTAGGTTTTCGAGTGCAGCTCAGAATCTGATGAATCCAATGAAACTCTGAATACAAAGCAACTGATAATCAGTTTTACTCTTGATCAAAAGCAAAACTGGGTGACCTTTAATCTCCCACCTTAAACAGCAAGGCAGAGAGAAAAGCAGGCACGTGTGCTAACTAAAACTTTTTTCTTTTTAGAGTCTACACATATTGCTTGTATACATCATCATTGCTATAGAAACATTATTTCATATCCATGATTCATGCAAACCTCATGATTTTCTCAGTGTTCTGACCTCAGAAAGGGGGAAAGAATATGTTTTTTGGCATATAGCCCAGAGCTTTGTTAGGGGGTGCTATTTCACATTATGTTACAGCAAACAGGCAGAATTCACATTTTGCATTTTACAACAAGTTACTTTAGCTAGACTACTTGGCAGCTTGGAGGCTTTATCTATGCAGATAGAGCATTCGTCACAATTCAGCTTCTCTTAGTAGCAAGAAGTACCAAAGTTTACTTAGAAACACTCTGTACATGCTCTGATCCTTTCAGTTCTTAAAATCTGATAGCATTTTTTTTACCACTCATAACTGAGGCACAGATGGCAATTGTATTTTAAAAAAGGATTTAATGCTGTTTAAAATCAAAGGAACCCTCAAACTTAATCTGTCCAAATATACAATCTGTCCATCTACTTTGTTGCCCTTTGAACACCAAAATGTCAAGTGTGGCCCTCAGGCAGCAATCAAATTTCTCTGATTTAGATCTAGAAGGAGAGATATTGTTTGGTTTTATGTTGCTTTTCTCCTCAATATGGACATTTATCATGAAGTTTTACTATAATGGATATCTGTCCCCATTAGATATTGGATTTTTAGAGAGGAAGATGGACAGTTCTGTTGCTCAGTGCAGGAGATTGGCATCCGGTATTCACCCAGGATGGCCAGAAAATATAATCACCAAGAGACCCTAATCTCTTTTTAGAGTGCCAGCAAGCGTGGTTAAGAGAAAAGAATGGAGTATAATTAACAGAGCCCACTTCCCATTATTGCATGAAGTAGAAGGCTCAGCATATTGCCATGACACATAAGAAGCTCACTATATAATATGACTCAGTTAGTGCAAACCATTGCATCACAGTCTTGAGTTTGTAGCATTAGAATGTAAATGCAGTTAAATGCAGAACTGCAGTGTGATGGGCGTGAACAAATGACAGGGTCCAGACTACTAATGAAATTGATTTCAAAAGGATCTGGTTCTTAAAATCACACTTGCACAAGGTACTAAAAGCAGATAATCTTCCTCACACCATCTAATATAATAATCATTTAAAAAAATATCTGCAGTTCTTGCATTTAGCAGTTCATTTTACACCTCTAAAGAAAAGTTGATAGAAAAACCATCCTGTTTATTCAAATTGGTTTGAATGTTTGCTAGTCACAGATAGCAGTAAAGAAAATGGTCATTCTAAATAGGTGTCTGCAGACATATGTGTGTGTGTGTGTGTTTGTGTGTCAAAATATTAATATTGCATATATTCTAGAGAGATTTGCATTGATTTGTAGTATTTTTGCTGTGGGAAAACCAATGAAAGTGTCTTAACATAATCCATCTCAAATTACTTGAGTTAGAAAAGTTGGGACTGTATGCTGGAATCACACAACATGTCCCACATTTAAATCTACAAACAGCATAAAGATAGGATGGTATCTGTTGGTTTTTCAGGCTACTTCACTTCAGATCAGTGTTAAGATTAAACAGAGGTGGGAGAAACTACATCTTCTGCCTTAGCTGGGAAGAAAGTGGCATAGATTAATTGTAATGATCATTATAAAGATCATAATGGGAGATGAGTATGATTAAAAGAGAAGTATAGATAAGTCTCATAACTCTGTATAAATCAATGGAGAGACTTCATGATAAAAGGGCTGTAATCTCTGTCACCTTGGTCTGAAGAGCCCAAGAGCAGACCATCTTTTTATGAATGGGGTGTGCCCTTTTTTAATATAGATATATTGTGATGGGGATAACAGATAGACTCATTTTAGACCATATGTGGTGAGTGGTACCCTCCCTCCTTGTTTTCTCTCACTTTTCTGCTATAGTATAGTGTTGGAAGAAAAATCTATCTGGTTTAGTTCCAAGCTGGGAGAGAGGCTCTGGGAATAAAATGGAGGCTAGCTGCTTAGGAAAGAAGTCTGCTTATTGATAAGCCAAACCACAGCGTGCAGTTCTGGGACAGCTGAAAAATTAGCTTTATGAGTGCAAGGTTTTTTTATACACTTTCTGAAATGCTGCTGGGGGTTGTGCAATGTAGTGAGCTCTGTGTCTTTTGCTATTTAATAGTGGTAGGTTGATCCTATTATGTCCTAAAAGGTCACATCTTATCCTTAGAAACTGGGTGAGGGAAGGATGTAAATTTTAATCCATTGCTGGAGATGAAGGTGTTTTATTTGTAAATAGGCTGACCCAGGCTTTCTTAATGGGCATCTGCTATAGGTTATTTTACTATGCAGGAAATTGGGGAGCTTTCTCCCTCTAAGAGCATGTTCCATTTCTCCTTTGGGAAAATGTAATATAACAGACTTGGGTGTCTGTTGAGATGGGAGATGATTTGGCAGGCTACTGGGGCAAGGGAAAATACACTGGTGGAGGCAGCAGAGAAGGATTCCCATGATGATTATGAAGATGCCCCCCAAAAGGGGAGCTTTCAACCTATGGAGGTGTAGCAGCCAGGGCACAATTCTGTTAAATAGAAAAGAAATTTACAATATCCAATTTTCTGTGCCAATTCTTTTTAGATGTTTGATGTCAGTTTCTATCAGGTTTGAAGCAAGCACATGTCCCAAAATTCCTCGCAGCCATGATTGTGCCTTACCAGAACGGGTGCCCATTTCCAAGGGTTGCTTCCTGAACCTGCCTTAGTTCTTAGTTTAATGCATCCAGGGTTTGTGAGGCCAAATTGAGATTAGCCAGTGTGCAAGCCTCAGCTATTAATATTTTTAAAATTGTTCACAATGAGCCCTGGAACTACTCCTACTAATAAGACCACCAGTGGAACATATTCTGCCTTACTGGGCAACATCATCTGTGAGTCACAATCAGGGCTTGGGGTTTGGAAATCTCTTTTCTGTTACCTCTTCAGTGTGAGAGTTGCCTGAGGGGACATGCCCCCTCCCCCCATGTAATTGGCAGGGATGTTTGACTGCGTAGGCCTTAGTGCCACAGAGCAAGCCTAGGGGCAGCTTTATGTGACAGTAGGTGAAGTGGATAGCCTCACTGTGCTTTTGAGTGGTGTGGGTGTGAAGCTACTCCTAGAACAAACATTCTTGACAATTCTCCTTCTCACCAGACAGAGGTCTGAGGACCTGCTGTGCCAACCACTCCCAAATGCCCCTCCATTAATCCATTTAACCAATTACAATGTAAGTGAGGCAAAAAAGAAAACCTTACAGTGAGTTTCCATTCTCCTCCCATAGTCTTCCCAGTTGTCTTCTGGGTTTTCAAAGAGAGTCTTTAATCTCCACTGGTCCATCTCAAGGTCCTCTCTGGTAGGTGGGGTTGGGCTTGGCTTGGTGCTAAGGCCAGTTAATCAGGCTTGGGAAGGTCTGTTGCACTCTGATTGCATAGTGACTTTGTAGTAGATGTAGATGTAATAGAATTGGGTTTTTAGTAGATCCAAACCCATTTCCCTGATTCAAATGGATGGTGGGTCTCTTCTGGAGGCAGCAACTGGGTCAGTGTGCTCTGTTTCCTAAGAGTCGTCTGTGCTGAAAGATATGAGAATGTATCTTTGTGAGGGACCCTCCCAGAAAAGGCATTGTTAATCTAACCCGAGGAAGGGCAATATTGCTCTTGTTAAAGAAATAAAGAAACTGGTCACAACAAAAATCAAGACACCACAGATGACAGGAAAAAAAGAGAAGCCAGATTCTGGTAATAAGGCAAAAGATGTCTAGTGATGGAAGAGAGTAAGAAAAGACAAAGGGTCCCATCTCTGAAAATGAATAAATGCATAAATTTTGTAAAGCACATATTAGGATTTAAGGACTGGCAGCTTAAGAATGCTGAAGGTTTTAGTGTGTACAATTTGTGGGGGGCATGGAGAATCTACCTTTAATGTTTGCTTTAAAACAGACCACATTATTTTAGAGATTGAAAAAATGCTTATTTTGCCAAGATTAGTTCCATAGTAGTTTTACTGATTACTGATAGGATAAGAAAAATAAATAAGAAAAGGTCATTTCTACATAAGTGAACTTGAGAGGCTCCTGTGGATAGACACACTTTCATGTTTCAGGAAAAAGGATAGACAACTAAAATCCATTTAGAACAAATACAGTAAATAGAAAAAGAAATACACAAACAAGACTTTTCTTCTAAAATAACTTAAATATTCTCTCCTGACATCCTTAGGCTATTTAACATTACAGGGAGGAAAGGAAAAAGGGAACACAGTTCTCTTCACCCTGTTTTACTGGCCAAGCAAACTAGGGTAAAGGTATTTTTCTTTACATTACTTAATTACCCAACATACAAAGAGTTAGATATACTGTACATACACAGACAAAAAACGGAAAAGAGAAAAGGACAGCAGAACTCTCGGGTTTACACACCCTGGTCATTCTTACCATGAATTTCAATTAACCTTAGGAAAGACAAAAAACCATAACTAACATATTAATTGGTTAGAAGAGGAAAAAAAATGTTATTATATTTTTTTTCTTTTAAGTACCTTTATCTAGCGAAATTGGTTTTCCAGATTCATCACTGAGCAAGACCACTCTTTACATAATCGGCATGCATGCTTCTTTGTCATTACACCTAGACGGGTAACTTCTTTTAATCCCAGGCTTTTAGACTTCCGGGGGAGGAGCCTGTCGCCGTCGGGGGCTCAACGGAGCTCCCCTCAGAGTTCTAGATCTAAAAGATCTATAGATATCTCCCCTTTTAGGCAGAAAGGGGCAGGGAGGAGCTCAGTCGTTAGAATCTCTTTGAAATTCACAGCCTTTTGTCTTTCGCTATGAACGGAGAAGAGGTTCAACACAAAGCTGAGCTTTTTTTTTTACTCCAGCCAGATCTTCTCAGCTGTTTTTTTCAGCCCAAGGCAGGTCGTCCTCCCCCCCCCCCAGAACAAATCTAAGCTATTTAAAATCGGTCCGGGCAGCGACCATTCCTGAAAACCTTTTTTGTTTATTATTATTTAAAATACCAGCTTCAATCTTACAAAAAAACCCTTTGTTTAACTGTTTTTCAAAATGGCGATTTTATAGCCTTCGCAGTTGATATATTTAATCAGCCCTGTTTTCCTGAAGACTTTTCTTTACTAATTGCCAAAGTTTACTCAAAGTATTTTATTGTAAATCAAGGTGTGCAGAGACTTTGTTTGTTCGCTTTTGTTCTTTTATAATGGCTCCTAAGTCAAAAAATTCTAAGTGTTTTCTTAACAATACATCCCAAGTAATCACTATAAAGCCACAGTCTATGCCTTCTACGCCCTCTACTGGAGATCTGTTAACGAAAGAATTTCTTTTTGAAACCCTCAGAGAATTTAGAGAGGAAATAATGCAATTTATTTCGGATCTATGTGATAAACTTGATGCCAAGATTGCCCAAACAAGGGAGGATACCATCGGAGTTATAACTGTGATGACAGATTACGTTGCAGGAATGGAGGATAAATTGGAACTTTTGGAACAAGACAATTTTAACTTGACATCTAAAATCGAAAAGCTGCAACAGGAAATTGAAAAGGCAGAGAGACAACTTGTTATGACAAATTATAAAAAGACTGCGTTTGCAATAAGAGTTAGGGGATTGCGTGAAAATGAACAGGAGAATTTGAAGCAGACCTTTTTTGAGGCTTTCAGTTGTGTGGTGGGAGGTCCGGGACTCAACTTTGATTGGCAGATCCAAAAAATTTACCGCCATAATTCGTGGACAGCAAAACAGAGACAGCTTCCGAGAGATGTGGTTATATATTTTGCTACAAAAGAATCCAGAAACGCGATGCTACAAGAGTTCTACAACAACAGGCTGCGAATTGATGGACAGGATTTGATCGTTTTTAAAGAGGTGCCACCCCAGATGTTAAAAGCCAGGAGGGACTATGCTTTTTTAACTAAAGAACTTAGAGACAATCAGATACAGTACAGATGGGAGGCACCATTTGGTATTACAGTCACACTTGATGATCAGAAACATCGCCTCAACTCAGCTTGTGAAGCCCGAGACTTTTATCATAAGATTCTAAAGGCAGGACTTCCTGAGTTACCCAGACTTGGACAAGTACGGGGAGGGGTACAAGAGAAACAACCAATCACACAACTACAAGATGGGGGCTGTCGTTTTTCCTCTTCGGAGGGGCGGCAGAGCGGAGAGCAAGGATTTGGTTGTGCTTCCAAAACATTTGTTTAATGGAGATTCCAGGGGAGGGGCTTGCCGCCGACGGTAGCTTAACGAAGCTACTCTCAGAGTTTTGGTTCGTATATCTATTTAAAATCTTAGATATCTCTTTTTCCAGGCAAGGGAAAAAGCAGGGAGGGACCCCAGCTAGTTAGAGTCCTCTTTGATGTTCACAGTCTTTATTTTTTTTGGCTGTGAATGAAAGAGAGTGATTCAACAGAAAGCTGAGTCATTACTCCGGCCAAAGCTTCTCAGCTGTCTTTTTTCAGCTCAAGGCGAGTTATCCCCCCTCTCAGTACAAGATTTTGTAATTAACTTGTTAAAGATAAATCTGAGCAGCGACCATACCGGTGAACCTTTTTTTTTTCTATTTAAAATACCAGCTTCAATTTTACAAAAAGCTCCTTTGTTTAATTCTTTTTCAAAATGGCGATTTACAGCCTTCGTAGTCAATATATGATATATTTAACCAACCCTGTTCTCCTGAAGATCTCTCTTTATTAACTGCCAAAGTTTACTGAAAGTATTTTATTTCAAATCAAGGTGTGCAGAGGCTTTGTTTGTTCTCTTTTTTTTTCTTATCATGGCTCCCAAATCAAAGCAATCGAAACGTTTTTTTAATAATGCTTCCCAAGTAATTGCTATAAAGCCACAGTCTTTGTCTTCTACGCCCCCTACTGGAGATTTGTTAACGAAAGAATTTCTTTTTGAAACTCTCAGAGAATTTAAAGAGGAAATGATGCAATTTATTTCGGAATTATGTGACAAACTTGATGCCAAGATTGCTCAAACAAAGGAGGATACCATCGGGGTTATAAATATGATGACAGATTATATTGCAGGAATGGAGGATAAACTGGAAGTTTTGGAAGAAGCCCACTCTAATCTGACATCTAAAATTGAAAAGTTGCAACAGGAATTTGACAAGGCAGAGAGACAACTTGTTATGACAAACTATAAAAAAACTGCGTTTGCAATAAGAGTTAGGGGATTGCGTGAAAATGATCAGGAGAATTTGAAGCTGACCTTTTCTGAGGCTCTCAATCGTTTGGTGGGAAGTCCGGGACTCAACTTTGATTGGCAGATCCAAAAAATTTACCGCCATAATTCGTGGACAGCAAAACAGAAACAGCTCCCGAGAGATGTAGTTATATACTTTGCTACAAAAGAATCCAGAAACGCGATACTACAAGAGCTTTACAATAATAGGCTGCGAATTGATGGACAGGACCTGATTGTCTTTAAAGAAATGCCACCCCAGATGTTAAGAGCCAGGAGAGACTATGTCTTTTTAACTAAAGAACTTAGAAATAATCAGATACAATACAGATGGGAGGTGCCATTTGGTATTACAGTTACACTTGATGATCAAAAACATCGCCTTAATTCACCTTGCGAAGCTCGAGACTTTTACAATAAGATCTTAAAGGCGGGACCTCTTGAATTACCCGGACTTGTACAAAGACAAGGAGAATAGAAGAGAGACAACCAATCACACAGCTACAAGGCGGGAGGTGTTGTTTTTCCCCTCCGGAGGGGCGGAGGAACAGAGAATAAGTACTTAGTTATGCTTCCAAAACATTTGCTTAATTTTAACTTGAATAACTTTGTGACTCTGTCTTGTATAAAATGGTATAGTGGTATACCGGTGAAGAGACATTAAGGCTGAAAGAAACGATGCTGATCTCCTCGGAAATTATATTGTATGGGACTTAAAAAAAAAAGATTTGATGGACAACTTTGAATTTTCATATAAACTGTTTATGTTTTATTCTCTAGGGTGAGGAAGGCGGAGATTGTGATGCTTTTGGATTGTGGTTTTGGTCGAATTGAGTTGGGAAGGGAGGCGTAGACGGGAGGGTAGTGAAGGTTTAATTAGAGTTTATTTTGAGCCAGAAAGCAAGTTGATCTTTATAGAAATTTTTATTTGAATATAATGTTTGGAAGGATATACTCAGGGGGTTTGAAGGAAGGTGGAGCAAATATGAGAGGAGTATGGATGATAATAAAATACATATATGGACACGGGTAGAGGCAGGATGAGAGGAGTTGGAACAGAAACTGAGAGGAATATTTGAGGTGTTTAAGTTGCTTTATAAGGGACAAATTAAAAGTTTGGACATTTAGATAAAGAGACAAGGCCCCTAGTTAGAGAATTCCATTTGATTAACCTACTTGGTTTCAACATAGTTTGAAATCCTGCAAGTAATAAATGAAATGAAATTAGGAATGATGTACACTGTTTAAGCTTTAATAATGATGGGAAGCTGAGCTTAATGTAGAGAGTTTATTGATTTTTTCCTGTTTTCCTTTTTTTTGTTTTTTTCCTTATTCTTTTTTTTTTCCTTTATTTTTTATTTTTTATTTTTTAATCTATTTGGTTTTAATATACTCCAGACTGTGTTTGATAAAGAGTTATGCCGGGTATGGGACCTGGGAAGTCGGAAGGGGATTAGGGAGGGGGGTTTATGGGGGGGAGGGGGGGAGGGTGGAAATATAGTTTCAGCTTATAGAATAAGAAGAATGCACTCGTATACTGTTGCTCTTTTTTCTTTCTTTTTTTTTTCTTTTTATTTCCCCCCCCTTTTTTTTCATTTTTTAAAATTTTAGTGTAAGATATAAATTGAATAGATTAATGAATAGAGAAATACACCAAAGGGAGAAGTAGAGGGAAAGAAGAGGGAGAAGTAAAGAGGGAGAGAGAGGGGAATGTAAGGAGGGTGAGAAGGAGGGAATGGGAGAAAGGAATGTTTGAGGGGGAAGGGAAGTAAAAGAGGGGAATGTTGGAATGGAGAAATGAAAGTTGGAGGGGGAGAAGAAAGGGTGTATGGAGGATGGAAGTGCTATGTTGGTTTTCCATGGTGGAAGATGAGTTGTGTTTACTGCTTTTTTTTTTTGCAAATGCACAGTATATAAGTGATTGTATAAAATGAAAATGAAAATGAATAAAATATTCAAATACAAAACATTTGTTTAATCGTAACTTGAATAATACTCTGTGACTATGTCTTGTAGAAAATGGCATAGCGGTATACCGATCAAGAGACATTAAGGCTGTAAGAAATGATGTTGATCGCTTAGGGAATTATATTGTATGGGACTTAAAAAAAAAAAAAGACTTGATGGACAATTTGGAACTTTTACATAAACTGCTTATGTTTTATTCTCTAGGGTGAGGGAGGCGGAGATTGTGATGCTTCCGGATTGTGGTTTAGGTTGAATCGAGTTGGGAAGGGTGGCGCAGATGGGAGGGTAGTGAAGGTTTAATTAGAGCTTATTTTGAGCCAGAAAGTAAGCTGACTTCTATAGTAATGTTTATTTGAACATAATGGTTGGAAGAATATACTCAGGGAGCTTGAAGGAAGGCGGAGCAAATAGGGGAGGTGTACGGATGATAATAAAATATATATATGGACACGGGTAGATGCAGGATGAGAGGAGTTGGAACAGAAACCGAGAGAAATATTTGAGGTGTTTAAGTTGCTTTATAGAGAAAGAGGTAAAAGGGATATATTAAAGGTTTGGAAATGGATACATATTTAGATAAAGAGATAAGGTCCCTAGCTAGAGTAGAATTCTATTTGATTAACTCACTTGGTTTCAACATAGTTTGAAATCCTGCAAGTAATAAATTAATCGAGACTAGGAATGATGCACATTGCTTAAGTGTTAATAACAATGGGAAGCTGAGCTTATGGTAGAGAGTTTATTGATTTCTCTTTTTTGGGGGGGGTCTTTTTCCCCTTTCCCCTTTTTTTTTTTTTTTTTTTAATTTTATTTTTTATCTTTTATTTTTTAGCTTCTAATCTATTTGGTTTCAATATACTCCAGACTTTGCTTGATAAGGAACGATGTCGGGAATGGGATCTGGGAAGTCAGAAGGAGGTCAGGGAGGGGGGTTCATGGGGGGGAGGGCGGGAGGGTGGAAATATTGATTCAATTTTTAAAACAATGAATGCACTTGGATACTGTTGCTTTTTCTTTTCTTTCTTTTTTTTCCCTTTCTTTTAATTTTTTTTCTTATAATTTTAGTGTAAATTACAAAACGAATAGACCAATGAACAGTAAAAATACACCGAAATGAGGAGTAGAGGGAAAGAAGAGGGAGGAATTAAAAGGGAGTGAGAAGGGAATGTAAGGAGGGTGAGATGGTGGGAAGGGGAGAAAGGAATGGTTGAGGGGGAGGGGAAGTAGAAGAGGGGATTGTTGGAGGGGAGAAATGAAAGTTGGAGGGGTAGAAGAAAGGGTGTATGATGAGTTGTGTTTATTGCTTTTTTTAACTGCACAGTATTTAAGTGATTGTATAAAGGAAAAGGAAAAGGAAATAAAAGAGTTTTGCAAAAAAAAAAAAAAATCCCAGGCTTTTAGCAGATCTCCCTTAAGGTAAGGTGACCAATCGTCCTCCTTTAGGGAGGACAGTCCTTCTTTTGTAAGTTCTGTCCTCTCTCAAAAAGTGTCCTCCTACATGTCCTCCTTTTCGATATTTGAAGACTAATCTGTTGCGTGTTATGTGACGTATTTGTATTTGACATAATGATTTGTCAAGGCTCGGTATAGTCCGGTATAAGATGCAATTATGAGACACATGCGCTTCACACGGGAGACCTTGAGAGAGTGCGCCGTGTGCAAGTGGCTTTGTTTACTTCTTACCAAAACACAACACGGCACATACGCACACAGCAGACTCACGGCACGTCAGCAATTGAATGACTCACGGTAATTATTTCTTTCTTAGTGAATATTCAATTATACAGAGGTAACTATAATTCATGTTTTATTAATTCATTATCTATTTAATAATTTCCAAATATGTATAATTTTATTTCCAAGTTCATACAACCCTGTTGTCAACAGAAGTATAAAATAATTTAAATTTAAATTTTAGTGAAGTTTATTTGCTTATGTTATTAAAGTTTCAGTTGTAATAATTAATTTTATTTATTCATAATGTGCTTGCATCATTCGTGTAGCTTTATATTTTATTTTAAATTTTAAATTTCATTTAAGGGATGGAAAAATAAAAAAAGAGGAAATGCCATTTCAACGATCAATTGAAAAAGGAATTTCCATTCCTCATATCAAAGAAAGGTGCCATTGTTTTCTGCAATATTTGCAGAGGAGAATTTTATATTGCAGTTGGGGGCAGAGCAGCTATAACGAAACACTTGTCCACCAACAAACATAAGCAATCATTAGATGCATCAGCTTCCAATCGTAAAGTAACAGTTTTTTTAAAAACTTCAAATTATTCTGAAGATGAAAAACAGTTAGCTGCAATGGAGGGAACATTTGCATTTCATACCATAATTCACAATCAAAGTTTTCATAATATGGATTATACAACTAAATTATTGAAAAAGTTTCACAATGCTAAATTTTCATATGCCAGGACAAAATGTGAGGCTATTATTAAATCAGTATTTTAAAAATACTGTGAGCAGACTTGAAAATTGCAGCATTTGTAATGGTTTTATCTGATGCATAAAATTATAATGAAACCAAATTGTATCTAATACTAATAAGATATTTTTATTTATTTATTTATTTATTTATTTATTTATTTTATTAGACACATTTATATGCCGCCCAATTCCGAAGGACTCCAGGCAGCTTACAAAAATAAAGAGAAAAAAAAACCACATGTTTTTCTAATGTTAATGTTTAATGTTACCAAGGGGATTCAAGTAAAAATTTTAAATTTAGACTCCATTGAGGGTGAAACTGCTGAAATTTTGTCAAACCATCTATACAGAGTAATAAATGAAAACAATTTGAAATCCAAAGTTGTTGCACTAACAGCTGATAATACAAACACAAATTTTGGTGGGCAAAGGGGTGAATAATGTGTATATAAAATTACAAGATTTACTCCAAAAGAAAATACTAGGAATAGGTTGTAATGCACATATTTTGTCAAATGCAATCAACACGGTGTCATGTGCCATGCCAATTGATGTAGAAGTAATAATAGCTACAATTTATTTGTATTTTAGTCATTTTACCATTCATGTGGCTACTTTAAAACAATTTTGTGAAGAAGCAAATGTTGAATACAAAAAAACTGTTAGGATATTCAAAAGTTAGATGGCTTGCTCTAACACCTGCTTAGAGCGTGTTCTACAATTATTTGAGCCTCTCCGTTCATATTTTTTAAGTTTAGACAAATGTCCTAAAATCCTGGAATTGTTTTTCAATAATGAAATATTTGAGATATTAATGTATTTTGTACATAATCAAGCATCTATTTTTCAGAAAGCAATTCAAAAGATTGAAGGTGAACACATTTCAGCTACAGAAGTTAGTCTTATTTTGAATGACTTTATCCTTTAATATAAATCTCATTTTAAAGATAAATTTCTTCCTTTAATTATAAAAAGAAAATTGTCAGACTTAGAGGAATCAAATCTGGGCATAACGGAAAAGTTTATCAAAGAAGTGCAGAATTTTTACCAAACATTGAATATATTGAATTTTTTCAATATATCGAAGAATGGTCTGAAACAAATATCATGGGAAATAACAGTTTTCAATGGTGTTTTTTTACTTCATTGCAGGTATATTGGACAGATATTGAATCTTGTGTTGTTTTTATCTAAAGAAATGCCAGCCTTACAATAGACGACAATTGTCTCTTTGAAGAAATTAGAAGACTGAATGTATATTTAAATTCTGAAAAATTAATACAATGGGAAAACCAACATGTTAAAATTGATAAAAGATGGTTGGATATTTTCAGCCATTTCAAAAATGAACATATTCCATGTGAAAATTTATTTATACTTGTTCAATTTACGTTGTGCTGCCCTGGAACTAATGCAGCAGTTGAAGGAGTTTTTTCAATTGCCAATGATTTTTGGACAAGTGAGAAATCGAGATTGAATGTTGATACTCTAGCTGCAGCACTTGCCGTTATATTCAATATGAAGGATATTTCTTGTTCAGATATTTCCAATATATTGTTAGAAAATGATACATTGACAAAAATATTAATTCAATGGAAAAGTACTCATTTAAATAATTATTAACAGGCATGTAAGCATAATTAAAATATAAAATGTTACAAATGTTTTTATTATGCATATATCATATTATAGTGTAGTATTGTTGCAACAATCTGACTGCAAGCCAGTCCCAGGTAGAGTGTTGCAACAATCAATTGAACAGCTAGATAAATTAGGCAGAACTATTCAATCTGAGCACCAAAAATGAATAGGTTGGCAAAGCTTTGGACAGAGTCTTGAGTGTGAGGGGGGGAAAAACCTGAAGTTGGAATTGAAGGTTTTGATATTTAATTTTAATTAAGTTAAATATATTTGATTTGATATCATCAATCTTTGCTCTAGTCCACTCTGCTACTTTTTAAACAGCTACCTAGAAAGCCAGTATAAGGCGAAGTATAGCCTTAGCCAAGAAAAAGTGTGCATTTGCACTTCAGAGGGTCCGTTCACTAAGAAAAAACAACTGGGGGAGGGGAGGGGATGAGAAACCCTAGAAAGGCACTGTCATAAATAGCGATTAGAACTCTGAATAGGAATCTCAAACCTGAAAGAATGCATAACTAGCTTTGATATTGAAACTTACTTGTATCAACAATAAGCAATGGGGAAAGCACTGTGTCATTTCTGTAAGCCATTTTAGATCATGGCTGAGATGATCTGTGACAGAAATCAAATGAAAGGAGATTTAATATATGTAATATGAAATAAGTCAACATAGTGGATTTTTGCTTTCTTGTTTACTGCATTATTCTATCCTACTGCCAGAAAAAGCCACTCTCACAAGTGCATCGCTTTGTGGGACCCCTGAATGGCATCTTACTTGTGGTTGTGCTTGGCAACAGATAGTTAAAAGTCAGTGAGGTTGTTCACAAACTTCATTGTACTCTAATTGGAATCAGGATTGATTTTTACCAACCCCCCTATCCCACCAGTCAATCTTTGCAATCCTGTAAAAGAAATCTCTACTAATTCTGATGTTCCTACACATAATTACAATATCTAAAACATGAAATTTGTGTTCTGCCTTTTTCCTTGCTGCTTTCCAAATACAACTTTCAATGCAGATTAGAGGGAGAAAGTAGAAAGGAGAAAGCTTACTCAGAACAAGTTGACCCAAAGTTATTATTACTAATAAGATAGAATTAATAATAGTCTGTGTTAGAGGATTTACAAGAAGGCAGTGTTAAGTAAGTCTTAGTTAGTTGGCTCAAACACAGCCCACTTCTAGGTTATTTCATTATGTTTCATTTTATCCCACATTCTTTTCGCCCTCCCCATTTTCAATAGTTTATGAGCAATCTATTCAGCATGCTTAATTCTTATTGGATGCTGTGCAGCAAAGGAAAATATTTTCCTCTGAATAATGTACAGTACTCCTTAAGAACAATGCTCATGGATTATGCTTTTTTTCATCAACATATGGACCAGCATTCAGAAAATAGAAATCACCATTAGTACAAATAATGATATGGTGCTATAGTTAATGAGGATGATATAGCGCTACAGTTTTACATTTAGCAGGTTATTTTGTATTGACCTGAAGGCTGATAGATTTTTATATATTTCAAACAAATAGGCATTTGTAAATATATGTATTGCAAAGAGAAACATCTCTCCCTTCTTTGGTAACATTTAATAATTAGTGTTCATAGTATTTAAAATATATTTAAATTATATATTATTTTTAATATATAAACTTAAACTATCTGGTAGTTCTGAAAACAACGTCTCACACATAAATCAAATACTGAGAAATTAAATTAAATCTTAATCTTTTAAAATTGATTTTTCATAAGGATTGCATGAGTGAGGAACTCCCCAGAGGTGTGAAAGTTGATACATACTTCCCTAATCAGGTGCTTCCATATGTGCTGAGAATATAATTTGCACACATTCCAGATGTAGCGATGTTTTAACACAACTGGCAGGCACAAGATTAGGAAAGGTCGAATTTGTTTAGGATGTGAGTGGAGAAAATCATCTCCCGAATTGCATTCCAGGAATTTTCACTATACTTAACAGATGCAGTTTTCTTTATAATATATTTTAACTGCAGACCTAAAGATATGTTGGCTATGTCCACATGATATCCTGAATATTTGCCGGCTAATGGGGGTTTACTTATTGTTCAGTGCGTTCCATAACTAAAATTATAATTGGGTTAAACATGGATGTATATATTGCACAGACAAATCCTTTGAGTTTAATCTTACCTTCCATCTGTTTTAAATCTATAGTCACTATACATCTCGAAGTATAGCAAATTCCATTAATTAGCTAGTGGTGATGCCTCAGATGGTGGTTTTCTATACAGCTTTGGATTGTCGATGTAAAGGAAGTATAGGAGACATGATAGCCTGGCGGTTGTTTTTAGTTATTTAGTTATGGCCAGACTTGTTCAGCATTATTGACAGAGGAATGACAAATAGTAGTAGCAATAGTGAGTTTCCTTGAAAGATTTCTCTCTTGATATTAACTTCTCTCAACATTATTATTATATGTGGATAGTTTACCATTAGATTTACAGTCTAAGACTGATGGAAAGTTAATAATTTAAGTCCTAACCAAGGACATAAGAATTTTAAGATAACATCTAAGATTATAGGCCATTCCAAGTAAGGTGGTCTTTTGTAAAATTAGGGTGGTCAGCTTTCCAGATAGCAAGAAAATTAGCTGTTCCTCTGAGGGCTCTGACATGATTAGGATAACAACTTATTTATTCATTATTATAATTTTATCATCTGTTTAGTGATGTTCTGCAAATTCAGCAAGTGAAATGTATTCAATAACCTATGGTTAAAGAAATAATGATTTGGCAATGCATACAGTATATAAATCCAGCCAGTCTTTTTTTCTTTCTACCCATTTGAATACTTTGAGGTGATATTGGCAAACTTGGCCATCTTGCTGTCCAAAATTCTTAGCAGAGAATATTCTTCCATTATGGAATTTTTACATTCATTAATTATGGGAGTTTTCTATTAGTATCTATTAGTACTAATTGTTTTTTTAACTCCAAAAGAAGACTTGTCTTTTCATCCCCTTATTACCAAGTTTGTTTTGTAGTTTTTGACAAATGCATTTTTGCACATTTTTACCAGATCTATTTTAATGCTGGCTGACAGTCTTAAGGAACATTAACATCTGGTTTTCCCATGATGCTAACCAAAATTAGATTTTTATTTTTATGTTTTTGTTTAGTGCAATATATGGGCTAATACTATTTGCAAATCAAACTATGGCTTATGTCAATGGTATTTTTAATTATGATTTAATGCAATATATTATCCCAGTTCCAAAAAACAGGATCCATACTGATTATTCTTCAATGAGAATTATTTCTCCATGCATCATAAGATTGTCTTGAGCTTTTCATTAATTTACTAAAAGTAACCATTATATTAACGGACTTAGTTCCTTTTAAAAAGTGGATTCTAGTTTCTTTCATTGTCCCTAGACAGAAGATGATGATGTCTTAGAGAGAATACTACCTAAAGCCAATGTTTTCTTACTTTTCTAATTTTAACAAATCCTAAAGCACTATCCTTTTTATCACCACTATTTGCTTTAGTTTTTCAGATTCCATTCCTGAAAGTGAAGTCAGCTCAGACATGACAGGATTCTGCCTTATAAATTCTCTGGCAAAGTTAGATGGAAAGAATTTGGAATATTTTAATTCAGAATAGTAAAAAGCACAATAGATTCCGGTCAGTTTAGAATAGACTGCTAGACTGAGTTGAGTGTGAATAAAAACTGCATAATGACAGCAAATATTAATGTGTATTCATGGAAGAGGCAAGTGAAGATTTGTGAAGAAAACATTAAATATCAACAATTGATTTAGCTTATCTCTGTTCAGTTTTTTCTATCCTAGGACTCTACTGAATTCCTAATGCTTGTAGAGGATGTCAACATTTATCATCCTTATGTTCTATATTGTACATACTATTTACATTTCATTTTCATCCCTAGGACCTGGTCTACAAGATATAGATTGTATCATTAAGAATCCATATTATTAGTATATTACTATCTGTGCAGTTATTGTCATTTTAATTCTCATTTAAACTATATTGCAGAAGTTGATTTTCATGCCTGACGGTTCTCTATCTTGTTCCCATTTTGTAACCTGAAGATAATCAGACCCAGTTCCTTAGAAGTACAATTGACTGTGAAAAAAGAGAGCAAAGAAACCCTTCAGGACACAAATCGATAGTACCTTACAGAGGTGTTAGAAAAGACAAGGTGGCAGCAACAACCATGCAATCAAATCACCATTCTATTCTCTGTGCACCTTAACTTTTTTGACTGCCCTACCCTCTATAGGGATACCCTTGGTATCTTGCAAATATATGGTCTTCAGAAAATGCAAAATAGATTGTCTTGCCAACTGCTAAGAGAGAGATATTGGATGAAAGAACATGCAGCGTAAAATGTATTCAGAAAGAAATGTCTGTGAATGCATGAGTTTGCTGCTTTCCATCAATTTCAGTTAGTCATTATGAACTTCATTATTTTTATTCCTAATTTTAAAATTGAAAATATAAGATACATTTTGAGAATGCTGTGAGTAGGTTGCTATTCAAATTTCTAAAACAACAAATAATAAACAAATAAACAAACAAATAATCCAGTTCTCTATTGAAAAATTGAAAGCATTTCCTACTGTGAGAAGTTATCATCCAGCCCTCTCCCAGAAAAATGAAATATCATAGGAAATATTGAAAAGGCAGAATATTTATCTGGATATGAAAAGAAAGAAACATGTTTTAAAAGACAGAATAGTTGCCTGTAGCTTCCTGCCCTTCCCTACTGTTAATGGGCCATTAAGGCCAAGCTAGTCCACTTTTACATAATAAAGTCTTCTCCACTGCAGCCCCAGAGGGGAATGGGAGTAAAGGCATGATAATATTGGCCCTTTACTCAACTGACCACATGGCATTTGGGAACTCATCCATACCTGGATTCAAAATACAGTCTAGAGAGTAGCCCCTGCATGGCCCCATGGGAGTCTGACAACCAATCAGAATACATTTCTTACACAGGAACAGGAAACAGAGAGGTGGGACTAAACAGGTTATAAAAAGCCTAGCAAACCCCTCCTTCAGCCCTTCTCTTCTTCTCCACCAACATTGAAGCATGTGATCACCTTTTCTGTTCAGGGCTCAAGCCATGTGGCCCTGTCCAACAATAAACTATCTTTCCAAGCAGCCTCCATGTCTCCAGTGTCTTTTTCCCCACTTGGAGCTGAACCCAGAAGGACATTTCTTTCATCAGTACCTTAACAAAATAAATAGTAACATCTTATGAAGGGCCTTTTTGTACAAAAATATCCTGTATTCATTTCTTTATTTCTATTGTTTCTATATTGTTTCAGACTTCAGACATTTAGGATGAAAATCCACATTATCTAAATTGGCATAACCTCCATTGCTTCCGAAAAATGTCAGTTAAAAATCTGAACATTGTTGATTCTATTTTGAATTTTAAGCATTGACATTTAAATGTATTATGATTCAATATGGATGTATTACATGAGAGATTCTATGTATAAGTAACCCTTCTTATTTTACATTTTTAAAATTACTATATATATGAAACTATACTAAACTTAGGATGATAATTTCAGCACAAATATAACCCACTCACCCCTGCCTTTTTTAAGCTAACAGAAGGAAATGTGTTCTAAGCTAGAATTGTTCAGAACAGGTAATTCCCCTATATAATATATTTAATGATTCCCTGGTTTCTGACAGATTAGGTAAATTAAATTTCTTGCCAACTCATATGAGCAGGGAAAGCTTTATTAAGTTTCACCGAAGACAGATAATTATTATGATTTTTAAATACTCTAGTTGCACAGTGCACAGACATGGGGTAAACACAATCCTGCATTGTTTGCTAAATTAGCAACCTAATAACACCCTGGGAGGAATTAAATTTTGACGTGTGGATCAAATGGACATCTTTGGAGCAATTGTTTATATATAGTTCATCTTTATAGATATAATCATTAAAGTGGAGAACAATACAAATATAAATAGGATTTAATGCTTTAAAAAGCAGGAGGGAGATTCATAAAGTCATTATTTTTTTAGTAAGGCAGCACTCACTCTAGCCCAGCACTTCCTTCTTAATAAATTCACTTGTCATTTGCAAGCAATCTTCTGCCAGATGCTGATAGTATTATATACAAATACCCTGGTTTGCTTCTTCCTTAATACCTTATTATAAATAAGATTTATTTATAACTCTATAAATGTCTTGTAAATGAAAACTGCCTAAGACTTTATACGAGAGCCAGAACACACCCCCTACTCAATGATGGATATACACGCAAATACCAAAACATGTTTACCCATAGAGACACTTCTTTAAGTTTCAACTATTCAAGAGTTAGTTTTGTTTTATTTCTTTTTAAAAAATATCTGCATTCCACCAGGAATTATAATATCAAAACTGCATTGCTTTCAACAAGATATTGAATTCCCCGCATTAAGCAGCAAGTCCAAAGTTTATGACTTTCAGATAATAGTTAAAATGAAGTGTGTGAAAAAAGCCAAATTCTTAGTCATCACTTTGATCAAATTTGTTGTCTCTCCATAATTCTGCAGTATCACTGTATTGTTTCAAAACTTCCAACGGGCTCTCAGTCTACGTAAGAACAAAATCTTGGCTTTAGAGCAACTGTGGAAGAAACAACAGAAACAGCAGCAATATTCCTTTTTCTGTGTGGAACGTTTCTGCCTGCTGAGTCATAGTGTTATCCATTCCTGACTGTAAATTGAAATCCATCTCCCACCTATGGCCTCATTCACAGATATTGTTATTCATCTAATTTCCTCTCAAATAGGGGGAAGTAAAATCTGGCACATTTTAAGGCTGCCCTCAGATGATATTGAAAAATATTCCTTAATCCTGATACAGGAAGGACGTTTTTAGCCATTTATAACTTTGGGAGATGAAGAAGACATCGGAAACCTGGCAGAAAAAAAGATGTTGTCAAGGACTGTTTTTGTCACTCCTAGGGCAAAGAGAGCATGAATGGAAACATATTTTACACACTGCAATAAATGGGCTTTCCTTGTTGGTTAGGTTGTATAGGTTTTAATATCTCATAGACCAGCCTTTCCCATGGCAGGTACAGTTCAGGTGGGTTGGATGACAGCAACCATAATCGCTACAATAGATTTGAATGTTGCAAGACATTAGTCCTAAAATAAGGCTTTCAGAAGGATAATACAGAAATTAAGGGAGTAGCAAATTATTAGGAGGTAGAAGGAAAATTACAAGCTGAGTGTGTTTTCTTCAGGAAGTTATACTTGGAATGAACTTGGAGTCTTTGTACAATGGACCCTAAAACATCTAGGGAAACTCAAAATTTGATTTTTATCAAAAAAAAAAAACCTTTGAGGAACACAGGACAAAGATTCAGCAATATATAGTATTTGTGCCCTTGCACATTTGCTTTGTCACTTGTAGCTTGAAATTTGAAAACAAAAGGGAAAAAAATTTAAAATTAATATTATCACATTGCCCCATATTTGGCTCAGTCAGTAATCCTATCCTTGAAAGTTACTAGGTAAGACATTTCTCCTAATTCAATAATGGGGCCATTACAATATAAAACTGTAGCACTTAAATTAATTAGTCGTCGGACATTCCTAACAGGAATATTCTGCACATTTTAACATCGCATTTAAACAAAAGTGTTGTATAATTCCCTCATGGGCAATCTGTCTGAACTCTTATCTGTGAATGTATAATATGTGATGGTCAGCCCCAAGGTAAGAAAGTGTCATTATTCCTATATTTAATGAGAATAGATAAGCAGATAAAATAACAAGAAGGAGAGGTAGGGAAGTGGGCTTCAAAGATTGGCAGAATTGGTTCCTCCTGTGATATGGGCCTATACAGTTTCTCAGGGACATTTTTTTTATTCAAGGGATTTTTTATTTTTTTATTCTCTTACATACCATTTTAAGTATACATTCACATAATTGGTATTCTTCTTTACATTTATCATTGTACATTGTACATTTATTATTTCATTTAATAAGTTATAATGTGCATTTTGTGTTGCTTTATTTACCATCCCTTCCTCCTTTTGTAACACCTTGTTTTGCCTTTCGTTTCTCCCTGCCTCCCTTCTCTACTTCCTTCCTCCTCTCCTCCTTCTCCGTTCTTCCCTTACCTTTCTCCTGCTCCTGCTCTTCCTCTTCCCTACCCTCTCTCTTTCTCTTTCTCTCCCTTCCATCCTCCTCTCCTTACCTCTTTCCCCCATCTTCCTTTCATTCTCTCCTCCTCTCTCCCTTTCTTTTTCTATTATTGTTGGTGTATATTTCAAAACTCAGTTTATGTGTACTTGGGATGGTATTTCTGCCAACTCAAATACAATTTAGTATCATTTCTTATTCTCTTACCTTCACTAGTCTACCCTAGTTACGTTCCCTCCCCTTTATGTCTCGTTCTTGAATATATACATATATTTAATATTTTCTTTTCTGTTTCCCCCTTCTCCCCCCCTTTTCCATTTAATAGTGCATCATCTGGGTACTTTATCTTCTCCCTACTTTCTTTTCTAGCTTGCTTTCTCTAGCCAATCATAAAATCTTCTCCATGTCTTGAAATACTCCGATATCTCTTTATTCTTTATTTTCATTGTCAACCTATTCATTTCTACACAATCTAATATCTTTTTTATTATCTCTTCATCTGTTGGTAGCTTATTTAATTTCCAATTTTGGGCAAATACAATTCTTGTTGCTGTAGTTGCATGTATAATCAAATAAGTATCTTCTTTCTTGAATTTCTCTGGGATAATACCTAGTAAAAATATCTGTGGTCCAAATTCTATTTCTTGTTATAACATTTTCTTTAACACATGTCCGCCACATATGATAGGGTGAACCTATTGCTTGTTGACATTTCCAACATTTGGCTGACTTGTCTTTAAACATCTTTGCTAGTTTTCCCAGTGACATGTGCCATCTGTAAAACATTTTGTATAAGTTTTCCTAGTAAGCTGTTGACATGGTTAATTTATAATTCCTTTCCCATAATTGTTGCCACTTTTCTAGTTCAATCATATGGCCAAAATTATTTGCCCAAGTTAACATTGTATCTTTAACTTCTAACGTAGTTCTTAATAGTCCCTTGATTATTCTTACTTTCGTTCCCATAAGTATCTTATCCAACTCCAAACTTCCTAAGTTAAAACTATACTCCCTTTTATCTTTTTCATATCTTGATTGTTTTTGCAGTTGTGAAAACCAAGCTATATCAATCCCTTGTTTTTCTAATTCTTGTTTTTGTTTTAATTCCCCTTCTGTTAAGATATCTTTGTATCTAATAATATTTTTCATACTACTAATCTTTGTATGTGTCAGTGCTTCCATTGTTGAAAGCCACATTGGTATTTCTAAATAATGTTTCCCTTTCACTCTTTCCCATATTGTTAATAATCCATTCCTTACATAATGTCTTTGAAAATAGCCATGTGTCCTACTTTTATCATACCAAAAAAAGCATTCCAACCCAATTGCAAATCATGACCCTCCAATGTCAATAATCTTGTATTTCTCAATAAAATCCATTTTTCACCAAACTAGTCCCACTGCTTGGTAGTACCATTCCTAGTTTGGTAATCCAAATCCACCTCAAATCCTTGCATCTTGCAACATTTTTATGTTAATTCTTGCTTTTTTCCCCTGCCATTTATATTTCCCCACTATTTTATTCATACTTTCAAAGATTTTTTTCTCAAGTTTTATCAGTTTTGTTTGGAATAGGTATATCTTGGTAATATATTCATCTTTACTACTGCTATTCTTTCCATCAATGATAATTGTAGGTTTTTCCATCTTTCCAAATCTATTTCTATTTGTTTTCTCACCTTACAATAGTTATCCTCCTTTAATGTTACACACCTTCATGTCAATTGAATACCCAAATATTTCACTTTTTTCACCACCTGTATGTCCAGTTTCCCCATCAACTCTCTTTTCTGTTTTTCTGTCATATTTTCACCATCTTTTTGTTTTATCTTTATTAATTTTCAAGCCTACTACTTCTCCATATTCCTCTATTATTTTAGATAGTTTTGGCTGTGTTTCTATTGGATCCTCCATAATAAACACCAAATCATCTGCAAACGCTTGTAATTTATACTCTTCTTTCTTGACTCTCATACCATTTACCTCTTTATTTTGTCATATTTCTCTATTCAAAATCTGTAGTGTCAGTATAAATAATAATGGCGATAGTGGACATCCTTGTCTAGTTCCCTTCGTAATGGCTACTTTCCTGTCATATCACCCTTATCTTTGCCGATTTGTTATTATATATAGTTTTAATCACATTTATAAATCCTTCACTAAATCCCATCAATTGAAGCTGCATTATCATGAATTGCCAGTTCACATTATCAAAGGCCTTTTGAGCGTCCAGAAATAACACCATTTGCTTGGGTGGGTTTCACAGAACTCTAGCGTGATCAATACAATTTGCATATTGTCTCTTGGGAAGAAATCCATTTTGGTCTATATGTATAAATTCATTTAAAAGTCTTTTCATTCTTTCTACCATTATTGATGCAAAAAAATTTATAATCCATATTTAATAGTGAAATAGGTTCTCTACTTGTTGTGGATCTGACTCTTCTTTTAGTATAAGCATTATATATGCCTCCATCCAGGTTTCTGGCATTTTTGCCTCCCTTAATAAGTCATTGAATAGTTCCAACATTATCTTGCTTAATACTTCTTTAAATGTTTGGTACAGTTCTGCCAGTAATCCATAGGGATATATGGTAGGGATATTATTTTCTGGTACTAACCCTTGTAATTCTGGTCATATTCTGACTCACTCCTGCTGACTAATCAATAGGTCAATACACATTTTCATACTTATGGTGGTTTTTAAAAAAATATATTGTGAATTGGAAAAGAGCATAACATTTTCTACTGATACAGTTCAAAAATGAAATCTCATTGCTTTTCTTCAGTCCCAGGAAGCCTATATCTCTTAATTGTTCAAAATGAGAAACTCAATGTGCTGAACAAACTCAAATAGATGTGCAAGGACAAACATGCATCTCATGCTATTATATCAGATGTGGATAATAAGTATATGTTGCTTTCTACAAAAATTTACAGTATATTCAACAGAATTTGATTCACGATGAAAATTAGAAACTTTAATGTAGAACCTATATATCTTGTGTTTTTTTAAATAACCTTGCACATTTAGTATGAATTTAAACCTTTAAACATTATCTCACTGTTAAAAGAAGGATAAGGATAAGAAATTATGATGGACAAACTTCTGTATATAATTTTTATCCATGCATTAACATCATCATCTATTTCAAGACAAAGTCCATCTCCTTAAAAGCTAAAGACATCCAAAGTGCATATTGTAAGTTAATGATGGTGAGAAATGTATTAGAAAATTGCATTTTGCATGTGAAAGATTGTGATATTAAAATATACTATATACATATTTTATCATCCCGAATAGCAGGATTGTTTTTCATAGGGATTGCTTCTTGTATTTCTTCAAATCCTCTTTTATTGTGTGGCAATTGCTATTGCCTTGCTGTCTGTTGTGTTTCTATGGAGGTACAGTGTGTATTTCTGTGTATCCAAAGGTGATTTGTTAGTTCCACAAGCTCTTGTGGAGGTATTTTCAGGGTGCATGACAAAGATAAAGAGTATTGGGTTTATATTGTACTTTATGTGCGAAAATTTCTTATATGTATAAGAAATAATTGGTGGAGGAGGGGTTGGGAAATGGGCAAATTTAAGCGAGAGATTCCCGATAGTTGCAAATGAATGATTAACTGTCACACTAAATAATGTGGGCTGTTGAAGAAAGTATTATAAGCATAAAATATTACATTAGCACATATCATAGTCCAGAGATTCCATCTTGGATAATATTTTTTGAAAAGTCTCTTTAAGTGTTAAACCTTGCACTTTCCAGTTGTAATATCTGGCCTCATTTGAGTTCTATATACACCCGCTCTCATCTGATTACCGTATATACTCGAGTATAAGCCGACCCGAATATAAGCCGAGGCACCTAATTTTACCCCCAAAAGCTGGAAAAGTTATTGACTCGAGTATAAGCCTAGGGTGGGAAATGCAGCAGCTACGGTAAATTTCAAAAATAAAAAATCAGTGTTATTTGAAACTCAAACCCTTGGAGAGGGGATTCCAGCCTGCCATCACCAGCCACCGCTAGCCCTGCCGCTCTTCCCACCCCCTTCCAAGCCCCAGTGGGCTTGGAAGGGGGTGGGAAGAGCGGCAGGGCTAGCGGTGGCCAATGTTCCCTCTAATTTTTTTTCAGTGTGAGCGGAAAAGTATAGTGTTTGAGCAGCACATTTTCATACCTGAGCACCTGGATTTTTTTCATAGATGTCACCCAAGACAACGAAATTAGTGTTATTTGAAACTCAATTCTACCATGTAAATATCCATTAAGTAAAAAAATCTCCCTATACAGGTAATCCTCAATCTACAACCATAATTGAGCACAAAGTTTCTATTGCTAAATGAGACATTTGTTAAGTGAGTTTTGCCCCATTTTACAACCTTTCTTGCTACAGTTAAGTGAATCACTACGGTTGAATCAGTAACCTGGTTGTTAAGTCAGTCTGACTTTCCTACTGACTTTCCTTGGCAGATGGTTGCAAAAGGTGACCCCAGGACACTGCAACCGTCATAAATATGAGGCAGTTGCCAAAGATCCAAATTTTGATCCTATGACCATGGGGATGCTGCAATGATCATGTGTGAAGAACAGCTGTAATTCACTTTTTTCAGTGCTGATGTAGCTTTAGTCATTAAGTGAATTGTTGTAAGTTGAGGACTATACTTTCCCCCTTACTATCCAATAGTCTGCAGTGATATTAGCAAGTTATGAATAAATTACCAACTGATGTAGATTAGCAATTGGAGCACTTAAAGAAGCAAACAAAGAGGGGAGAGGAAGGGAGGGAGGAAGGAAAGAAGGGAGAGGGAGAGAGAAACAGAGACAGAGGGAGAGACAAAAAGGAAAGAGGAGAAAGAGAAAAAGAAAGGGGAGAGGAGGGTGGGAGGATAAGAAAAAGAGGCAGAAAAAAGAAAGAGAGAGAAAGAGGAAAGGAAGAAAGAAGGAAGGAAGGAAGGAAGGAAAGAAAAAAGGAAGAAAAAAGGAAGAAAGAAAAGAGGAGAGTAGAGAAGGAATAGAGGCCAAAAAAGCAAACAAGGAAAAGTAGGGAAAAAACTTTCACTGGAAAACACTATTTTTCCATCAGTGCAAAACTTTCCTAAACAAGGTTAATTTTCTGGATTTTGACTTTCCGGTCCAGGTGGACCAAGAAGCCTTTATTTTCTTTTTCTAAAATCAAATAAAATCTGCAGAGCACCAGCACGCCATATGAAAAAGAATTTGTATTTGCAAGTAGGTTGATCACCAATCCATGACAAATAAGCTGAAATGCAATATTTAAAACATTCTTACTAAACAGCAGTCTGCCTTCGCTGGATGGCTTGGATCTCTCGCTGACTCTCCATGAAAGCACCGAGATAGAAACAGCCCTCCTGTGCGACATTGACAGTAGGGAGATGGGGGAGGGGTGCCTCGCCCTCTCCTGGGGAGCCCTGTCTGGGGAAGAACCCCCCTCCTTCGGCCTCGGGACTGTCGGTTTCTCCGACGGGTCTCCCCCCCTCCTCTGCCCCCGACCGACTTCCTTTTCTGGGCTTTTTGCAAATGAGCCGGACGCAGCCGAATCTCTCTCTGTGTGTATGTGTGTATGTGTGTGTGTGTGAGCGCGAGTTGCCCAATCCAGTTCCTCCCTCCGTAGTTTTGAACCTGGGAGGAACTGGTTTGGGCAACCCGAGAGCTCCGCCTGACGCCCGAAGGGCTTTGCACGAAGAAACGCGGCTTGAGGCGCAAGGACGGTCCTGGCTGTGGGGCGCAGGCCCCTAAAATCCTCTCTTTGGTTCCCTCCTCCTCCCCCTCCTTCCACAGCCTGCGTGACGCCCTAGGCTGAGAGCTGCTGCTGCTGCACAGCTGAGGGAGGGAGAGCAAAAGCAGAGGCGGGGCGCCAAGCTTTGGTTAAGGCAGGCAAGGGAAACCGCGAGCCGAAAGGAAGTCTTGCTGGGAAGACGCGGCAGCAGGGCTTTAAAGGGCTCCCTCCTCCCCAGCCAGCCAGCCCACCCAGCCCATTCTTCCCCCGCCACAACTGTATCCAACAGGCCAAGTTGCTGGGAGGAGAAAGTTTGGGCTGCAGGACATGAGATTCCTCTGGGGAGGTCCTTTGCGGGAGGCCAGTTCCAGCCGCCTGCAAAGGACTTCCCACGTTTGCTTTGGTAGAAATCTCTGCGCGGCAGTTAGAAACTTCTGCGCGGGGATTTCTTTCCATGTGCGCGGCCGCGCACGCGCGCACCTTAGAGGGAACAGTGGCGGTGGCTGGCGATGGCAGGCTGGAATCCCCTCTCCAAGGGATCCCCGTGCAGAAAATGCGGGGAGCAGCAGCGAAGCCCCGGGGCTTCGCTGCTCCATCCGCTGGACTGTGGGGCTTGGAAGGGGGTGGGAAGAGCGGCAGGGCTAGCGGTGGCTGGCGATGGCAGGCTGGTTCGCCTCCTCCTCCTCCAACAGGCAACAGCACTGCCGGATCCAGTTGTAGACTCGAGTATAAGCCGAGGCGGCTTTTTTCAGCCCAAAAAGTGGGCTGAAAAACTCGGCTTATACTCGAGTATATACGGTAAATGTACACTAAATTATCGTTGAATTTAATCAGCTGATCAAACAGTTAGCAAGTTAAAAGGAATGTGAATACATAGATACTTCAAGACTATTTTGTAAAGAAAACAATGTTCAGATTTATCAGATAATTGTAGATCCACTGGAATTTCATAAACTGCCTTTATTAGGTTCAGTTTTTCCTTGTAAAACAAACTATAGTAACATGTTTTTATGTCTTCCAGATAAGGTAACATTTCACTTCTCATCACAGACTTATATAAGCTTTATAATTAGAAATTTCTTTTTATCTTTTAGAATAAAATAATAAGCAAGCTGTTTTGCACCCTATGTCTGAAATTTGGTAAAGTCACCAACCATACCAATAAATTCTTTTGTTAAATAGATCAGTGGCCTGGATTACACATAGGATGGCCAACAGATTTAACTTCAACAAGGAACAATATGAAATAGACATGTGATTCAACAAAATTAAGAGAGATCCTAGTTTTTTATGTTTCTATCAACCAAAGAAAAATGAGCCACAATCTTGTGTGGGAATTATAAATATAAAAAATTGGAGCTTCAAATCTAAAAATGATATGGTGGATATATTGGCTAATCCACACAATATTTTTGAAAGCAGTATAGAGGTGTGGATATACATATAGTATGGGACAAGGAATGTCAGAGTGATGTCAGAAACATTATAGCATCTTAACACAAGCCCTGCCCCTTTTCCAGATGTGTCATGAAGTTGCGTTCATGCTCCAAAGGTGTGGACCATGACATAATAACATTCAATCTTTTACAGTTTTCATCAGGAGGAACCTGCAAACACTATGAACATAATATAACATCTGCTCAGACTATGCCAGCAAAGCCAATTAAATTTTTTATCCACATTCCCTTTATTTTCATATTTTTAATGCTAAATTTTAGATGGTAACTCGGAGTCCCAAGCCTGCATTCCATAGCAGGAAGACTCATTAATATTAAGGATAAAATAGAAATTATATAGTTAATGTACATCAGCTGCTTCTAAAATTGTATACCAAATAACTGCAATGAAGACTCTAAGAGGAGAACAGAAAAGCTGAATCTTTAATTTGAAAAAATAAAAAAATAATTTTTCATTATTTAAAATGCATATTTTGCACTACATTTTTGTGGGTGCTATGTTATGGAATCCTTATAGTTGGCTTTCATATAAAACCTATGTTAATAATTAAGCAAAAATATCAATGCCTTAAGATTAATCTTATTAAAACATTCCATTTTATTGACTTCCTGGGCGGGACTTACTGATGGTAGCAGCTAAACACAGCTGCTCCCATATTACCAGTTGCGTTATCTGTTAAGATGATCATCTATCAAATATCTGACAGACATCTTCCTCTTCGGGAAAAGAAGGGAAAGGAGAGAAGTTTTGTCAAGCAAATGCCTTTCTGATCTTTGCAGCTTCTGTGTCTGTGAAGAGAAGGGGGGCCAGCTGAAGGCAGAACTGCTCCGCACTGGAATTCTCCGGCTGCCTTGCATCCCCAAGTAAGCTTCCCTCCCACTCAGTTCAAAGATTGAATTACTTGATTTCAAAACGAGCAGAATTCGTATGCGAGAGCATTAATTGTTTATTTAAATTTAGCTTCTTTTCTACAAGATCCTCTTCTGTTATTTTATCTATTTAAAGAGGCATCTAAAATGGCGACGAGCCAGTTGAATTGCTGAGTAACATTGTTTATCTAATTATACGGAGTTTCAAAACTGCAAAGAAAGGGAGTGAATTTTGCCTCACAGCCGGCCAACAGATCTTTACTAATTAGTTTCACTTTTAAAGTTTTAAAAGACTCTTTGCTAATATAGAGACATTCAAAACAGAGGTGAATATGCTGAACTGCTTCGTTACAATGCTTATTTTTGAAAACTTCTGCAAACCTTCTGCAAAGTCCTACGAAGTTTATAAAAAAAAAAAAGTACCTCATTCCACAACTGTATAGCGGGCCAGTAGAGTTTTCCTAATTGCTTGAAGATAAAGTTTGGAATGGCATCAAAACCAAATCCTAATTTGAAACCGCCCTCTTCCTCAGCCCCCAGAAGCACATTGCCAATACTTGGTACAAAGTTACAGCCACCGCCCTCTATGCCCCCTACTGGAGAGTTACTAACGACAGAACTCTTTCTGAGAGAACTGAGCAAAGCTCATAACAAGCTGACTAACAAATTGACAAACAAAGTGGAAAACAAACTGAAAGAGTTCAAAGAGGAAATAAAAGGGGAGATAAAAGATGAGATAAAAGAACTTAAGGCTGACTTGTATGAAAAAATTGATACCAGGGTTGCTAAAATGAAAGATGATATGCTGGGACTTGTAACTGTACTGACAGAACATGTTTCTGGAATCCAAGATAGTCTAGAGGATCTTAACGAAGCTAATACCAATTTGACATCTAAAACTGAGGTGGTGCAACAAAAAGTTGAAAACGCTGAAAAAGAAATTATTATGATACAGTACAGGCAGATGGAGCTGGCATTAAGAGTAAGGGGGTTGCGTGAGGATAAACAGGAGAACTTGAAACAGATTTTTTCAGAAGCTTTTGATTGTCTGGTGGGAAGACTGGGGTCTAACTTTGACTGGCAGATCGACAAAATTTATCGCGCTAATTCCTGGGTGGCAAAACAGAAGCAACTCCCCCAAGATATAGTTATATATTTCACTCCAAGAGAGCTCAGAAACATGATACTACAAGAATCTTATAACACTAGGCTCCAAATTGGGGGCCAGGATTTGATTGTTTTGAAAGAAATACCACCTCAAATGCTAAGAGCCAGGAGAGACTATGCTTTTTTAGTGGAAGAACTCAGAAACCGTCAGATACAGTACAGATGGGACGCGCCATTTGGTACTATACTTACATTTGACAAGCAAAGATATCGTCTCAACTTCATATGGAAAGCCCGAGATTTTTATCACAATATTTTGAAGGCGGGACACTCTGCCCCTTCTGGATCTGGAGAAAGACCACAAGAAGGACAAGACAGACAGCAAACCACACAACTACCAGAGAATATGGATTATCTCCCCTCCCCAGAAGGGCAAGGTGTTATGGAACAAAGACCCAGCCGTATGATTACCAGATGAATGGAAAAACAAGCTAAAAGGCAACAACCTCAACAATCATCGGCCATCGATCAAGGAGTTACAGCAACAAGCTCAGAAGCCATGGGAGGAGCTAGGCCAAAGGTTAAACAGGCCATGCAGGAGGCTCTAAAAAAGCTTCAGGTAACCAAAGATGACAACTAAGATTTTAACATGGAACATCAATGGACTGAATTCTCCACAGAAGAGAAATAAAATATTTCACTATCTTAAACAGTTTAAGAATGATATAATTTGTTTGCAAGAAACTCATATCAAATCAACTGATCAAAAATATTTGATTAACTCAAAACTTGGTCAACATTTTGCAGCCTCTGCTATGGAAAAGAAAAATGGTATAGTCGTATACTTAAGAAAAGACATCAAAGCTGAGCTAATTGAAGCAGATCCCTTTGGAAGATATATCGCGCTAGATCTAATCTTAGAAGGGAAAAAGACATTACTTTTGGGAATTTATGCTTCTAATCAACAGCAAGATGGATTCTATAGAAATCTTCATGCTAAATTAGTACAGTGGGACTATAGGTCTTGTATACTACTGGGTGATTGGAACGGTGTGATAGATACTAAAAGAGATAAGAAGACCTCTCGCCCAAACACCAAAATGTGAGCTAAGCTACCCAAACCTTTTTTTTTTACATGATGGACGACTTTGAATTGAGAGATATTTGGCGAGAAAGAAACGCAGAGGAATATGACTTCACCTTCTTCTCTGATAGACATCAATCCCTTTCAAGGATTGATTTTATACTAATCACTAATGATTTGCTTTCTAGGGTGAAGAGGACAAAGATTGCAGCTAGGGTCCTTTCGGATCATAACCCAGTTTGGATGGAATTGGGAAGGGAAGTGCAGGCAAGAAGGTCTTGGAGATTGAATGAAAACTTATTCAGACATGAAAAGTACATTAATGATTGTAAAAAATTGTTATCTGAATACTTTGTTTTGAATAGGAATAAGGGTACACATATGGAATACAGAGTCCATGCTTTTGCGGATGATTTGGTCATAATATTGGAACAACCGCAGGAATCCAGTATGGTTTTAATGAATACGATTAATCAATATGGTCAAGTGTCTGGTTTTAAAATAAATTTAGGAAAAACAAAAATATTAGCTATAAATATGAATACTAAACAAAAGGAAGAACTAGGAGGGATGCTAGGATGTGAGGTAGTCAAAAAAGTCAAATATCTTGGGGTTAATATTTTAACCTCAAATGGGAAATTATACAAGCATAATTATGAACCACTTTGGCATAGTATACAGATAGAGATGAAAAAATAGGAGAAATTGCTATCTTTGTTGGGTAGGATAGCGGCAGTGAATATGAACATCCTACCAAAATTTTTATTTCTCTTGCAAATGTTACCTATACTTTAAAAAGATGCGAATCTTTTAGAATGGCAGAAGGGTATCAACAAATATGTATGGGCAGGAAAGAAGCCGAGGGTAAAGATGAAAATAATGCAAGATGTACGCGAGAGAGGAGGCTTGAAATTACCTAATCTAAAACTATATTATGATGCAGTGGCGCTATCTGTAATTAGTGATTGGACTCATTTAACTAATGATAGAATACTGAATATCGAGGGACACGATCTGGTATATGGTTGGCATGCTTATCTGTTATTCAACAAAAAATTGGATAAGAATTTTAAAAGTCATATTTTAAGAAATGCTTTACTGCGGGTCTGGAAAAAATACCAATATAAATTAAATGACAAGATACCCATGTGGGCAATTCCTAGACATGCGATTGAAAATATGAATATAGCACAAAAACAGGATAGAACTACCTACAGACAGCTTCTCATTTTGGAAAGGGGGGTTCTACAACTAAAATCTTTAGAGGTATTAAAAGAGGAGAAGGTAGTTCAAACATGGTTCCAGTATGGGCAATTACAGGCCAGGTGGAAAATAGATCAAAAAATTGGTTTTATCCAAGTTGAGGATAATTTGTTTAAACAAATAAGAGATCAAAGCTTAATGCATATAAAGAGGATATATAATGTACTAATACAGATGGATTCGGAAACAGAATTAGTCAAAGATTGTATGATAAAGTGGGCTCAAAATATTGAAGAACCAATAATGTTGGATACATGGGAAAAAATATGGGTAAGAAATGTGAAATTTACACAAGCTCAAAACCTGAGAGAAAATTTTTATAAGATGTTCTATAGATGGCATTTAAATCCTAAAAAGCTGGCTTCTATGTATCCGAATGTACTGCCTAAATGTTGGAGGTGTGGTTCTCTCGATGCTACATATTTTCATATATGGTGGACCTGTCAAAAGATTAAGGCATTTTGGATAAAAATATGGTGGATTATGCAAAATATCTTTAAAAGAAGGATAAAGTTTACTCCCCAGTTATTTTTACTAGGTATATGTACTGACTTTACAGTGGTAGAGACTAACTTGGTTCTGCACCTAATAACGGCGGCAAGACTGTTGGTGGCACAATACTGGACGAAGGAAGACTTGCTTACAACTCAAGAATGGACATTGAAAGTTACAAACTTAGTCGAGATGGCTAAAATATCGGCATATCTTAAAGATCATTCAAATGAGAGATATAAACGAGACTGGAAAAAATGGATTGACTATATACAAAACAAATACGGGACTAAGAAATTCCAGATAGTCTACGCTTAGGATCAGGAATGAGTTAAACTGTTCAAAGTTAGTGTAACAGGAAGAAGCTAAGATCAATGTAGAGATGTTATTAACCTCTTTTTTTATTTCTTTTGTCTCAATATATTTTAGACTGTGTTTGTTAAAAATCTATACCATGTACGGGCTCTGGGAAGTCGGGGGGGGAGGGAGGTGGGGGGTCAGGGGGGAGGGGGGACATATACTATGAGTTATATTTCAACGTAACGCGATTTCACATGTATACTGTTTCTCTTTAATTTCTCCATAAAAATAGGACAAGCTGAATACATTGACATATAGTAGAAATACACCAAGGGGAGGAGGAGTGGGATAGAAGGAAGTGGGGTAGAGGGGGCGGGAGAGAGGATGGGAGGGAGGGTGAGAAGGAAGGGAGGGAGTGGACTGGGAGAGAGGAGTGGTAGAGGGGGAGGGGAAGTAGGGTAGAGGGGAATGATGGAGGGAAGATAGTAAGTTGGAGGGGGGCAGAAGAAAGAGGTGTATGGAGAGCGGAAGAGGTATATTGGGTTTCTATTTGAGTTTGAGTTTGAGTTTTATTTTATTTATATTTCTGGGGGTATTGCTGACAAGAGGAACTGCTGTGATTACTGTTTAATGTTGTATGGCCCTGGTTATGCACAGTATATATGTGATTGTATGAAAATGAAAAATGGAAAATAAAAACAATTTAACAAAAAAAACATTCCATTTTATTTATTTTCAAACTGTGTTTACAACTTTCATTAATAGCTAATAAACTAATACCATTTTATAAATCAGGTTAATTGGTCTAGAAATTATCGATTAGGAAAAATATTAGGAAAATATATTTTACTTTAATATAGCACTTAATTTATGTTACATTAAATATATCTTCTAATTGTCTTTCCATTTTTATTCTATGATGTGATAACTATCTTGATTCCTTTCTGGTAATTTGTGTGAGTACATCAGAAAACAGTACCACTGAATTACACATAGACCAAGCTGAAAAGTGACATTATAGTAATAGCAGTTAGACTTATATACTGCTTCATCATGCTTTACAGCCCTCTCTAAGTGGTTTACAGAATCAGCAGCATATTGCCCCCAACAAACTGGTCCTCATTTTACTGACCTTAGAAGGATGGGTGGCTGAGTCAATCTTGAGCCAGTTCAGGATCGAACTCCTAGCATTTGGGAAAGTTAGCCTGCAAGACTGCATTTTAATCAATATGCCATCACACTATACTGAAGGATAAAGGAAGTAATCAAAAGTGTATTATATGAGGCTTCAATTGCAAAATCTGAAATCTGTGCAAATTTCCTCAGGAAGACTCTTTGCATCATGAGGGGATACTATTCCTTCCACTAAGGCATTTTCAGTTGCCTCCTGCCTGCCTTCCCTGTCTACCTCAGTACCCAGAAGTTACAATTCAACACTTGTGGGGAGCTGGGTGAGGAACAGTTGTGATGGAGCAATTTCACACAATTCTTTTACCTTCACAAAACCAAAAGTCTCTTGTTCACAAATGGCAGGTGAAGACCATCTTTCCTCTTGCTTCTGATGTTCAGACTATGAGAGTTGTTCTTTATGCCACAAAATCACTACCCAGGCCCATTGGGGCATCTACAGCAAAGCAAAAGGTACCCAGATTTGTTTCTACTTTCTCCCTTGGCAACAGTACTGAGAAGACTTGAACAAATAATGCAGTGCCTTAGCTGAATTTAAGAGTAACATATCACTCTGTTTTAGTAGATTTGTATGCTATATATTTGAATATTTGATGTGGTGGAAGTTCCTTTTGGTGCTGTGTCTCTTATTTCCTTAGGCCCCCCTTCCAGGGTGGGAAAAAGCAATAAGAAAAATAGGACTGTCCTGGGACAGTCAGATCCAGGTGAGGTCCAAAAAAAAGTCAGCATAATGCCCACACCTGCTTTTAACCCACTTTCAGATCACATATCTAACATATACTACTTTTAACCCTCATACAAGCTAAGAGAGATGTAGAAAAAACCTTCCAGCATGTTTTTCCCCTCTTGCTAGGAAGAATCTCAGGGAGTCCCCCCCCCATCTTTTCAGTTGATTGGTTTCTATAGCACATATAATATTCAGTCAATCACTCCTTGCTCACTTTTACTCTCAAGCCCATTCATATATGCAGAGGCTCCAATATGAGAGCCACGAATTATGGAAGATTGCAGTTTCTTCCTCTCATTATGCTTTATATAATTTTTTAGAAATATTTCCACCCAATTCCTTTATGAAAGTATAGTGTTCATAAAACAGCTTATTTAAAAAAAAATACCCTCAATTTTCCCCCTGCCTTACTACCTATGCCCTACAATAAATAGCAAGCTCAAAGCTTTTGTCTGCCTCTTTGAACTGCACAGTAAAATGAAGCTCAGACCTCTTTTCCTTCTTCATCAGAGCAAGGAAACTACAAGTAGCCATAATTTAGAGCTGTGCAACATTTTGGATCTTGGACGATGGTCCTATATATTTTGGGATTAAAAACCAATAGCTATATTAACATACATAGCAGCCTTGATTGAGATTATACTTTTAAACATGGTAAGTAAATAAAAGAATGCTTCAATAAGCAGCATCTCCTCCCTGGTCATCAGAATATATCCAGCCCAAAGGTTGATAATGAGCAAACTGACATTGTTCCATGGGAGGCAGGTAGCAGGAACTTCAATTTCTAACCAGGTATCTAATCTTCATCCAATCTTACAAAGGTAAAGGATAATTTCACTTCAGTTATTATCAGTTCTAAGCTTGGAGAGAATAGAGATTTTTTAAGGTGGATAGCAGACAGTGAGCTTACACTTGCCAGATATTTTATTTTTATTTCCCAGTTCCATTTCTTTGTTTCAGTAAGCAAAAAAATAAATGAAATGAAATGAAATGAAAAGCCCGCACTTGTGTGAATATAGTTTATTCTTGAAGCAAAATTCATTTAATAATGACAGAGGAAGCTCTGAGATTGGTAAGATTAAATAATCGTATTTAAACTAGAGAAAAAATGTGCTGGGTAAACTACATCTCCCCCAATGCTTTTTATAGCAGCACTCAGTGAATGAGCTATATGCATCTGCCGGTAGAAGCCAGAGGAAAAGAAATGAGGCACAGCCTTCCAGCTGACAATCAAGGTGCCGATCAGAAGGGGGGGGGAATGCAAAGATAGGTACTGTATATAGGTTTTGGGGTGTGAGTTTATGTGTATGTATTAATGTGGAATGGAAGAATTCTACATTCCCCAGCATTGGTCACAATTAAAACTGCAAAAGAAGCTGGAGGGTCCGGAGCTGGGTGTGGATGGCTTCTTTTCAGATCCAGTTAACGCTTAAGGGCTTGGCATTTTCCAGATGGCACAGTACTGGAAAAGCCTAGAGGATACAGGGGCCGTGTCTGCAAGGGTAAGTACCTTATGCTTAGTTTTTGGCTGAAAAATATGTTACAACCTTGGAAGAACAGCCACCACTTTTTCTGCATATCATTCCCAGCAGTGTGGATGTATATTCCAGATGTTGCTGTATTCCAGAATCCATCAACCTCTACTACAAATGATAATGGGAATCTCACTGCAGAAAGATCTAAAAAGACTGTTCTATCTCAACAAGATCTTAGCAAAATCCAGCCAGATGTAAAAAGACCATTAATTATCCTAGTCTAAAATCTGCTGCAGGGTAAACGTCTGGGTTATTTCCTATAGAATAGAGAAAACTGCCAGAAAGCAGTTTGAACAATTTATCATTCTAGCTTTGTATTGTCTACTGAAGGGCTATAGAACTAGCGAACTGCTATGGGAAGCATAGTTCTAGCATCGCGGCCAGCACAGCCAGTGCAAACAGGCACTAAGAGTCATTATTTAGGAGTGTGAGGGACCATCTCTAATGTGAGAATGGTTGAAGTATTTACCTGCTATAGGTGATTTTCAATTAGGAGGTTAGGAAAACAAGTGAACAATAGCAAACTGTTACATATTTAACAGTTGTATTTTAATTTTACTTTAATTTTTAAGAAATAGCATGTGTAGGATTTTCTGGCCCATGTGCCAAATAATTTGGCTCAGTTAATTGGCATTGGGTGCACTTTGTTTCGAGGTAAAGGAGGAATCATTATTTTCTGCCCCATTTCAGGGGTGTCCTGTGAGTTCTATATCAAGGTGTTAAGTCAGAAGGATTTCTCCCTCCTTACTGTCTGATCCTTTCATATCAAGGCATGTGTGACTGAATCTTGTACTTTCTATATGAAAAGTATACAATCCCTTGAATTATGCCTGAGAAATAAACTATGGGTGGGAAAAATACTGGTAGAATGACTGGTTGTAGGAGTATGACAATGGTGGGTTTCAATTTTTTTTAAACCTATTCTGTAGATGTGGCCTGTTTTGTGAGAGTAGCTTGGTGGTCATGTGACTGGGTGGGCATGGCCAACTTGGAAAATGTGGTGAAACTTACTTAACTACGCTCTTGCTTAGCAACCAAAATTTTGAGCTTAATTGTGGTCATAAGTTCTCTTTCCTTTTTTTCTTTCTTTCTCTTTCTGTCTTTCCTTCCTTCTGTCTCTCTCTCTCTCCCACTTTCTTTCTTTCTTTCTTTCTTTCTTTCTTTCTTTCTTTCTTTCTTTCATCTCTCTCCCACTTTCTTTTTCTTTCTTTTTTCTTTTTTCTTCCTTCTTTTCTGTCTTTCTCTTTCCTTCTTTCTCTTTCTCTTTCTCTCTCTTTCTCTTTCTGTCTCTGTCAGTCTATCTGTCTCTCTGTCTGTATCTCTCTGTCTCTCCCTCCCTCCCTGTCTGTCTCTGACATTCTCTCTCTGTTTCTATTTGTCTGTCTGTATCTCTCAGTATCTCTGTCTCTCTCTTCTCTCCCCCCATCTCTGTCAATCTGTGTGTCTGTGTCTGTCTGTTTCTCTGTGTGTTTGTCTCTCTATCTGTCTGTGTCTCTCTCCTTCCTCCCCCATCTCTGTCACTCTGTGTGTATGTCTCTCTCTTTTTCACTCCCTCTCTCTGTGTCTCTCTGTGTCTCTGTCTGTCTCTCTCTACCTCCCTCTCTCCCCATCTCTCTGTGTGTCTCTCTCTCTGATTTCCTCCCTCCCACCCACCCACCCTCTCTGTGTGCCTCTGTGTGTTTATCTGTCTCTGTCTGTCTGTCTGTCTGTCTCTCTCTCTCTCTCTCTCTACACACACACACATACACACACACTATGGTCACTTTGTTGAGTGTTCCAATCACATTTGAAACACTCAACAACTGGCCTGCATTTATGGTTTTTTGCAGCATTCTGCAGTCATAGGACCAAAATATATGGTTAAAAGTACCTGGCAGCGGCATTTTTCCCTGGGGGGAAAACATCCCAAGACTGATGCCACCACAAAATTCATCTGTTCTTCTCAGCCCTCAAGGGGCTTCCATCAAGCAATGTCAAGAGAGTGCCCTAAAGATAGGAACACAACTCTTTCAGCTTGATCCTCGTCATTCACACACCACACAGCCATGCACCCCATGGTCACTTCCATGCGGCTGTGTCCAAGCAAGCCAAAAAGAAAAGTGCATCTACTCCCAGGCACCCTCGATTCCCACCACCCCTACTCCCCCTGAGGTTTTTGCACCTGCCACCCCAAGGAAAACCTTTCAGTTCCAGCTGGTGTGAGCCCGCAGGTGGCAGGGCACCGAGGCCCCTTGCCTCTCTTCGTTCCAACTTCACCTGAGCTCCTTCCCCCACCTCCATTGCCCTGCTCCCGCCCACCTCCCCTCTCAGTAACTTTCTTCCTCCTGCCTCCAAGCAAAGCATGTGCGCCTGTGGCTGGGAAGGATGGGGCGGAGAAACAACCATCCTGGAGCAGTTTGAGAGGTGTGTGAGCGTGCACTTGGCGGTGCAGGGGGGAGATGGAGGAGCAGCTGACTCTCATGGGGAGGGGTCAGGCCTCCTTCAGACACCAGCGAGAGGGCGGCTTCTGATTGGAGGGAGAGGGAAAGCACAAGGAAGGTACGTGGGAAGTGATTGGAAGTGCAGGGTTGGAAGGGCCCTGCCAGAAGAGCCAATTCAGATCTCTGGAACCTGCCCACCCTGCCCCTCCCCCAGACGTCTGTTTTGTGTCTGGGCTGGCTGGGATTTGCAGAAGTTGACACCAGGCAGGCTAGATTGGTGTGTGTGGCGGCTGTTGTGGAGAATGCTTGAAGGAAAATATGTGAGATGGGGAGAATCAGATTGGGAATGTGATCAAAGACAAACACAGTTGCTCTGCTTAAAATTGGTTCACCCGAAATGAGTCACAATGGATTAGATTCCTGCAGTGTGCCTAAGCATCATGATTGTAAACAACCTGCTACCCGGAATAATATAACATGCAAAAAACAAGCAAAGCAAAGAGGCAGCGGGGCAGCTGGGTCCCTCACCCTCAGAGGGAAGAAGGGCCAGTTGGCAGTTGGGAGAGGGGCTTTGGTTCTGCTGCCTCTCGAGGATGGGGCTTTACTGTCCTGCGATGAAGGTTCCATCCCTCATCCCGGAGCCTTAGTAACAGCGGGAATTTATTCTCACTCGCCTGGGCTTATGCAGAGGCTTCTCTCTGAGAGTCTCTGGGACTGTAATTGTGTGGGGTGTATGTGCGCCTATGTTTTCCGCAGTGTGGGGCCGTGGTTGTCTTTTGGGCCACTACCTTTCAGGAAGTGCATAAAAAGAGGAACTGGGTGGGGAGAAAGTGGGAACAAGGTTGCTGACCCAAATTGCAGGACTGATGGCAGGGAGTTGGCAAGGCTCTGCGCAGCCAGTGATGACTCCGGAGCCCATCTGTAGGGGCAAGAAGACGAGGAATGCGAGGGGGACCAAGGCGGCCTTGCCTTCTGAAGAGGACCTGCCGAAGTGGGTCTGTCGTCGAAGAAGGCAGATGTGGTGGCATTGGTCTTGGGATGTTCTGCGGAGCCCCCACCCCCGGAAAAACACTGCTGCCAGGTACTTTTAAGCGAGGATGGCTTTTGAACCAGGCAGCTGTCAAAGAAAAGAGGGCAGCGCACACCACATGGGCTTGTCCAACAGCTGAAGAAGGAACAGGAGGCGAGGATTTGGCTGTTGCACAAGCCCATGGGCGTGCACTTCTCTCTTCTCTGACAGCTGCCTCATTTCCAATGAAGGGTTGGGGAATCCATGCCATTTCCTCCCTCTGCATGAATTTCCCACCACATTCATTGGAAAAAAGGTGGTTATCAAAGAGAAGAGGGTAGCACATGCCACTTGGGAGGGGCCTCCAGAAGAACAGGTACACTAAGGCACACTAAATTTCACCAACCGGTACGCCCATACCGGTCCGTACCAGCTGAAACCCACAACCCTGGAGTATGAGCAATTCCTTTACATGGTTTTTGTGCTTATAATCCATTTTCTTCCAAAATAAGCAGTCCCTTTTCCCTTCAACAAACATAATCATCCCAGAGAGATACATTTTAGTTTAGTGATTCTATTGGATGACTAGTAACTTGCTAGGCATTGTCCTCTAACAGCTGGGCCAGGAAGAATAAATGGGTTTGATTCCGACAGAAGCTAAAGTTGGTTGAATTTAAATGTAATTGAAATCGATGTATTTGAAATGGCTACTTTCATCAAATGATAGCACCCAGTGAGCCTTGCCTCTGCTCAGAGGCTAAGCAGGATTAAACTCCACTTCTGTTCTGTTGCCAATAACATTGTGACTATGTCCAGAATCATGAAGTCTCAAAAGTTTATTTATGATTTTCCTCTACATGAGAATGATCTTGGAAGACAGTGAGGAAGAACTGCAGACTAGATCAGTGATGGGTTCAGAAACCAGTCATAGCAGAGCATCCAAAATGTCTGCCTGCCTTTGCAGAGTTTATTGTTTTTTTATACAGTTTTAACAAGCAGCAAAGAGGATATATAGCAACAGCATCATTATTGGTGTATTCTCCTTGTCAATCTTTAAGAACATTCCAGGAAGGGTAGAGTCTCACATAGCTTGATAGTTCCTGGTACTGCCTGGTGGTACTAATTAGGTGAGCTCATAGACATTTGAGGTAATCAGGCACTGAGACATGGCAGTTTGTTGTGCACGGCCTCTACATAACCTTTATATGACCTCTATCTCTACATCTCACTCTTTTCTATTTTGTTAGACAAGGTATCATAAGAGGGGTTAGTGAAAGGGTCATAATCAGGAGAGGAACATCCTTGCAGTTGCTTATACAGGGCATATACCTGACCCTGAGGCAGTATGGGAGGAGGTTTAGGGCAAAAAGCTCTGATACATATATTGCAAAATGAAGGAATACACTGAACAAAACAGCACCCACCAATCGAAATAGCACAAATAATGACTAAATAATGTAGGACATTTCCCAATAAGCCTGTGGACAACCAAGCCCAAAGCCTTTTCCACCAAGATCCTAAAGTATCAATTTTCAAATCAGAGGCCAAATTATAAAAGTGTAAAATATTGAACTGGTGCTGGATGGTTCGTGATTCATCTGAAAGATTAAAACAACACATTCCTTCAAAATTTTTCACAACCCAAATGCTGGTGCATTAGCAAATAATCAATAGCAGTGTGATTTTGTAAAATAGCCTTTCGCAAAGCTTGCAACTCATAGTTAATTGCTGAAATAGCTAAAGAAGTAGCATTAATTGTTTTTGCCAAATTGCAGACAATAATGTTATTGTTAAGATGAGCGGGAGCAACAAGTCCTGGCGCACCCACTATAGATATAGCCAATGCTGCGTATTCTGCTTTATTAAGTAAAGCTGTCTCAAAGTCACAAGTGCTATCTACAGTGACTCCATGTCGAGAACAGTTTGAGTGAATTTGCTGTTTGGAAAGCAAAACAGGAATCAACTGGCTGAGACAACACTGTGCTTCATTAATATTAGCAGGAATGTAATTAAAAGTTTCTTTACCACATGCAAAAACCATCCTTGCGGGAGCCAAACATAGGCAAAATTAAAGGAAGTCTCCTCAAAAACTATACAGTTTAAAACAGGTGAACTAATATGAAGACAGTGAGGTTTTTTACTTAAAGATGTACAGTTAACTATGTTTGTGCATGTTATATTCTCATGCCACTGGGGTGTGCAAAGCAATGGCGTCAGGGGTGAATCATAGGCAATCAACCCCCAACTAGATATAGTCCCATAGTTAAAGTTTCCATTTAATAGAAATCTACTCAAACAAATGAAGTTTTGAATTACTGCAGATGGGATACAAACAGGGACCAAGCAACAAATTGGGTACCCGAGAGCCCTCCTTTTTTTATTTGTTTGTGAAGACAGCCCTTAAAGGACCAATTAATGGTTTCCAGGATGGCTTGACCTGTGGAATTTTAGGATAGCCCATGAGTAAGAACAATATTCCAGGTTGTACAAAATTGCAAAAAGGCTGATGAAGAATAGACCGGGCCATTTATCAATTTTTAAAGAGGAGGGTTTGCCTAAGGCAGTAATGGCTGAAAAAAGATGAGAAATAACATGATTAACTGTTTCTTTTCGTTGAGGTGTGGCCCAAAGTGCTCCTGAATAGGTATCAATAGACAAATGAATATATTTCCAGGGAGCCAAAGAGGGAACATGGATGACATCCATTTGCATAGTTGAGTAGAGGCAAAACCATGGGGATTAATTCGTGTGTCCCCTGAGGGGGATGCCCCAGAACACTGGGGACAGGATGAAACAATCTGCTTGGCTTGGTCAAGTGGAATATGACAAGCTTATGCCAGCCCTCTGGCATTTTGATGGAAAAAAGAAACGTAGGTAAAACATGGACAGTGGCATCAGCATAACTGTTGCCTTCAGAAAGAGGTCCAGGAAGAGATGAGTGACTGCATATGTGAGAAGCAAAGTACAAATGCTTTTGGTCTTGTAATAGTTGCTGCAAAGTTAAAAACAGAGCCATGAGATTGGGGTCAATCCTAGGTGTGATATAAACACCTGGAAGATTAAAAATAAGTTGACACACATAATGAGAGTTAGAGATTAAATTAAAAGGCTGTTGAGAAAAGGTATGGAAAGCTAAAATACTAGCAGACAATTCTGAGTGTTGCAGGGACGACTGTATTGCAGTGTAGGATACCTTCTAGGTATCATTATGAGAATCCCTATAAGCAATCACTCCTCTCATTCGTCCTCCATCTGAAAAAACAGTAGGGGCTTGCAAAAGTGGTGAAGATGAAAGCAGTGGGCGGACAGGAAAAGAAGAAGTCATTAAACATGCAAGCCAAGGATCTTTAGGCAAATGATATGCAATACAGCCCACCAAGTCAGTTAACTTATCACTGAAGAGATGTTATTCTGAAAATAAAATTGAAAATCAGATTTCAGAATAGGAAGAACAATATTAAACAAATCAGTTCAATGTCTGCGACAAGCTCGGGTACGTCCCAATGTTATTAATTCAGCAGTAGGAAGCTTACTAGTAGAAAACATCAAAAAAATTAGCTGACAGTCTCTATAAGAAATACAATCTACAAACTGAATGCTCAAAACATCATTAATTTTTTCAACTGTAGCCAGTGCTACAGAAGGAATCAGATCTTAGGGGTGCATTCCTTTGGTCAATAAATCAAATAAAGGACTAAGTATATATGCCGACAAAGAAAAATACAAATGAACCCAAGTAAGGGTCCCCAACAGCAGCCGTAAATTAATTAGCAAAGTACCTTCGTGTACATTTAAGCAAAGAAAAACTGGAGCAAGAAAAAATATTTCTGAAAGCCAATTAGGACGTATCTTTGGGGGTCCAAATAAAATATAATTCATATAATGCAGCGGTTCTCAACCTGTGGGTCGCGACCCCTTTGGGGGTCAAATGCCCTTTCACAGGGGTTGCCTAAGACCATCTACCTCCACTATCATTGCCCAGTCTCAGGAGTGCATCCTGAAGTGGCAGGTGCATGAAGAGCGGCGGGTGGTGAAACAGCCTCCTCCCAGCTCCGGGCGCAACCCAGACGCCGCTCTGCGCAGTCTCCATGCCAGGGAAAGGCCGAGGTGCTGAAGGGGGAGAGAGACAGGTTCTTCTGGGTGGTGGATCAGCCTCCGCTCCAACGGACATCAGAAGCGAGTGTGGGCGGCAGCAGCACTTCAGCCCAACTGCCTGTACAGGGGCTTGAAGGTGCCCAGAGAGCAGGAGACCAGTGAGGCAGTCGGGGCACCTGCTTCAGCCAGTGGAACAGGCAGGTGCATGCCAGGATTCAAGCCGCCTTGGGCCTGGATGCTGCTTTTGCCACCTCCACTGCGGGCTAAACTGAGGTTGGAGACTTTTTGGCCCCTGGGAAGGACTGGCAGGAGAGGCCAGAGGGGAGGACAAGCCCCGCCCACCCATTCCTTCCATCTGGAAGCACAGTTTGATGTAGCTTAAGTCTCCATTTAAAATCCCATTTAAAGGGCAACTTCTTAATCTGTGTTAAATCGATTGCTCACACGAATTAATGCCTGGTTGTAATGATTCTTAAGAAAGAAAGAAAGAAAGAAAGAAAGAAAGAAAGAAAGAAAGAAAGAAAGAAAGAAAGAAAGAAAGAAAGAAAGAAAGAAAGAAAGAAAGAAAGGAAGGAAGGAAGGAAGGAAGGAAGGAAAGAAGGAAAGGAAGAAAGGGAGGGAGGAATAGAAAGAGAAAGAAAAAGAAAAGGGTGGGAGGGAGGAATGGAAGGAAAAAAGAAAGAAAGAAAAAGAAAGAAAGAAAGAAATAAAGAAAGACATACAGAAAGAAAGAAAGAAGAAAAGGGAGGGGGAATGGAAAGAAAGAAGACAATGGAGAGAGAAATGGAAAGAAAGAAAGAAAGAAAGAAAGAAAGAAAGAAAGAAAGAAAGAAAGAAAGAAAGAAAGAAAGAAAGACTGGGTGGGGGGTGAGAATGAAATGTAAAAAAAGTAAACTTAATAAAGTAAAACTCATGTAAACCACAAACTGCTGCTAGAGGCAGGCTGGGAGGTCATTTTATCCTGGAAAATCCCAGCCTGGCTGATCGTCTCCCAAACTAAGATTGGCAGATTAATCACTATGCTTTAATTATGTTCAATTTGTAATAATGAAAATACATCCTGCATATGAGATATTTACATTACAATTCATGACAGTAGCAAAATTACAGTTATGAAGTAACAACGAAAGTAATTTTTGTGGGTCACCATAACATGAGGAACTGCATTAAAGGGTCGTGGCATTGAGAAGGTTTAGAACCACTGATATAATGATTTACCAAAGCCGATGGATAATGCTGACGAAAAGGATTCAATTCTGTAACATAAATCCGACACAAAGAAGGACTAAGTAAATGTGTAAATCAACTAACGAAATAACTTTGGACATTTTGCTTTTGGTTTCGACCCTTGATGGAAAGAGTTGTGGGAGGCTGTAGACATACCCCCCTCCTGGATTTCGACATTCCCTTTTAAAATGACCAGGTTTACCACAGTTGTAACACTTTCCTTGAGGCTTGCTGCCTTGTGATAAAGCAACCTCCAATAAATTAGTTTGTCAAGAGGCTGGTCCTAAACCTTGACACACTTAAATCATATCTGCCAACTCAGGATTGTTCTCAAGACCAATAATTGCCATTCAGCATTCGGAACAACTCCATCTGAGCCTCAGGATTTTCTATCTGTTGTCTTAAAGCATCATGCAATCTGTTAATAAAATCAGGATATGGCTCAGTAGCCTTCTGCCTGATATTAGAGAAGGCTTGCTGAGGCTTGCCAGAAACAGGCACAGTAAAAACAAACTCTTCCTGATCGGGGGGCCTGAGGGGGATAGAGAAAATGGCAGGCACAGTGAAGACAAACTTTTCCTGATCAGGGGGCAGAGTGGGATAGAGGAAAAACAATCCTTTAAACCAATTACTTCATGATCTTGTGAAATCAAATTCGGTGAACAGACAGAAAACATATCTTCTATATCCCCCCCCCCTTTTGCTAATTGTTCCTCTGACCATGGAGAAGTAGAAGAATTAACCTCTCCATGAGGAGCTGAAAATCCAATTAAAGATGATTTGGGAGGAATAATTTTTACTTGATCATAATCAGGCAGAGGTTTTGTGGTGAATTGTTGTCCTGCCAAAATTTTAGAGCCAATTTTTTCCACTGCATGACGGCACTGAAGCCATAGCTGTAATATCTGTACTGGAACCCTGGGTTCAAGATGTAAAGTTTGTCCTATTTTTTCCCAGTAATGTAAACAAAGCGTCCCTTGTTCGGGATACCAAAGACAATGTTTCCCTATCTCACCAATCACCTTCCTTATCTCTGTCTCAGGTGCTGTAGCACCTGATTTCTGTAACAAGAAGCTAAGTTCTTGTACACGTTGTTGCTGCTGGTGAGACAGACTGCAACCCATATTTACCTCTGAGGGGTCCTGTAGGACAATTGGTAAACCCTGGGGTCTGTTCCAGATGGGAGGTAAGTATGTTGGTGGTTGCTTCCCTATAGCAATAGCAGTAGACTTATATACCGCTTCATAGGCCTTTCAGGCCTCTCTAAGCGGTTTACAGAGAGTCAGCATATTGCCCCCAACAATCTGGGTCCTCATTTTACCCACCTCGGAAGGATGGAAGGCTGAGTCAACCCTGAGCCGGTGAGATTTGAACCGCTGACCTGCTGATCTAGCAGTAGCCTGCAGTGCTGCATTTAACCACTGCGCCACCTTGGCTCTTATAGGATGCCCTTGTCCCTGTTTGGGCACCAGATGTTCATCTCATAAATCCATCACTATTTGCCTTACGCAGAGTTTATTTGGCTTTTATATAGTTTCAACAAGCAAAGCAAGAGCATAAGTAGCAACAGAGCTCCTTGATCCTGCACAAGGGAGGCTGCCTGTTCTCAAAAGGGAAAGCCCTTTTCCAATAGTGTTTGGAAAGGATTATGGCTTGTTGGAGCAGTCTTCCCTCATGCAGCTCCCCTGCCACCCCCTCATCCTCTTCAGAGATCTGTCAAGCAAAAGTTGGAGTCGGAGGAAACTGCTTCCTACAAATTTTCTCTTCCGTGCTTCCATGCAGAAGTGTCATTCCCGCTTCCTATGAGGGGCCAGGCAAGGCTGGGAGGGGAATCTGGATGTCTCCAGTGGAGGAAGGTGAGGCCAGAATAAGTGCAAAAGTCTCACCATCCCTCTCAGGCCACGTGGAGACTCTCGGATGGCAGCAGGCTGCCAAGAGCCCTGGGCAGCCTAGACAAGCACCCATCCTGTCTGTTGAGCTCCCACAGCACCAGGACCCTACAGACCAATCCAGCTCAGCCCTATTTCCCTGAGAAGGCGCCTAGGTAGGCTCCTTGAGGCTGCTGTAGCTGTGCTCACTCTTCTTGGCCAGGTTGCTGATAGTGGATATGGAAGGGCAAAGTGGGTGGATCACAGGGTAGCCCCTCCTTTCCCCTGAGAGAAAACCCAGCTTTGTAAGCAAAGCATCCTCAGCAATAGGATAGGAGACCACCAGGAGAGACCACCAGGAGAGGTCAACACGAGGAGAACAAGGCACTGGGCTGCTGGTGGCCAAGTGCTAAGGCAGGACTTCCCTCAGACTCTCCTTCCGTCTCATCCCAATCTCCCTCCCTTCCTCCTTTACTGCCTCCCTCCTTCTCATTCCCATCTTCTTCCTTCCTTCCTTCCTTCCTTCCTGTCTCTCATTTCATTTCCTTCCTTCTTTCCTCCCTCTTCTCTCTGTACCTAGGAAGCGACAAAGGGAGGTGGAGAAGTGGCATGCTGGCAGTAGCAGTGGCTTTGCCATGTAGGGGCAGGAGGCGGGGTAGGGGCAGACGCCATCCTGATGAAAGGAAAATGCTCACAAGAGGAAGTGCTGCTGCTGCTGCTGTGGCAGCTTTTCAGTGTCATGTTTGGAAAATGCTCATGGACAAGTCAGGTCTGAGGGCCAAGGACCGGAGAACAAGGCTGGTAGACCACCCATCTGGCAGACAGGCAGCAGACCATGTCAGAGTCAGCCAGCGCGCCAAGCAGCATCAGTTGAGCAAAAGCAGCTGCAGCATCCAAGGTGCTTGTGGCCTCCTGTGCGCATGCCCAGGGGGGAGCATCTGGCTGGCATGGGCCAGGGCCGAGGAGATAGAGGCCAGCCCCTTATTATCTCCACGGTGGCCCCACGGGCCAGATCTAACCACATCACGCACTGAATCTGACAAGTGGGCCTTGACTTTGACATGTCTGAATCAATCAATCAATATTGTTTAGCTATGGAATCTAGTAAAAAAAACTGTCTATGTTGACCAATAGCATAAATATAGTAAAGAATGTATAAGGCTAATGTCCATGTATTCAATCTACCTAGTCCTATAGGACAGGTTTTTCAATGCAAGTATTCAGAAAACTACTCAACAGAACGAGGGAAAGGGTTCCACTACTCCTATAACCAAATCCTCCACTGTAACCCAACCTGAATCAGCCTTGCCTCAGAAGCACTGCAATGAGATGCTAGTCCCTACTGTTTTTATCTTTGACTTTTTACTTCTTCTCCCACCTGCTTGAGAAAGTAGGGGATTAAGAATAAACTGTCTCTGGGCACTTTGCAAACTGCCACTGGCTGGCAGCAAAGAGATACAAAGAAACTCGCTGTTGATCTCTGTCTAGTGCAAAGCAGGAGTTTGATGACACTGCAGAGGAGGGCAAAATGCTTTGAGCACTACAACCTGAGGGGGTAAGGGACCCTCAGGCCTGCTGGTGCTACAACTAATAATAAGCACTTCCGTGTAGCCTTCTCTTTCTTTTCTGCTGCATACCCTCCTACTTCACCAGAGGAAAGCTAGGGTCTGAGTTCTTCCCCTAAGAGTTTTGGGAACCCAGAGAGCTCATCTTCCACCCCAGTGCAAAAGAAAATACGTGAGCAGGAACACATTGGGAAATGGTCTTAAACTGCTAAAAATAAATGATCCCAATTAGCATAGAGCCCACATTCATTGTGAATATTCTCTTAGCTGCAAGAGTAAAATTTGATTAAACTCTGAACAGATTGGCCGACATGCAAAAAGATAAGTGACAAGTAAATAAAAATAAAATTTGTGGCCCTGTTTGAATATTATTCTCACAAACAAGGGTGGTAAACATCACAATTCCTACCCAGGCAGACGAAGAGTTGTGGGTAGGAATTGTGATGTTTACCATCCTTGTGAATTGAAGGTGTTATAGCTGTGAGTTTTATGTTACAGAGATATTTGAGGGAGGAGGTCATTTTAACAGGAGAGTCTCCAGTTATGGAATAATCTTCCAAAAATTTGATTGGGCTGATTTCAGATTAAGATTCCTTCTATTAGACTTCTTCCATGATTCCATGAGTGCAGTTCGTTTTGTTCTCATATATTGTGTATTAAGTAATGTAATGTATCTTGTGTCTTTACTGAACATACTTTCTTTGGAGAAGTGTGGTGTACCACACATAAAACTGAGGGAGGGAGAAAGGAAGCAGAAAAAGAAAGAGAAAGCAAGCAAGCAGTATCTGAATTCTACCATTTCGTATGCACAACTTGCATGAAGGAATATTTCTTTCATTTACAGAAATAAGAACATTTAGATTTAAATTAAATCTTGAACATGCTATCTCAACTGCACCATTGCATAGTTGGCCCGTGGCACGACATAACCGCGGTAGACTAAAGCGTGCCGACAACACCGCGGTGCTAAAACTGCGATGTCAAAAGCGCGCCCACAACAGCGCGCCCACAACAGCGCGCCGACAGAAGCGCAATTTAACTTAAGGTAAGGTTTAGGGTTAGGTTTTGGGTTAGGTTTAGGGTTAGGTTTAGGGTAGGTTTAGGGTAGGTTTAGCGTTAGGTTTAGGGTTAGGTTTAGGGTTATTTTTAGGGTAATGTTACAGCGCGCTTCTGTCAGCGCGTTGTTGTCGGCGCGCTGTTGTCCCGCGGTTTTGACGGTGCGGTTTTGTCACCGCGCTTTAGTCACACGTGCTTTAGTCTACCGCGGTTTTATGGTGGAACCTAGTTGGCCAATAAGGCCAATTGCTTTAAGGCAGTGGAAGGAGAATGTGGACATCTAGTCCTGGGTGCTTTTCCAGCCCTTCTTACTGATCCTTTATTTAGTCAGTAATACATTGTAAAATTAGTCCTTACCCTTGTGGAGTAATTGGAGGCTCTATGATTATGAATTGTACCAAACTAAGCATAGATTCACATGGAGACTTCTTTTCCAATTTGATGCCAGATAATTGCTTTTATTTCTAGGAATTAAGAAAATTGGGTTAATTTTTTTCCCAATTCATGTTATTCTTTTCAATGTATGCACCTTTTTAAAGGCTTTTATTCTTTTTAATTGTTTGGCTTTTATCACTCTTTTCACTGCTGGCAAAGACAAGCATTGTATATTTGCCAACATCCTCTTATTGCCTTAGCACTTACATGTTGATGAAAACATCTTTTTTGATTAGTCATGAAAAAAGATCAGTAACCACAATATGGAAAATTATAATGACATCCTCAGGATAAAATTATGTTGTAGTTCAGAGATTATTGATTTGGGTAGCAAATTGATGGGAATAGATAGGGAAGGAAGCAAAGAGATGTCACAAAACAATATCAATGGGGTACAATTCAAGTAATGATAGAGATTATTAATTTCTGGATTCAGATAGAATGTCTGCAGGTATCTCACAGTACTTTAATGATGAGACTTATGAGCTTCCAGAGTTGGTTCAACTACATTCCCCAGGATCCTAAATATTAACCATGCTAGTTGTCCTTTTTCTGGGAGTTACAGTTCAGCAATATCTGACAAGACTGACAAGGGACTCTGAGACAAAAATGTGAGAATTGCAATCAAATGCTGATATGACAATTGCCCTGTTCAGTGTCAGCCAATCACCTGTGGTTTTTTTTCCAGGACACACTACTTAATTCCTCTTTTTTACAATTTTTCAGCAGACTTTCAGAACCATCTGGCCATAATTATTTCCTTGGTTTTCTATTTTCTTTCCTTTAAGATTGAACTTAATCCATGGATTTGCTTCCCACTTATATATCACAGGTACCTTTGTGGCTACATAAAGATTCATATTCTGAAAATGAGTCCATTGAACTAGTATTACTGGTAGCAGGGACGGGATACTCTTTTCTTATTATAATCTGCTGCATGGAACCAGGAGGCTAAGTTCTGCCTTAGGCATGAAAGCCAGCTAGGTGACTTTGGGCCAGTAACTTGTCTAAACCCAACTACCTCACAGGATTGTTGTTTTGGGGGAAATTGAAAGAGGAAGGAGTATATTGTTAATTGCCTTGAGTTACATAAAAATAATGAAGGCAATATAATAAATAAATACATAAAATAAAATTTCAAAACTACTAGTGTTAATGTTAATGCATAGAATGATAAAATATAAAGAGTGTTGCATTTACAGTTGTGACTTGGGAAAGAAATGCTTCGGTTCTGGATCTTCATATCTTATGGGAGACATTGTAGGAGGGGAGCCAATGTGTCTTCCTTCTCACATGGGAAAGTGAATCTCTTTCGCACATCCTCTCCCTCTCTCTCCCTCCTTCCCTCCCCCCTCTCCCTCTCTGTCTGTCTTTCCCTCTCTCTCCCTCTCTTCCTCTTCCTCTCTTTTTTCCCATCTCCCCGCTCTCTCACACACACAAGGCAACCTTACTGTTAGACTGAGTTGATGAATGGTGCATTACAGGGAGTTTTGTTTAGGAGTGTGTTCCCTGATCTAGCCTATTCTCTGCCCTGTTCCAGCTAAGATAACCTATTATTTTCTAATGGTAGACAGTAACTAGCAATATCACTAATGAATCAATCTGTAGCTGTAAATCTGGCTGGAATATAATGGGACCAATGGGGGTTGCCATCTTAACAAGACTTGGTTGGCCCAGTCATATTTTTATTTTTCTCTGAATTTTAGAGCCAAACAATCACTATAATACATATTTAATGCAGACAGACATTATGCTGGCTAAATAAAGTATAGACCGTTAGTTCAGAGGTCCTTTATATAATTGCCCTTTGTATCTTCCAGGATTTCTTCCATACTTTCCCTTTCCCCCCTCCCCAGAATTCTTTCAGCAGGAATGTTTTGATCTTCTGTCTTAAAAATCTGCGCATGTGCTTTATTATTATTATTATACAATTGTATCACAGCGGCCAGTTGTTGTGGTTGTTGCTGTTGTTATTATTATCGCAACAAAAGAATTGTATCACAGTGGCCAGTTGTTTCGCCGGATTTGGCATTGATTACTAATCGGGTCCCACCCAGGAGCCTAGGACGTTGTAATGTATTTTCGTAATATTCGTGCGGATCCAAGCAGTGTGGCTTTTTGCATTTGACTGATGGTGATTTTGTCAATTTTTAACTGTTTTAAATGTAATTCCAGTGCTTTTGGAATAGCACCCAGTGTGCCGATTACCACTGAAATTACCACTGCTGGTTTGTGCCATAGTCATTGAATTTCGATTTTTAAATCCTGGTTTTTCGCGATTTTTTCCTTCTCAACGACCCTGCTATCACCTGGTATTGCAATGTCTACGATTGTAACCTTATTTTTCTCAACCAGTGTGATGTCCGGTGTATTATGTGGTTAATCTTTGGTGAGATTCACAGCCTTTGGGGCTGGTTGGTAACTCAACAGCTCGAGTCCTAACCAATGACCTAGGAACTGTTAAGGTAACGTTGGAGGATATAAGCTGTTCCAAGTAGGGTGGTTTTTTGTAGAATCAGAATGTCTGATAAATTTAAAATTTCCAAATAACAAGGTAGCCCTTTAGATATTGCTCCAAGGGCTCCAATTACAATCGGGACAACAAACAATTTCTTTTTCCACAGCTCAACTTCAATTTGCAAGTCGTGGTACTTTGTGATTTTTTCTTGCTGTTTATCTTCAATTCGTGCATCTCCATGTATTGCAATGTCAATGAAAATACTTTTTTCTTTTCAACTATTGTTATGTCAGGTGTGTTGTGGGCCAAGTGCCTGTCAGTCTGAATTCTGAAGTCCCACAAGATCTTGACTTTCTCATTCTCTAAAACCTTCTGAACCTGATGTTCCCAGTGGGGACCGCGACACCTAAAAGTCTGTTTTGATCGCGAATTTCTGCTGTTTAAAGCTTTTAGAGACTGCTAGATTCCGATGTTTAAAGCAGACCGTACCAATCTTCCTCTTCAATATATTACCCATCAAGTTAATTTTTGCAGTTTATAGTGCACAAACAAATGAAAGTCCATAGTTTCAGAAATCGCTACTTTCCCCATAAATTCTAGTAAAAAATGACGAGGTTTTACTATGCTGCAAAGGCTCTTCAACTGAACGGTGAGACAATCCAATTTTCTCGGACTTTGCCTCAATCATCAACACCTCTAACTCGTTGTCTTCGATTCCTGACTTCATTCGAAGTGGAAGCACGTTCAATCAATTCCACAGAAATTCGTTTAAATGTAAAGTCTTCTACTTCCACGAGATATTTCCGCATTTTTAAAAATGAAATCTCGACTCTTCCATCCTCCCTTTCTCCTCTTTTTGAGAGCGTTACGGTCTCAAATTGTTAAAAATAATCATACTAAATCCCCAGTTTTTCATTTACATGCAGTGATCTAAATATCAGACTTTTGGGATTGTGGCAGCAGGAAGTTCTTTTGAAGTCCAAATGAAATAAAATATGCTGCTTCGATGTAGGACGTGATTTCAAACATACTTCGAATATTGTGCTCAATAAATTTTCCTTGTACTATATGTCATAACAAAATTATACCTCTATTTTCTAAAAAAAAAGAGGGAAAATATCTTGTTCCTGGGAAAAGTCACAATTTCTGGCTATGCGCTTAGGGTTTTATTATTTTAAAAAGCGGTGTTAAATATTGATTCTTCAATATCAGGTACTAGCACCCTTTACTGGCACCAGTCTTAAAACGGATTTATACATTTATCAACCTTTATCACAATCCCTTGAGATATTAAAATAATATCTTTGTGTAATATACATGTAAAAAATATCTTCTGTAGGAGAAGTGAATACTGCTATAATACCTATTAAATTCGGGGGGACGTGGATGGGACCATATTTCCGGATAGTTTAATTCCATTTCTGAGACGTACACAAAATCTCCCGAAAGCAAGGATAGGGAGACAGACAGCGAGCGAAACTCTAGGTTTAAATGTCATTTCACTCCGCCCCGATTTTCTTCACACAGGAACATCCTACTTTTATGGGTGATTAATAGTCAAATCTCACTCTTTCCCCCTTCCAGTTCGCGACTTCGACGAGTTCCTTCTCGCGCCAGTTGCTTTCTCCCTGAATCGTCCTCGAGTCCGAATCCCAACAGGGTATCCCAACATCCCATCATCCCGAATCCCAATAGATAATAGGCCCGCTCACTCTTGCTTTCCCTTCCCCGCTTGAGAAGAACTGCTGGTTCCTCTCAGGTCCGTCCTGTCACTTTGTACTGGCTTTTAGAAGTCCTCCTCACTAGCCATAAATAAGCCCGGCGTAGCAATTTCTGATTTGGTGATTACAAACAACATAGCTGCTCATGGGAAAAGAGGGCAATGGCAGAACAATGGCTAACCAGTGGGGCTCAGGATCGCCGCCCAAAGAACCCTGGCAAATCTCAGCCCTATTTCCTCGTTCGTTATAGCCCTATGTAAGATGCTAAGAAAGGAGGGAGACTTTTTTGATTCCGGCGACTGTCGCCGCCCATTGGTTCGCTGGTCGGTTTCGCAGCTCTGTTAGCTGATGAGGTTTCTGTGTCATCTTAGTTCCAATATAATTCTTTGCCCAGGAATTTTCATCATTCAAAGCCCCCTCGGCTTCCTAATGTTGAACAAGACCACGCGGCCTAACTCCAATACTATATGTAATCTCACTGGATCCCTCCCCCACCTACCCATTCAAAGTAGGAAAGGGACTTCCGAGAAGTTTCCGATTTAATTTGAAGCATAAACACTGCAATGTCCACACTCCACCCAGGATTAAATTTAGTATATAAAAAATTAACCACTACAGAAATCCCTTAAGCATAAGTGATAACTAAGAATAAACGTCCCACTTTCAACTTGAATAGGTACTTGGGGCTCAGTTTTAGGTTTGTAATTTGCAAGTCTTCAATGACCAGCTTTTGAGTATCTACATAATTTCCGTATTTATTAGCTATGGGAGGATTTGCTCTTCACATTGTCACTTTCTTTGGGAAAGGAATAAGTTTTATTGTGATGTTGATTTGTGGGCAAAGATTTGAGGGGAAAATCCACTCTTGTCCTTTCTAGGAAGGTAATAAATCTCCTAAGGGAAAATCGGAATTAGTTTTAAGCCTAGTGATGAATTCAAGCCAATGCCAGAATACTGATGGATGGAAGGCAGGTTGCTTTTTTCCCAGGAAACTGCGGACCAAGCAATGCATAAAATGCACAAGGCACGCACGTAGATATATTATAGTTAATATGTTCTCCAATTCATCCGAGGAGGGCAGTGTCGCACGCTTTGGAAACGTTGCTGCAGAGTATTTGTCTGTGAAAGAGACATTTAGCTTCAGTTCACGCGTTCTTACTCTGGAGAAAGCTAGGATGTCAATTAGGGTTGTTTTTAAAGGACGCGTAAGTGCGTAAGACGTTCCAACCACAGGCTACCACCCAACAAATTCGGAACACAGAAGCATCACGACCACGCCCCGACCACCGCTCACGGAACAGAACGTGGGGATGAAGTGCGTCCAATGCTCACTTGTCAGCGAAAAGGCGAGTTTGTATTCTCCTCAAAGTTGTTCGATTAAAAAGGAGAGAAGACCCTAACATGCGTGTGGCATCCTTCCACAGCACACCCCTATTATGCGTCCTTCTCCGGACCTCTGGGCCTCTCTCTCCATCTCCATTTGTTTGCATGCCGCATCGGGGAAGTACATGCATGAGCACCCTGTGGCCATAATCTCCTCCCTCAGCCTATAGAAATAGCATCCGGATCCCAGGTTTTCTTCTTGGGCGAAAGAATACCGGGGAAAAGGAGAGGAAGGTCCGTCGATCGCAGTGTGAAAACGGAGAATCGGCCAAGCGGACAGCCGCTTAGTCACGTGTAGAAAAGCCGCCGACGCCCGCTCTGTTCTCGAATGGTAATAAGGCGGGGGAATTCCAGATTCACAGCGTTCCGGGGATGAGGGTTCTTTCTTCGAGCTCTTCCCCTCGTCTCCCTCCCCGCTGGGAACCACCCGGTTCTGCAGTGTAGGCCGCAATATTGTCACCTGATCGCCCAGCACGCCACCTCCCCCCCCCTCATAAGCAAGGATGGAATGGTAGGGTCTGGAATATGACAGTCAGGCCCCTCCTCTGGATGATCTCTGATGGCCAGTCTCACAAATGCCGGGTGTCGCCTCGGACAGGGATTCCCGTGGTCTGCAGCTGCCGCCGCCCACCGCCGCGTGGCTGTAGACAGGTGAGTCAGTTCGCCATCTCTTGAATGAGAAGGCACGGATGAATTCCGGTGCTTTTCCCAACCCGGGGGATAAAGGCTACTTCGGTGACTATGAACCTACAGAATTGCGCTGGTGGCTTTTTTTTCTCCCCCGTCTGTCGACGGGGAACGCTAATAGCCTGGCTCGGAAAATCGGCGTGGTATACCTAGATTTTAAATCGAATATTGTAATCGCCTTCTAATAGGTTTAAGCTATGGAAGTAATAAGTAACACAAAACCAAAGCGGGTGGTCTGTAAGTAGTGTTTTTTATACTTAGCTCTTTTTGAATGTTCCATTTTTATTTTCCGGTAGAAAAGAGAATCAAAGGGGTATAGTGTAAGTATCTAAGCTAGCTTCCATTTCAAGGAAATGGAAGGAATGTGGATGACCAGGGATCACTCTCTTTTGATTTATCATAAGCCATAGAAACTACAAGTAGGCAAAAATTAATAAAAAGCATTTTCAATACATAAATAATTGATGAAGAAGGTAAATCAACATTGCCTAGTACAGTTTGCTGCAATCACACTTTGCAAAAATATGGGTTCTAAAATAAAGAAAACTTGAAGGGAAACCAGGAATGGATTTTTTGTGTGAATGTTTCTAGTTTTATTATGGAGGCAAGTACCTGGATGGAGTAGCATTCTGATGTGGCCTCCTCTTTTTATTCTATCTGCCTACTCCCTCCTTTTTTTAAAAAAACTTACAATTGTGCACTTGCCTCTAATAAGCTAATGCTGAAATGTGGCTGGGGAAGAGACACAAAGGAGATTCCACAAGCTCTGCTCTTCCATTCAGTAAAGCTTATGAAATAACGCAATCTTATATATGTCTATGCAAATATGAATTCCACTAGATTCAGTGTATTTATTCTCAGGAAAATTATGTCACCAAAGCTCACTGGAAACATCTACTCCTTGAGAAAAAGCTTTATTGAATTTGGTAATGTTCACATTTAGACATATAGAGGACTATATAGATCCTATATATTCAATACTGTTTGGAGGACCAAACAGTAAATTTTTAATTCTATATTGTAGAATTAACCATACACTAAATAAATAAATCTGTATTGTATGCAGAGTATATAGTCTACACATTTTCAAATGTAGAGAGTTTGATTATTGGGAGAGGTATATTTGCAAGAAGCTAGGGTGGAGAAAATTCAAGAATGTGCAAGATTGGGTGTGTCAATGAGACTTTTTACCAAGAATTAGTCTTGTGAATGCCTTGCTGAGTCCAAAAAGATAGCCAAATGCTTAATATGGGTTAGCAAATACTAGTAGAAAAGGAAAACCAGATTAATGAGTTAATAGCCAGTTTGACTATCTCTCAGAGACCCATTTTCCCTTGTTTAAGACAAAATAATTTGTTTTATAAAGAAAATATTAACTCTTTAAGATCAGATTTGTTTGATGAGTGCGTGGCCTTATAAATATACTAAATAAATAAGTCATTATTTTATCATTGGATTCTAAATACTATGTTAAATTATTCACTTGTCATTTAGGAAGTATACAGTAAAAGAACTTGGAGATCTAGAAATACCCTTTTAGTCTAAATCTTTTTTAGTTTCAATGATATTACCTAATTTTTTAAAAAATCTATGTACTCATGAAGAATAAAATGTGAGACATTCAAATGGTCAGTGTTCGTGATGATGAACAGTCTAGCATTAAAACAATTAAATGAAGTGCAGTAGGAGAGGGGTATTCTATTGTGGTGATAACTGACAAAATATATTATGTTGATAGGTCTGGTTGATGTATTTACATCATCAGGATGATCCAGTCATAGAAAAATTAGGATGTGATCTTACTTACATAGAAAATGTTTATGCTTGGCCAAGTGGGGAAAATTTAGGGTGGTTCACAACCTTTTTGTATCATACAGGGGTGTTTTTGGTCCACTTGCTAAAAATTAATAGTATAGTATAATTTCTTATCATTGGTGAAAAATGCTACAGGAATAAAAGCTTAAGATCTAAAATAGATTTAGTATAGCAATGACGAAGAAACTCAATCTGATTTTTGAAATACAAGAAAGAAACATACAAAATCTGGGTATGTGCACTCTTCATTACTGATTCCCTTCTCAGTCTCCCATTCCCCGCCCCCCTCAAAAAAGAAGAAAGTTATCTGCAGTCCTTCTCTCTTAAAGTTTGATCATATCTGTTCTAGAACCTGTTCTAGAAAATGAGTATGATAAGCACATCTTGGGGCATTGAACAGATTGGATGCCAATAGAAAAGAAATTAGATGGAACCTACATCCAGTTTGTTTTAGCAAAAATTCTTCTTGGTTTTTCTTCAAGCTGAAAAGTTTAACAAAACTAACATGACTCCAGTCTCCAGTGAAGGTAGAGCTTATAGGTTTTTTTCATGATTTTGTTTTTCAGAATTTTAATTTTGCTTCATAGTAAAATTCTCTGATAAATACATTCAAGATATCATTTCATGCAGCATCTTCACATTTCATAGGTATGAAACTATCAACGATGATAGAAAAGAGTATAGAACAGTGTCAGCAACCTGCACATGTGGCTCTTTCGTTCCCCTGCTATGGCTCCCTGTCAGCTGAACCTACTACTCGCTGGCCGCACCCCTCCCCTCCCAGTCACTCCTCGTTTGAGAAGGTAAGGGCGATGGCGGTGGATGGAGACTTGCTCCATATTCCAGAGTGGGAGAAAAGCACCCCTGTACTTTTGTTTATTCTTCCGGCCCTTGTTGGTGCTGTGTGTTCCTTGGATGCTCAGGGAGACATGCAACTTGTTCTCTGCCCCAAAACACTGGCCCGGCTGTGGCTAATGCCACTGCTCTCACCGCCTCCATGGCCTGCCCATTGCTCTTGCAGCGCCTTGCGCAGCACACTTAAATTCAGCACGCTTCACAATGGGTGAGATGGCATCCCCTCCTCCTGATGGAGCCCATTATGGTATGGAGCAACAGCTGCAGCTGAGCCAGTGTCTTAGGGCAGAGAGAAAGTCACACATCTCCCTGAATGACCGAGGTGCATGCAGCAAGTACAAAGACGCTTCTCTCCCACTCTGGAATATGGAGCGAGTCTCCAACTGCCACTGTCACCCTTACCTTCTCAGGCAAGGAGTAGCTGGGAAGGAAGGGCGAGGGGATGGACCAGCCAGTTGTGGGTTCAGCTGACAGGAAGCCACAGAAGGGGAACAAAAGAACTTCATTTATCTGGGAACCTGAAATGATTCTTGATTTAAATCATATGATAAAAAGCATCCAAAGAAGAGGAAAGAACAACATCAGCAAACAAAAACAGAGATACCAACCCTCACCTGTTTTTGGAAATGGTTCAAGAGGTAACAAACACACACAGAGAGAGAGAGAGAGAGAGAGAGAGAGAGAGAGAGAGAAAGAGAGAGAAAGAGAGAAAGAGAGACATGAGAGGGAGAGCGAGAGAGATGAGAGAGAGAGAGAAAGGGAGGTGAGGGAGAGAGAGGGAAGGAGAGAGAGATGAGAGAGAGAGACAGAGAGAGTCAGAGGGAGAAAGAGAGATGAGTGGGAGAGAGAGACGAGAGAGAGAGAGAGAGAGATGAGAGAGGAAGAGATGATAGAGAGAAAGAGAGCGATGAGAGAGAGAGAGAGAGAGAGAGAGAGATACCTGTTTCCCAGAGAAATGAAAATATCAGGAGCCACAAAACCTGGGTAGGCATGGCTGGGGGTGTCATGTGACTGGGTGGGAGTGAGTGACATTGAGTTGGTCAGGCCCACCTGGTTTTATGGGCCCAATGTTTTCTTTTCTATGGGAAACAGGTCCAAATGGCTCTTTAAGTATTTAAGATTGCAGACCCCTGGTATAGAACAGTGTTTTTAAAACCTTTTTTGTGCAAAGGCACACTTTTTTCATGAAAAAAATCATGAGGCACACCACCATTAGAAAATGTTAAAAAAATTTAACTCTGTGCCTATATCGACTATATATAAAGTAATTCTCTTGAATCCTCCGCGATTGTTGCTATGGGCGCACGCATGGGACGTCAGTGACGTCCCTGCATGCGGTACCTCCCGGCGGTCCCCGCGTTTTTAAAGTAAAGGCCGCAGGGACTTAATAGAGGCATCCCTGTAGCAACTTTCGGGACATAGACAATGTTCCCTCTAATTTTTTTTCAGTGTGAGCAGAAAAGTATAGTGTTTGAGCGGCATATTTTCATGCCTGAGCACCTGAATTTTTTTCACAGATGTCACCTAAGACAACAACGAAATCAGTATTATTTGAAACTCAAAGTTATGTTTATTCAAGGTACCCGCTTAATTAAAAGTGTTATATAATATCAGTATCACTTAACAACGGTCCTGCTTAGCAACCAAAATGTTGGCTCAGAAACTCTGGCATTGAAGCATGCAAGTCTTAAAGCTGTCAAGTTACAAGACCTTTGCACACCCTTTAGGAAAAGAAACCCCAGGGGTCTTCAAACCGGACAGCTTTAAGCCTTGTGGACTTCAACTCCCAGAATTCCTCCTCCAGTCATGTTGCAGCAACGTCATCTGCGTGGATCTGCTCTATCTTTGGTTTTTTTCACAGGGGGCAGGGCTGCCGCTGAAGATGCCAACAAGCCCCTGCCGCCACTAGAATAGCTGCTGCCGCCTCCTCCTCCTCCTCCTCCAACAGCACCAACATATTTGCTGCCCAGCGCTGCAGCCGAGGTGAAGCCTCCAAAGCTCTCGCAGGCGCCCCCGCCCATGGCAGCAGCGGCGGTGCCTCCCCCTCCGCTCGGAGCACCTCAGCTGGGCTCTGGGTTACCCCTGCCGCCGCCTCCACCTCCGCGGTTTTTCAGAAGCCATGAGGCCTTTTTCCCTGCTCCCCCCCCTCCGCCGCCTTCCTACTAGCTCCCGCGGCTAAATGGCTCCTCAAAAGCATGGCGGAGGAGGAAGGGGGAGGGATAACACGGGGGCCAGCTCAGGTGCTCTGCATGGAGCCTCCACACACAACCGGTGTGCTCCACAAAGCTCACTAGCTCAAAAGATCCCTCGCTGTTTCTCCAGGCAGCCCTCACCCCTCTGTCCAGCCAAAGGTCGCTCCTGGCCAGGCAGGCTCCCCGCAGCTGCTCAGAGGCTCGTTCTCCTCCTCGTAGCACCGTGAAATCCTTGGGTGGCTCCCAGCTCCTCTGCAATACAGCCAGTCCTTGACTTAGCCTCCACGCAGAGCACCTGAGCTGGCCCCTGTGTTATCCCTCCCCCTTCCTCCTCCGCTGTGCTTTTGAGGAGCCATTTGGCCGCGGGAGCTAGTAGGAAGGTGGCGGAGGGGGGGGAGCAGGGAAAAAGGCCTCATGGCTTCTGAAAAACTCTGGAGGTGGAGACGGCGGCAGGGGTAACCCAGAGCCCAGCTGAGGTGCTCCGAGCGGAGGGGGAGGCACCGCCACCGCTGCCATGGGCGGGGGCGCCTGCGGGAGCTTTGGAGGCTTCACCTCGGCTGCAGCGTTGGCAGCAAATCCGGCAGTGCTATTGGAGGAGGAGGAGGCAGCAGCAGCTATTCCCCTCAGCTTCGGGAGCCTGTGGCAGAAATCACTGCGCGCAGTTTGAAACGGCTGCGCGGTGTTTTCTTGCCACGTGCGTGGCCGCGCAGCCGCGCACCTTAGAGGGAACAGTGGATACAGAGATGTCCCGAGGCAAAAACACCCGGCAGTTTTCCAATATTTGAGGAGCTGCCACAGAGAGGATGGGGGTCAAGCTATTTTCCTAGGCACCTGAAGGTCAGACAAGGAATAATGAATGGAAACTAATCAAGGAGAGATTCAACCTAGAAATAAGGAGAAATTTTCTGACAGTGAGAACCATCAGTCAATGGAACAGCTTCCCTTCAGAAGTTGTGGGAGCTTCATCACTGGAGGCTTTCAAGAAGAGATTGGACTGCCATTTGTCAGAAATGGTGTAGGGTCTCCTGCTTGGGTGGAGGATTGAACTAGATCAGTGTTTTTCAACCTTTTTTGTGCAAAGGCACACTTTTTTCATGAAAAAAATCACGAGGCACACCACCATTAGAAAATGTTTAAAAAATTTAATTTTGTGCCTATATTGACTATATATAAAGTAATTCTCCCACGGCACACCTTACACTATGTCACGGCACACTAGTGTGCCACGGCACAGTGGTTGAAAAACACTGAACTAGATGACCCACAAGGTCCCTTCCAACTTTGTTAATATGTTGATAGGTAATAATAATATAATAAACAATAAAGCAATAAATCCAATTTCTTATTTTTTTCATCTCCCTTTCTTAGTATAAAGAAATTATAAAGCACTGCATTTAATAAATGATGGCAAAATAGTGAAATCTGTATTAGGATTGATCAGAATTACTAACCTTTACCTTTACCATTAGAACTTTTTGGAGTTCTATGATTTGATGCAGAAGTGGGTTGCTTCCAGTTTGGCCTGGATCGTGCAAGCCGGTAGTAGCGGCGGTGGAGGGCTCCATCCACCTGCATGTGCAAAAGTGTTGCAAACAAGTGCGAGCGCGCACAGGAGCATGCCCGAACTGGTAGTAGAAAAATTGGCAACCTACCTCTGATTTGATGCTAAGGAAAGATAAAATGATGGCATAATAAGTACTGTTAATTATCTTAGAAAATCCATTGAACAATTACTGTAGTATCCAACTGAAGTCTAATACTAATAGTCTTTGTTCCAGCAAAATATATTAAAATAAATAAACTAGGATGGTCTTAATATAACAGCAGAGGTCAAACATGGTGGACTGTGGCATAGGGAAGGCTTGTGGGTTCCCTTTTTGAGTCTTCCTTTACACTCCTGATGGGTGAATAAGACATTTGCTATAGGCATACCAAATTGGAATAATAGTGAAGCTGAAATAAATTTGTCTGGGATTGTCTTATCTGTGTGTCTAATAAATTCAATATATTTTTGATAGACTGATAGATTCTCAAGATTTTTTTTGAGACAGTAATTTTTTTACTTATGGACTCAGGCGCCTTTGAGTTCAATCCAATTCCTGGCAATTATATGGACACATGGTATTTTATTTAACCTGATAATGATCTGTGATTCTTCAACCACTCCTTGAACCTGGTAATAATCTGTAGCTCTTCATGATCTTCTTGCTCCTGTTCCTTTGCCATTTGTTCCATTGTCTTTTCCTTGTACATCCTTCAACCTTACTAAGCTTGATTAGATGTTGGTGTTTTGTTTCGTTTTTCATTTATTCACTTCACATTCCAAAATTTTTGAGTTTCTGTTTACTGATTATTTCCTTGAGGAAGCAGTCAATTTGTGAGAGATTGGTTGGTTCAACATGGATTCTGAGTAGCCTTTAACCAGTGGTGTTTTTTTTTTTTTAATAATAGATTTCCCTGTCATATCACAAATTAAAGAAAAACTGTTTTCATAAGCTACTTGCTCTAAAGTATTGAGGAGGTGGACATTCTTTGAGAAGCACTCTTTGGTTTACTCTGTACTTTGATGCCCAGTGAGTTGGTTCGTATTTTCTTTTTAAATAGTCAAATATCAATGTCTTTAATTAAGGCCTACAAATAGCTCTCCTTTTTTTGCAGTTTTATTAAGGCAAATAAATGCAATATGATTGTGCTGGAGATTCCTATTCTCATATCTATGTCTAGATTTTTATTTGTAGTCAAAAGTTAGCAGTGATGTTTTTCTTCAGTGGGATTGCAGAGTAAATAATTCACTGTGTCTCCCAGCTAAGTTTACATCAAGGTTATCTATTCTGACTTTTTCTTAAGAACTTTGAAAATTGTACTGGTGTAATGGGAAGTTCAGAGTTTTTGGATAGACACCTTGAGTTTTATTTTGTTTTTGTTTGTTGATTTTAAAAAACCATGTTTGTACAGCTGCCTATCTCAACAAGTAGTTCTGGGCAATAAACAATCTTAAAATAAACAAAAAACAAATTCCATCATAAATACTTTTGTGTAAAACTACAATTCCCATAGTATTAAGGTTTTTTTTTCAGTTTAGTTCGATTTGGATATTAGGTGCAAAGCCACCATAAAGCAACTTAATGTTTGAGCTATGACAAAAGTAAAAGTGGAAATTTAAGCTGAAAAATGGGCCTAACAGCATATTCTTGCAGTGAATTAACAAACAGGTGCCTAAAAATAACATGAGAAGTAGCACTGAATATTCCTAATATTAAAAATGCAGCATGTTGGTCTTATATTGAGCTTGGGTGGGGCACCTTGCTGTATTGAATGCCCTGCCTTTTGTCTGGTAAAATGGTTGCGATGAAGTTCTTATCTACTGATCATCATTTTGCATGACCTTTGAAAGGCAGAGAAACCAGTTAATGTATCTTATTATGATTTTGTAATATACTAAAATACTGCCTTGGCTTTTGCTTCTTGAATTCCTCTCCCATCATGGGTTGTTAAAGTTAAATAAAGCAATTTGATTCAGGGAATGTTAATCCAATTGCTTAAAATTGAGGGTGGGATGAATTTCATTCGTGAAAGAGTTCATTTGTAACTATTGTGTCTTCATAATCTGTCATGAGTAAGCAATATTTTCAAATGCAAACTGAAAAAAAAGTGTGAATATTGGTGTTTGGAAATATGTCTTAATAGCACTAGCACATAGACTTATATAACCCTTCACAGTGCTTTATAGCCCCCTCTAAGCAGTTTACAGAGTCAGCATATTGCCCCCAACAATCTGGGTCCTCATTTTATCCACCTTGGAAGGATGGAAGTCAACCTGAGTCAAACTTGAGTCTGGTGAAATTCCATCTGCCAAACTGCTGGCAGTCGGTGATCAGCAGAAGTAGCCTGCAGTACTGCACTCTAACCACTGCACCACCACGGTGATGAACACTATGTATTACCAGAAAGTTACAAAGAATCTATACAGTTCTTAAAAACATTTTTAAAGATGTTATGTATTATTGGCTAATATTTCAGAATTAAATCGGCCTACTCTAATAATTTTTTTAGCCTTTTCATTTTTTTTTAGATTGCGTAGGAGTTAAATAAACGTGCAAGCATAATATTTATGATATTTCTCTCTTGTTTAACTTTTTGATATTGATTGTCTATTTTCGCTCTCCCAGTATAACAATATTTAAAATAACTATGTGTAGTCCTTGTCTTAAAATTTGTCACTTAGTAACCATTCAAAGTTACAACAAACTCAAAAAGGGCAACATGTTCTGGATTTGAAGTTCCATGATTGGGCCCATCTTAGTTACGTGATTGAACTTTGCGCACTCAGCAACATGGTTGCATTTACAACTGTTTGCAGAATCTCATAGGTATACTGTTGCATTTCATGAGAACTTTGTCACAAATGGATTAACTTCCAGTTTTTGGCAAAACTGTTTAATGACCAGTGTTCACTTGATAGTAGATATTTGCTTAATGAAGGTTGTAAAATCAGGTATGTCACATCATTGATGTGTTTTACAACCATCATGACATATAACTAATGGGAAATCTTGCATTACAATCATATGACAAGAACTACCTGTGCAACAAAGTCTAATAAGCTTTGCTTTTATTGGATTCTTTCAGCATTGGCTTAATTTATAGGTCTATAAAACATAATAAACATTGTTCTTTCAGAATAACACTGATGGATGCATATATTGTGTTACTTTCACTAGCAAGATGGAAACATATAAATGTAATAATAAATAAAAATAAAATAAATATTTTTCAGAAGAGACTATCTTGTTTTTGTATTTATTTTCAGTTATTTCAGTTTACACACCCAACAATCAATTGGCATTAGCAAAATAATCATGCGAATGGATAATTGCATTGAGGGAAGAGAGTAGCTTCACAGTGAAATTATGACCATTCAATAATTGTTTCCTCCTCACGTAGAGACCAAGAATCAAACTTGAATTAAGGAAAACTAAATTTGACTTGCTAAAGTCCCTAGTTACTGTGAACAAGGTGTGGAGTACTGTATATGGTTGCAAATATTCTGCTGACCATTAGACGTCAGCAAAGTATCCATGTTTTCTGCAGCTTTAGTTGACCTCCAGAAAAGTGCATGGACTTGCCATGTAACTGCCAGGAATCAAGACAAAGAGTCAGAAAAAAAACCTTCAACCCTCCAAACTCCAGAAAGGTCCTTATATTGTCCAATATAATCCATATTGCAACAGGCTGGTTGCACTTAACAAAGCCTCGATCCTTTCTTTAAGTTCAGAGAGAATTGGTTTGGAATAATATATGGCAAAAACAACAACAACAAATGAGGCAAGTGTTAGGCCTGCTCTTTGTTCAAAATTATTCTCTCGGGATTTAAAAAGTTAACAGATGATACATTTATGTGCATGTCAGTTGTTATTATAGAATACGTTGGTATGGTGTATTCAGAGGCAAGCTCTATTGATTTCAATGGTGCTTGCTCCAGAATGATGTGTTTAAGATTGTCATTTTAATTATCAAATGCCACTTGGATCTGATCAGAAACAAAAACGTATTCAAAATTATTATTTTTTAAAAAGAGTTATATGGTTTCTGGAAGTAACTTAAAAAGTGAGAAACTCAGCTAAGAATTACTTCTAGACTAGTATACAGATACAGTCCTTTAATTACAATAACTATTGAGGCCAAAATTTCTATTGGTAAGCGAGACAATTGTTTTGCTGCATTTTACAACTTCTTTTATCATACTTGTTAAGTGAATCATTGCACTTCAGTTAGTAATGTGGTTATAAAGTGAATCTGGCTTCCTCATTGACTTTGCTTGTCAGAAGATCACAAAAGGTGATTACATGAACCAAGATATTGCAATTGTCATAAATATGAACCAGTTGCTAAGCATCCAAATTTTGATCACATAATCATGAGGATGCTTCAATGGTCATATGTGTGAAAACAGTCATAAACCACTTTTTTTCAGTGCCATTTTAACTTTGAACGGTCACTTAAATGGTGGTTGTAAATCAGTGACTACCTGAACATGCGGATACTCTTTGAGGGAGATAGGTGGTTCAGGAATGTGAAAAATAATAAATAAAATAAAATAGCCTTCTTCTTAGTCCTTTGAGTTGAGTGCTTAGGTTCAATTGTCACAGCATTTTTGTCTATATCTAGCAGAAAGGGAGATTACTCTCAAAATGCCGAGAGAGATTTTTGATACAACCTTCCCCATAATGGACCATTTCCTCAGCCATGCCAGTCAGAATTGATGGTAGCTGTAGTTCAGCCCACATGAAGGAACATGTTAAGAAAGATTTTCCAATGAATTATATTGCTCCATTTTTTTCAAGACTCTATGCTGAATTATAGCACTATTTTTCCCTCTTCTGTTTTTAAGCCTAATTCACCATATTTGTCATTACCTTTAAAAGATAACATGTCTAAAAGACTGCTTTCTATCCCATAAGGGGTGTAAACACTTAGGAAATTCCAGGAGACTTCTCCTTACTGTATTCCAAGATGTCAAACAAAATTCTACTGGCAGATTTGCAGGAAAGGAGTTTTTCTACAGTAGAATGTTAGAGCTGCAAAAAGTCAGCTTTGTCTCTTCTCAGGTGATATTTCATTGCTATGTGACCTGATTTTTCAAAAGGAACCTTTGAACTTAGCCATGTTTTAAAAGTGACTGTGTAAATAGCATTTTCGTATTAATACATTGACTGCAAGCCATTTGGGTATTAGCTAGGGAAGACATGGAGTAATAATAGAATCTGCTCCTTGATGGCTCATCCAAGACACAAGCAAAATTCTGTACTGAATAAATGTAATTTTCATGCATAGATTTCATGCATTTTATAAAATACACTATGAAAAAAAGATTTGGGTGTTTAAAAATAACAGCCACATGTTTTGTATGCATCATCTTTTACATTTCCTAAATTACACACACACAGAAAGAGAGAGAGAGAGAGAGAGAGAATATATATATATATATATATATATATATATATATATATATATATATATATATATATATATATATATATATATATATATATATATATATATGATTTTTTACAACCCCTGGTAAGCCCCAATTATGGGAGGAAGCTAACTGCTTCCATCATCTGTCCTTCGGCTCGGCTCCACAGATGATGGAAGCACTTAGCTTCCTCCCATAATTGGGGCTTACCAGGGGTTGTAAAAAATCTAATAGATACCTTTCACCCTGGCTTCGCTGATAAACGGATAAGAGCCTGTGGCCTAATGGCTAAGATCTCTGCCTAGTATGCCTAGTGTGCAATATATAGCAATAGCAATAGCAATAGCAGTAGACTTATATACCGCTTCATAGGGCTTTCAGCCCTCTCTAAGCGGTTTACAGAGAGTCAGCATATTGCCCCCAACAATCTGGGTCCTCATTTTACCCACCTCGGAAGGATGGAAGGCTGAGTCAACCCTGAGCCGGTGAGATTTGAACCGCTGAACTGCTGATCTAGCAGTAGCCTGCAGTGCTGCATTTAACCACTGCGCCACCTTGGCTCTGGTTCAAATCCCAGTAAGGGTATGGCTAGCTGATGAGAGCTAAATAGCTTGAAATAGATCTATACTAGTCTCCCTTTATTTATTTATCAGCACAAATAAAACACACACACACACACACACACACACACACACACACACACATACAGATAGATAGATAGATAGATAGATAGATAGATAGATAGATAGATATATAGGGTTTCTGTCATGATGGACTCTTGTGACGAGCCGATTGACAGATGATGGAAGCAGTTAGCTTCCTCCCATAATTGGGGCTTACCAGGGGTTGTAAAAAATCTAATAGATACCTTTCACCCTGGCTTCGCTGATAACGGATAAGAGCCTGTGGCCTAATGGCTAAGATGTCTGCCTAGTATTTAATATAGCCCAGGTTCAAATCCCAGTAAGGGTATGGCTAGCTGATGAGAGCTAAATAGCTTGAAATAGATCTATACTAGTCTCCCTTTATTTATTTATCAGCACAAATAAAACACACACACACACACACAATATATATATTGTGTATATATATATAAATACACATTTATATGGGGTGGGGGTACACTGTAATATATGGTTTTTTCCTTTTTTTTCTTTTTTTGTACCCAGATCTATATGTACCGTTCATATTATTTATGTTTTTAAAAAAAATAAAAATGTAAAAAAATATACATTTCTGTCACTATGTCACTTTTGTAAACCAAGTCTCATTTTACAAAGTTGTACAACCCAGTTTCTTACTTTCCCACCAGCGATTTCATGGAAGAGGAGAGGATCATCACCCCATCTCAAATCTACTTAAACCATAGAAAGTGGGAGGGAGGGGGAATACCGGTAAACAAAAAGCTTCAAAACAAAACCTGGAAAGTCAAGCTATGCCAATGGTAGAAGGCTACCAGTCATCACCAGGATTCAAACACACATTTGTGCGTTATTAATAGTGCACAGTTGGAAAGTTCTAATATAAAAAACTGCTTTAATGTTATTTTAATTTACAACAAAACAACACAATTTCCAGCCTTGCTTGCCCTCATTTTGGACTCCAGTAACTCCTCCCAAATCCTGACAGAACCCCCTTCTTTTCCTCTCTTGCTCTCTGGATACTCCCTCTGCACATATCCGGCTGGCTTGTTCCTTAAAGGGCCAGCTCCTCCCTATAACACAAGTGTATGCTGATTCATGCTATTCTAGGCAAACTGGGATCTCTAATTTTAATAACTATTTAAAATGCCTTTGCAGCAAGTAGGAATGTAGCCACACATATTGAGATTACCATTCGAGTGTTGAAATTAACTAGCCCACATGGGTATCCATTTGTTAACTCACCTCACCACCTGGTTGATTTTGTCTGGGATTTCATGATAAGGCTGGGTTGGAAGAATGCTTCTGTAAGGTAACCTAGTAAGTTGAAATAATAGTGGCAAACCACTTCCGAACTCCTACCAAAAAGCCCTAATGGATATAAGTCCATGATCTCAGCAGGAGTTAAATAAAAACAAACTGCTAAAAAGTAAATGAACTTATTTGCATCTGACAACATTTCTAGCTCTAATTTACATGGGTGTCCTGCCTACGGTTCCCAGTAGCTAGCTGCATCTAAAAGTGTTCACATATTTTACTTGCACAGGTATTAACAAAATTCTGAATTCCATTTGAAGCACGGACATTTTTTTACCCAGCAAAGGCCACATGATAAAATAAATATCTGAAGCCACTTTATGAACAGTTACTTATATTTTTAATTTTCATGCAGCAGTAATGTGGTTTAAAATGTTTCTCCTAATTGCAGCTGTTTCTTAGTACAAATAGTTCCATTAAATGGAAAGTCATAAGTCTTTGGTGGAGCTCATGTTCCTCACAGCTGCTTTCCCAGTTTATTTTCTTATAAAGGACCTTGGAGAGCTACTAGTAACAAAAATGAATAGAGCTCAGTGGAGCAATATAGTTATATATAGTTGCCTTTATGGCATATTATTTCATATGTTGAAAGGCAGTTGTTTAAGTTCTAAGAAATAATTTGTCCCTTCTGCAAAATGCCTTTATTTTGGATAGATTAAGAAAACGTTCTAACTTGCAAAATGTGTTAGGGGCAAATACAATGGAGTGTTGCTTTCTGCACGGTGATATTTTTATTTACTTCACTTTAATTTTCTGTTCATCAGACTTTTATCAAAAATTTGTGAAATGGACTTTTTTTTTAACATTAAAAGTTCCAAAGGGATTGGAATCTGGATTTCAAGATTAAAACAAATTTTGTGTCTAAATACATCTACTGGAAGACTTTGGCATTATGCACAGAATATACAGTACAACATGACAACATATCTGAGAAGGCTTTTCTTTGTCTGTGGCCTCTTTGGTGCTTTATTATTTATTTTTCCTCTTTGTCTTCATTTACTGAATCTAGCTTGCCATTAGCAAAATATCCTTGCCATTACTCTGATTCTTTCAATTTTAGAATGATAGCAGGAAGTATGCAACCATCAGCCTACACCAAACTGGAGTCCTTTGGGTGTTTTGGACTACAACTCCTATCATTGGCTACATTAGTGGATAATATCTAGTTTTTGAAATTAGCAGTTAGCCAACATGTAAGTTTTTGGTCACCAGTCCTCAGTGGCTCAAAAGCAGGCTGTAGGCAGCTGAATGTTATGGAGTGAGTAGGACAGAGCCTCATGAGTTTGTGTGGGTTGGGGAAAGGTGCTGTAGTGCCATGAAAGTGCACATGGGCATCAGAAAGGGGTGTCTGGCACATGCGTATAGGCTGCGGAGATAGTGCTACAGCACCATGAATTTGGGACTGGATGAGCGACTGTAGAGCTATGCGAGTGCGGCTAGATGTGGGAGCGAGTGTCAGAGTCCAACCACATCCAGGGAACTCTTACTCCATACTAAGGCTCTTCAGGGGAGGAGAACAGTAGGAGTAACTTACAACCTCTTTGCCAGCTTCTCCATTGACTTTGCTTGTGGGGACCTGCAGGGAAGATCACAAATGGTGATAATTTGGCTTCGGTTGCTGCAACCTTCATAAGTGTGACCCACTTGCCATGTCCCCAAAGATTGTGCTCATGTGACCACAGGAATATGGGGATGGGCATAAATTCAAGGACCAGTCCATAAGTACCACTTGTTCAGTGCTGTCACAATTTGAATATTTGCTGAATGAGTAGTTTTTAACCAAGGCTATCAATATAGTGGAGGGAGCTTGCCATCACTGTTGCATTTCCTATGCTAGTTGCTGTTTCTCTACAATAGTAGTATGTGCAATATACTGGCAATAGTGCATGTTTCCAGCTCACCATCTGATCTCTTTTAGTTTATGTGTATTTTCCATTCCAATCCTTGAAAGAAGGCTGATGATAGAACCCAGTTTGCAGTGCTGAATTTTTCATCAAATGTCTCACATTTATAGAAGTAACAGTCGGCAAATGAAATTTGCTTATTGTGAAACTCTGAAAAAAACACTCTGAAAGTTACAAAATTGAACAAAAATGTATCTTGCATTTAGATCATAATCTTCCATATTTATAAGGCAGGAATGCTTTACCTGTGGCTTTCATATGTTGCCAAACCATAATTCCCAGGATTCCTGAATCTTAGCCATTATTTGAGACTGTTTACCGTAATACTATTTAATATTTGTAGCACATGATAGATATGCTTAATACTGTATTTTTTTTTCTGTGAGTGATGTTAAGTGTTGTTTTGAATGCAGTGGTATAAAAATGTCACTGCATTCTTAAAAATGAAAAACTAAAAGCAAAAAGAAGGAACTAGGTGGATGATAATATCAAATGACTAAAATTTCTGTAATGGGGTTTCTTGCATTCTATATCTCAACAATCCAATTCTTAATATCTAAGAATATTAATTGTTCAGTTGCCTTCCCATCCATGACTACTGTAAAAGTACTTCATTCTTCTTGGTAATTGAAATCATTAGGAAAACATAATATGAATTGGGAAGGAAGTGTAGTAGACAGTTTTTTTCCTTTTCATTTGGCCTGTGTATCATTGTTGAATTAAAATTGTAAGGATCTCAAAAGTCTGCTTAAAAATACAGTTGAATCAGAGATATTTTTATACTAATCTTGGTTGTGAAAAAGATTACCTAGATTTTCCAGAGTGGGTTTGCAGGATGGTCCAGTGATGGTCTTATCACAGCCAATTGGCCTTGAGACTGGATTGAAGCTGAAGCCATGCCTCTGAGCTCCTCTCCTCTGACTCCAGTTTCAATCCAGTGTGGTCCGTGAAAAGATTAACTTTTTTTGACTCCTGAATAAAATCTACCATTCCTGGACACTCCTCAAACCAGCGTGGCTTCCTTCCTTCCTTCCTGAGACCATAACTCCTCCTTCTCATAAGTCCCTGGTGGTGGCTGTGGTTTTCCAGCTGCCTGAGGTTTGAATTTCAGAACTGGCTCTGGTGGCTGGGTCACTGCTCCGGCAGCCATTTTTGGCAGATCCTTCATATCTAATGAATCCCAGCTGGCACAGGTCCAGTGGTCAAGGAGCGACCTTCGACACAACATAGATTGGCTGGAGCTCCGGGTGGTGCACCTCACCCTACGATGGTTCCAAACCTTGGTAGAAGGTCACCACATCCTCGTCTTAACAGAAAACATTGCAACAAAGGCTCACATAAATTGGCAAGGGGGCACATGCTCCAGAGCATTGCACACCAAGGCGATGTCGCTGGGATACTGGGCGGAGAAGCACCTGTGCTCCATCTGAGCTGAGCACATCACCAGCGTCGACAACCATCAGGCGGACTGATTGAGCCAAGAGATGGTAGACAACGGAGAGTAGAGTCTCTTCCAGAGGATCTGCCAGAGGTTTGGGAGACCAGTGGTGGACCTGTTGGCCACTCCATCCAATACTCAGCTACCGCGGTTCTTCTCTCTGTTCACAGCTTGGGGAACAGAGGGGCTCAACACCCTTTGCTCCAGGTGGCCAGTCGGGCTACTGTACACTTTTCCCCACCTCTCCTTCCCGGGTTCATCCAGAAGCTGGTCAGAGAGCAGGTGTAAGTAATCCTAGTGGCCCACTACTGGCCCAGGAGGGCCTGGTTTGTGGACCTGTTTGAGCTTGCAGGCAGGGAGACAGTGAAGGATCCCCCGGGGGGAAGTGAAATTGCAGCAGGGGAAGCTGATCCATCCAGATACACAGTGGCTTCCACTTGCCGTGTGGAGATTGAACAGGAGCACCTGAGAGGCACCCTCCTGTCCCAGAGAGTGATCAGGACCATTGAGGCTTCCCGCAGACAGTCAACCAACTGGATTTACGATTCCATCTGGGTGATGTTTGTTTCCTGGTGTCAGTCTGCCCACGTGGCTCCTTCCAGGGCCACGGTCCCTCAGGTATTGGAATTTACTCCAGGAGGGCTTGGATAAGGCAACTGTTAGGAGACAGTTGGCGGCACTAGCCATGGTGATTCCTTGGGAAGGTTCCACTCTGCTGCCTCGTTTAAGTTAACAAGGTTAAGTTAAGAAGTTCCTCAAGGGGGCATCCCACCTATGTCCCCCACCAGTCCATAGATTCCCTATGTGGCACCTCCCCACAATGTTACAGTCTCTTATGGCTGAGGCTTTTGAACCATTACGGACAGTCAGCCGGAAGCTACTCACTTGTAGGGTTGGGTTCTTGGTGGCGATCATCTCAGCTAAGTGTGTTTCTGAGCTGGGGGACCTCTCCTGAAGGGAGGATCTTTGCATGTTCCACAACAACAGGGTAGTGCTATGCCTTGACCTGACATTCCTGCCCAAGGTAAACTCGGTGTTCCACTGTGCACAGAAGGTGGTCCTCCCGGATTTTTGCCCAGGCCCAATCGGAGAGCGGGAGCACAGGTGGCATTGCTTAGATGTAAGATGGGCATTACTTGGACGGCTGAGTTCTGAGGATCTGTTTGTATCGTTCCAACCCTCGTAGTTAGGGAAGAGGGTTTCCCCTTCCACCATTAGTTGTTGGATTCATTTGGCCATTGCACTCGCCTATTAGGCGCAAAACTTGCCAGTGCCGGTCGGAATCATGGCACACTCCACTAGGAGCACGGCCACGTCAGTGGCTTGTGTCTCCCAGGCCCCTACAGAAGATATCTGCAGGGCAGCGACGTGGGCCTCTCCGTTGCCCTTTATCCGGCACTACAGGCTTGATGCCTTCACATCTTCTGACGCGGTGTTCAACTGCAGTGTCCTTCAGCAGGTCCTCTCGGATCGGTGATGACCCATCCTATGGGACGGAAACTTGGGTATGTCCCATCACTGGACCATCTGCAAACCCACTCTGGAAAATGACAGTTGGTCTTACCTGAATTGTTATTTTAAGAGTTTTTTGCAGGATGGGCCAGTTCCCACCCTAGGTTTAGATAGACAGTATTGGGGATGGAAATGTCTCCTTTATGACTTGTTTTCAGGATCTCAGGAGCGCAGATTGCATTGAAACTGGAGTCAGAGGAGAGGAGCTCAGAGGTGTGGCTTCAGCTTCAACCCAGTCTCGAGGCCAATTGGCTGCGATAATACTATCACTGGCCCATCCTGCAAACAATTCTTAAAATAACAGTTCAGGTAAGACCAACTGTCATTTTAAGTTCTAAGTGTCAGTTCCTTCCAGAGTTAATGTGACCAAACTTTGAATGCTCAACAGCACAGTCACATTTACAATCATTTCCAAAGTCCTGCCATAATAAATAAATAAATGAATAATGTGCCCACATTTTACAATTTTACAGCAGTTAATCAGTTTTGGGCAAAAATTGTATCCACTGCAAACTATTGGATCACTTGGATTTTGGCGTTCACTTAACAACTTGCAGATTTGCTTAACAATCATGTTGAGTCACTTAACAACCATAATAAAAAAGGTAAAATTGGGTCAGTCATGTGACTGATTGGTTTTATGAATGTTATATCATACCTTAATGGATAAGCTCCTGTACAGTTGTATGTCAAGAACTAGATGTATGGACAAGACCTGTTCTACTTTTTAAGATCGGTTTATATATATGACCTGGCTATTTGTGATTGTCAGCCAACCATAAGTAAGCAGATCATAGCCTTCCTTGATTGGATAAAGGCAGTGTAGACAGGTTATATCTTTTATGCTTAATTATAATGAAGTTTATATGTTGTGTTTGGCTAATCCATATATTGGCCCAAATGATCCCTGAAGTTAGATAACCATCCATCCAATGACAATCTAAGTAAACTTGAATGGAATTGATTATGGCTGTAAAGCAGACTATCAATACCCAGAAAATTAATGTGCCTGGGCTCAGCACGTGTTTAAGCCATTTAAATACAGATGTTTGCATATACGGGATTTGGTTGTCTGTGGGTTAAAAGTGCCACAAGCCTCTGTAAATATAAGCAGTGATACCCTAACATGCTTACCCATTGCCCTTGCATACAATTTTATCTGCAGCTTTCTACCTTTACTGGATATGTGTGATATTGCTATTTCAAAGTTGCTGTGAAAATGCTCTTTGCTAATGATGGAAGTGGGGAATGTCAGCATTGCAAAGAGTCTGTGCTTTGTATGGACAGAAGGGTGTGACTTAGGAACCAAAGGATGGAAGAAGAAAATGCTCTTTGTTCCACAAACAGGTAATGCAGGTGCTTTTGCTAACTAGCCTTATTTGCTATTCAAAATGTGGCAGCAATGTATTTACCTATAAAGGTAAGAAACATGCCATCCTGGAAATTTTAAGAATTGCTAAGACAGTTATTTACAGAAATAAACTGGTAAATCCATCTCTAGGTTTTTATTTTAATATTTTTTTAAAAAATATTCCTTATTAGCAGTTACTTTCCTTTGTTATTCTACTGCATTATCATTTTGTTTTATAATGGTTGCCATTTATTTTGTTTCCTTACTGAGCTAAAATCTACATAGTGTGGCATCCATCCTCAAACAATGTGAGGATGAGACAAAGTGGGAAAACAAATCACATGAATTCTATATGGGACAAACAGGAAGGCAATTGAAAACAAGGGATCATTAACATCAACTAGCAGTTAAAGTGCATGACCAAAAATACAATACCATACCTGATCTCAAACCACATTGTTAATAAACACCAGTTCAATTGGGAAGGAACTATATATATATATAGTTCCTTCCCAATTGAACTGGTGTTTATTTTCTTTTTTTTATTGAAAATTTAAAAAGCTTTTACAAATATTTACCTCCCTTCCCCCACTCTCCCCACCCGAACCCATATCCCCCCCCAACCTCCCCCACCCCACCTTCCCAGAGCAAATGCAGGGTATAAATCTTTAACAATCATATTCTAAAGTAAACTAAAAAAACGTTAGCAACATCCTCACTTGTACTTTAACTCCTCTTTTGTTAAGCTAACTCTAAACAAATTATGTCATTCCTTGCTTCTTCAATCATAAGCTACCTGGAGTTTCTTAATCCCATATTTATTTTGAATATAATCAACCCATCTTCTCCACTCCAGTTTATATTTCTCGTCTGAGTGATCCTTGAGATATGCTGATATTTTAGCCATCTCTGCTAAGTTTGTTACTTTTAATGTCCATTCTTCTTTTTTATTATTATTTTTTTTTAATAAATTATTTTTATTTTTTGTTACATAGACAACAATGGGAAAGGGAGAGGATGGAGAGAAAAAAAGGGGGGGGGAGGGAAAACCCATCTTCACATACAATATGTCGTTTAATCACAGGTGCATCCCTACTAAGTTTGTACATCCCGTATCTCTCTATTGTATATTTAATAAGCACCACAATAAGCTAGGGTTTAAAAAACAAAAAACAACAAAATAAGACAAGAGAGAGAGGAAGAAAAAAAAAGGGTGGGGGAAGGGGGGGAGGCCAAAAAGGACAAAAAAAAGGTTCAAGAAGGAAAGGGGGGGGGAAAAGGGTGGGGGGAGGGGGGGAAGGCCAAAAAGGACAAAAAAAGGTCCAAGAAGGAAAGGGAAAAAAAACAAAACAAAACAAAAACAAAAACAAAAAAGAAAAAAACCATCATCACATGCAGCATGTCGTTTGATTACGGTTGTTTTAACATCTACATCTTCAAATAATGTTTACCATCTCAGATATTTCCTCTAATGTAACTAATGTCTCATTTTCCTTCTACCATATATATTCAGTTAACATTAGCATTGTTTTCCCCCAGAGAATATACTTCTATTCATTGTTAATCTTGCATTTCATACCTTCAAACAGAGATCTTATTCCTTCATTGTTCAACAAGGCATCGCTGCCTATATATACCAGTTTTCATTTGTTCCCCTACTAGAATTGCCTTATCAGCAGCGAAATATCATTATAATAAATTCTTAACCTTATACATTATATCACCAGACCTTATATTAGTACTTCCTTATATCATTGTTGAATTATTTCACAGCATAATTATATCATCATTTACTTTTTCCAATTAGGGCATGAGTGTATCATTTTTCATTTCCAAAATTTTGTTTTTTTTCCCTTAGCCATTGATAAAACAAGTCCCATATCTTATAAAATTGTTCATCCTCTTGCTCTCTAATTTCAAATGTCAATTTACTCATTTCGGCACAGTCCATTATTTTTCGAATGATTTCTTCCTCTTTTGGTATTGTTTCATTTTTCCAATTTTTTGCAAATACAATTCTGGCTGCTGTTACAACATTTACAATCAAATATTTTAAGTCTTTGTTGTAGGTTTCTGGTAAAATTCCCAATAAAAAGACCTCTGGTTTAAAGTCTATTTGTTTGTGTATCATTTTCTCCAACCACATGTGGATTTTAGTCCAGTATCTTTTGGCTTCAGTGCAAGTCCACCACATGTGGTAGTATGAGCCAGGTATCTGGTGACATTTCCAACACTTTTCTGATTTATTCTTGAACATTCTTGCGATTCTGGTCGGGGGTAGGTGCCACCTGTAAAACATCTTATACAAGTTTTCTCTATATGCAGTAGACATTGTCATTTTGTAATTTTGAGACCACAATTTCTGCCAATTCTCTAAATCAATCCCATACTTAAAATTTTTCCCCCAAGCAATCATAGTTTCTTTAACTTGTTCTTCATGCAATTTAAACTCCAATAAATATCCATATAGTTTTTTAATTACTTTTTCATCGGTACCTGTTAGAATTTTGTCTAGCTCAGTCATTTTATTATAGAGACCTTTAGTTTTTCTATCTTCATTCTATCTAGATTGTATCTGTACATATGAATACCAGTTCATTTCCATCCCTTCTTGCTTCAACTCTTGACTAGATTTGAGCTCACCCTCTGCATTCAATAATTCTACATATCTAACTGTTTGTTCCTTTTTATGTATTATCGGATACGAGAATGCTTCAATTGTTGATGTCCAGACTGGAATTTTTAAATAATGTAATTTTTTAATCTTTTCCCAATTTAACAACAACGCCTCCCTTATATAATGTCTTCTAAAATAACCATGTGGTTTAGTTCCCTTATACCATAAGAAAGCATGCCATCCCAACAGCAAATCGTGACCTTCTACGTTCAATAATCTAGAGTTTTTTAATGATATCCACTCCTTAATCCACATCAGGTTTGCTGCCTGATAGTATAGCTCCCAATCGGGTAAACCAAAACCTCCTCTTGATCTAACATCTTGTAGTAATTTAAGCTTTATTCTAGCTTTTTTCCCTTGCCAAATAAATTTCAAAACTATTTTATTTAAGTCTAGAAAAAAATCCTTACCCAGTCTAATTGGAATTGTCTGAAACAGATATAGAATTCTAGGTAGAATGTTCATTTTAATTGTGGAAATTCTTCCCATCATTGATAAATGCAAGTTTCCCCATTTCTCCAAATCGATTGCTATTTGTCGTTTTAATCTGGTATAATTATCCTCTTTAAGAGTGCTACATCTAGGTGATAAATGTATCCCCAAATATTTAATCTTACTTGTGTTTTGAATCTGCAACATTTCTGACAACTGATCCTTTTGTGTAGCTGGGATATTCTTTGTCATGATCTTTGTTTTATCTTTGTTTATTTTCAAGCCTGCTACTTCTCCATATTCCTCTATTCTTTCTAACAATTTGGGTGCGGTTTCTAATGGATCTTCAAGAATGAAAACTAAGTCGTCTGCGAACGCTTGCAGTTTATACTCTTCTCTCTTAATTTTCATTCCTCTTATTTCTTCTTCTTCTCTGATCTTTCTATTTAAAACCTCTAGTGTTAGTACAAAGAGTAGCGGTGATAGTGGGCAGCCTTGTCTTGTACCTCTCTTTATTTCAATCGGTTCTGTTAGTTCTCCATTTACCATTATCTTTGCTGCTTGTTTCTGGTATATCGTTCGTATACTTTGAGTGAATTTCTTGCCAAAGTTCATCTGCTCCAGTTGCAAAAACATAAACTGCCAATTCACATTATCAAAGGCCTTCTGCGCATCGAGGAACATCAGTGCCAATTGTTTTTCTGGGTGGGCCTCATAGTATTCCAAGGTATTCAAAATTATTCTCATATTGTCTTTGATTTGTCTTTTAGGTAAAAAGCCATTTTGATCTGAATGGATGAAGCCATTTAAGTATTTTTTAAGTCTCTCAGCTAGTATAGATGCAAATAGCTTATAGTCTGAGTTTAATAAAGAAATTGGTCTATAATTCTTGATTTGTGTTGAATCAGTCTCTTCCTTGGGTAGTAATGTGATATACGCTTCTGACCATGACTTCGGTATTTGGTTCTCAGTCATCACTTCATTCATGACTTGTAAGAGTGGGAGGGTCAATATTTCTTCAAATGTTCTGTAGAATTCCACGGGTAGACCATCTGGTCCTGGGGCTTTCCCATTATTTTGTTTTTTAAGTGCCTCTGTTAGTTCCATCATTGTTATTTTTCTTTCTAGCATTGTTCTAGTTTCATCTGGTACCTGGGGGAGATTGGCATCTTGTAGATACTTTTTGACTCGTCCCTCCTCCACCTTCTCTTGTTCATAGAGTTTAACGTAGTAATCATGTATAATATATTTTTTTTCGGTATTTCCATATTGAATTTCTCCTTGTTTGTCTCTTAGTTGTAGTATTTTCTTTGTTTCTCTCTCTTTTTTCATCTTATATGCTAACCACCTGCCTGGTTTGTTCGCATTTTCAAAATAATTCTGTTTGGCACCTCTAATTTTTTGTGCCAGTTCTTCCTTTTCTAATAGGTCCATTTTGTGTTTAATTATGTCCATCTTTATTTTAACATCTTTTTTTTGTGGTGCTCTCTGTAGGTCTCTTTCAGGTATTTTATAGTCATTGTCTAAGGCTTTATGCATTTGTCTTTTTTTTGAGTTTCTCTTCCTTGTGTAGTCTATTGTCAAACCTCTGATAACAGCCTTCATTGTGTCCCAGAGATTCTGCAACGACGTATCTTCTTTCCTATTTTCTTTTAAAAAAAGGACTAGCTCTTTTTCCATTTTTTGTACAAACTCTTTTTCTTTCAATATAGTGTTATTTAGTGTCCATCTAGATCTTGCCCTTTGACCTTTCCATTTAATTAAAATTGGATTGTGGTCCGCCCAGGTGCTAGCTTCGATCTCAATTTCTTTTATGTTGGAGCTCAACTCCGCTGAGACCCATATCATATCTATTCTAGAGAGTGAAGAATGTCTATTTGAGTAGAAGGTATATTGTTCTTTTTTAACGTTTCTTTCTCTCCATATATCTTTTAAATTTAGTTCATCTGTCATCCTAAAAAAGATTTCGGCAGAGGCTTCCTATTTAATTTTTTGTTTTATGTGTTTTATAGTCCATATTTTGATTCACAATGCCATTAAAGTCTCCCATCATACAAATATCAGCATAGTCTAGTTCCAAAACTTTTTTGTGTAGTTTTTTGTAGAATTCATCTTGTTTTTCATTAGGGGCGTAGATTCCAATTAGGAGTGTCTTTTTGGTATCCATAATTTCCACCATCAAAATTCTTCCCTCTTCCTCTGCGTATACTACTTTTGTTGGGATGTTGCCTTTAATATAGAAGACCACTCCTCTTTTCTTACAATTTGCCAATGATGAAAACATTTTCCCAAGCTTTGGTTGAGTTAGTAAATGTTCATATTTCTTTTGAATATGTACTTCTTGCAGACAGATTATGTCAAGTTGTAACTTCTCTAATTTATGGAATACTTTCTTCCTTTTAGTTACCGAATTGAGTCCATTAATGTTAATTGTAATCATTTTTCTTTCTTCCATGTTTATACTTTATATACAGGGTTTATCGCTCTAGTGGATCTAGGTTCTCGTTTTTCTTTGCGGCTCCCATTCCCTATCTCCCCTTCTTTCTCACTTCCACCTACTGCTCCTTCTATTTTTTCGGTCGCGGTTACAGGTGGTTCCAGTATTTGTATCACTGCATCGTCTTTCCCAGCTTTCTCCGCCGTTTCTCTAAAGTATTCTTCGTAGAAAGCTTCTGCCTTCTCAGTTGTATCTATCCTGTGTCTTTGTCCTTGCCAAGTACATAATAAACCTTCCGGTATGAGCCATCTGTAGTTAACACCTTTTTTTATCAATACTTTGGTCAGAAATTGATATTCTCTTCTCCTCTCTCTCACCTCTCTTGGGATTTGTTTGAGTACTACAATCTCCTTTCCTTTATATTCTAATTTTCTATCTCTCATTTTCTGTAGGATTTGTGATTTAATTGTTTTCTTAGTAAATCTTACATGCACTTCCCTTGGAAGAGCATTTCTCATTGCATACCTTGTGTATACTCTAAAAGTCTCATCGATTGTTTCTTTTATTTGGTCCTGGGACATCCCCAGAACATCTATCAAAATATTTGAAATTATCTGAACTAAGTCCTCTCCTTTTTCTTCTTCTATGTTTTGGAATCTTAAAAAAAATTCAGACCTGTCCATCTCCCATCTTAATATTCCACTGCTATCTCTTTCTACATCACTTAGTCTAATCTCTAGCTTTTCAGTTTTCTTCTCTCCTTCTTGAATCTTATTTTCAATTTTTTGAATCCTATTTTCATATTTCAGCATCGAGTTGTGTATACTTTCTACTTTTCCTTCCATATTATCAACTTTTTGCACTATGCTTTGATTTTGTTGTTCCATTGCCTCCATTTTTTTTACAAGGGTATCGTTTCCTGCTTGCATTTTCTGCATCATTTGTATAAGTGTTTCAAAGTTGGCTTCCTTCTCTTTTTCCTGATGGGACATCATCTGTGTTGTCCTCTGGCCTCCCGCAGGTGAGGGGGCAGGGGTTGATGTAAAGCCAGAGGCAACTGCTTTTCTACTCATAGCCAATTAGTATTAGAGGGTGGAGGGTTATAAGTATAGTGGATTAAGTACGTAAAGTACACAGAGGAGAGGGGGGGAGATAAGAAAGGGGGGGGAAGAGAAAGGGAAGGAAAAGAGAGAAGGGAGAGAAAAGGAAGGAAAGAAGAGGAAGCTTTTTTTTTTGTTTCAAGGATGAAATGCAGTAGAGTGCAATAAAATATATATATATATATAAGTAAGAGAGTATGAAATAGTAATAAAAAAAAAGGAAGATACCCCCCCCCTCCAAAAAGGGGAGAAGGGGTGCTTCAGTTACAAGTGAGAAAAGAAAGAAGCAGAAAAAATGTAAATAGTCAACAGGTGATCCAAAGGTTAAAAAAAAATAATCAAAACAGAGAAGAAAAAAAAATGTAAAAGATCAAAAGGTCGATGGTGATGATCAAAAAAGAAAAACTCGGTGTCGATATCTCCACAGCCGGTAATATGAGAATGGTGTTGGGAGATGAAAGGATGCCAACAAGCTAAAACAAATGATTTTTTCCGGACTCTTTTTTTCCCCCCCCTAAGATAAGAGTCTCTTCAAGGTCACGCTCAGCTTTGCTGTTTTATCTCACAGTTTCCAGCTGCGTAAACACGTAAATCAAGTGCATTACAGGGGGGATTTTAATAACAAAGTTCGAGTCCACAAGATGGCAGTGTTGGCTTGTAGTTTGTAATTTACAGCTTGTTTTAGTCCGTTCCGTTTGTTAATTACTAATTGTTAAAAAAAAAAGACAAACATCAAAAGGGCTAAAAGGCAACGAAGAAAAACAAACCCAAAAAAAAACACCAGATCTTCAAAGCACTTTAAGTTTAAGATTTAGTGCCCCAATAGATTCAAAGTTAAAGGTGTCGACAACAAAGAGAAGGAACGCAAAAAGCCGATTCAAATTACAGGAAAGTCCAGCCCGGCTTCCAGGAATTAAAAAAAAGGAACAGAAAAATAAACTTCCAAATGGCAAACATTTATCACCGCCGCTTTTCTCACTTATCAGCCTTATTTTAAACTAAGTTTCCAAATTTAGGGTGTTCTCTTTCCAACAAAAAAAAGGATTTAAAACTCACATCAAACGACATGCTCATATTCAGCTCTCTCTCTGGGTCTTTGCAGTTGTAGTCGGCATTGAGCCGATCCGGAAGTCACTGGATTAGGAAGGCTTTCCTTAGGTTCCCAGAGATTTTGCGAACATCTCTGGGACCATGGAGTTCCTCCCACGTCACTGTCTCTTCGGGACAGCTTAGATTCAAAAGAATCCTCCAAATGTCCATTAATGTCCATTCTTGAATAGTATAAAGTGACCAGATTTTCAGATTGGTAAAGAGGGACACCTTTGACCGGGGGGGGGGGCTTGATTAAAAATTTTAAACGGAGCAACAAAAATTTTCATACAATGCAAAAATAGTATTGTAGTATATTTTTGTTTATTTCAACATAATTACAATTTACAAATATAAATTGTAACTGTTGCCAAACATCAAAATTTTGATCACGTGACCATGAGGATGCTGCAATGGTTGCTAAGTGTGAAAATGGTCGCTAAGTGTGGAAAATGGTCATCAGTCACTTTTTTCAATGCCATTGTAACTTTGGTCACTATACGTTTAAGTTTAAGTTTAAGTTTTATTTTATTTATATGCCGCCCTATTCCCTAAAAGGGACTCAGGGCGGCGAACAACTTAAACGGGAAGGGGAAACATACAAGTACAAAATAGACATTTAAAATGACCAACAACCACACCTGTCGAGAGGGGAAGGGAGCTCATCAACCCCAGGCCTGCCGACACAGCCAGGTTTTAACGGCTTTTCGGAAAGCAGGGAGAGAGGTGAGGGTCCGAATCTCCGCGGGGAGTTCATTCCAAAGGGCCGGAGCTGCAACAGAGAAGGCCCTCCCCCGGGTCGTAGCCAGATGGCATTGGCTGGTGGATGGAACCCAGAGGAGGCCGACCTTGTGCGATCTAATGTGTCTTTGGGAGGTAATTGGCAGCAGGCGGTCTCTCAAGTACCCAGGTCCAATACCATGAAGGGCTTTATAAGTAATAACTAGCACCTTGAAGCATATCCGGAGACCGATTGGAAGCCAGTGCAGCTCGCGGAGGATGGGTGTAACATGGGTGTATCAAGGTACACCCACAATCGCTCATGCGGCCGCATTCTGGACCAGTTGAAGTCTCCGAATGCTCTTCAAGGGCTGCCCCATGTAGAGCGCATTGCAGTAGTCCAGTCTTGAGGTCACGAGGGCGTGAGTGACTGTTGCAAGTGCCTCCCGGTTCAGGTAGGGACGCAACTGGTGCACCAGGCGAACCTGGGCAAATGCCCCCCTGGTCACAGCCGACAAATGATGTTCTAAAGTCAGCTGTGGGTCCAGGAGGACTCCCAAGTTACAAGCCCTGTCTGAGGGTCATAAAATTTCACCCCCCACCTTTCTTGCCACAGTTCTTAAGTGAATAACTGCAGCTGATAAGTTAGTAACATAAGTGAATGAGGTCACAAAAGGCAATTAAAATGACCCCAGGACACTGAAACCATCATAAATTCGAATCTGTTGCCAAACATCAAAATTTTGATCTTGTGACCATGAGGATGCTGCAACAGTCGCTAAGTGTGAAAATGGTCGCTAAGTGTGAAAAATGGTAATCAGTCACTTTTTTCAATGCCATTGTAACTTTGGTCACTATACCACCTTTCTTGCCACTATTCTTAAGTGAATAACTGCAGCTGGTATTTTGTATTTTGGATAGAATCTTTTTTTAAATAGTCTAAGATAATTTAAAAAAAGAATCCACACAGAATAAATTGAAGTAAAACATTTCAAACTATTCCACACAGAATAAATTGAAGTAAAACTATTTTAAAAAATTCTATGCACAATATATTTCAAAGTATTGTGCATAGAATTTTAAAAAATGGTTTCACTTCAATTTATTTTGGATAGAATCTTTTTTTAAATAGTCTAAGACAATTTAAAAAAAGAATCCGCACAGAATAAAACTATTTAAAAAAATCCTATGCACAATAAATAAAATATTATTTTAAAATACATTAAAAAAATAAAAGAAAAAAAACCCAGCTCACTTACCAGCAGGCAGGAACTCCAAGTCAACCCAGAATGATGTAGATGTTAATACAAAGAACTGAGCAAATTAAAATGGTGAAATTAGTCAGGGAAATATTTATCAAAGAAACTTTGCCACCATTTTTTCCACACGAGCTGACCTCCAACCTCTGTGGCTCCTCCCCTCTGAAAAATCCTGGAAGGAACACTTGTGACTTCTCTAGCCAAGTATTTCCTGGAGCTCTATGGTACTGGGTCATCTTTTCTTATAAAAGAAAGTAAAAGGGGCGGGGGGGTTTCTGTTTTCTTGCTTTAACGTTTTACTATCTTCAATGAAAGTACTGAGACAGAGAGAGGGTTTAGACAGAGTGTCTTTTGTCTTGCCCCAGTTAGGATTTCTTAAACAAATCCACTGCGCTTTCAACATGAAGCCAGAAAATCAGGACTTTTTAAAAACGCTCCGGGACATGGGACAAATTGTTATAAATCATGACTGTCCCGCCAAAATTTGGACGTCTGGTCACCTTAGAATAGTAAGTAAATCTTCCTTCTTCCAGTATTGCGCCACCAACAGTCTTGCTGCCGTTGTTAGGTTCAAAATCAAATTCGTCTCTATAACAGTACAATCAGTAGTTATACCTAACAAGAATAACTGAGGGGTAAACTTTATCCTCTTTTTAAAAATATTTTGCATAATCCACCATATTTTTATCCAAAATGCTTTAACCTTTTTGCAAGTCCACCATATATGGTAATATGTAGCATCAACACAATCATGTCTTCAGCATTTAGGTTGTAAATTCGGATATATGCAAACCAATTTTTTAGGATCTAAGTGCCATCTATAAAACATCTTGTAGAAATTCTCTCTCAGGTTTTGGGCTTGTGTGAATTTTACATTTCTTACCCATATCTTTTCCCATGTATCCAGCAGTATTGGTTCTTTAAAATTTTATGCCCATTTTATCATACAGTCTTTAACTAATTCTGTTTCAGAATCCATTTCTATTAATACATTATATAACCTTTTTATATGCATTTGACTTTGATCCCTAATTTGTTTTAGTAGACTGTTCTCATTTTGCATAATACCAATTTTCTGATCTTTTTTCCATCTGGCCTACAACTGTCCATTCTGAAACCATGTTTGGATTACCTTTTCCTCTTTTAGTACATTCAAGGGTTTTAGCTGTAATACACCTCTTTCTATAGTAAGAAGCTGTCTATATGTGGTTACATCCTGTTTTTGTGCTATACTTATGTTCTCTATTGCATGTCTGGGAGTTGCCCACATAGGTATCTTATCATTTAATTTATGTTGATATTTTTTCCAGACACGCAATAAAGCATTACTTAACATATGACTTTTGAAAGTCTTATCCACCTTCTTGTCGTATATCAAATAAGCATGCCAACCGTATATCAAATCATGCCCCTCGATATTCAGTAATTATCCTCTGTTGAATTAATCCAATCACTAAATATTGATAATACTACTGCTTCATAATATAGTTTTAAATTTGGCATTTTCAAGCCTCCTCTCTCACGTATGTCTTGTATTATTTTAAGTTTTATTCTCAGTTTCTTCCCTGCCCAAACGAATTTGTTAATACCCTTCTGCCATTCAAGCAAGTTTGCATCTTTTTTAAGTATTGGTATCATTTGAAAAAGAAATAAAAACTTAGGCAAGACATTCATTTTCACTGCTGCTATCCTTCCCAATAAAGACAATTGTAGTTTTTCCCAATTTTTCATCTCTACCTGTATTCTATGCCATAATGGTTCATAATTATACTTATATAGTTTCCCATTTGAAGTTGTAATATAAACTCCTAAATATTTAACCTTTTTTACTCACATCCTGTTATTCTTTCTAATTCTTCCCTTTGATTAGTGTTCATATTTTTAACTAACATCTTTGTTTTCCCTAGATTTATTTTAAACCCAGATACTTGGCCATATTGATTAATCATGTTCATTAAGACCTTAGTAGATTTCCCTGGTTGGGTTAAAGTTATAACCAAGTCGTCCACAAATGCTCGTAATCTATATTCGTGATGCCTAATCTTAATTCCCTGTAAATCATCTGACCCCCGTATTTTATTCAGCAATACCTCCAAGGTTATAATAAACAATAATGGCGATAGGGGGCAACCCTGTCTTGTACCTTTCTTGATTTTAAAAGATTCTGTTAACTTCCATTGACTATAATTTGTGCTGTTTGTTCCTGATATATTGCATTGATTGATTGTAGAAAATACTCTCCAATTTGCATCTTTTGCATTGTTTTCATTAAAAATTGCCAATTCACTTCATCAAATGCTTTCTCTACGTCTAGAAATATAAGCGCTGCGGTGACTTGGTTATTCTTTCCCAAATATTCAATATATTAACAATTTGTCTTACATTACTTCTCATTTGTCTCCCTTGTATAAAACCAATGTGAGGATGAGACAAAGTGGGAAAACAAATCACATGAATTCAAACAGGAAGGGCAGGCTTCCAAATGGCTGGCAGGCGGGAGGTATCGTCTAAATAAATAATTGTATGTATGTATGTATGTATGTATGTATGTATACATACATACATACATACACACACACACACACACACACACACACACACACACACACACACACACACACATATATATATATATATATATATATATATATATATATATATATATATATGTTGTATTTGTGCTGATAAATAAATAAAGGGAGACTAGTATAGATCTATTTCAAGCTATTTAGTTCTCATCAGCTAGCCATGCCCTTACTGGGAATCGAACCTGTGCTGTATTGCATCTTAGGCAGATATGTTAACCACTAAGCTTATTGCATCTTAGGCAGAAGTGTTAACCACTAAGCTACAGAGTTCGACTCCTTATCAGCCAAGCCAGGGTGAAAGGTGACCAGATATGCTGGTCTTGTTGTATTTGGGTCTTTTCCCATGTAAGGTCCCAAGTGGGACCTCACCGAAACATTGCCAAGACAATCTCAATCTTACACAGGAAAAGACCTGAATACAACAAGACCAGCATATGTGTGTGTGGGGGGGGTGTTTTCGTAGATTTTCATGGGTACAGGTATGCAGGTCATGGCCTATTTGGGTCTTTTCCATGTAAGATTGACAGTATCTTGGTGACGTTTCGACGAGGTCACACTCGTCATCTTCGGGCTGGTGCCTTTGGCTTCATGCTTGTGCAAGCAAAGCATGATCAGAGCTGCCATTTTTCTATAAATATAGGTGGGTGGGTGTGGAATGTTGGTTTTGTTGCTTTAAACTGATTGGTTCGCTGTGTTTTCACATCTTGATTGGTTGATGGAATTGATGTTTGGTGAGGGTGATTGGTGATGGTGTCTTATGTTGTTCTGTGTCCTGTGTTGGTTTTTGTGGCTGGGACTTGTTTATTGACTAGGGCTAGTTTCCAGATATCTGGTAGGTGGGAGGTATCATCACGTTTATTCATGTTGGGGGGGGTGTATCTCTATTTCGATGGCTTCCATAATTATTCTCTTGTTGAAGTGTTCAGTTTTGGAGAGTAATTTGGTTCCTTCAAAATCAATTTCATGTCCTGTTGCTTTAAGGTGCTGGAAAAGGGAGGAAGTTTTTTCTTCTTTTCTGACTGCATTCTTGTGTTCATATATGTATGTCTCTGTCTCATAGTGATCTCTAACTTGATAGAATCTGGCAAGATTGTACTAACAGCAATAGCATATATATTTTGATTTCTTTTGAGTTTGACAATATAATACATTATCCAAAATCATAAATAATCTTATTTTCAGATGCATTTTTTGCCATCTCTGTCATTTCCTTTAAGAAAAACCAGACTTGCTTCCAATTTGTGCCTTCTGACAAATTACAGTTTTCTTGGCAAGAGATCCAGCTTGCCATTGCTTTCATCATAGGTCTGAGAGAGTTCTTTCTTTCTTTCCATTTCTTTCTCTTTCCTTCTCTCCCCTTCTCTCTCTCATTTGTTTCCCTCTTGTTTCTCTCTCTCATTCTTTCTCTCCAGCTCTCTCTCATCTCTCTCTCTCCCCATATGTCTCTCTCCCTCTCTCTTTCTCAATTGTTTTTCCTTTTCCTCTCTCACATATTCTCTCTCCATCATTTTCTAATTTCTTTCTCTTTCTCCCCTTTTCTCTCTCTCATCTCTTTGCCTTTCTTGCGTGTGCATACACAAGTGGGATACCCTCCTGGGCTGGGATCATGGCGGTGGCAGGACTTTTCCTCCTACTACCACCACTACACAGTGAGGTGAACTGGAAGTCTTTAAGAAGATGTTGGATAGCCATTTGTCTGAAACAGTATTAGGTTTCCTGCCTAGGCAGGGAGTTGGACTAGAAGACCTTCAAGGTCTCTTCCAACTCTGCTATTGTATTGTATTGTATTGTATTGTATTGTATTGTATTGTATTGTATTGTATTGTATTGTATTGTATTGAATAGTCGGCTGTGCTGCGCATGACAGGAGAGCCATGCTGCGCAGGACAGCCTTGCTGAGCAAGACAGCCAGAGCTCTTCCTTCCCTGCATCCTGTGATGGAGGCTGCTTCTCCTCTCCATTCCCCTCCTTCCTGAATCGACACAAAGGGGACTGCAGCTAATACTGAGCTGTCCACGAAGGACGCGGAATCACAAAAAGCAGCCAGTCACGGGCTGTGTGGAGAAAATGCTAGGGGCACTTCCTCCATGTGGCTCTGTGGAGAGACTCACACCTTCTCAGGTCAGATAGCAGGTCATGTGACTGGGTTGGCATGGAGCAGCTCTAGGGCCATGGGTTACTGATACCTGCTCCAAATGAACAACCAATCAAATGACCAAATGACCATACTGGCACCTAACACATAAGGTAAGGAGAATAGGACAAGAAAATCCTGCTCCTGATGTTATCTAGTCTGGTAACAAAACATTCAGAAACTAAATTAAAACAAGCTTGGTGAGCAAACCACTGCCAAAATCACATGAATCCAAGATATTGGGAAAATGAATACTTTTTTCATACTTTTGTCAAAGCTCAGTACAAAAAATAAATGAGTTGAATTAAAAGTTTAGGCACATAGAAAACACACACTCTATATCCTGTCTCATATACACCCATCCTCACAAATCCACCTTTTTCAGGAAATGAAAATGAAAGAAGTCTAAGTAACAGAAGTGGTAAATATTCACACCAGAATTAATACTGTAAGAAAAGTCATTGTATAAATCAGGATTATAAATTCTTTTTGTTTGCACAAATAAAATTGAAATGCACACACAAATAATTACAATCAGAAATGAGCTGGGGATATTTCTCATCTCTGTTGTGCTAAATCCTCTTCAAATAGCCAAATCTCTGCTTCTAACATTATTGAATAAAGCATCTCCCTCATTATCCTAATCCACCACATCCATGTTTTCATTTCAGTCTGAAACTGGTCCATATTGTGACTCGCTGGCTCCTGTACTGTAGTCCCTATGGCTCATAATTTCTTTCTCTCCCCTCCCCTTCTTCTTCCCCCCTCAAATAAATTGATATCTCATGTCAAGCGTTAAATTTTCAGCAGAGTTTATCTGAATAAATAATTGAAGCACAAAGTTGTTCTGAGTCTATCTCTAATATAGTCAAATTATCTGATGTCCTGTCCTCTCCTGCATTTATTTCAGTGAAATTCTTGCAATGGTGTTTTCTAAAATCCATAGAGCCAAAGACCAATATGTTTGAATGTTTGAATGAATGTTTATTTAATTTGTATGCCGCCCCACTCCCGAGGGACTTGGGGCGGCTAACAACCAAAGGGGGGAAGGGGATACAAATAGGACAAAAGACAGACAAAGTAAAAACAACAACAGTCGCAACATTTCAAGTGGGGCTGGAAATTCATCAGCCCCAGGCCTGCCGGAACAACCAGGTCTTTGTAGCTTTGCAGAAAGCCTGGAGGGTGGTGAGGGTAAGGATCTCCACGGGGAGATTGTTCCAGAGGGCCGGAGCAGCCACAGAGAAGGCCTTTCCCCGGGGATTTGCCAGTTGGCACTGGCTGGCAGATGGAATTCGGCCTAATCTGTGGGATCTGATCAGTCATAGGGAGGTAATTGGCAGGAGGCGGTCTCTCAAGTACCCAGGTCCGATACCATGTAGGGCTTTAGAGCCAATGGCTTTACCTTTCTTGAAAGAATGAATGGCACTTCTCATGTGTTTATTAGAAGTAAGTAAACAGCTGCATCTTACATTTAGAATAGAGTGTTGTATAATGTTTGACTTTTGACTTCATGAAAACATAGAACATTTTTGTTCAAAAAGGGAGGCAATCAACTAAAACTGAACTTGTTTTTGGATCAGGAAGGGCTTTTTACTATGAACTGGGTAGTAAGATACTACCTTTAGGCAGAAATCTTGTAAAGTGAGTTTGAACCCAATGAAGGTAAGTGAAAAGGAACAAAAACAGTCTCTTTTATGTATTGCTATCAAAAGGCTATTTGGAAATTTGTTAATTCGTTCTATTCCCTGCAGTATCTTCTTAACACACATAGGAAGATCCAACTTAAAATAGGTCAATATTTTTGTGTGTAGTCTGCATACTTTCAGAAGTGTTTTGGTCTGCATTTATCTTGAGGAGACAAGTCAGGCAGGAATGAAGACATTCCCTACAGACACTTCAAGGTCTGATTCTCTTGCATATTAGCACAATGGAAAAGCCTGAAAGCTTAGTTTTGGTACTGAGCTAATCTAAATAATTTTTAATTTCTCCCCTGGAAAGTACTATTTTTTTCATTTAGGCAACATCCAACAAACCTATGCATGTCACTAATTATTTTAAGCCTAGATTCTCTAAGAAAATAAGTTAAATACTGTATGCTACAGACTAAAATGGAATTATGAAAACCCAATCAAATATCTTACGTATTTGAAAATAACCCTCCAGTAGGATGAACCTTTTTGCTTTTTTTTCTTATATTGCATTTGTTTGCTGCAAATAGCTTATCAGATGGCCATATGGAAGGCTTGGATGCTGGAAGTGGGTATGCAAGGCAGTAGAATATGACTTCACTGGCAGGAGAAGAATCAAGGAAATGATTGCTGCTTTGTGATTAAAAGGAGATGTGGTAGTAGGACTGAATTTCTGTATTATAAGAAAAGGAAAGGCTTCTCCTTGTTATAATGGAGCCATTAACATCTATTAATAATGCAGACAGGGTAAGTAACTGGAGTTGGTACTCTCAAGGGACGGCATGAAACAGATGTGTAGTGTATCTTCCCGGATTTGATGGCTGCTGAGGTCGAGGGGGTCGCCGTGGTTCCTGTTTATTTCCTCTGGCTGTGATTTTCTAATTTAAGTGCCTCTGTCTCCTGGCTACAGTGAGCCTGCGGTGGGGGGTGGGGGTGTATATGCTAGAGCAATATGATGGTGGCATGCTGGTACTGCACCCCATGCCTGAAAAAGGGTGCAAACATCACCTGGAGCATCTCCAACTGACTCTTTCACTCTTTCCATTTTCTTTATAGAAGCGTTTACTAAGGCAGGCGACAGAACGGTTTCTCCTTTCGTTGCTGTCACAGAAAGGTAAGTGCCTGTCTCTTTCTGTCTAAGAAATATTGCTGCAGATAACAGTTAATGTAAAGGAGCTGGTCCTATCCAGGCTGGCTCATTTGGCACATTGGCAGCCCAAAGAAGCCTTCAGGGAAAATACCCTTTCCTCTCTTTCCACAAGTCCAATATTACAATTTGGATCTAGATAGATCACAATGCATGGCAAACTCATTCTGTGTGTGCATGTACATATAAGCATGATTGTGTGTGCAAGCACATTTTCTAACTATTTCAGGGTGAAGAATAATGTAGGACTGGATTTTATGAAAAAGAAAAGATACTTCACTAGGCTTTCTTTAAAATTCAATCTGCACTTCTTAGGAGCATCAGTCATGTGTGCAGCTACAAAGGCTTTTGTTCTTAGTGCTCATTTTTAATAGACTGCATATAATAGCAGTTATTTGCATGATTCAGCAATGGGGGTGCATGGTTTAAGGCAAACAGCAGATATAAATGTCTATAGTTGAACACATCTGGGTTGCAGCAATGTTTAACATCTTCCCAGTATAATGCATGGAATGTATTCCTGGAGACATTGTCAAATGGCATATTTTAAAAATCCTGATCCTGTCACCATGACTCATTTCCTCCCAGGCAGGAGGAAAATCATACTGAAAGTTCAAGAGTTCAGGGAAGCAACTTCTTTAAAGGAGCAGAGTAATTGCAATATCTGTACACACTTATTCTGTTGCACAGTATAATAGAGTGTAAAGGAAGGTCTATTGTATTAATATCTTTCTTTTGTCTTAAAGCTCTCTGTACTTGCATGCCATTGTAGGGAAATATATTGGATATCAAATAATGAAAAATGAAACGGATATGGCCTGGAGTTATTTCTATTAAGATGATGCATAAAATATTAGCATTATATTATTGGTGTTTTTTTTAACAAAACTAATTGTAATTATAGGCATAGTAACCAGAGAATAAGAAGTTGATATAATGTCTATTTTTTCTGACTATACTCCCCTTTTCCTCTCGAATCCATAGGTTAAAATTGTTCCCAGTTAATAGTTGCATTTAAAAAATCTGTTTTATTACAGAGTCAAAGGTTTTTTTCTTTTAAATCTTTTAATTCTTTTATACATTGAATATTTTGCTCTCTTTTGCATGAAAATCTATCTAAACTGCTTTAACTTTGTGCACAATTTTACAGTTTCTATCTGAAATATTATAATAGTCAAGAATATTTGTATGACATAGAAAGATGAAACAATATTTGGGACACAAATCAAATGCAATTCTGACTTCTTAAAAATAGAGTACTATAAGCAACATGAACAAGCAAGAACATATTAATATGTATTTTTAAACAATGTTTTAAATTGTTATATCAATTCCATTTTATTTTGAGTTTCAGTGATGGCTAAATTAATATCAAACCATCAGATCAGTCCTCTGGCTATTGTTGGAAAACCTTTCTTGCACTAGACTAAATATGAAAGTACAGTTATAAAAATGAGAATTATCTATTTAGGCAACAAAGCAATAGAAAATATTATGATATAAGTGGTAATCTACCTTTATAAAAATAAGTAATGCTAAGAGTATGCTATAGTTGATGATGCTCTCTAAACTATGGATTGAAAATTGAATTTGTGGGATGGTAGATACTTAATTTCTATTAATAACCTGATACATAAAACTTCTTACCCATTTCTATACATTTTCATAGAAAATAGAAAAGATTAGATCTTTATAACTTTGCCTCTAAAATTATTTTACAGTTTGGAAAATCCAATTTAATACCATAAAGATTCAGGTGTCAAGTAAAGAACACTTAAAGCAATTTAAAACATTGGTTTTATGTGATGCAAAAAATTAAACTTAATATTTTGTACCCCTCTGAAATGATAGATCAAGATAGGTAAAGGCTATTCCTGGTGGATTGCTCTGGTCTTGAAAGATGATCAAAATTATTAACACATTTATTATTGTATTTTATAGTAATTTCTGTTTTGTTGCTAGTTAGGATAAAATTCTGTGTATTTTTCTAATAAGGGTATTTTTTATTTAAGTTAGTGTAAAATCAAAAGCAGATACTATATACCCAAATCTTAAGATTTAAAGAAAATGTTATAAATTTAGTATTGAAGTATAGTGAGTAGTAATGATTGTACCTGCTGGTGTCTTGTCATAGGACACTTTTTAAATAGAATATAAATGAAAATAAAGATGTGATTTTATTTTATGTGTATGTAACACACCTATTGCTAGAAAGCTATGCTTTACAGGAAACAAAGGAAAGACGTGCTTTCTTTTGTTAATACTTATCAACTTTTTATTAGCTGCTCACAATATTACCTGATCCAAAATGTTTTTAATTATCTCCATTAATTTAGGTTTGGAATATACAAAAATTCTAGCATGAATCCAATTTTACACAGCGGTGAGGATTACCAGCCCTGTGATAATTTTTCCCAGTGCATTCTTGTGCCATAAAGATTGAGTCCTTGTATATGCTATACATACATATTTAATTTTCCAGTAGAAAAAAGTGCAATGAAATATACTACATTATCACCAAGATAAGAATCTGTATAAGTTTGCTACTGTCAAATTTAAATTAACTCTTCTGTTGAGGGTGGGGGAGTTTTTAAAAAATAACAAATTTTTGTAACATACTATACAAATTTCAGTTTCTATATATACAGTGACTTATTTTTCAGGTAGTGATTTTCAGGGTTTTTTTCTGGATCACTTCATAGTTTTGACTACAATGAGTATGCTTTCTATATCCATTTTGAAGGTTGACGAAATAAAATCTTTCCTGCTTTTCATCCAAGAAATATATAAAATGAAATTTCATGGCAGTATATCTATGTTAGGTCATTAGGTGTACAAAGTCATGTTATGACTTTCATATTCTTTGCTTGTCAGTGTGATGTTTTTATTTGTTTTATTTAGAGAAATGCTTATACTGCCCAGTAATATGGTATAAATAGGATTGGTTTTGTGTAATTGGAAACAAAAACCCTGTAATTATTAGGTACATAGGAAAATTTTGGAGTAGTTTTATTTGTAACCAACTTTGCCATTAAACAGAGTGAAGCAGTAGTTTTCAGTTTACAGATTTATCAAACAAGTGTGAGTTTCTTCTGGCTATTACTGGTGAACATACCAGCTTCTATGGGTCTTTGGAAGTGGCTCAGGATATGCATTTACAGTCTGTCCTTGTTCTTCCAGCTAGCCTGTACCCTCAAAGGTAAGGCAGTACCAAGTTATTTTTCACTTCAGGCAGAAAATATCTCTGGCTTGCCCTACCAAAATAAGTCCATGTTTTGGGGATTTTTTTCTTTGAAAACAGCAGAATGTAGGAAACTACATTTGTGTCTTAGAATTCTAATTTAATTTTTACTTCACTTCATTTACAGGTAAGTGGGAGTGGGCAGAAAGTAGACCAAGCAGCAGGGGCATCCACAGCAGTAGCCATTGGCTCCAAAATGGTGGAGGTGACATGCAAGCAAACACCCTATATCTTTCTATATTCAGGAAGTGTTAAAAGAGAAAGAGGCTTTGATTGCTTGGTCATGCTTGCTTTTTTTAAGCTGTAGATACCCCAGTGATTTTCTTATTTCTTATACCACAGTTTACAAACCAGTCTCAAAATTCTGTAATTCTGTAAGGTGTGTTTCTGTCAGGGTTCCAAATACATCCATAATTAAATCAGAATCCAAGGCAAAGTATTGCTCAAAGTTCCAATTTATTAAGAGAGTTATGTTGGCACATCTATGAAAACCCGAATCTGAAAGCTTCCCATTTTTTTCCACCCAGTTGAAAGTTCATGATCTTGCCCCCACACCCACAAGTCCATTACATCCAATCTTGCACTGCCATACTGGCAGTTCCACCCATCTAGTTCTGGTCATATGCAGAGGTGCAGAAACAAAGGATGACCTTGGATTCTATGAAGGAATTTTATTTTGACAACATCACATTCTACTCCTTACTATTCCCCCCTCCCAATTCCCAACTAATGAAACAGCATAGTAAAATAAGAGAGTGTGGCACGCCAAAGATCCAGAAAGGAATATGACTGCAGGCCTGACAGGCGGCCTCTCCTCAAAAGGGATACGATTCCTAAAAGAGATTAATGTAGAGGTTAACATAATAGAATTAACCACCTCCCCCCCCCAGGGGGGACCCTTGGGCTTATCAGGGAACTTATCATGGAATTGTTTTACTAACTTATCCTCTTTTAGGTTCCAGCTTTTCACCCAAGTAGCTTCAGACAAAGGGTACTCCTTCTAAAGCACTAAATACTATAAGCGATCTCTATACAGCCTGTGGTCTACGATTTTTTCCACCTCACAATGTGTTTTCCCCTCTATCACTACAGGAGAAGGGAAAGCTTGGGTGGATGGTCTTATGCTGGACCCAATTATTGGCTTGAACAAGCTACAATGAAATTCTGGGTCAATTTCCCCTAGACTTCTGGGTAGACTGAGTTGAACTGTAACTGGGTTAATTATGTTCACTATTGGGAATGGACCTAGAAATTTTGGACCAAATTTCTTGCTAGGCATTCTTAATCTTAGGTATTTGGTGGATATGAAAACTTTGTCCTTTACATGAGAGTGGAGTTGGAGCGAGTGTTTATCAGCTTTCTTCTTGTAGGCTTCCACCACATCTGTTAGAGCTTTCTTTATATTTTCCCATCCTTTTTAAGTGTGTCCATCCATTCAGTCAGAGACATGGAGAAGGGAGGTTCCCTAGGCAGCTCAGGCATGGGAACAAATTCTATGCCACTGGTAATTTGGAAAGGAGTTAACCCAGTGCTGTTGTGGACCGCGTTGTTGTATGCCACTTTGGCAAATGGTAGCAAGCCCAACCAGTTGTCTTGCTGATAGTCCACATAACACTGGATGTATTGTTCCACCATCGCATTGGCCCTTTCTGCTGCACGGTTCATGCTGGGATGAACCGCTGAGCTCAGTCCTTATGTGAACCTAATGGACCTCAGGAACTCTTTCCAGAACTTGGCTGTGAACTGGACTCCACAGTCTGAAATGATCCTCTTGGGCATCCTATGCAGGCAATAAATGTGTTTAACAAAGATTTTCGCTAATTTCTTTGCAGACAGCAACCCTGAGCAAGCGATGAAGTGTGCCTGCTTGGAAACCAAATCAATAACTATCCAGATTACTCTATTCCCTCTGCTGTCTGGGAGTTCGACGATGAAGTCCATTGCGATCTCTTCCCATGGTTGGTTAGGGCTGGCCACTCATTGTAGTAGTCCAGGGGGCTTCCCCAGTTGTGTTTTCATCATTGCGCAAGTAGCACAGCTTTTTAGGTTAATTTTCCACTTCCGATTTCATCTTTGGCCACCAAAATTGATGCCCGGGGGGGGACGGGGGACGACATTTTTAGGAATTTAAAGTGGCCTCCTAGTTTTGCCTCATGGGTTCGCTGTAGAACTTCCAGCCTCGACCCCGCAGGGAGGTACAGTTTGGACCCCTTCCAGGCTAATCCATTTTTCATCATTAGGATATCCTTGTTATTGTTGAACCATAGGTCTGCTGGAAGCGCCAATTTCATCGCTGTCATCAGCTTATCCTGGCTTTGGTTGGTGACTTGGGCTGCCTTTTGGTGCGAAGAAGAAAGGATAGAGTGAACAACTTTTCCCTTCTTATGTCGTACTGCGGTTTTCTCAACAAAACATCCACCAACAAGTTTTTTGGTACTTGTTGGATACCTAGGGATTTTGTCTCTGCTGCAGGTGCTGCAGGTTCTGGGCTCTTGGATTCAATCGTCCCTGGGTAGCCCTTTGGCTCCACTGGTGGTAGTGGCCAAAATGCAATCATCAATTTTCTACCACCGTCTTCCCACTTTATCGTAGGCGTCCACTTGTCAAGCCATGCAAGCCCCAAGATAATTAATTCGGGTATCTTTGGAGCCACAATGAATCTGAGAAGCTCATAGTGGCAGCCTACTTGTAACTTTACCAGTTTGGTCATTAGCATGGATGCCCCCCACCCAATTAACATTCCATCTACCTGCTCAACCCAAATGGGACGGGCTAGAGGTCTTGTACCTATGCCTAGTTGCTTTACAATCGACATGCTGATTAAGCATCGGGTGCTTCCGGTGTCCACGACTACTTCAACTTCCCCTTCCACCCCTGTTTTGGGTACTTGGAGCTTGGTTTGGAAGGCAAAGGGATGGATGGGTGCACTCACCATTAGGTCATCTACACTTTATATGTCTACACTCTATACTCTTCCTCCAAGGTGGAAGGGATTTCCCCATCAGTTGGACTTTTCATCACCTTAGGTTGGGGATCAGATTCTGAAGTTGTTGACCCAGATGACTCTTTTCTGGTGGCTTCTGGGGCCTTCTCTTTATCACTCTGGGGATGGATGTGCACGTTTGTGATATTGGGGCTGGAGCCAGGCACTCTGACACTCTGTGGCCAAATTGACAGCAACGGTGGCATTTTACCCCAAGGGAAGGAACCCAGTTGCATCTCTAAACTTAGGAACTGCCTCCTCACATTGTTCCACTATCCATCCTGCAGCTTCCCCCTCATTCATCCCTTCTGCCATTGTTGAGAACATTTCTGTGTCAGAAGGTGGGGTAAGAAACTGTTGGGACACTGCAGGTGGGACTGGACTTGGTGGGGAGGTCAATCCCTGGGTTGGCCACTGCCCAGTTATCTGACATGGTGCCATCTGTTGAGGTGCCACTGGCATTTCTCCCATCCATGACCTGGGAAGAAGACCCATTCCAGGGTTGCTTGATCCACAAGCTGCAGCTTAACTATCGATGGCTGGCTAGGGGGAGATATGGGCCAAGCCCCTTTCTGCTGGCTGGATTAATTTTCCCATGTTGGTGGCCAAGCAGGCAGTCACTGACATCTCTCCCATCCATGACCTAAGAAGGAAAACTATTCCGGGGATGCTTGATTCACAGGCTGCAGCCCAAACATCAGTGGCTGACTAGTGAGAGATGTTGGCCAAACCCCTTCCGTCTGGCTGGGTTGAATTCCCCATGTTGATGGGGGATCTGCCTGCAACTCAGCTGCAGGATAATGGGTCATTTCATTTGTCACTGTATGGAAGGAGTAAAAATCTCCAGTCCAGTCCATTGCAGAGCCTTTGCTAGGGAAGGAAGGGAAGGTTTCACTCACATTTGGCTGCACAATTTGGTCTGGGAGGCTCCAATCATCTGGTCAGCTACTGGGTGATTGTTTCTGTCCTCTCCAGCCATGTGTTTAAAATAGCCTTTTCAACCCCCTCCTGCTGCTACCGCATATTTCCAAACACTATAAGTATCCAGTTTTCCTCCTCCACAAATTCCTTTGCAACTTTGGAAGATTTACAGAGAAGTGACTTGTCCTCTGCTTCCATTGTCAAAGGCTCTATCTTCATCTTTGCTGATATTTTACGCTGACCCAGGGCAGGTCAGTGATGGGAGTCAGCACTCCTCCCATCCCCCATGCAGGGGTTCCTGGTGAAATATTTTAAGGGAGATTCGGGTTAATGTTAGGGTTCCAAATAACATCCAAAATTAAATCAGAGTCCAAGGCAAAGTATTGCTCAAAGTCCCAGTTTATTAAAAGAGTCATGCTGGCACATCTGTGAAAAGCCGAATCTGAAAGCTCCCCAGTTTTTCCCACCCAGTTGAAAGTTCATGATCTTGCCCCAACACCCACAAGTTCATCACATGGTCCAATCTTCCACTGCCATGCTGGCAGTTCCACCCATCTAGTTCTGGTCAGGCTCAGAGGTGCAGAGACAAAAGATGATTTTGGATTCTAAAAAGGAATTTTATTTTGACATCATCACATTCTACTCCTTACTATTCCTCCTCCCAATTCCCCACTAATGAAACAGCATAGTAAAATAAAAGAGAGTGTGGCAGGCCAACGATCCAGAAAGGAATATGACTGCAGGCCTGACAGTTTCTTTGGAAAATCAGCATGGATAGAGAGAAGTTGAATTCCTATCCCTACAGCACAAGAAAATAGATTTTCCCTCTCATTTTCTTTATGTACTGTGAGATGTGTTTAAAGAAACTTCTCTTTAGGTTTCTCTGTGTGTCTATACAAAAGGAGAGGAATTGCCTTTGACCTTACTAGAGGCATGAGGAGAAATGAACCCCCCTTCTCATATATCAAAATAATCTAGTATGACCGGAAAGGAAGAAAGTGAGAAAGATACTATAGGCTAAAATCTCTCCACTGACAAGCAATGTCCATTGACCTCTGTTGCCATTGTTTTGTGCAGTCTTCTCTAATAGCAGTAGCAATAGCACTTAGATTTATATCGCTTTCTGTAGTGCTTTACAGAACTCTCTGAGTGCTTTACAACTTTACCATGTTACCCCCAACAATCTGGGTCCTCATTTTACTAATCTCAGAAGGATGGAAGGCTGAGTGAACCTTGAGCCAGTCAGAATCAAACTCCTGGCTAAGGGCAGAGCCAGCCTGCAATACTGCATTTTAATCACCATGCCACAATGCCTCCAGGATTATTCTGTAACAATTATTTCTAGATATTGTAGTGTTCAGTGATTGTACACTTCCTGGAATCGGTAGTGGCGGTGGCCGGAGGCTCCGCTCACCCACCTGAACACTTCTGCACATGTGCAGAAGTGTTGCGTGCGCACACGAATATGTGCACGAGTGAACCGGCAGTAAACAAGATTGAAACCCACCACTGGTGCAGCCCCAAGACTAAAGGTTCTGCTAGTCAGCTTTAAAACATTTTCTGGTCAAGTTATACTTTGTATGTTTTAAAATATTTTTGTTCCATGTTTGCTGAGATTAAGCTTAAAGCATTTTAAATTTTTATAATAATACTAATACAGAAATAACATAGGTCAGAAATAGCAATAGCAGTTAGACTTATATACCACTTCATAGGGCTTTCAGCCCTCTCTAAGCGATTTACAGAGTCAGCATATTGCCCCCAACAACAATCCGGGTCCTCATTTCACCCACCTCGGAAGGATGGAAGGCTGAGTCAACCTTGAGCCGGTGAGATTAGAACCGCTGAACTGCAGATAACAGTCAGCTGAAGTGGCCTGCAGTACTGCACCCTAACCACTGCGCCACCTCGGCTCCTAGCAAAAATTAAATTCTAGTCAGAGTACATAATTTTCTGCTGTGATGGTTTTGAATTGACATGTTGGAGGCCATTACTTCAAAAAATAGACAGACAAGAATAAAAGTAAAAATTGGACAAACACAAAACAATCAATCTTACATTCAATTTTAATTTGCACTTAATTAAAATGTTATTACATTAATTGAAAGTAATTAAGATGATTATTCCCCAAGTAATGTAATAACTTATTTTTCTTTTATATTAAGGTGACAATATTAGAAGGGCAATGAGTACTATGTGTGGGACATAAACAGCCATCTTAAAAATATACCCAGCCTAATATAAGCTTATAAAATAAATTTTGTGATAAATGTCCCTTATTACACACTTAATGCAAAATAAAATATAAAAATAGTAATTTTGTATAACATAGTAGGAACAACTAAAACAATAAATACAGATCACTGGGATCATTCCGCATTCTAAGAGTGCAACCTCCAACATAAAGGCATAAACATCGAAGTAAGTATGTGTGTCTAGGAGGGAAAGATTTCTATAGCTGATGTAGAATTGAAGCAGTCTGGAGGACTCTTATTCCTCTTATTTTCAAAAGATACCACCATCAAAAGAATATAGAATGTATGAAATGGCAATTAAGTCAGCAGTAAGGGTCTTCTTAGACATTATATGAACCCACAGAAGGGTTGTTTAGCAGTTCCATTTGGTTGTTGAATAGGCGATGAAATAAAATTGAGAGTGGAAGAATAAATAGCTCCAACTTGGGTCCTTTCTAAGCATGTGTATGTTCTCTCCCATATTGTTCAATTCTGGTCATTCTGGCTGTGACATTCCAGGAAATAAAGTTCACACAATTTAGATTGGTTTGGTTTGGTTTGGTTTATTAGATTTATATGCCGCTCTTCTCCCAAGGACTCAGGGCGGCATACAACATTAAAAAAAAACACATATTACAAAAGTTTTTAAAAAATTAGATAGAGTATCCAAAAAAACAAACCCAATTGAGATTAACAATAACATTTTTAAAAACCCAATTAAAATTAACAATAATATACTATTTATTTTATGGTATTTTATGGTATTTAGGTGCCTATTGTAAAATATTGGCAATAGTATATAGATCCAAAATGATAGCTTCCAGTGCTTGAGAATGGCTGTTACATATTTAGAAGGATTTCTGTTACATTATCACTCTCCTCCCCGGCGCCGTCCTGTGGGCGTGCGAGCGCTGGGTGCGAACCCTGAATGGCCAGCCAGCCCGGAAGGCATGCCGGTATTTAGAATGCTGGTAGGGCTCGGCCGCCATTCAGCGAAACATGTTTCACTGAATGGCGGCCGAGCTCTAAAGTGCCGGCTTGCCTTCTGGGCCAGCCGGCGCGGAAGGCAAGCCAGCACTTTAAAGGCATGCCGGCACTTTAGAGTGCCGGCAGGGCTTGGCCGCCATTCAGCGAAACATGTTTCACTGAATGGCGGCTGAGCTCTAAAGTGCCAGCTTGTCTTCCGGGCCGGCCGGCGTGGAAGGCAAGCCAGCACTTTAAAGGCATGCCAGCACTTTAGAGTGCTGGCAGGGCTCGGCCGCCATTCAGCGAAACATGATCTGGTTTGTGGCCGGGTGGCACGCTTGCACTTTAAAGTGCATGGCGCCCGGCCACAAACCAGGACATGTTTTGCTCTATGGTGCGCCAAGGCGGCATGGCTTTAAAAAATAAAATAAAAAAATTGAAAAATGAAAATAGATGTGCCAGCCCGCATGCCAGCATAGGCGGCTAAAACACACACACACACACACACACACACACACACACACACACATATTAAAAACAAATTACAATTATTTACATTACAAATAAATTGAATTCCTCCTCCCCGCCCCCTCCCTCTGACCCACATACCTTCCAGCTGCGTCAAAAATGCAAGATTTGGTCTAGCCAGGGCCAGGCAGGCTAGGCTAGTTGCTGCTAGAGTCACCACGTGGATGACTCTGCTTAAATGTTTTAAAATAGCCTCTAAACAAAGTGCCCTCTGCAGGAGGAGGCGGGAGAATAGCATGCCTCATTTGCATACAGAATTTTTTGCTTTTTAACCCTTGGTTAACTCTTAAAAGGCAAAAAATTCCTTTTTAACTTTAACTTTTAATAAATTTATATGCTGCCCAATCCCGTAGGACTCCAGGCAGCTTACAAAAACAAGTTAAAATAAGGAGTTAAAGTAAAGAAACAATTTAAAAAAAACAATTTAAAAACAACGCACCATACACTCAATCTGGGTGGGGCTGGACCTCATACATGAAGTCAACAACCCCAGGCCTACCGGAATAGCCAGGTTTTAGAGGCTTTTCGGAAGGCCGAGAGAGTGGGGAGGGTCCGGATCTCTACGGGTAGGTCGTTCTACAGGGTCGGAGCAGCTACAGAGAAGGCCCTCCTCCGAGGAGCCACCAGCCGGCATTGTCCGGTCGACGGCACCCAGAGAAGGCTCAGTCTGTGACTTCTTATCGGCCCTTGGAGGTATGTGGCAGGAGGCAGTCTCTCAGATATCCATGTCCTAGGCCATGTAGGGATTTAAAGGTGATGACCAGCACCTTGAAGTGTGTGCAGAGACCAATCGGAAGCCAGTGCAGCTCGTGGAGGATAGGTGTAATATGGGTGTATCTAGGTATACCCAAAATCGCTTGAGCGGCTGCGTTCTGGACTACTGTAGTCTCCGAACACTTTTCAAGGGCAGCCCCATGTAAAGCGCATTACAGTAATCGAGCCTAGAGGTGATGAGGGCATGACCATTCCAAGTGCCTCCCGGTCCAGGTAGGGCCGCAACTGGTGCACCAGGCGAACCTTGGCAAAAGCCCCCCTGGTCACAGCCGACAGATGGTATTCTAATGTCAGCTGAGGATCCAGGAGGACACACAAGTTGCAGACCCTTTCTGAGGGGTGAAGGGTTTCGCCCCCCAGGTTAAGAGATGGAATATCTGGTCCGTTCTTGCGGGGGCAACATCAACAGCCACTCAGTCTTGTCTGGATTGAGTGCCAGCTTGTTTACTCCCATCCAGACCCTAACAGCCTCCAGGCACTGGCACATCACTTCTACCGCTTCGCTGAGTTGGCACGGGGTGGACAGATACAACTGAGTATCATCCGCATATTGGTGATATTTGATCCCATGCCGACGAATGACCTCACCCAGCGGCTTCATGTAGATGTTAAATAGGATGGGGGACAGGACCGAGCCCTGAGGCACCCCATATTTTAGGGGCCTAGGGGTCGACCTCTGTCCTCCAACCAACACCGACTGAGAACCACCGTAACACAGTGCCTCCCACTCCCACCTCTCCCAGTCGTCACAGAAGGATACCATGGTCAATGGTATCGAAGGCCGCTGAGAGGTCAAGAAGCACCAGGATAGAGGAATGTGCTCTATCCCTAGCCCAACCATGACCAGGATGCTCCGGCCTGTCCCCGTTGCCGTAGATCCCCCTCCCCTCCCACGGCCCCCGTTCTCCCCAGCAGGCCATTCGTATCATACACTCTGGGATGAGAGGCGGGACTGGGCCCCCATCCACTTCTGCTTCTGCACTCAGTGGAGGGGGCTCTGGGCCGCACTCTCAATCCCCTCATACATACCGACCAGACATTCTTCGCACACATACCCCGCTAATAATAAAAATTTTAAAATATGCAATGATACAGAATAAAAATTTAAAAATTTAAGTTTAAAAACATGTGGGAACATTCTCTCAACCATCCATAGCTACAGTCACTCCTTCACTCAGCAACAAGATGGGCGCCGTTCTGGAACTGCCAAGCGGTTAAGCGCAGTTTTTAAATAAATAAAGTTAGTAGTAATGTAAGAGAGGAAAGTCTTTGCGCTCAGAAACATTTCCTCTGCGGGGTCCAGTAGGAAATACAAAGCTCTAAAGTTTGAAGTGGGGGATTGACGCCGGTCGGAGGGGAGGGGGACAAGCTCCATACCCACGTCCTCTTCGTCCTCCGCTTTCCCTTTCTGTGAAGATTGTAAACACATGGTGGCATGCAGAACTCTTGCAAAGACCGAGGTCTGAGGACTCCATGGCCTAACTGCAGCAGCCGAGATAACGGGGGGGGAAAACCCTCGTGTCCGCGTTGTTAATTAAGGATCGGATGAGAAAGCAGAGGGAAGTAGGTGAGGGGGGAGGGGTCGTGCCAGAACCCAATTTATGGCGATGGAAAGGCGACAAGCGGTTGATCTCACGAGTCCAGTTCTCTCCAAAATGGTGGTCTTAGGGGCGAAGGCGAGAGTGGGAACGGTTGAGGTGGAGGGTGCGCTTGGGTTAGGAGCGACAGCAAGAAGGCCAGTCGTACAAACCCATAGCACAGCGCTGTTGGACTCACCCCCCCCCAAGGTGGCAGCAGGGCTCAGCGGCGTCTCGCCAATGAGGAAGCAGGCCGTAGCGATCAGAGTTCGAGCTGAGAATGCCGCCAATTGGAAAATTGCTGTCCACGGGGAAAAGGGGGGGGCGCCACCCGAAGGCCGCACATCACCACCCGACACCGCCAGAAACAGTCCAAAACCGCCAGAGCAATGCCCCTCCAGTCAAAATGCCAACCCTCGAGGCAGAACGCCAACCCTCGAGGCAGAATGCCGCTCCGCAAACAGAAAGCCGACCTGAACTCAAGCCGAGTTCTGGCATTCGGCAGAGGCTTAATCTGAGCTAATTTGTCTCTCTTCTAGCCTGAGCGGCAAGTTCAGGCAGCCATCTTCCCTGAGCAGGAAGCTGGGTTCTGCAACATATAAAACTTATTATGCATTTTTAAAAATTTTCACAGCTAAAATATTTTGGATTCACTCCAGTTATTTAACAATATCTCTGGCTCCTATGAATTCAGCATGTAATTTTAAGAGGTGTGCTATTTTAGAAATGTGCTATTTTAGCCCTAAGCTATTGCAACCTAGCTTTCAAAATTCATTAGAAGATTCTAACTGCTATCCAAAAAATCCAGAAATTACAGAAGTGTAATTTTTGTATTACACTTGTATTACAACTATGGCCCAAGAATTCATCAGAGGTATTACCGAGAATTTTTAGAAGTGATAATTCATAGCAAAGATATTGCTGCAGTTATCTCAGGACAATAATCATCATGGCTGCTTTTTGTATTTATTTCTTTTGTGGATGTTTTCAATTGTTTTAAAGTTTTAAAGTTATTTAAATAATTTTATAATTATATAATTTTAAATGAACAAAGTTACTTGGTTCAGTTGAGCAGCTGTAGAAAATGAATAAATAAAATTAAAGGAGCATGTTAATGGCTTGCGACTGGGTTATTTATAGAGCCATCTCAACAGGAACCGTAGAAGGAGTATGCTGTAACTTCTGTCTATTATAAGGTGACCAGACATCCCGCTTTTGGCGGGACAGTTACGATTTTTAATAATTTGTCCCATGTCCAAAAAGTCCCGATTTTCCAAAAGAAAGAAAATCAATTTTAAAAAGGATGCCGTTAAAAAAAAAAAAGTTTTTATTTCTCTGAAGTGTCGTTCCCGATGTGGCCTTTAGAGGGCAGTGGTTTCCCTTCCTCCCCTCCTACACGTGTGTGTGCCGACGTGCGCCATTTTTCTGCAGAGAGAGCGACGGCTTTCCGGCAGCAGTAACACGGCGAGGAGGAGGCTCAGTCCCGGGCCAAGCGGCTCAGCCATCAGAAGTTTTTTTTTTTGCCCGCTTCTCTCAGGCATCGCTCTCCCTGCAGCCATGCCGTGCAAGCCACTGTCAGCAACCTGGTCCGGGGAGGCAGGCGGGGATACAGTTGGGAGAGGCTGGCGATAGGGGGTGGCTTTTGAAAGAGTTGGGGGGCATTGGGGGAAGGCAATCGGGGGAAGGCTGCTTTGCAATCGCCAGCGAAATCCCATTCCCCCCCCCCCCCCGCTCTTGCCTTTCCTTCTGCTTGCTCCATCCCAGCGGAGGCTGAGCCCGTCTCTTATTTGGACCTCCTGCATCCCCCCCCAAATGGAGTACCCCATTTCAAGCAACGAGGGGCGCCAAGCAGGACAGAGTTGCAAACGCCCCCCTCCCCCCAAGGATGTAGGCGAAAGCTGCTCTCCAGCGTCCCGTCCCTGCCCTGCCTTCCCAGCGCCATCTCTGTGGAGGTCCTTTTTGGCTTTAATGCGAAGCCTTGAGGGAGGAACAGGGCGCACCCAGGCATCTGTCTCAGACTCTGCCCCTGAATCAGGAACGCTGGAGAAGCGGCCACGGATCACTGGCTTTTTAAATCAACTTTTTGGAAGGAGGATGGGAGGATGGATGGGGCGAGTACTAAAGGCATCCCGGCTGAAATCACTTTTTAAAAAAGCCATTTTAAAAAAATCCCACTTTTAAGGCGGTGAGCAGATCTAATGCTCCTTCCGACTCCCCACAACAGAGAAAGGGAGCGGGCAGAAGAAAGTTAAGGAAGGAAGGAAAGAAAGAAAGAAGGAAAGGAAAGAAAGGGGGAAGGAAGGAAGGAAAAGAAGGAAGGAAAGGAGGAAAGGAGGAAGGAAGGAAGGAAGGAAGGAAGGAAGGAAGGAAGGAAGGAAGGAAGGAAGGAATGGAGGAAGGAAGGAAAGAAGGGGAAAAAGGAGTGACTGGCCTCATTTCATCCAAGCAGGTTTTCATGCCTAAAATGGGACTAGAAACTCCTGATTTCTTGTCTGGTGCCTGAACCACTACTAGGCAAACCGGCTCTCTTATCCATATTTGATCTACTGTGACAAAATATCTTCCAAATCATGCCAGGAAAGCAGTTCAGCACAGCTGCATTGAGCAACAGGAATTATTTTTATGGCTTTGTAATTTCTCCTTTTGCAAAACTAGCAGATTAAACAGCAAACTAGCCACAAGATTGCAAGTAACTTCTAAAACTTCTCCTCAAATAGCAGTTATCTGAAACTACCCAGTGAGCAGAGTTGGGTGTTGATATTATTGTATCTCTGTATAAAGCCATGAATTTGTTATAGAAGGTCATAGACAAATAGCTGTCCTTTGGGGTCATTACAGGTGTCTGGAATAGAAGAACATGGGTGTTTTCTGATACGGAAGCATTTTGTATAAAATAGAATGCAACATTGGCTAATAAACAATAGCTCCAAACTTAGTTTTAAATTCATACATTTAAATTCATTGCTATTTTCACATACTATGTGAACAAGACAGTTTTCATATTCCAACACTTCAGGATACAGTGTTAAGCTTATTGCATTGGGAGATTTTGTACAAGATTTGCTTAAAATATTTAAGAAAAAAATGGTTGGATATTTTGTTGTTTAGAATGCAAGGCAAGCACACTTCAATTTTAAGGGACTGGGATTATTTCCATATACTGTACAGCTAGACCTCGATTTACAACCACAATTGACCCTAAAATTTCCATTGTGAAGTAAGACGGTTCCTCATTTCATGACCTTTCTTTCCACAGTTGTTAAGTGAGTCACTGCAATTGTTAAGTGAACCATGCAGTCATTAAGCAAGTCTGGCTTTTCCCGGTCACTTTGTTTGTTGGAAACCAGCTGGGAAAGTGACAAATGGTGATCGCATAATCCTGGATACTGCAACTATCATGAACACATGCCAGGTGCCAAGTAAATTTTGACCATGTGGTCATGAGGATGGTGAAATGGTCATAAAGGAGAAAAACAGTCACAAGTCAGAAGAGCAACAAAGATGATTAGGGGACTGGAGGCCAAAACATATGAGGAACTGTTTCTGGAACTAGGTATGTCTAGTTTTATATATATATATATATATATATATTTAATTTTTGTTACATAGACAACATATACACACAACAATAGAAAAAGAAAAGAAAAAAAGAAAAGAAAAAAACACACAAAGGGAAAAAAAACAAAGCCTATCATCACATACAGTATGTCGTTTGGTTACAGGTGTTTTAACATTTATCATTCTTATACATTCATTGTTTCATTTAATAGATTATAATTTAGTATCGTTTCTTGTTCCCCTACCTGTGGCAATCCATCCCAACTACGTTTCCCACACACACACACACACCGTATCTCTCTGTTATATATTTAATAGACACAACAATAAAACTAAAAAAAAAACACACAAAAAGAAAAAAAACCATCATCACATACAGCATGTTGTTTGGTTACAAGGAACTAGGTATGTCTAGTTTAATGAAAAGAAGGACTAGAAGAGACATGATAGCAGTGTTCTCAGGGGTTGCCACAAAGAAGAGGGAGTCAAACTATTCTCCAAGGCACGTGAGGGTAGAACAAGAAGCAATGGGTGGAAACTAATCAAGGAGAGAAGTTGTGAATGTTCCAACACTGGATGTTTTTAAAAAGATGTTGGATAACCATTTGTCTGAAATTCTTTCCTAAGCGGGGGGTTGGACTAGAAGATCTCCAAGGTGCCTTCCAACTCTGTTATTCTATTCTAACATATACTGTTTTAAAGAAGCACAGAGGGAACAATCCTCCAGGCTTTAGTGACTATCACTAAGTGTTGTAGCTTATGATTCTTCATGAATGTATTCTATTTTATTTTTCTTTATGTACACTGAGAGCATATTCACCAAAGACAAATTCCTTGTGTGTTTAGGAGTTTAGCTTCTCTCTCTTGAAAATGTAAGCTAGCATAAGGCATTATAACGCAAGCTAGCCTTAGCTTTCAAACAGTTCATTTAGTGACCAAAGTTACAATGGCATTGAAAAAAGTGACTGATGACATTTTTCACACTTAGCGTTGCAGCATCCTCATGGGCACGTGATCAAAATTTTGATGTTTGGCAACAGATTCGTATTTATGATGGTTTCAGTGTCCTGGGGTCATGTAATCGCCTTTTGTGACCTTTTGACAAAATATAAAAATTTTTAATCAAACCCTCCCCCCCCCGGTCAATGGTCCCCCCCCCCCGGTCAATGGTGCCCCTCTTTACCAATCTGAAAATCTGGTCACCTTAGTCTATTAAGGAATTTCCTGATGGAGCCCAGGAAGAGAACCTTTTTGCTGTGGTACATGTTCTATGTACAGGACTATATTCCAAGGAGTCTAGTTATGAACAGGTGAATTTGGGAGGACATTTATGACAACTACATATAAGGAGAGCACTTTGGGGGAAATTTGCAAGGCCTCAGGGCAGGGGCTGAAGTAGTTGTCAGGAATCTCTTTGGACCTTCAGGAGCCAGTATCCCAAGTTTCCAGATATGAGATATTGTTCCTGAAATTGGGCTTATTAGATCAGTTAGGAGGCCTTGTCTGGCACATAATCCTAAACCCAGCTGGACATATCTCAAGAGGGGAACACCCTCCTCTGGTGAGCCATGTTTAATGATGCATGCCAAGTTGACTTGTATCCCCAGTAAGGTCACAAATGAGGTGGGGGGCTCATGGACAACCTAGAGTTCTTCATCATCATCATCAACCAAAGACTCAGGCCTCTGAGGGTCTGTTATCCAGTGTGTATACATAAGCTTGGAGGGTGGAACATACCACTAGTATTAGTATGTCCCCTGTAATGGCCTGCCTTTTTGCTCCCATCCTTTTTGCTACCTGTGACCACTTGAATTGGTTGCCCTACCCTACACCCTGTGAGTTGTACTTCTACCCCACCCTGACCTCTCTCCCTGGTGTCCCTGCCATTTTATCAGTCATACCAACTCATACCAAACAGGAATCCATCCATGCCACTTTATATGTGGCTCTTAGTACCACCTGGAGTCCTCGCTCTTTATCTCAAATCACTCAATATTTACTATTCAATATATAGTAACTTTTACTGTAGCTACTATGTAGTACATAATAACATATACATCATGGGCATGAAAATATCTTATGTTTATGCAAGGCTGTCTAACCACTATTGTCATATAGAAGCAGAACATGCATATAATTCATCACTTGTTTAAACAGAAAGAAGAAAAATTGCGGTGGAAATAAGGTAGCATTGATTTTGGGAAAATTGCTTAAGGAAGGCATTTTTATTAGGCAAAAAATGATGCAGTGGAAGAGATAAAGTAGAGTAATATCTTGATTGTTTTTAATATGCCCTTGATAAAAATAAATTTTGGTGGCATCCTAATCAACCTTTTCCTTATTTTTTCTATGTTGCATAAAACTATAGCAGCACAAATACTAAATAATTCTAAGTGCAAAGTCAAAAAGGTGCCTAACTTTTCACTATAAACTGTCCATTCCATTACACATGGGGGGGAAATCCCCTTGTTCCTCCTCTGCATTTTGCTTCCGTGATAGGTGAAATATTTCTAAATAATTCCTTTTTTAAAAAATGAGCCTATCTTTCATGGGAAAATCAACTGTTACATTCTCTTTATACAATATTACTTTTATACAGGTAGCCCTCAACTTACGACCATAATTGAGCCCAAAATTTATGTTTTTAACTGGGTTTTGCCCCATTTTGTTGCTTTCCTTGCCACAGTTGTTAAGTGAATCATTGCAGTTGTTAACTTAATAACCTGGTTGTTAAGTGAATCTGATTTCCCCATTGACTTTGCTTGTCAAAAGGTCATAAAACATGAACATCTGATCTGGGGACATTGCAATTATTATAACTATGAATCAGTTGCCAAGCATCCAAATCTTGATCACATGACCATAAGGATGCTGCAATGGTTATAAGTGTGGAAAATGATCCTAGGTAACTTTTTTCAGTGATGTTTTAACTTCTAACAGTCACTAAATGAACTGTTGTAAGTCAAGGACTACCTATAGTGCCATTTATTTCTTCTTATCTTTTAAAGAAGATAAGCAATGATAGCAATGTACAAGATCTGTCTATCATAACCTTGTATAGGTAATTCTCACTTAATAACAATTTGCACACCAACCATTTGAAGTTACAATGATACTGAATGAATGGCATTTATGACAGGTCCTCAGAGTTGTGGTTGTTGTAGCACAACAACCCTGCAGTCACATGACTGAAATTCATTTGACAGCCTTCCCACATTTATGACTTTAACATTTCCCACTCCTGTCCCCAATTTTTTCCCTTTTGGACATATCGCACTCCACTATCTCTGTGGTCTTTTTTTGGCACTCCATTTTCCTGCCCTCTGCCCATCAATTCCTCTGCTCTGCACTCTTTCATCCCCAATGTTGCCTTCAACATCTTTCCCCCATGCAGGGCCTTCTTAAGCAGCTTCTGAATAGCAAAGCTAGGCAGCAGAGGTGACAGAGAACATGCTAGAAGGGCAGATATGTATAAGGAAATGGACAGGTCGGGAAAACTGAAGCAGCAGCAAACATGCCAGGGCAGGTGAGGCATGAGATCCTTGCCTAACAATGGTGCTATCATGACACTTCCCACATCTGGAACTATTAAAAATCTAGTTGCTAAGCAGTGCAGAAACATTATTTTTCACTTTGCTTAGTGACCAAAATCCCTATCTCTATTGGGATCATTAAGCAAGGACTATCTGCAGAATAGTTTAGGCCAGTGTTTCTTTATGATGTGTGGACATCAATTCCCAGCATTGCTGGCTAGGGAATTCTGGGAGTTGAACTCCACACAGTGTTAAGTTGCCAACTTTGTGAAACACTGGCTTAGGTTAAAACATGAGTGGGTTTTCATGATAGATCAAACATTTGAAACGAAGCATTATTGGTCTTCCTTAGTTCTTGGATAATATTTGACAAGGGCTTTTGGCTCATTAAGATTATCCCAGAAGAATACCTTGACAAACTTCTATAACATTGTAAATTATACTGCATGGATGGATTAGCATGATTCAATGGTGCTTCCAGTTTATTCCAAGTTCTATTATGATCATCATCTGGAGTCTCAGCTGTGGTGGTTAATATGGCTTTTCCATCATCCCTTGCAAACATGAGATACATAGGATTTTGCCTGTGCAGATAGTTGTAGGAAATTCGTTTGCTTGCTTGCCTGCTTGTTCGTTCATTTGTTTAACTGATTTGCTGCCTATAATATTGTGGGACTACTGTCCTGCATAACCGTCAAAAAAATAAAATGGGAAAGAAAGTAATATAAATATGACATTCACAAAGGATAATGAATTGGTTCTCATTCTAGTAAAAATTTGAATTCTGTACAGATTTTATGATAATATACTAATTTACAGATGTATTTTGTGATGCTTTTGGCAGTTTTTTGAAAAAGGCAATTGAGTTGTATTTGTTTGAGTTTCTTCAACATAGCAGACTATGTTTCTTCCAAATTAGCTGTGATGATGCATCAGTGATATAGCTTATAGTACTTTGATAAATATATATATACTGATTGATTTGTCATCATGATTCTGCTCTATAGTCAGCACATTGGCCCAGCCAGCCATCATTCATTGTTTTTGAACTTTAAACAGAGTTCCAATTGGACATCAAAGTAAGAGAGAAATATTGTTCCATAGCATGTGAAGGAATAAGAGATGAGCAAATTAAGATAGAAGCTTCTCTGTATAGAATAGAATAGAATAGAATAGAATAGAATAGAATTCTTTATTTGCCAAGTGTGATTGGACACACAAGGAACACACAAGGAATTTGTCTTTGGTGCATATGCTTTTGGTGTGCATAAAAAGACAAGACACATTTGTCAAGAATTATAAGGTATAACACTATATGATAGGCATAGGGTACACATAAGCAATCAAATCATACTAGGAAACAATCAATATAAACCATAAGGATATAAGCAACAAAGTTACAGTATACAGTCATAAGTGGGAGGAGATGGGGGATAGAAACGATGAGAAGATTAATAGTAATAGTAATAGTAATGCAGACTTAGTAAATAGTTAGCTAGTGTTGAGAGAATTATTTGTGTCGCAGAGTGATGGCATGCAGGAAAAAGTGTTGTTGTGTCTAGTTGTTTGGTGCTCTATAGTGTCATTTTGAGGGTAGGAGTTGAAACTATTTATGTCCAGGATGTCAGGGCTCTGTGAATGTTTTCACAGCCCTCTTTTTGACTCATGTAGTATACGTGTCCTCAATGGAAGGCAGGTCAGTAGTAATTGTTTTTTCTATAGTTCTAATTATCCTCTAAAGTCTGTGTCTCTCTTGTTGGGTTGCAGAACTAATATAGAGGACAACTAGGGAAAAATCATATTCACATATACATTAAATTTTGCTTTATAGTAGTTTCTTTCACTGAAATATTTCTATTTATTTCTCTTGTAATTTGTAACTTAAAAGGCTGTTCTGTATAGATATAATCTGAATTATATCTGAATAGATATAATCATCTTGGAACTGAAACAATGGGAAATTGTCTTGTCTTTTTAAAAATGACTATGATGAAAAGTATATATGGAACAGAAATGGGGAGAAAGATTGTTTGTAAGAGAAAATTTAGCAGAGAATTATTTATTAAGTTTATCATTAAAATAAAAAGTTTCAGACAATTCCTTACTGGTTTTTATTGAACTAGTAGTTCAGGTGCAGATTGTTTATTTCCAATACACCATTGTTACTGGTACTAATTTGGCTGGACATCTGTCTATTTTCTTCCATTTTTATTTCTATAATTATCTTTGAAATGATTTGCTTGTACTATTATTTAGTACAAGATTCCATCAACCTATAATGATTTTTCTAAAAAAAAAAAAAGCAACCAGCAATCAAACTGCATGTCTATACATTGGAATTGTAACAATGTGACATGCTCAGACAATCACAGTAGAAATTATAAATTCTCAGATGAAACAACTAACCTACTCATGAAGTCCATTTCATTAAAAATGCTTTTTGACTGGATTACAAAAAGAGCAAGAAATAGACATAAACGTTCCCAATTCCTTGAATTTCCACTGAAGTTACTTGCTTGCACCTCAAAACAAAGGTAAATAATCTGCCAAGAGTTGTGTTGGTCCACCAGTTGTGAAATTCACTAATCTTGACTAATTTAGCTTTATCGGGGCAGTCAACTTTATAATAAATGATAGCATTTAAATTTCTTAGTAGTGTTGTAAAGTCTAAAAGAGTTTCCATTTTTATTTGTTAATTCTACTTCACCATTAACATAATCATAAATTTTTTGATTGTGGATTAGGCACAATTAATGCAGTTATTGTACTTTTTAAATCATGATTTATATATTATCATCAGATAATAAGTTGTCATATAGTAAGTCATTTTTAAGGTAATTGTGGCTGGGTAATTATGAATCTGGTCTTGATAAGATTGCAGATTAAATTATACATTTCAAATGCATTGAGGTGAACAGAACCTAATCCAAATCATGGTTTAGGTATATTTCAAGAGTAGTACTGCAGTGGTGGGTTTCAAAAATTTTTGGAACCTACTCTGTGGGTGTGGCCTCCTTTGTGGAAGTGGCTTGCCAGCCATGTGACTGGGTGGGAGTGGCTTGCTGGTCATGTGACCGGATGGGAGTGGCTTGCCAGCCATGTGACCAGGTGGGAGTGGCTTGCCAGTCATGTGACCAGATGGGAGTGGCCAAGACGATATCACTGAATTCTTTGCTCCAATAGATGATCTACAAAAAGAAGATATAAAAAAGGAAATTTATTATTTTGTGCACTTACTACTTAAATAAGATTAAAATAAGTACACAAAACAATAAAAGAGTTACTTACAGAAGGTAAGTAGCTTACTACTTGTGTTTCAAAGGAAATAAATACATATTTAATTTTACACATGTTAACAGCTATTGGAATTGTGTTTGCACAGCAGTGGAAAAAACAAAGATATGAAAATGAATAAATATTAGAATGTGCAGGAATGAATAAATTGACAATTAAAATCAAGAAGGCTTTGAATACTTTTTCACGTGGGATTTGTTTTATCAATTAGAAATCTAAAAGTATGAAAGAAAACACCAATTGTGTAAGGAAAGGTCACTAAAATGTATAAGGAAATATTATTAGTACTTGATCATTATTAATGTGTAGATAACTGCGGGACATTACATACCCACACACACACCAAAAAATAACAATTTCCCCCCAAAAGACTGCAGATGAAACCAATTTTTTCCCCCTAACCCTAAGAACAGGAAAGACAAAGCCACTGGGATCAAGGCATTGTGGGAAATTATAAAGGACAGTGCCAGGAAACTCAGAACCAGCAACCACCTCACAATTATCTAAACAACCAGGTATCACACAAAAACACACAAAATCTGGCAAAGCTGCCTTGCATTAACCTGTAAACTTAAAAGCAACATATTGCATCACAAATAAAACTTTTGCAAAAAGGAATAATATTTCTTGTAATAAACATTCTATAAACAATAAATAAATAAAACTTTCCTAAAAATTGAAAACCACCAAGCTCAGGGAACACCAAGGACAACCCTGTCATCTCCCTCCCCCCCCCACTCCTCTTCCTCCTCTCAATATATCCCACTCTTTCTAGCACTGATGATGATGATAATACCTGGTTTGGGTAATGAAACATCTGCAAGAAAACAAGCAAGTTCAGAAAGCACCAAGGACCACACAGTCATCGCCCTCTTCCTTCACCTCCTCCTCTCTGTATACCCCATTTTTTCTAGCACTGATGATGACACCTAGTTGGGTAATGAGATCCCTGCAAGAAAACCACCAAGTTCATAGAACACCAAAGGATCCCACAGTCCTCTCCCTCCTTATCTTTTTCCTTTTTGTCCTTTGACTTCTCCTCCTCCTCCTTTCCCCACAACCCCGTTCCCTTCTAGCACTGATGATGTTACCTAGTTTGGTAATGAAATGTCTATAAGAAAACCACCAAGCTCAGAAAGCAGCAAGGATCCCACTATCCCCCACCTCCTCTTTCTCCCTCTTTTTCTCCTTTTTGTCCTTTTTCCTCCCTTCCCCCAACTGCCCATTCAAAGTATGGTAGTCTGACACCTTGTGGCAGCCACCCGAGCTCCCTCCCCACACCTTCTCGCCTTTCCTCAGGTGGAACTTGCTCAAACTCACCCTCTCTCAAGGCTTTTGGCTCCTCTGGGGATGCCTCGCCGCCGCGGCTCGACAAGCTCTGGATTCCTCCTGCTGCTGTTGCCGCTGCTGTCTGGCTCCAGCAGAACACGGCACGGGAGAGCTTCGGGACGTGGCGCAGCTGGCGCAAAATACCGTCCATCTCCCCATGCTTAGTAAAGGAAGCCCGGGTAAGTTCTTTGCTAGCAGGCAGATTCTAGGATGCCTGCTGCCACCAAAGGACCTTCCTGGAGTTGCTTTTCTGAGATGGGCAGTAGTTTGCGCGATGCAGCCAGCACCTAGGAAGTCCTAGGAGACTGGCCATGCTGCGTAAGCTCCAGCCACCACCCCCATGCTTTTGGGCGGCCAGGCATCTTGGGCAAGTCTGGGGACCTTGCAAAGGCCTTGCAAGGTCCCCAAACTTGTCAAAGATGCCGGCCACGCTGCCTAAGCTCCCGCCCCTATGCTTTTTGGTGGCCAGGCATCTTGGGCAAGTCCAGGGACCTTGCAAAGACCTTACAAGGTCCCTGAATTTGTTAAAGATGCTGGTCGTGCCACATAAGCTCCTGCCGTCGCCCCCGCACCCATGCTTTCTGGCAGCCTTGCGCTATAAGCGAACCCAGGATCCTTGCAAGGCCGCAAAAGGTCACTGGACTCACTTATAGTTCAGGGCCATGGCATGCCGCTCCAGATGGCCTGCCGCTGCCCCCCCCTGCCCTGTGCTTAGTTGTAGCTAGCTTACCTCCTCAGAGTTGGCAGGCAGCAATAGAGAGCCAAGCAGGAAAAAAGGTAAGTGGGTTTAGATAGGGTTTTTAGAGGTGGGTGGGGCGATTGGTGAGTCAGCCAATCAGTGAGCAGTGGGTGGGGCTAGGATACCACAGATGGGCAGCGGGAGTGAGCAATGGAGTGGCTTTTAGACAGGTAGGGGCGAGCAAGCGACAGGGCCAGGGCAGGCATTCCGGAACTTACTTCCGGGCCCACCGACGAACCAGTTCGCCAGAACCGGTGCGGACCAGCAGAAACCCACCACTTTTAGTATTTGATCCCTTTACAACAGATAAAAGCATGAAGGATACTGCCTTTGATGGCTTTGTACTTTTGGCTGTGGCCTCCAGTAGCATCTACATATTTTCACAGAAGCATTTCAAAAGAAATTACTGTGAACCTTTGGAGTAAAATAATAATAGGGCCAAATCCTGCATTAAAACTAAAGAAGGTGGGGGAATTTTAAAAATTAAAGATTGTTTTTGAACAGTGCTTAATTAAGTCATTTGTATAAAATCAATGCATTGTCTTACACATTGCCCCAATTTTGGGGATTTTTTTTGAGGAGACGGAAACCATATTAAAAGATGAGTGGCATCAATTCAATTCTCATTCCTTCAGGTTTCCTTGGCCAGGTCTATAAAATTTAAATCTGTAAACTGGTGACAATGGAAAATTTAACTTGTTTCTCTGGATATAGCTATGCATCAGCGGTGGTATTCAGGTTCTGACCAGTTCTGGAGAACCGGTAGTGGGAATTTTGAGTAGTTGGGAGAACTGGTAAATACCACCTCTGAATGGCCCCACCCCTATCTATTCTCTGCTTCCCAAGTCCCAGATGATTGGGAGGGAATGGGGATTTTGCAGTAACCTTCTTCTGGAGTGGGGAGCGAATGGAGATTTTACAGTATCCTTCCCATGCCATGCCCACCACCCACAGAACCGGTAGCAAAAAAATTTGAATCCCAGCACTGCTATGCATATGCATATGTAATTCTAAAATAATATTCCAGACAGTACAGGTATTTCATAAACTGTATTTATTGAGGTGTATAGTGAACTGTTGGAAAAATATTATTGGATCTTTGGAACAGTTCTGTATTAAATCAGAACAAGATGTTTATTTATGTAAAGTAGAAATGGAAGTGCCAACATCAGTTTCAGTATGCAAGGATCTTCAAAAGTAGTAGAGTCCCTTTTCCAAGCTTACAAGTAAACATGAAAAAAATGCGAAGTAACATGCTGGGGGCCAAAACAGCCTCTCTTGTGCATGTAAATAAATACTCTGCTCATACCAAGTGTCAGAATGTGCATGTATATTTCCAAAATCTGTGATTGGGCAACAATTCTGTTAGAACCAGCCAATATTGCACAGCACTAATTTCATAATGTCCAGAACTTATCATCAACCAAGTTGTTACAAAAACAAGTAGACAGTAGTTGGTTTCAGGCAATTCCTTCTAAATTCTGTTATTTCAGACCTTCAGATATGCCTTGCCATCTTGAATGTTTTCATCCTGTATGAGAACTTATGAGGTGGCAAAATTGTTGGACTAAATCAGTATTTAGTCATAGAGACTCAATAAGAGACATTGTATCAGTCCTTACTTCTCAACCTAACCTTTCACAGGGTTACTATTATGGGAATAAAATGAAAGTGGGTCTATTTGGAAGCGATCTTGAGTTCTTTGAGGAAAGGCAGTATGTAAATCAGTTGCCCCACTTGCTCTGGGTCGCGAAGATGGTGGCAGCGACTGGAGGACTTTTTGGCACCTTACGGTGCCATAAAAACCTTCTCAGCTGCCTCTTTGAGAGCCGGCAGCCTGACTGGTGCCACCGCTGCTCCCATCAGCCGAGTGGACAAAGGGAGTGGGTGGCAGCCTCAGTCTGGCACAAGCTGCGGCCCTGACTTTGGGAGGTGGGGAGTGGCTCGCCCGGGCGGCCGTGGGAGGAGCACCCCTTTTTGCCTCTGATGGCTGATGCGCTGAACTGGGCAGCCAGGTCAGTTGGGTCCCCCCCCAAAAATAATGTCAAAAAGTCTCAAAAATTTTCTCCACCAGTTTGATGGGCATGGCCTGGGGGGCTCATGTGACTGCATCTGCTTGAATGACTATGCCCACTCAATCATATGCCCCCCCCCCACCTAGCCATACCCACTGACTCAGTGGTGAAAATTTGTGAAACCCACCACAGTCTTACTTGGTTTGTTTATCTTTCTTAGGCAAATGCATATTAAGTTATCTGGCTCTTTTGTGTTACAGATTTTATTACCATAAAATTATTTTAGTTGTTTATTATAGAAAAGAATTATAAGAACATAACAAGTTAGTATATTCTTCTACTTTTACTTTTTTCATAAGTTGGCTCTCTTCATACTATCTTTTCTTGGTGTTATGTATGGACTCTGGTGGTATCATTCAGAAGTTAAACTGATCACTGATTTATTTATTTTTAATGGAGGGTAATGTTTTGGAAAATTGTTGTTTCAGAGCACAAAGAACACCTCTACATTGAGAACTGAATGGCACCAAGTGATTTATGTGTCTAAGAAAGGACAGCAGGTAACAGTTTGTAAGCAATTGGTGGCTAAAAGGCAAACATTTGTTCTGTCTTTTTTTGCTTCCTTGGACAATTTGCCCAAATATACTGATTAGGTGAAATATAGTAGACCTATTAACCAATAGAAGAGAATTCTTCTGTTGCCTAGTACCCTAACTCAATTTTTAAAAAGAAAAAAAAATAGAAACTATGCATGCCTATTTAATTTAACAACAGTTTAAAAGCTGGAATTGGAAAGTTATTTTTTAAAAAAAACATAGCTTGCAGAATGGAATAGGGAAATAAATATAGTGCTCATTTCCTTTATTTGCCTTAAATATACATTCAGGGAATGTAGTCTTAGTTTAGTCCTGCTGGGCATGTAGATAATTAATACCATCACACAGTAAGTAGGTCTGTGTATAACCAGCAAGCAAATAAATGACTTAATGGTTTTCTGAATTATTTTCAGAATTAATTTGGTTATGGGTTGCCAGAGGGTCTTGTATAACTTTAACCACATTACTGTCAGTGAGAATAATGCAAGCATCTGCTTAATTCACATTGCACATGCACAAACACACAAACAAACACACAGACACAGAGAGAGAAAGAGTTTATTAAGTTTTTTTAAACCTTTGCACAGATTATTCATAAAATATAATTTCTATATCTTACCCATCTCTCTTCTCCCATATGGACAAAGGAACATTTGAATTTGGTCTCATGAATGCTTTCGAATTTTATTTATTCTTTATTTGATATAACTATACTGTAGTTCTGCCTCTTGTTACCTCAGCCTTCTCTGACTACCTTCTGTACGTAACTCTGTATTAACTATAGATTATTGAATATGTCAGTTGACTGGATAACAAACTACCATTACACTGTAAAGTATGATTTGTAAACCATAAAGATATGATTCACATAGGATCCAAAGCCGAAGAAACCAAGTTATAGGGTGTGAATCCATATCTTGGGCTCTAGAGTGCAATTGCCCCCTTTTGTGCCTTTTATGTTTTAAGCCCTGCTAATCACTGTCAAAAAAACACCAGGGTAGAAAGCAAAACTCCACTTTCTCTAAGAAATGTTATATTTACAGTATTCTGTAATAATATTTATCATTTAGAAGTGAATTTTTGAAACTTTACTAACATTTCCAATTGTGTATGTTACCTAGATTACTTTTAAGTCCCACATAAAAAGTACATTTGTAACGCCCTTGATGTTCTCTCAACTTGATTGTTTTCTTGCATGTTTCATTATCAAACAAGGTGACATCAGTGCTAGTAGGAAATGGTGTTTGCTCTCATTTTATATCCTAGTGGCTTGCTCTGTCAGTGAGAGTGGTCTATTCAACCCAAAATAGTACAACCAACACAAGCTATGAAAAGGATAAGATTGCCACACATCAAGAACATCTCAAATCACCAACACAGTATTACAACTACATGGCATTACCATAGCATACAAACCAACTAATGCTGTCCACAACATCCTTAATAAATCAAAAGACCAGCAACCCAAGAGGAAAAGACAGGAGTCATCTACAACATACAGTGTACAGCCCAGTAGGGACTACAAGAGCACTATGTAGGACAACTAGGCAGAAGACTAGCAGAACAGATCCATGAACCCATTAGCATTCAGAAGACTTAACAGACTTAACCATAGTTCCAACAGGAGAACTGTGAGTATCCTATAATATACTAAGCCAAGTCCCCAAAACCATAGAGAATTACTAGAAGCCTGGTACTCAGACAAAATGGCCATCAATAGGCACATACCGTGTTCCCCCCCCCAAAAAAAAATTTGGAGATTCCAAAATTAACACCAGGGCTTATTTTGGGGAAAACTCTGACTCTGTAAACCGCTTAGAGAGGGCTGAAAGCCCTATGAAGCGGTATGTAAGTCTAACTGCTATTGCTATTGTTAAAACATGATTTCAGGGTGATCAGCCCAGCTGGGTGCCCCACTTCCCAGTGCACACAGAAGAGGTGGCAAGCATGTGGAGACCTACAGTTTCTGGCAGCAGTTGCAGCCCACCAGATCCTTGGTCAGCACACTAGGGTGCGCAACCTTTCCAGTGCAGGTTAATTGATTCCCTATCAAGGGTCAGACAGAGGCAGATGTGTGGGGGGAGCAGGTGATCTGGATGCGACTCGCAGGCTATATGATAGCTAAGAGTTGGTGGACCAGACTAGGCAGACGGTTGCAGGAGGCTTGTCTTTACATTTCTTGGCTTGCCTGCAGCCCATGTGGTGCGTTGAGATTGCCTGCCTCTATCCCCTGCACTTCTGCCTCACATCTGCTGTTAAGATTTTTCTCTTCCTTAATGTGTACTGCAAAGTCTAGGAAGACTAGACTATTTTCCTTAACATCTTCCCATGTGAATTTGATGTATTTGTCCACAGAGTTGACAGCACCTTATGTGACAGAAACAACCTCAGCCCAGACTACAAACAGTATGTGTCATGCTGGACCTCTTCCTGACCACCAACTATTTTAAATGTAGTGAAGATTTCTACGGACAAAAGCACACCTGCGCTCACCTGTGTCCTCATTGTGGCCAATCTCTACATGGAAGAAGTAGAAACCAAAACCCTAGATTCCTTCACAGGAATTCCATCCACTAACTGATATAGGTATGTGGACAATACTTGGGTCAAAATCAAAACACAGGAATTGGAAGCATTCAACAAACATTATCAACTCTGTGGACAAATACAAAACAACCACTTCATAAACTCATAGCACAAGATAGGAGAACAAAACAAGCCCATCAGGATAAGATTTAGCAGTCCATCTGCATTTATAAGATAAAGGCCAGTCTTTTGAAGACAGCAAAGACCACATTTTGGAAGAGAAGATCGCTGGTTTGAAAGAAGGGTCAAAAAGGCCATTGTGTCGACATTGAACAGCCCTCTCTCAACAGAGGAGGATGTCAGGCCTGCAATTATATTCGTTTTAGAATTTTGGCCTGCCACACTTTCTCTTATTTCATTATGCTGCTTCTTTAGTATAGTCGATGGGATGGGGGAATAGAAGGAGTAGGATTGTGGAATGTATTATTTTCATTCTTTACTAGAAGTCAAGGTCATCCTTTGTCTCCGCACTTTCACACCTGACCGGAAGCAGTTGGGCGTAGGCGCCAGCGTGGAAGAAGATTGGACCATGTCATGGATTGTGGGTGTGGGGACAAGATCATGAACTTTTAACTGGGTGGGATTCTGATGTAACTTACAGAATTGGAATCCCACAGCACAATGCCAACTTGCCTGTCTTATTAAGTTGGAACTTAAAGCATAGTTTTGCCTTCGACTCTGATTTAATTCTGCATGGTATTTGGAACGCTGACATAGGAGGGATACAATACCATCTATCTCCAGTCTACAACACAGTCCTTTCAGCAGTTCCAAGAAGGCTCCACACTCATTTTCACTACTCAGGGGATCCTTACGGCACAGATAATCCTCCAGGTGGCCTCAATGATCTCTAAAAGAATACATCTGACCAACTGTCTGCAAGGAGTATAAATCTTTCCAGTCCCCATTTTCCACTCAGAGATGAAGAAACTTCTTGGATGAGAAGTAAAACTTCTTCAAGAAAAACCAGAAAGTCCAGTTGCCCCTTGAAAAAGGAGCTGTGGGACAACCTGGATGACTGAGAATCTCCATAGACATCCAGTGGAGTTTATTACTCCTTGATTTATTTTCTTTGTTTGCTGAAAGTCTTGTACTATTAATGTAATGCTACAGGAACTTGTCTGAAGGAAACCAACTGATGCTGTAATGTATGCTTTCTTTCTAGAAGCATATGATTCTGAAATATATAGGACTTATTTCCAAATAAACATCTAGGTTGATGTTGCAAATCTCCCCTGTTCTAATTTATTTCATTAGATCAATGAGAACAGTAAAATCAGATATAGTAGCTTTAGTTAGAAGGGTATTGTTAAAGAACATCGTTGCATATCTGAGTTTATAAAATTATTTCCAGTGTAGAAACTGATTGTTGAATATCTTAATATTCTTCAAAAAGAAATAGAAATGGACAAATGTTGGTCTAACATAAACAAACAAACATGTCTTACCTTAATGCCTGCTAGAGGACAGTAAACATACCTCCTCAAACCAGATTCCTTTGCATAACTTGTATTTTGAAAGGCAGTGTGCTACGTCCTATAGTTCTCCCTCCAGTCTGTCTGCCTAGAGGGCACTGTTCTTGCTCCCTGTTGGCTACCTGTTTGACAGCCGACGTATATAAAGAGCTGTCAAATGAGGCTCAGCTGTTGCTGGTTAGCTAGACACATGTGTTGTGAATTGCTGCATTGGCAACCTGTTATTATTAAAACTGTTAGCATTTGAGAAAGTCCTGGCTCGCCTCAGTTTGTTCACCTGGCGTTCTCCCTAGCTAGAACATTGGCGACAAAGGTGGGATTCTGAGGTAGAGCTCAGGCAGAGCAGACAAGGATCACTAACACAGAGCCAAGTTAAAGCTAAAATTCCTCTCAGAGGAATTCACTCAATGAGAGGTTGAGTGAAGTCACTAAGGCCTGAACAGACATTGGTCCAAAGGAGCACCCAATTTACCTCAGAATGGCCTCCATGAACATGTTGGCAGCTTTTAACGGAGCCACAGAGACATGGGACTCGTATATATCCCATTTTGAATATATTTTTAGAAGCCAATGACTACACCGAATTGTCAGAAAGCAGGAAGAAATCGTGTTTTTTAAATTTTGTGTAGCACTCAGATGTTTAACATTGCAGGCACGTTGGTAGCGCCCAGTGGTGGGTTCCAGATTCCGTTCCAACCAATACGGTTGGAATGGCCCCAGAGTCACCCACATCCATGTGCATGGTGCGCTTGCACATGAGCATTGCGCGTGCATGTGTTGTAGCATCAAATGACACTTCCCCAACCCTCCATGATGCTCCAGCTGCTTGGCGGAGCTTCACACAGGTGCCATACGGGCCATGCGCATGCATGGAAGTGCAAAAGCTTAAAGCACAGGTAAGGAGCGTGGGTGAGTGGGTGGGGCCCTCCGGAGCACTGTATCGGAACGGTACCCATACTGGGGCATACTGCCTACAATCCACCACTGGTGGCGCCCCAGTCCATGCACACAGTAAATGGGAGTTGTTGATGGAAAAGCTCAGAAATCACTATGCCCCAATGTCATCCCGAACAGCCCACCAACATACTTTTCACAGAAGGAACCAGGATGAGGGGGAATCAATTAATGAGTATGTGGCTGCATTGCAGGCCGCAGTTTTGCATTACAATTTCCGAGATTTAGATGACGTCCTTTTGGAGGTCGTTGGTGGTGTTCAAGACCTCTGAATACAGTGCCACCTCCTTGCTAAACCTGAACTAAATCTGCAGACCACACTAGACAAAGCCAGAGCGATGGAACTGTCAACACGATCGGCAGAGGAAATTCAAAGAACATCAAATCTGCATTTCATGGGAAAGCTGCTTGAAGTGCACTATGAGGATGTCAGTCCGGAGGGAACGTTTAATGAAGATGAAAATATTCACCAGTTGAAGGCGGGGCAGGCCAGAGGTCAGCAGGGTAAGTCCCCATTTGCCATAAATAACTGCCCTGCGTGTGGAGGAAAGCACGCTAGAGCAGATTGTCATTTTAAAAACACAGTCTGCCTATGCTGTGGGAAACGTGGTCACTTGGCCAAAGTCTGCAGGGCAGCTGTTCCTTGCAATAGTGCCTTAGAAGGTAATTCATCCAGTCCCACCAAATATTCCAGGAAGCCACCCACGTTCACTAGGGAGTTTCCTCTCAAAAAAAGAGAATCTTGTTTCTCTGTCAATGAGGATAGGCAGGAGACCGAAATTGACCTAATCTGCCAACATGTTCATGGAGGCCATTCTGAGGTAAATTGGGTGCTCCTTTGGACCAATGTCTGTTCAGGCCTTAGTGACTTCACTCAACCTCTCATCTTATGGTGCAAGGGGATTTTTTTTTCTAACTGTGAAGTTAGAGGGCAGCTCCTGTCCCATGGAGGTAGACACATGATCAGCTGTCTCTATAGTGTCCTGGATGACCGCTAAGAGACTGATGCCTAATTTGGTTCGGGAAAGATTGAAACCCTGTTTATTGAAATTAAGGGACATCCAAGGAAATCCCATTCCTGTGCTGGGCAAATACCTTTGCAGAGAGCAATTTCAACATTTCAGTAGAAGATTGCCTTTAATCATCATCCAGGGACAGCGCCCAAGTTTACTGGGACCGGAATGGTTTGAAGCCCTGGGGTTAATGGTGACTGGGATTGACCAGATCCACTGTAACCCTTACCTCGAACTCTTGACTAGGGAATTCCCTGAGGTTTTGGGTGGAAGGCCTGGGGAAATATTCGGGCACCCTGTTTCATTTAATTTGGACCACCAGGTCCCTCCAAGATGCCTCAAGCCAGGCAGGGTGCCTTTTGTGGTAAAGCCTAAGGTGGATGAGGAAATAGACAAGTTGTTGTTGCAGGGAGTGCTAGAGCCCATTTGATCACGCCCGTTGGGAGACGCCTATTGTGACCCCAATTAAGAGCGATGGATCTGTGCACATATGCGCTGACTATAAATGCACATTAAATAGAGTATTGCAGCAAAGTAGAGTGTATCCCCATAGTGCAGCATTTGCTGCATTCTTTGGGACACGGGACCCTTTTTGCTAAGCTTGACCTAGCTCTGGCGTATCAGAAGTTGCCTGTGGATGAGGCAGCTGCTGAAGCCCAGACTATTGTCACCAATAGAGGGTCATTTAAATGCCACCGGCTCCAGTTTGGAGCCAGCGTGCTCCAGGGTTATTTCAAAATCTTATGGAGAGATTATTGCAGGGCATATCAGGTGTCATCCCCTACTTCGATGATGTCCTGGTATCCACAGATTCCCTAGCCGACCTGCTGATTCATCTTCGGACCGTACTTCGCTGGTTCCAGAGCGTTGGCCTAAAACTGAAAACAACCAAATGCCAGGTAGCAGTGCCCAAGGTCGAATTCCTGGGGTTCTTAATGGACGTAAAGGGGATCCATCCTACCCCTGACAAAGTGCAAGTGATCCAATAAGCTCCTCCACTGACAAACAAGGCTGAGCTGGATAACAAGGGGTTGGCCGGCAAGCCCTGTGAGCCCGGAGCTTCAACCATTTGCCCCCCAACAACACGAGCTCTCGACACAGCAAGGATGCCTACTTTGGGGCGGTAGAGTTGTCATCCCAGCCTCCCTTCAAGACTCTGTCCTAACCATGTTGCACGTTGCACATCCAGGCATAGTCAAGATGAAGTCACTGGGCCGAAGCTATGCCTGGTGGCCCGGTATGGACCAAGACATTTCAAACTGGGTTTCAGGTTGCCATCCCTATCAGGAGTCTAGGTCTGTGGCTGCCAAGCTCCCAGTCAAAACTGGGAACAGCCGAACACTCCCTGGTCCCGGGTCCACATGGACCTAGCAGGCTCCTTTAAAGGCCATACCTTCCTAGTGGTATCAATGCCTTTTCTAAATGACTGAATAGAGCTGAGTGTTTACTGGCCAGATGCCCTTCCTGTCACCACACAGAGTTTGCAGCATATATATTTTTATTTCTGCCCTAGGAGAGAAACATCTGCCACTACCTATGATGAAACTCTCAACCTTTCGAGTGAGGGGAGGGTTCACCATTAGGCCACCAGGCTACTCAGATGCTACCTCTTCCAAGCAATGCAGACAAATTTGGTGAGACTTGATTTGATAAAAAAGATTAGCTTACCATTATTAGATGGAAATGTTAAGTAAACAGTACAGACTTTATTTATATGTTCAAGTTCAAATGTTCAATAAACATTTATATGTTCTTTATTCCCAAATGTATAAAAAACAGGATTGCAGGTGCCTTTCCCAAGGTTTTCCATTTCGGTGTTTTGGGACTAAAGATCCCAGAATTCTCAACCAGGAATTGGAGCCAAGTAGAAAATGGCTGGATGCAGACTTTTGTTGATCACCATATAGGCTAGATATTGTGACTTGTTTAAAATTAAGAGAAATGATTCTACATAAATATTGACTTTTTGGAGTTGCATTTAAGTTCATCAGCAACCAAACAATGTTTGTCTAAAGAGAAAAAACACTCTGGATTGTAATTGATAGATCTAGTTTCCTAGTAAGTGCAAACTTATGTTTAGGGAGAGCAAACATAACAGGTAGGATATGAATTTCCATAGGTAAAGAATAAAGTTTGAAATGTCTGCCCACAGTTTCTTAAAGGACAACCAACACATCCCATTTGAATGATTGAAGTTCTATGTGTGATGATATTTATTAGATCAAAGTAACCATCACACTGTGCTGTTAAACTGGGAGAGTACAGTCCAATTATCTGCCTGGATCTGGGGAGCATCACTCTTCTGACTGGGATTTCATTTGGAAAAATAGGGGGCAACATAGATGCATAAACATTCTATTTTGTGATTTATCATTAGATATACTGATGCCAATAAATTTATCTAACCAATGACAAGCCAAATTTGCAAGGGTTTTTTATTTCCTAACCAGTCCTTGATGTTGATGATTTTCAAATCTAGTGTACTAGGACAGCATTTAGAGTAAAATGCTGTTCTAGTACAGTACAGACATATTTTGGAGGTTTAGAAGCAATGATTTACAGAAAGCTAATGTGTACATCTGTAAAGTACTAATAGTTCAAAATAATTCTGTATGTTTTGTGGAAATCATTGGTGCCAATTATTGTTTTATTTTTAAAAAACTGTCAAAAATGAATTAAGGGGGAAATGACATGTATATTAATGTTCTGAATATTTTTATTTTATATCATTTTCAAATGCAAAATAGCTGAGTGGCATTTAGTATTATTAAATGAAAAATGTTCTTTTATTAAAATAGTAAACCTAATTTATTTGTTAAAATCTTTGAATATAGGCATACTCCAGTCAAGTCTCAGCCAGCTTAGATAGGACAGTTATGAACATCCTGTTCCAGTGGTGGGTTGTCATTTTTTTTTACTACCAGTTCAGCCACGCTGCTGCACATACACAATGTTTCTGTGCATGCGCAGAAGCTTCTGGGCATGCACAGAAGCATCCGGGCAAGTAGGCAGAGCCTCCAGCCACTGCTACTACTGGTTCAGCCAATCCGGGCCAAACCGGCAGCAACCTATCTCTGTCCTGTTCCCCTGAAAATTAAATTATGGTAGTTTGATTATAGGATCCAAAGTCCCACACAGTGACATCCTTAAGGATTGTTTACAACTGGCAAGATGGCAGATAGACCTTGACATTTTTGAACATCCTTTATGGATACCACTGATCCCACATATTTTGGGGAAGACTAATCTATAGGATAATGTATTACAATTTTGCAATGCTTGTTTGTAAGCTTCTTCTGGCGAAGGACTGCATTTATTTAAATAGAAAAAAAAAATTTTCTTTCCCAAAATCTATTGTGGTAACAAAAACACTGTTAAATTATCCATTATTCCATAGGTTTCAAAATGTTCTATTTTTATTTTATTTCATACAGGTTTTTTTTCTATTTAAATCATCACCAAATATCATTAGGAAATAAGCTAATGGTACATACAGTGCACAAACAGAAGGGCCAAAGGAAGCCTTGAAAAAATAAAGCAAATGACTGAGATATATAATGTATTGAGCTCAAATATATAATATTTACATGTTCTTTTATCTTTCTTTGTCTCATTTTATGCATTTTCCCTCAAGATGGTAAATTTGAAATGGGGGCGGGGGATAAAAGTTATCAAAAGCTGTCGTATTAGTGAAGGTTTATCAAGAGATTACAATATTTCTTTGAAGATCAATAAGAACAAACCAAGATATTTCCTGATGAAATCACAAGCACACATATTTTTGTAGGGTAGAAGAAGCTAAGGTTCTTTTTCAGCTGAAGAATGTACCTCTCTTAAAAAGATTCTCCTCATTAAAAAAATAATTTCTATTTCCTACTCAGTCATTTTAAAAATGAAATTACCACAAAGAAACAGCAGTGTCCTTTTGCATCTATTTTCAATATTTTATACATATTGAGACTTTTTGAATGTTACCAGCTAAAATGATTTTACAATTATTCTACTTTTTTCTTGACTCTTTTTTTCTGAAGCATAGCCAACGGATATCGATCAAGAAATGTTCTGCTATTGCAAGATTAATTACAACACAGGGATGCATTGATCTTGTAAGAGAAAATGCAGTTGGAAACTGATGCTTCATTTCATCCATTAAACAAAGCTCAAAGATCTTTATATTCTGCCAGGTAAGCATTGTCTAAAGTCATGAATATGAATGGGTGAAGATGAATGACTGTCTTCTTAGCACAAATCAACACCACAACAGCATCATAAGTAAGGTGATCAGATTTTCAGATTGGTAAAGAGGAACACCTTTGACCAGGGGCGGTGGGGAGCAACAAAAATTTTCATACAACGCAAAATAGTATTGTAATTTTTTTTATTTCAACATAACTACAATTTACAAATATAAATTGTAATTGTTGCCAAACATCAAAATTTTGATCATGTGACCATGAGGATGCTGCAATGGTCGCTAAGTGTGAAAATGGTTGCTAAGGGTGAAAAATGGCCATCAGTCACTTTTTTCAATGCCATTGTAACTTTGGTCACTAAACCCATTATACCACCTTTCTTGCCACAGTTCTTAAGTGAATAACTGCAGCTGATAAGTTAGTAACATAAGTGAATCTGGTTTCCCCATTTGATTTTGTCAAAAGGTCACACAAGGTGATTACATGACCCCAGGACACTGAAACCATCATAAATATGAATCTGTTGCCAAACATCAAAATTTTGATCACGTGCCCATGAGGATGCTGCAATGGTCGCTAAGTGTGAAAATGGTCGCTAAGTGTGAAAAATGGTAATCAGTCACTTTTTTCAATGCCATTGTAACTTTGGTCACTAAATGAACTGTTTGAAAGCTAAGGCTAGCTTGCATTATAATGCCTTATGCTAGCTTACATTTTCAAGAGAGAGAAGCTAAACTCCTTATTAGAATTGAAATAGAAATGAATAGAGTAGAGTAGAGTAGAGTAGAAAAGAATAGAATAGAATAGAATAGAATAGAATAGAACAGAACAGAATAGAATAGTTTATTAGCCAAGTATGATTGGACACACAAAGAATTTGTCTTTGGTGAATATGCTCTCAGTATACATAAAGAAAAATAAAATAGAATACATTCATCATAAGCTACAACACTTAGTGATAGTCATAGGTTACTAATAAGCAATCAAATTATACTAGGAAACAAACTATTGGATTTTTAAATTATTGGATTTTCTTTCAAAGAAACTCAGTATGTGCTTCCTGATTATTAAAAGTGCAAATTCAGTGTCAATGACTCCTGACTATTTAAAAAAAGATTCCACACAGAATAAAATTATTTTAAAAAATCCTATGCACAATAAATAAAATATTATTTTAAAATACATTACAAAAATAAAAGAAAAAAACCCGGCTCACTTACCAGCAGGCAGGCACTCCAAGTCAATCCAGAATGATGTAGATGTTAATACAAAGAACTGAGCAAATTAAAATGGTGAAATTAGTCCCAGGGAAATATTTTTCAAAGAAACCTTGCCACCATTTTCATAGTGAACTCTAATTGATAAAAGCTGGCAAGATTGTACTTAAAGCAATAGAATATGTATTTTGATTTCTTTTGAGTTTGACAATATAATACGTTACCAAAATTATAAATAATCTTATTTTTAGATGCATTTTTTTGCCATCTCTGTTATTTATTTTTAAATGGACTTGCTTCCAATTTGTGACTTCTGGCAAACTGCAGTTTTCTTGGCAAGCGATCTAGCTTGCCATTGCTTTCATCATAGGTCTGAGAAAGTTTCTTTCTTTCTTTCTTTCTTTTCTCTTCCTTCCCCCCCCCTGATTTGTTTCCCTCTCTTTGCTCTCTCTCATTCTCTCCCTTCAGCTCTCTTTCATTTCTTTCTCCCTCTCCCCCTTCTCCCTCTAATTTGTTTGTTGTCTATTTTCCCTGTCTCCCATTCTCTCCTTCCAGCTCTCTTTTATTTCTCTCTCTCTCTCTCTCTTTCTCCCTTTTTCTCTTTCATCTCTTTCTTGCATATGCAAGCAAAATACCCTCCTGGACTGGGAACACGGTGGTGGAGACAGTGACTCCTTCCGCTGCCGCCACTGAGAAGTGAGTAGCTGGCTGCGCTGTGCAGGAGACTCCTCAGCACCAGACTCAGGTCGGTCCCCTTCATGTTGACTCGTGAAAGAGCCGGAGCAGCTGTCTCTGGATGCAGAGAGGGAAGAGTTCCAGAGCCCTGCGCAAAGAGAGCCCTGTGCAGTGCAGGAGAACTGGAGCTCTTCTCTCCTTGCACCCAACCAACTGCTGCTGCTGCTCCCCATTCCCCTCCTTCCTGAGCCAAAACGAAGGGGACCATGGCTCACACTGACCTGAGTCTGGTGCTGAGGAGTCTCCTGCACAGCATGGCTGCCCTGTGCTGCATACCCAGTTACTCACCTCATTGCACAGTGGTGACAGCAGGAGAATCGTTGTCCCCTCCGCCTTGATCCTGGCCCAGGAGAGTATTTTCCTTGTGCGCACGTGCGCAAGAGATGAGCATGAGAAAAGGGCTGGAGCTCTTCCCGACATTGAGTTGCCTGCGAAGGATGCGGAATCGCAAAAGCAGGCGAGAGGCTCCTGCCTTCTCGGGGCGGAGAGCAGATTGTGTGATTTGGGTCAGCAGGGAGCTGCAGGAGAGGGGCCAAAGCCTATTAAGACTGTTACCCATGCTAAGCATGGGTAACAGTCTTAATAGGGAATCTCAGCATACACCCATCCCATGTTCCTTTATTTTATTTTATTTTCCCCGCCTTGGTTTACGCCTCAGAAATGGTACCTCTTGACTTCCATAGCTCTGTCCATCAACCTCCATCACTCGGAGCGAGCTACTTTCCCAGCATCCTCTGTGCTGCGCACGTCTCTCTTTTCCCCCTCCTCACCTCCATTCCGGCTCCTACTTTCCACCCCCCCACACACACCTACCTCGCCTTCCGCTGTGCAGGGAACCCAAGCTGCTCCTTCCCTTTGGGCCAGCTTCTCATCAGCCTCTCCGCGGGAGGCTCTTCGGCGACCCCTGTGAAAAGGTCATTCGACCCCAAAAGGGGTAGCAACCCACAGGTTGAGAACCGCTGTTCTAATGGAACTTGTTTGCTTAGGGTACTAAAGAAAATATGGCACAAGAATGGAATATTTTGAGCATCTGTTCTATTTCTTTAAATGTTTTAAGTCCTGCCTGGAAAATATTGACAGTTTCAATAGTTGTCAGCATTCCTATTGGCAAAGCATTGATGTGCTCCTTGTCTAATAATTAATGTTAATGAGAGCACCAAATGTTAAGCATGACAACAAAGGAATTGTTAATGAGATTCATCTGTATGTGTTTGTTTAACCCTTTTCTAAAATAATAGGCAGTGAACGTACTGTGACTTGACCAACCTCAGTTGGTCATTATGTGGAAAATGTCCCATGAGAAATTTGACCTGGTTTTTTAAAAAAGAGATCTCTCTTAGTTCATTTAAGATGATCAGTTAAGATGGGATATTTGAAAAAGTTTCGAGGTTAGTTTAATTAAATATACTAACATTCTGTGCCTGAAGAACACTGACAAATGTCCAGTCGTAATGTTTGGCTGCTTAATTGGAATTATGTAAATAAAAAGATCTTAGAAAAAACCTTCTGTGTGATTTTTAACTGCTATTGGATTGAGCAGATGGCTCAATGAACCTCATAAAATGGGATTAGTACAATTGCATTGTTAGATAATATTCACTTTGACATGTACTCAGCAAAGACATTTGACAGTATTACTCAAGAGATGATAAAGATATCAAAAACAACTAGATGAATTTGTAAATGGCTACATCAAAAAAAGTCTGTTTTCAGATTCATTAATAATTGTAGTAAAATATTTTGATAAATGGCTAGTGTGTTTCAATTGATAATTACATAAATAAACTGGTTTAGCAGCTGAGCAAATGTAAGAATAGTAAAAATTAAGCAATTCCAGCATTAGTACCCATGACCAGTGATGGGTTCCTACAGGTTTGGACCAGTTTGGCTGAACCGGTAGTGGTTTGCCAGCCTGGGTCGCCAGAACTGGGAGCAACCCAGGCCTGCCACGGTTCCCCAGTTGACAAGCATGTTTTCCCCCCCTTTTTTAATGTTCTGTGCATGCACAGACCTATTTATGGGCAACTGCACACTCGCACAGAGTGTGCATGAGGCACAGATGTGAGTGAAGCAAGTGCATACATGCAAAATTGCACACACACTGAGCTGGCAGTAATGCCGGCTGCAACCCACTCCTGCCCATGATTGCACTTAATAACATTTTAATTTAGTTGGATATTTTATTTTAGTTGGATCAAAGGGGCTGAAATCCTCAGGTATTTAATTGTGCACTGTAATAATGAAATTTGAATTTTCTATATTTTCAGTTGTTTGAATAGTATATATTAAGCACTTTGTAGAATTGCCTATTTGAAAATATAAATAAATAGTTAAGCCTTACTACATTTAGTAGACATAGTTGTGGTGTACCATATACTACTATATGTATATATGTCAGACAATTCCCCCAGTTCTTTATATAAGTGTAGTATTCCAATATATCTACTCAGATTATAACTCCTAAAATTCCCAGCTAGCACAAAGTGGGTATTCTAATTTTTTTTTCTCAAATTAGTTCAAATTCTGCTTACTTCATTAATATATCCATATAGTTTTCTTGGGACAGGGATAAAAATATTTTACTACTGTATCCAGTCTAATGTAAGGTACAGGTCTGAGATTTTCTGGTGATCAAATAATATTTAGATGAACCCTGCATAGCTCTTTCAAGAACCAGGATAAAGTAGGTGCTGCCATCTGCTGTGACAATTGAGAATTATGAGAGGGCTTTATTTTTATTTGTGAGTATAAACAACTTCATGGCTCAAAGAAGCCACAACAAATTTAATTGTTTTCATTAGGTCTACTTTAGTTACAGTAAGTTGAAAACCAACCCAATGTTTTCTTGAGTGTTTAAGTGTTATGCAGTTTCCAGTTTTATACTGTAGTTATAGGGGGCGGGAGGGAGGTGTCATACCTAGAACTGATTTACTTAAATCAATAGAATATAATAACTCTATGGTGTAAAGCTGAAGCAAAAGATGGAACTAATCAAGGAGCGAACATACCTAGAACTAAGAGGAAATTTCCTGACAGAACAAGTGGAACAACTTGTCTCCAGAGGTTGTGAGTGATCCAACAGTGGAGATTGGACAGCCATTTGTCTGAAACGGTGTAGTGTTTCCTGCCTGAGCATGGGAGTTTGACTAAAAGACCTTCAAGGCTCTTTCCAATTCTATTATTCTGTTATTCATATCTCTGATTCAAGAAGCCCATGAGGCTTCACAACATACCTCCATGTCTACCTTTGTGGCAGAAACTTGATTGTTCTTAGTGTTACCAACTCTGTTCCAGGGGAATGTTTCTCCTAATATTCCCCCTTAACCCCATGTATAAAAGAAAAGGCATTCATGAACTGGACTGCCTTTCAGGTGATTAAAAGATTAATACAAGACTTTAATAATTTCTGTATTGCAATCTTCTGATCTGGTAGGTTGGACATGTGACTAGAGGTTTCAGCCTCTAATCACAATCTTTGCATTTTCAAGAAATAACCATTTTCCCAAACATACAGTATATTATGTCTTGATTATTCCTGGATTTCCTGCTTCCTGCAGATTATAGTAAATTAATTCTGAGGTGCTAGGGAGATAGTCTTTTCTGCTTCAGTCCACAGCTTCTTTCTCCATTTCCTTCTCCAATTTTGCCCTTGTCTTTGTAAGAACTCCTAGAATAGGGAGAGGTGCTATTATAGGTCTCAGTGTGAATAAGACAGAAGCGTCGTTTTGTGAATAGTAAATCTGCAGTCTGCACCACAGGATATTTACTGGGTACTGAATTCTTCAGTAAATGAATGACATCCACAAGGACATACATCAGTATTAATACTTAATAAGATCAACTTTAGCAAAGCTTGAATCTAGTCCAATACATAGGTGGGCTGCTGGAGGTTTGCAGGGGTTCGGGAGAACCTCTAGTTAAGATTCTGTGCAGTTCGGAGAACCCCCAAATCGCACTCCTGACTGGCCCTGCCCACCCCACCCCTCTCCTCCCAGGAGTCGCCACATGGCCCGATTTGGATGCAGGTAAGTGCAGGGCGCATGCGGAGGCTCGGGGAGGGCAAAAAACAGACCTACTGGAAATTCAGGAAGGCCAGAAATAGGCCTGTTTCTGGCCTCCAAAGCCTGAGGAGGTCATTTTTGCCCTCCCAGAGGCTCAAAGAAAACCTCTGGAGTCCAGGGAAAGCAACTCCCCATGCTGCAGGAGGCTGATTAGGCCATGCCCATCATAGCCATGCCCACCCAGCAACCGGGCAGAGAACCCCTTGCTAAAAAATTTGAAGCCCATCCCTGGCCCAATATTCTCAAATCATTCCAAGAGACCAGCAGCCAAGCTTATATATGTTTGAGTTATGATTGACTGATTATTTGCCATCAAGTTGGTGTTGACTTAGCAACACACTTTTATGAATGTCTGCCTCTAATCTGCTTTTTCAGGCCTTCGGATAAGTGCACATATTTCTGCAACTGAATCAATTCACTTTGCTGTTGGTCATCCTATTCTTTACTTTCATCTTTTTCCAACATTAGAGCCTTTTTTAACGTGCTGGGTCTTCATATAAGTAGAATAGTTTCAGTCTGGTCAATTATGCTTGAAGGGAAAATTCTTGGTTTTCTGCAATGATCTATTGGTTTGTTTTCTTTGCTGTCCATGGTATCCTAGAGAATACCTTCATGCTTTACATTTATCCTTAGCATCTTTTTATTCATAGCAGTTAACCTGGGTTTGTCAGATATCTGCTCTTTAAAATAGATCTATGCAATTCATATATTTGGACTTTTCTGCTTGTGTTCACATTATATATATAATGTGTATGTATACCAATGTCTACCCTAAGCATGGAAAGAGATGAAGACCTTGAAGTTAATCTATGCATATTTAAGTATACTTAATGTATCTGCCTATTTATATATACCAATGGGCTCCAAAATCCAAGAGGGCCAATATAACTACACACATGGCTAGGCAACACATATACACAAGTATTCCAAGGCTAGTATTCTCTGCTCACTAATCCACTTTTTCCAACTTCTACTACCTTACTGCTTTCTCCAACTCCTATTTCTTATGAGTCCTATTGCTGGAGAACAGTATCTCTTTTTATCTGCTTTAAGCTGCTTCAGGTTGCTTTACAAACAAACGTGGCTCCTGCCTCCTCTCTGATCAGCTTTTATGATCTCTGTAGGGAGAGGTCTTAAAGAGACAAGGGTAATAGCAGCATGTGCTGGCCATTTTGTATGCAACCTGTGCTCTCATAGTGTCTAACCATTCAGGTTCAAGTGAATTAATTCCCAATTAAAATAATTATGGCATCTCTGATTTGAAGCATGAGAAATGTTTTGGCTAGAAGTTTACCCAAGTTCTTTTTGCACACAAGCTACTGTGTTACTCTTGTGCAATTTTCATTTTCTGAGATGAAAATGGCTGCAACTGCCATCCATATGCCATGAAATTTATCTGCCACATTTTTATTATGCTATTCACGAAAATAGATTTTCTTTCTTTGGCAGTTATATATTAACTCAGTCTTTTTTTGTATTCACAGATTAATCCTGTTTGTAGAAAAGATTTTGCAATATAAAAGACCAATAGTTAATATTTACTCAAATGTGACTTTTACTTGGAACAAAACAAAACAAAAATTGTTCTCTTCATATGTATAGCAATATATATTTATAAACTGGCAGATCTATAGACAGAACAAATGCACATTTGTCTTTTCACAATTCAAACTGCACTTTCTGTTGGTTTTTTTAAAGAAAAACAAGTATGAATGTGTTTATATGTATACTGTGTTTTTTAATTATGATGCAAAAAACGAAGAAGCAACTTGTAACTTCTAACACACTTTTATGCTCCCCAAACCATGTTTGATTTTGTGTGTGTACTAAAAATAGCATTAGAAATAGAGTGGCAGAGTTTGAATAGGCAACTGTTTATATGCAATGAACAATTTTATATGTCCTGTAACAGATTTGGATAAAAAAAGTATCCTTGCATGACATTCAGTTCTTTAGGGATAGGATCATGCAGTTTCCTTAACAATACAAAAATTGTTTGCAATTGCCTTCCTTGATGTTTTTCAACTTTCTAGTCAGTTTTATACCCTTGTAAATATAGCCAAACCAGATCTTGCTTAGCTTTGATGTCCAGATAAAGTTGGTTACCTGCCCCCATATGCTGAAACTATCATAGTTTCACAAATGACTCACCCAATCTCTTCTTTACAAATTACACACACTCACATACAAATTGTGTCCCTGCTGACATGCAGGATATGTCAGTTTATTATTAAATTTATACTCTGTCTTTATTTGCATCAGTGTCCTCATATGCCATGGTTCTTGAACTTCCAGAAAAAGTCAAGTGTTGTAAGAGGTCTGAACACTGGAAATCTTACCTTGCTGTTTTCTAAAAATGAGCTAAAAAGCTCAAATAATTTAACTAATTCATTGTAACCTAGTATGTTCATATAATAGACAGCCCCATTTTTAGTTACCTCCTGAGATAAATATATATTTAAGAGTTAATTATTGCCTTTACAGCCCTAAAAGTTATAAGGCTGTTAAATAATCCTCCTCAGTTCCAGTCAACATTTGGAAAGCTGCAGATTTCACATCCTGTTGGAGACTTGCTATCTAAAGGAGCTAATACTCACATATGAATCACAGTCAGCCTTTTCTCCTGTGATTCCATCCTTATTCATTATCCATTCTTTGTTATCCTTATCCTACATTTCTTAAAATGGGAATAATTTTTAATAGATGCCAATTGTGGTATGTTAAAATTTTATGGTTTTATCTTAGGAAAGAAAATTTATATTTAATTCTGCTGCAGAATCACAAACATGATGCCATAAAAACATCTGGTTTTGTTCCACGGTACTTTGAAATGGCCATTTTGATTCCCAGGGTCAGATAATTTAATGACACCATCAACTGCATTTGCAAACTGGACTGTGAAGCTTGGTTAGTGTAAACCTTAGATTGCTTTTTCTTCCTTAGCTTCCTGGGTAAATTCATCTCAATTCATAATTTAGTGCTAAGCTAAAGTTTCCAACTGCCGTGCAGTGGTTTTTGTGAGACGCCTTCCACCATAATAGGAGAGGACAGCCAGCCTGGAGACAGCAATCATTTCTAGATCCACAAGGCAGAAAGTAAATAGCTCAGAGAAGGGGTGTGGGCGTTGGGAGAAGGCATGGGACGGGCTCCAAGCAGCGGCTGCTCAGATTTGCCAGAGAGGGAGGGAGGGAGATATTATATATATATATATATATATATATATATATATATATATATATATATATATATATATATATATATATATATATGTATGTATGTACACACACACACACACACTTGGTGGGCAGACTTAGCACTTTGTTAAGTTTGTTTCTCTGTGTGTTGTGCATAATATATACATGTCTCCATGGATGCAATTGTGCAAGCATTTTTTTTCCTCTTTAAAAGAATTTTTGGATTTCTCCTCACCAAACCTTTGAGACTGAAAGAGTTAGAGTTGAAATATAAAGAGATTGTCAATTGCTATACTGTTAGATTGGTAGGCAATTATGGACTATCTTGATCATATCCTCCTTAGAAAGAATATGCTACTGTATGGTTGAGAAAAAGACCAACTTCATTTCATGGAAACCAAACAAAGTTTATATGGAGGGTTTCTTTCTACGATGGGCTTCTTGGGTCAACAGTGAATATCAATTATCAAAAATGTAGGTAAAAAGTTAAGCAGGCAATAGGCAATTACAAAAAGGGAAGCCAACTTTCTGAATTCTGTTTCTTTGACTTAGTGACTTATAAATAGTAACTAATGTTCTGAAAATGTGACCTAAATTTCTATATATTTTAAATAGCTGTAAAGCTATGCTGAAAAAGTTGTTCTCAAGGTATTGTGATAAATTCAATAAAAAGGAAATTCTTGATGAACTTAAGGAGGAATGAGAGTATTGGATAGTAAATGGACAAATAAAATTACCAATCAAAGAGAATATTTGCACCTCAGGGTTAAAATGAGATGTTATCTCTTCCTCTTTCCTCTTCCTCTCTTCTCTCTCTGTCTCTCTCATCCTCTTTCTCTTTGTCTCTCTTTTCTTTCTCTCTTTCTTTTCCATTCTTCTGTCACTTTTTCTCTCCTTCTCCCTTCTCTCTCCTCTTTGTCTCTTTCTGTCTCATCCTTTCTCTTTGTCTCTCTTTCTCTCTCCTTCTTTCCCACTCTTCTGTCACTTTCTCTCTCCTTCTCTGTCTCTTTCTGTCTCTCTTCCTTCTTTTTTCTTCCTCTCTTCCTCTCTCCTACTCTTTTATCCCTTTCTCTCTACCGCCCAACCTGTCCTCATACTTATCTTCAACTGATCATGTTTGCAATAATTTACCTTCTTTTCTAAATAGGCACAGTTCCTTTACCAGATCCCTCGCTCACTCAAACACACACACACACACACTCATGCACAAAACGATTTTTCTCCATTCCAATTCAGATCCTATAAATCAATTGCTCTGTGAAACATCTGTGAAAAAAATTCAGGTGGTCAGATATGAAAATGTGCCGCTCAAACACTATACTTTTCCGCACACACTGAAAAAAATTAGAGGGAACATTGCCTAGCATAGATAATACATACAACACCAGTACTTGCCACAGACTAGAGTCATTTCAAGACAATGAATGTTGAGACCACATGAAAATATAGAATATATGGCTTTGGGCTTCAGTATACTACCATATCAAAAATTACATTCCCAGCACATGGTTGTAGGCAATAGATATTTAAATGGTATTCCACAAAGTTCTGCCATGCAATAGCATCACCTGTCTTGATGCACAATAAGGCCATCAGTGGACAAGTTTTTCACATGAGGGTCAGAGTTAGTAGGGTGTAATCACTTTGGAAAGCATCTCCCTTCTTGGAAAGGAAGGGAAGCAATAAAGCTTCCTCTTCCTCCTATCAATTTGTCTATATGGATATATTAGGAAAGCTGAGGTGGGAGTGGTAGAGATTTCAGCTCAATTAATTCCAAAGGTACCACCACAAGAAATGCCAGCAGAAGCCATTTTTGAAATTTTCAATAAGGAATACTTTGCATGCAATGAAAAAAAAAGTACATGATGTGTTTATTACTTCATGGACTTAAACATGTTCTATCTCTAAGATAACACTGACCAGACTCACTCATTATATATTTGTGCCTAAGGGAGATGTATGAACTTAGCTATTTTAAGAAGCCATCATTTAACTAACTATAGCTTAGCATCTACTTTATCTAAAAGAGGGCAAAGTAAAAAAGATCAGCATGAGATTGTTAAGCCAAATTGCATCCACACATTTCATTTATTTACTGAAAGACATCACTGAGAGTCAAAGATTGCTTCTTACATCCAAAGATATAGAATGATCAATAATTGCTATTGTGAATCAGTCTGTTCTGAAGTATGGTATATACTTGAGCTTTGTATAGAAATGTTTGAGCTAATCATTACCTTTTGCATTTAATGGCCTTGTCATTATTTAGCTATGCAATATATATAATTTGTGCTACTTTGCTAGCTAATGGCTCTAATGGTGGAATTATTTCATAAAGGTCATACAATATTCAGTGTTCCTTACTATTTGCTTGTGTTACAAAAATCGCACAGATATTCTTTGAAAAACTAGTGATACTATTTCGGATTTTCAAAGTAACAGGAAATTGGATAACCAATGAGATTTTAATATCTAATGATTGGCTTACTACATTTATTTAGACCTGAATGTTAAAACAGCATGAGTTGTTTTTATCTGGGAAAATGTTCTTTTTACTGTATAAAGGCTGAAAGAGCAATCACAAAAAAACTAATCAGTTTTTAATTATTTGAGTGTTGTTGATTTTATAGGTATGGATGCAGTGCATCATAGTTCCAAGAACATCCAGTGTGTTACCCAAAGCTTCTGGTTCAGTGTAGCAGCTGGTGTTGTGAATCAGGCCGTCACCCATTAGAGAACGGCTACTTCACAACACCAGGGTTGCTCTGTACCACAGACTACTGCACATGGAATTCATCAGGAAAAGGAAAAAAGAAATTGCTGCATGCAAAGCAAAAGAGTAAAGCTGCATGGATCTCATTTTATGAAGAAGTCTTCTTCATCTGTAATTAAAAACAAAGCTAACTCTACAGGTCTTTGAAAAGAATGTTTTCATCATCTGTAGCAGCATTTCAGATACAAAGGCACATATATTCATTCATTCATTCATTCTTCATGTCCTGAGCTAAGCACATTGGGCTATCCACAGTTCCTAACCTGCACAACTAAACAATGTTCAGACTTGCATAAATCTTTTTGGCTTTGAATCCAAATTACCATATAGCCTGCACTGACATTTTTGTTGCAGATATTTCTCTGTTGGCATATAATATATTGTAACAGAGTCATGAATGTAAGCTTTTCTAATATTCTTGCTTCACCAACATGCTTGCTATTGTTGACTGATATGCTAGTTCACTGGAATAATTCCATTGCCTAATGTCACTGAAATGGGCAGAGGACCTCATATTTATAACAAGGAAAGGCTGATCGATAGTAATGGAAACCTGGAGAATAGCTATCTCAGCTGCCCTGATTGTTCCTAGCCACTAAACCTTTCATTGTACCAGTCTGAGATAGTAGTTCTCGTGCAAGAATCTCCATCTTTCAGATTCCTTGGGTGAGCATGGCTAATCTCTACTCGAAGTGGGCACAAGCGAACCGGTAGTAAAACCGGGAGCAACCCACCTCTGAAACACGTGTTTGTGTGTGCATGTATTACACACACAAACACACACACACTTTATATGTGGTCGCAAACACATGCTCAGGTGACGATCAAACACAGCTGCAGCTGATTTCCGCTTCCCTACCTTAGAGAAAGTCCTGATCTGCTGAAGAAACTTGTCTGCTATTCCACGTGTTAAAGTTACCCTTTAATCTTGTTCTCGTAACTTTCTCCTCAGCCAAGCAGCGTCTCTTTCCCTTTCCTACCTCCCCGGGAGACCCATACGCCACAGAAGCCTTGATCGCAGCTTTTTTGTTAGTGTTGTTTTCCATGCGTGGCGAGGGTTGGGAACAGAGACAAGCAAACTCTGCAGTTGGAAATTCCAGCATCTTGGAATCCATGATCTCTTCCCCCCCCCCGCCTCCCCTCCTCTCAGTCCTCCGGGAACTGCAGAGAGCAACAGCTCTCTGCCTCAACAGGCCAGCTACAGAAAGGCTCCAGCGCTCAGCTTTGGAGCATGGAAGGAGGGTGTGTGTTGGGCTGCTTCTTCTCACCGGGGCTTCCTTGTAGAGAGGAAGGCAGGAGGAGCATGGCAGAAGCCAGCCAGCCCAGCCCAAGCCCTGCAGTCCTCCTACCCAGATTGTGGGAGAGCCGGGCCCCTAAGGCGGCCAAGAGGAGGAGCTATCAGGGTTATTAAAGGATTTTACATTTTACTATTACACTGTGAGTTCTATGGCATAATTAACCATTTTTGTGCTTATTTTTTTTAAAAAATTATATATAGTTGGAGTAATAAAATAATATAAAGTGTTTATATTTTACTGAAATAGCCCACTAGGGGGAGCTATACCACGTGGTAATGGCGGAGGGAAAGAATATGTAAATGCTTGAGAGGAGAACAATGAATTGTAAAAGGAGTGGCTATGAATTGAGCGGGAAAAATGTGATTGCTTGATTGGCCAGAAGGATGCCAAGGGCTAATTGGTTAAAAATTGTATTTCCAAATAAGGTAAAAGATAGGGTAATTATTGTCTCTGATTGGTCTGTAACCACCCTCGTCAGGCTAGCTGACCAGGAGTAGGAGGAGTTAGGGAGGGTATAACTACTGTTTCACTTTCGAATTTGGTGTGGCTCTCCTTTGTGACTCAGGTGAAGTCAGGGTGAGACCCACCAACGCTTTGCAAACCATTTTCAAATTAACTCTGATATTTGGATAATAAAAAAAGGAACTTTATTTTTCTACCCCGAACCTCGTCTCTAGAATTCTTTTAAAATTCTACAAACAAATTGGGGGCTCGTCCGGGATTCAATCTCTTGCTGGGCTCTAGGGGGTCTCCCTTGGGTGCACCCCTCTCCGAATTTGAGAGGAGGGGGAACTACCTAGAGAACTGCGGAGCTCTTGGAAGCCCGTAAAAATTGTGCGATAGACGAGTAGTAGGGGGAGTTGAATAAAGGGAAAGAGGTTGAATAAAGAGGAAAAGACGGCTTGGAGATCGACCGGGAAACATCTGTGCACAGAACCCTGAGTGAGTACCTGGTAAAAGGCACCAGAACACGACCCAGGGCGGTCACGGTTAGAGTTGTGTGGTGAGAATCAACAACGGGGGCTGGGAAGAAGTCCTTTTGAGGGGTCCTGGGGGACCTGCAGGACGGAGTGAGTGAAGGGGATATTGTTGAATGTCCGGGGACGGTGACGTGTGAGTTTGGAAGGGTTGTTGAGAGGGACACTGGAGCACATACTCAAGGGAAGGCTACCTACCCATAAGAGAGATGGGGGGTAATACAAAGTCGACTGAGTCAGGGAAAAAGTGTGTTAAAAGGATCCAGAAAAACCCCAAACTGAAAATCAACCCGAATGGCCCTTTGGGCAGAATATTGGCTGGATGGGGATCCCCGCCCTATAACCGGGAGATTTTGAGGTTGGGGTTGAACAAAGAAGATATGGTTAATTTATGTTGTTTTATATAGTGGAAAGATAATAATGTTGAGTGGCCACAAGATGGCGCTGTAAAATTACTTTCAATGCTGTAATCTGTATGATTACGTGAAACAAAAGGGAGGTTTGTAGGGGAAATGAGCTAGCAAACGTGAGGAAAGATTTAACAAGGCAGATGGAGGAAGAGGAACTAATTAGACAGCCTCCTTTGGATTCCACACAAGAAGGAGAACAAATTAAGCAATTCCCTTTAAGGGAAACCCCGAACGGAAATGATCCCAATGGGATTCCGATCATAACATATGTACATGAACCCTTGCGATCATCCGAAGTACGGGCATTTAAGAAAGAAATGAAAAGTTTTGTTGAAGATCCCCTGACCGTAAGCGATCAGTTGGATGCCCTATTAGGACCTAACGTTTACACCTGGGATGAAATGCAAAATATAATGAGAACTTTGTTTAGCCCAGAGGAAAGAAATTTAATTAGGACAGCTGCAATGGCAATTTGGGAAAGGGAGAATCCGGGAGTACAAGGAAATCAAATCAGAGGGGACATTAAATACCCATTGGTGAGACCAAATTGGAATAATAATGATGCAGAGGGAAGACAGAATATGATGGATTTGAGATCAATAATCATAAAAGGAATGAAAGAAGCTATTCCACAAGCACAAAACATGACCAAAGCAGTAAATATAAATAAAGGGAAGGATGAGGACCCGGCAACATATTTGCAGCGTCTTAAGGACGGAATGCGTAAATATGCTGGGGTGGATCCGGACAATGCTCTAAATATCCAATTGGTGAAAATCCAGTTTGTTACCAAAGCCTGGCCGGATATTGCTAAGAAGTTACAAAAGAGAGAGAATTGGACCACAGAAGCTATGAAGGTTCTGTTAAGAGAAGCACAAAAGGTTTATGTAAACAGGGAGGAGGAGGTAGTGTCCTGAGAACACCCCTCCAGTGTATGTTGAAGAATTTTAAGAAGGCATATAATGGGGATTATGGGGACCCCCCAGCAACCCAGGCTAATTTAAAAATATTTTGTGAGTCAGAATGGCCCACTTTTGGTGTAGGATGGCCCCCAGAGGGAACTCTGGATCCTAGGGTTATAAGCTTAGTCCATCAAGTTGTAACAAACTCAGGAACTGGCCACCATCAGGTGAACTGAAGAGAAGTTCTACCTGAGTTTCTTCCCCAAAGCGATTAAGAAGTCCACAGGGACATGTTAGAAAGCTGTTAATAGTTGTCTTTTAAAAGTAAAGCAGAGCTCGAGCCCCGCCCAGATGCAAATGATGTGTTAATAAAATATCTATATATCTTGCTCTTTAAAACTATGCCAGCGCTCAGCTGGGAGGTCCAATCTAGAACCCTGGCCAAGCAATGTGTGGACAAACATCCCTATACATTGTCTCTATAAATCTGGACCTTTAAAATTATGCCAGCGTTGCTGGGAGATCAAGATAGAAATGGAACACCCCAGGGCAGAGACAGGTATTAACAATTTAGTGCTTAAAGAGATAGAACAATGAGTGTAACTTCGAGCAAAAGTAAGAAAGTTAGCAGATAATAAGGTAAAGCCTGACTGAATGGGAAGACCTAGGTAATTGGACTTGATTAATTTGATGTAATGTCTGTTAAAAAAAAAAAATTATTAGGCGTGCATCTATACTAATAACATGTAGAATTGAATGGCGTTGAATTGATTGTGATATGTTTAACCAAGCTAGCAGAATAAATAAGCTTATCAGCTTGGGCTTGAAGCTATGGGGGAAGGGAGAGTAGTTAGGATTTAAACTGCTCTCTCTGAGTTTCTCAGCTGCTTGGAGAATGAGCCATAAGTTCTCCAAGGAAAGAAATTTGAAGATTTAAAGTGACAGGACCTCCCCCAGGCCTGAAAGTGTTGTTTCATGGTATGTGTGCATGTGTGTGTGTAATCATTTTCAGACCTGGAGGGAAGTTGAGATTTCTTAATAATAGAAAATGGAGCTCATTGGCTTATGTACAGCTCCCTGAAATAATTATAATAATTGCTTTGTATGAAAGAAGAATGAAATGGGATATTTTTGTATGTGAAATTAATCTAAACAAGCAGCCTGATTGCAGTGCAAATGTATGTCATGGTAAAAGTTGATATGAATGTACTATAAAGAAACAGTAAGCTGCAAGATTGTTTAATGGTATATGCATGTATGCTTGTGTGTTATCATTTCCAAACCTGAAAGGAGGGTGAGATCCTCTAATAAATAAAATGAAGCTTGGTGGCTTGTGAAAAAGCTTCCCGAAATAATTATAATGATTGGTTGGCATGAGCAAGCATGATTACAGTATGAATGTATATGTCCCCGAAAGTGATAACTGAAGAGATCCAAAGACCTGTGATCACCTGCGTGAATCCCCCCCTCTTTTCCCCCTGAGTCATTCTTTGGAGGAAAACAGGAGAGGTGGGGAGAGAGTGTATGTATGTGTTTGGGTGAACAAATGAGGGAATTGCCCCTATTTAGGGAAGTAGGTGAGTTATTGCAAACATGACTAATCAAAGATAAGTATGGGGACAGGTTGGACAGTAGAGAGTAACGAGAAAGTGATAAAAGAGTGGGAGAGAGGGAGAAAGAAAAAGAGTGAAAGAGACAGAAAGAGATAGAGGACAGAATTGTTGCCTATAGCTTTCTGCCCACCCCCAGCTAATGGGCCATTAAGATGGCCCGGCTAGCTCACTTTACATAATAAGACTTCTCCTCACTGCAGCTGTAGGGGGAAGGGATATTACTCAACTGACCACAAGGTATCTGAGAACTCATCACAGCCTAGATGAGAGAGAAGAATGGAAAAGAAAGAAAAAGAAAGTGAACAGAAACAAAGAGATAGAGGATGAGAGAAACAGAGAGAGAAGAGAGGAAGAGGAAGTGTTGGGTTTAGAGGAAGAATGAGATGTGCAGATAGTTAAAATTCAGTTTGTAACTAAGGCGTGGCCAGACATCGCCAAGAAATTGCAGAAAAGGGAGATGAGGTTGAGAAGAAGGGAAACAGGTTGGCAGACCAGGAAGCTAAAGAAGCTGGTATGAATGAAGTTGTTGAACAAATCAAAATTATGATTCCCCATGTGTATGAAGTGAAAGAAATACCAATTTTTAATGAGAAGGAGGAGAATAAAATTAAACAAATGGGGGGAAAGAAGGATGAAGAGGGGAGGTGGTGGTTACCAGATGGGAGACAAATCCTCAATTACCCCCTAATGAGACAAATCTTTGAGAGATTACATGAGGGGAGCCATTGGGGAACTCAGGCTTTGATTGATGAAGTACTAAAGAAGTATGCAGGAATAAAAGTTTATACTGCCGCGCAACAAGTGACCCAAAAATGTATAATTTGTCAGAGGGTAAATCAAAACCAATTAAGGGAAAAACAAAGAGGAGGGAGGCCTTTAGCGCTTTATCCTTTTCAAAATATACAAATAGACTTTACTGAAATGCCACAGGTGGGAAGATATAAATATTTGTTGGTTATTATAGATCATTTAACGGGGTGGGTGGAAGCCTACCCATGTTTTGATGAAACTGCTAGAACTGTTGTCAGATTAATCTTAGAGCATATTATACCAAGGTATGGGATAGTTCAGAGAATTGATATTGATCAGGGAAGACATTTCACGGGAAGAATTACTCAAGGGATGGCTAATGTGTTGGGAATAAAATGGGACCTACATAGTCCATGGCATCCACCCCCTAGTGGGAAGGTGGAAAATATGAATGGAAAGATTAAAACAATGCTGACGAAATTGTATTTGGAGACAGGGATGAATTGGACAAAAGCTTTGCCGATAGCTTTATTTAGAATAAGAACACAACCCAGGAGGGATGTGGGAGTTTCACCTTATGAAATGTTATTTGGGATGCCATTAAGGCATGCTGGGATACGAATAGGGAATTTACCTAGTAAAGACAAAAGGTTGATACAATACTTGCAAATACTGTCCCAGACTTTTGATTCTTTCAGAAAAGCGGGCTATTTAATACAGACTCCTCCATTGAGCTTCAAAGTACATTCCATTGAAGTGGGAGACCAGGTGTGGATAAAGACTTGGAAGGACGATTCCCTAAAGCCAAAGTGGGATGGACCATTCCTGGTGTTGCTGACCACAGACACTGCCATCCGGACGAAAGAAAAAGGCTGGACCCGCTACACCAGAGCGAAGAGAGCCAACTTGGAGGAGTCGGAAACATGGAAAGCCTTTCAAAAAGAACCATTGAAACTGGTGTTTTAAAAAAAAAAAAAACAGTGACTTATATCCTTTTGAATATAACCCTAGTGGCGGTTGGGGGAGAATTATGGATTGAACCGCCTAGAATCTTTGAACCTGATGGAACTTGGACACAAATTTGGTGTTATAATGACAAGGAGAGTGAGTGTTTTCCCATGAATTGGATCTTTGAACCCAAAATTTGGTGGTATGAATCTAAGTTACAACCAAACTGGCAACAAGTAGGTCAGGAGGAAAGTTGGATAGTGGTAACACAAAAGAGAGGGGGTAAGTGTCAAACCACTCTATATTTGCAAATAAACCGAGAGACTGTAGGAAGATATACTTGTACAATGTGGGAGGAGAAAGACTATTTAAACACAAGCTCTTTAGTGGTCTCCCCAAGTTCTTTCGAATTTCCTCCTATCCCCTCGTGGATGCTGACTGCTTCGGCTATTAGGAGACGCTCCCTGCGGAGAAAGAATAGAGCCGTTGGTATGGTGATCTGTTCGAAAAGTGGGGGACATCGAAAGGGAGAGTTCCAATACTGGAAAACTGCCCAATATGGATGTAATCTGACTCTGGAGGTAACACCAAGGCAAACTCAGAGAGATCCAGCTTGGACTTGTAAAAATCAAAGTAGAGAGTGGATGAGTGGAATCACCCAGATGTGTGAAAATGCAACCAGGGGAGACTCAAGGTGCTATTGGATAGGGAAGGCCTTGTGGTTCAGTGGTTGTGGCACGGAAGGGGAAGGCACTGAGAATCTCCACTTTCTATGTGATAATACTAGGAGTCAGTATTTACAACCAGGAAGGGGTTGTGTAAAGTATTGTGGGAACCTGCTCGGAGTCATCAACCAGCCTATCCCTTAAACCCCCATGGAAAAAGAAAGAACAGAGCATTACTTGCCATAACCCAGGCCTACTCACAAGGTATAATGTGACCCTGTGGGTTGGACTGGGAATTATTAGTGGACAACCTGGGGCAGCATTACTAAAATATCTTAATCATACGGTGGTCACCAAAGAAGAAAAATGGGAGCTTTCATTAGATGTATGTAGAGCAATGGATATGATAGCCTTCCGAAAATGTGGTTCACAAACCTGGACTGGCCTGTTAGATGAAGGAGGGTTCATAGGGGACATTTTCAGAAACTGGAAGCAAGCCTTATTTATGGTTGGTGTAATTTTTATTGGATTAATGTTGTTGCCATGTCTAATCCCGGTAATAAGAAACTTAGTAATCACAACTGTGAAAAGTATTATGCAGGCCCAACAAACAGAGAAAACAATGATGGTACTAAAGGAAATTGGTAACCAAATACACCTGTTGGAAAGTATGGACACTCTACACCCTATGAAAAATACTGAAACTGAGAAAGAAAGATTGAAAGAAATAAAAGAAAATATTAAACAAATCACCAAATAAGAAATGGGGGAATTGGAGTAATAAAATAATATAAAGTGTTTATATTTTACTGAAATAGCCCACTAGGGGGAGCTATACCACGTGGTAATGGCGGAGGGAAAGAATATGTAAATGCTTGAGAGGAGAACAATGAATTGTAAAAGGAGTGGCTATGAATTGAGCGGGAAAAATGTGATTGCTTGATTGGCCAGAAGGATGCCAAGGGCTAATTGGTTAAAAATTGTATTTCCAAATAAGGTAAAAGATAGGGTAATTATTGTCTCTGATTGGTCTGTAACCACCCTCGTCAGGCTAGCTGACCAGGAGTAGGAGGAGTTAGGGAGGGTATAACTACTGTTTCACTTTCGAATTTGGTGTGGCTCTCCTTTGTGACTCAGGTGAAGTCAGGGTGAGACCCACCAACGCTTTGCAAACCGTTTTCAAATTAACTCTGATATTTGGATAATAAAAAAAGGAACTTTATTTTTCTACCCCGAACCTCGTCTCTAGAATTCTTTTAAAATTCTACAAACATAGTTCTTAGGGGTCTGGAACGGATTGATCATATTTACATACAATCCAATGGGAAAATTAAATTCGGGTCACAACCAAATCAGTTTGCAACCAAGGTTGTGGAATGAATTGCAGTTGCACTGTACTTGCCCCTGGAGGAAATGTGAACTGCTTTCTTTGTAACAACTGGTTTTCATTCCCTAAAATTAGAGCCAATTGTGATCATATTTAGAAACAACTTTATTGGATTCATTATCTACAGTATTTTATGTTTCACATTATTCTATATATCATTCCAGATTTAGAAATTCATACTAGACTTTTCCAACCTGGTGCCTTCTATTTGTATTGAATTATATCTCCATTTATCAACATGTTGATGCCAAATTTAGTTCCTGGCACCACCAGTTTTTTTAAAAAGGAAATAGATGTAAGAAGTTATTGCTCGAAAAGTCCTGGTGGAAACATGAGACAATGCAAGATGCTGGACAAGTAGTTTAGCTTAAATGCAACAATTTTTGGAGTCTAAAATAAAAGGAAATTCCAAAATATTAGCAAAGCCAAAAATAAAATTGTAATCAACCTTTGGCCAAGGGAACTTTTTGTAATCTATATTTGAAACTAACCACGGCTTTAAGGCTCGAAATCCTTTTATCTGACCTGCTTCAACCTTTTGACTACCAGATGTGTTAGGACAGCAACTTCTAGAATTCCCAATCAGCATGGCCAAAGACTGGAATTCAGTTCAAGGATATCTAACAGGCACTTTAGTGAGGCTGATTTTCCCTTGGTGTTTTGCTCCTTTGGGCAAAAAGCTGAATGTATATTAAAAAGTTCATGCTTTCATAGAGAGCATGCATTCATGCTCTCTATGATTTCAATAACTATGGCAAATTCGGTGAGTTGTTTGGATCAGATAGCTGAAAACAAAAGAAGCCAAACAATCTCTGATATTAGAAGACAAGTGTGTTACATGATAATAAATGCACAATATCTGACAGGCAAGGAAAAGAAGAATGTGTAACTGAAGTCACCACAAGACAGAGACAGCCCATTATTTCCATTTCCCTATATGAACCTTCAGCTGGCGGATATAATGTCGTCTAAGCACACAATGGTGCTTTCGGCAGCATGGCTATGATAAAAACAAGAGATGCAATTGAAAATATAAATAAATGAGGGAGGCTCTTTATTTCCCAAGAGAAGTGTGATTAAAGGGTCTGCCTTCTGTTTTAACAAACAGCTGTGATGCCTGCCTCTTTTTTTTCCTTGCTATGATACAAGAACCATGGAGATGAAGACTCGGTGCAATAACAAGGGAAGATACAAATGTCATAATTAACTAGCTACCTAGGAAGCAGTGACATGCATTAAGGGAGGCAGGGGATACAGGGCCTCACCACTGTCATCATGAAAAAGAAAAACAAATTTAAAAGGAAAAAGGCTGAGATAGTTGCTGCCAGAGTCACAGTGGATGACTCTGGTAGTGCTTAACTGCAGGAGGAGGCGAGAGAACCATGTGCCTCCTTTATTCTATCTTTATGATCACTTGAGCAGAGTTAAGCAAGGGTTAAAAGGCGAAAAATTCCTTATGCAAAGGAGGCACGTGGTTCTCTCGTCTCCTCCTGCAGAGGGCACATTTTAAGAGGTTTTTTTAAAACACTTGGAATTGTAGATTCAAGTGGTCGACGGCGCCTCAAGACCTCAATGGTTGCTATGACCCTGGAGGACAGGTTAGCATTCCTCAGGAGGTGCCGCTCAAGTGCCAGGCAATCAAGTGGGGCCACTGGGGCTCTGGGTGGATCAGGACCCCCTGGCACAAGGTGATCTCCTCCCGAGGTATCCTCCATAGGGGAAAGATGTATAGTTGGATGAAATCTGTAAAATAGGGCTGCGTGGGCCAATATGGGGCCAGCAGGATGATGTCTGCCCTCTCTGTCATTACCTTCCTCAGGGTCCGACACACAGGATAAGGGCAATAGGGGGAAAGTGTAAAGGAGGCCTGGGGGCCATCTGCTCCTGAGGGCGTCCATGCCCTCCGTGGTTCGGGTCTGGAAGTGGGAGAAGAATCTCGGCAGTTGGGAGTTCGCCCAGGTGGCAAATAAGTCCACTAGTGGGGTGCTGAACTGCAGGCAGATCTTCTGGAACAACTCAGGAAGGAGTTGCCACTCGCCATTGTCGAGTGTTGCCTGGCTCAGCCAGTCGGCCTGACGGTTGGATGTGCCCGAGATGTATGCCGACACCAGTGATATCAAGTGTCTCTCCACCCAGGAACCAAGTTTCAGGGCCTCCAGCCAGAGACTCCGAGAGTGGGTACCCCCTGACGGTTTATGTAGGCTTTCGTGGCTACGTTGTCTGTCAGGAGAAGTATGTGATGTCCTATGATCGAGTGTTTAAAGTGTCGGAGGGCCAGACGAGCCACCTTCAGCTCCGGCCAGTTGATGTTGTGGCGCAGGACCGAGGCAGTCAAATGAACCTGCGCCAGCTTAGAGTCCATCGAGGCCCCCCAACCGAAAAAATGCGTGTCGGTAGTTACTGTTACTCGGTCCGGCTCCCAGAATGTACAACCCTGTCTCAGAGTCGGGGAAAGTCACCACTGGAGGGACAGCCGTACGTCCACCGGGAGACGAATAGATCATAGGGAGTTGCTCATTCGCTTCCTCTGGAAGGGGATGAGAGTCCACTGGAGGGATCGTGAGTGCAGATGGGCCCAGGGCACCATCCCTATACACAACACCATCTTGCCAAGCAATTGAGATAAGGTTAGGATGGAAACTGACTGACTTCTGCGAACCCTGATTGCAAGCTTTTGGAGGTTGACCAGGCAGTCTTGAGATAGATGGACTACCCCCACTACTGAATTGATCACTGTCCCCAGGTGTAGTATTCCCATGGAGGGGAAGAGATGACTTTTGGGAAAGTTGACGGAGAACCCCAGGGACTGAAGGGACCGGATGGTAAGACGGAGGTCAATGACTGCCTAAGAGTGGGACCCAGCCTGAACTAACATGTCATCCAAGTAACATTGGAATCCCACCAGGATGGTGCATAGGTGAGCCGCCAATGCCGCCAGGACCTTCGTGAAGGTACGAGGAGCGGAAGCCAGGCCGAAAGGAAGGGTGCGGGATTTATAATGGAGGTTCCCGTGTGAGCACCTCAAGTACCTGCAGTGGGCTGGCAGGATTGGGATATGAAGGTAGGCCTCTGTTAGGGCCACCGAGGCCAAAAAAAAAACCTGATGGATCTCCTGAAGAATGGACCTGAAGGATGACATTTTGAAGCATCTGTAGACTAGATATTGGTTCAGACGCTTGAGATCCAGAATCGCCCTCCAATCCCCCGAGCTCTTCAGTACCAGGGATAGGTGGGAGTAATGGCCCAACCCGCGTTCCGCCAACAGAACAATCTCCACCGCCTGAATGTCAAGTAGATGATTTATAGCTAGATCCATCAGGCGTCGTCATTCCGTGAGGGAGGGAGCACCCTGAAGAGCGTCGGGGTGGTGGTGGAGAGGAACTCCAGCCACAGGCCGTTCCTGACGGTGGACCTGACCCAGGCTGTGGTGATCAGGTCCCACTGATCTGCAAAGTGCGCCAGGCAACTGCCTATGGGGAGATCTGGATTGGCATCATTTCCCCTTGCGGAAGGGACGGCCACCTCCCCTTCGAAAGAGCCACCTGGATTGACCCTGGTATCTGTTTTGATCCTGGTAAAAGGGACATTGGAATTGCCTGTCAGACCTATAAGAATGGTACCTCTGCTGGTGTCAGTCTCTGGTGCCCTCTAAGAGGGTCTACGGAATAGGGCTGGTGAGAGTCTGTCTTCTTGGCGTTGGAAGGAAGTACCTTTTTCTTATCCTTGTTCTCTATTAGAATAGGATCTAGTGCCTCCCCAAATAGATTAGTGCCCGTGTAAGGGGCAGCCGCCAGATTCCATTTGGCCTTGTTGTCCATCTGCCAACTGCACAACCACAGTAACCGTCTGGAAGTTACCGACATGGCAAGAGCCCTAGAAGCATATTTTATGGAATCTAGAGTCGCATCGGCAGAGAATTGAGAGGCGGCTATGATTTTAGTGATATCTTGATGAAGCCACTTATCCTGGACTGGAATACAATCCTGTAGTTGATGTAGCCACATGACTGTTGTGCGGTTAAAGTAAGAAGCCACCACGGCAGATTTGATTGCCCAGGTGGAAGTGTTAAAGTTCTTACGCAAGGTAAGTTCTGCACGCTTGTCCTCCGGCTTCATCTTATCAGCTGCGTCCCCTGAGACTACGGAGGAGGAAAAGACAGGGCTGCTACTGGGATGTCAATTGTTGGTAATTGTAGAGTTTGGGCAAAGGCCTGCTCCACATTGTAGAAGCGGTGATTGCTGCTACCAGGATTGGAAAAGGTGAAAGGACGGGCCCACTGGTTCTTTACCAACTCTAGAAATAAGGGAGGGGCAGGAATCTCCTTGTTTGTGGCGGTGTTAGAAAACATTGCCAGATTTGGATCCCTAGGTTGAGGGAATGTGGGGTCCCCGATTCCAATCTTAGTGTTCTTCCTTGCCTTGTGTAAAAGTATCTTGAACATGACTCGTGGAAAAAGGCCAGGAAAAGCTGGAGGGTCAGGAGGGACTGAGTCCTCATCCTCCGAAAACCCCATGTCTTGATGAGTCTCCTCCCCAAAATGGAACCTTCACTGACTATGGAAGGGGAGGGGGGCCTAGCGTGGTGCTGTCTGTGATGATCCACTGGGGCCCTGCCAGTTTGTGATGCCTTTTCTCTCTGGGACAGATCAGTCGCTGCAGCTTGTCTTTTAACTGCCGCGACTCACAATCCACAATTAGATACTAAAGCCTGCTCGGGCAATTTCGGAGCGGCAGGAAGGCAGTGCAGTCAATAGAAGTGCCGATCGCCGCGGACTTCCAGTGGCACCGTAGGCATTGAAGAACGTTCCTGTGGGAACGGCAGCCCCGTGATCGCGTCTAAGCTGCTAGAACAGCGTAAATCAGCTGTCTAGCGGCTTGAAAACTCTCCCCTCGGGAAAAGGGGAGGTGAGCAGCCGGCCAAGGGTAGAGCTCCCCATAGACCCCCAGGAGCAATTCTGGGGCTCAAAGGGTGAGAGCCCCCCAGCAGCCCGACAGAGCTCCGCATCCGGGACACTGCTGCTGTAGCAGAACAAAATGCCACAACCATCCCTGCAATCAATGTTTTAATCTACATTTAAATAAGAAGCAGGCAGAGCAAAGACAGGAGTGATTATAATTGCAAGTACAAACTTTAACTCTGATGCAGTATTACTTCCTTCTGTGAAGATTGAGGGGAACAAAAGGCTAATGAAGATGGCGTCTCAAAGTCAAAGGGTGTGGTGAAAGTGAAACTTAAAAGGAAAGTATTTGTTAAGTGCTTGTTAACGTTGTTAAAAGAACCGAGCTCAAGATTAAAGGAAAGAGTATTTGTTTACTAATAAACTATAAGATCTAACAAATTGAGGGATTAAGTGGACTTTTTGGACTCAATAATTTGGCTTCTGGAAAGTGTGATTTGAATAACTGGAAGTGGCTTCAAAACAAACAAAAATAAGTGCTTCTAAGAGTGCTGGACGTCTCCCAGCCCAACCACCTAAATTGCAGTTTTTATTACCCTCAGCGGATACACAAACAGAAGCCCTCCAAGGCACTTTAAAGGCAAAAGCCTCTGTTTTGCAAGAAAAAATTACAACTGCCCTTAAAGATGTGTCTGACGAAATGTCTGAAATTAAGGACTTAATCCAAACCACAATCAACAAATAAGAGAGGATATAGTGGATGCATTCAAGGATTTGTTTGGTTATGTAACATCACTGGAGGATAGAGTGGAAGAAATTAATCAGTCTAATGTGAATTTGGAGAACAAAGTTGATGAGGCTCAAATCAAGATCGAAAAATCAGAGGCAGAAGTTACAATGATACAATACAAAGCAATGGAATTTGCTTTGAGAATAAGAGGCCTGAAAGAAAATAACCAAGAAAATTTGAAAGAGATTTTTGCAGAAGCTTTTGCTCAGTTAATTGGCGAACCAAAGGCAGAATATGATTGGCAAATTGATAAAAATTATCGTGTTAATTCATGGATTGCTAGACAGAGACAACTACCAAGAGATATTGTAATCTATTTTGTCACCAGGAAAACAAGGAATGGAATATTACAAGCGACTTACAAAAACAAGCTACAGGTGGCAGGACAGGAGGTGGCAGTACTGAAGAAAATTCCACCTAAAATGTTGAGATCCAGAAAGGACTATGCATTCCTAATTTATGAACTTAGAAATTGCCAGATATAGTATAGATTGGAGGTTCCAGCCGGATTGGTGGTGAATTACTTAGGAGAAAGATATTGTCTTAATTCAGTTTGGAAGGCAAAAGATTTTTACAGTAAAGTACTAAAGGCTGGATACCCTCCATCTCTAGGATAAATCCAAAAGAAGAATCAGAAAGACTAACACGATGTGAGATAGTAAAAAATGTTATATATTTATGAGTTTATATTATAATTTCAAATGGGAAATTATATAAGTATAATTATGAATCATTATGGCACAAAATACAGACAGAGATGAATAAATGGGAAAAATTACAATTGTCTTTGCTGGGAAGGATAACAGTAGTAAAAATGAACGTTTTGCTTAAGTTTTTTTTTCAAATGATACAAATATTTTAAAAAGATGCAAATTTGGAAGAATGGTAGAAAGGTATTAATAACTTTGTTTAATAATGATGGAAACATGGGAAAAGATTTGGGTAAGAAATGTAAAATTTAGGCAAGCTTTAAACTTGAGAGAGAATTTTTATAAGATGTTTTATAGATGGTAATTAGATCCTAAAAAGTTAGTTTGTATGTATCTGAATTTATAATTGGAGATGTGATTGTGTTGATACTATGTATTATCATGTATGGTGGATTTGTAAAAAATTTAAGCATTTTGGACAAAAATATGGTGGATTACTCAAAATATTCCTAAAAAGAGGATAAAGTCCACTCCTCAGTTGTTTTTGCTAGGTATAATTACAGACTGTACAGTTATAGAGACTAATTTGATTTTGAATTTAATAACGGCAGCAAGTTTGCTGAAAGAAGGAAGAAATGCCCATTATTCAAGAATGGATGCTAAAAGTAGTAAACTTAATCCAAATAGGATATAACTAATGAGTCTATACAGATCTCTCTAGATATCTGTAAAAAATGAGTGCATAGAGTGCATTACTGTAACTGGAAAAAATAATTTCTAGTCACCAGAAATTTTTTTTCAAATCATAGATTGCAACTAGAAATATAGTAAAACTGAGTTTTCAAGATAAGAATAACATGTTAAATAATCTTCATTTTGATTTCACGTTTGTCCTGTTATTAAACTAGCACAGGTATTAAACTTATAGCATCACATTGATGTCACATGACATATTGTGATATTTCCCCCTTTGCAGAGCTGGGGTGGGCGTGGCCTATGTGTGATTCATCTGGCCACCAGTTTGACACCCCTGAACTAGAGTATCCCATAAGCAAAATTGAATCCACATCTTGCTGATTTGAAGCTGGATTCCACCATCTTTTCCAAGAATAAAATATTGATGACTGACTGTAAATTACTCAATATGATAAGATACTTAGTTCATTGATGTTTAGACATGATGGACTAGTAATCACTTTTCAGTGTCAATCTTAAATAAGCAAAGTTATATGTGAATATGTAACCATCAAGTTGTCTTCAGGACTGTTTCTACATTTTATTAAGGTACATTACTTTTCACAGTTCATTCTCATTTCTTTCAAATTTTGAGTTATTACAATGAAATTCATTAACACATTTTCCTTAAATATCACATCTATGCAGCACCAACTAGTGCAGTGATGGCGAACCTATGACACGCGTGTCAGTGCTGACACGCGTAGCCATTTGGGGTGACACACACAGGATTTCATGCGATTCATCCCCCCAGTTCTGCGCATGCGCAGACGACCTCGGACCAGGCCTATTCGTTGGAAGTGCTGGTGAGTATGCCTGGAGGAAACAAACCCCCGGAGAGTCCCGGCGGCTGAACTTCGCCCCCTAGAGCGCACGGTGGTCACGTCGGAAGGCTCTCGCGGCTGTCAGGCGGCGGAAAAGAGCTGGCAGGGCAGCGCGGAGGTCAGGCGGGGGGAAAGAGCTGGCAGAGGCGGCGGAAAAGAGCTGGCAGGGCAGCACGGAGGTCAGGCAGGGGGAAAGAGCTGGCAGAGGCGGCGGAAAAGAGCTGGCAGGGGAGCCGGAGGCCGCGGCGGCATGAAACGGAGAGACAAACGGCGTATATGGTCAGGACGGCCGGGAGTGGAGCGCGGCCTGGGCTAGGCTCTCTGTGTCATCGTCCGAGTCCAGCCCGCACGGTCGTGAGGGAAGGGCTCTCCTCGTCGGGAGGTCCAGGTGAGCGTGGGGCGGCCCAGCCTTGCAAGCCAGGAGCTGAGTGAGAGGCTCAGGCTCTTCTAACTGTAACAGGGCTCGGTGGGCAGAGTGTCAGTGAGTCCGCTTGCAGGGAAAAGGCCCATAGAAAAGTTCAGGCGGCCCATAAACTTCGGAAGCCTGCGGGGTCGTTGTGGCAGGCGGCGGGTAGATGCAGACAGCGTCGGGAGCGAGGCATCGAAGGCGGCCTTCCCGGGCTCCTCGGGCTGCACTTGAAACAGGCGGAAACGCAGGTAGCAGCCGGCGGAGGCCGTGGCGGGCGGCATTCCCGGGCTCCTCGGGCTTCTAGTTGGGAGGCAGGCAGGCTTCGCAGAAGGCAGGCAGCGGTGGCAGACAGCTCTTCGGGAGGCAGCGAGGCTTTGCAGGCCGGCTGGCAGGCAGTCCAGCCAATCAGGGCGCAGCATAGACTGTTTTGGGCCTTTACGATAGATTATAATATTCTTGATATTTATGAACAAAGAAGTTACTAAGCAGGTATGTTAAATAATTTGTTTTTGGTTTATTAAATACAATTATATTGCAATTATATATTTTTGTAGTTTAAACTATAAATTGCGCAAAATTATGTTTTTGTCGAAGTGACACACAACGCGAGTTATGCTCGATTTTTTGCCGATTTTTGACACACCACGCCAAAAAGGTTGCCCATCACTGAACTAGTGGCAGACATATTAAGAGTTCCTCAAAGAAAGCAAACAATGCTGGCAAGATCCTTGAAGGATTATAGAATCATTGAATTCTCTGCATTTATGTATAATTCCTTCCCTTATTCCTATCCATGGGGCAATAACATGTACTATATTTAGGAAAGTATAAGGAGACTGCTACTAATCTGCCTCATAAACTAGGAGTACAGTGTATGTTGGTTGCAGCTATATTATGCTTAGTTTAATGCTCATCAGACATTATAAAACCTTGTCTAACTTTTCATTATTTAAAAGCAGTTGCATCCTTACTATAAACTAACCACTCAACTCTGAGGGAATTAATAAAGATATATAGATATAATTATATACAGGCATACATTAGTGATGAAATTCAAAATTTTTACTACCGGTTCTATGGCCGTGGCTTGGTGGGTGTGGCAGGAGAAGGATATTGCAAAATCTCCATTCCCACCCCACTCTGAGACAAGCCAGAGGTGGTATGTCCCCGTTTTCCGAACTATTTAAAATGTCCGCTAGCGGTTCGCCAGAACTTGTCAGAACCTGCTGAATTTCACCCCTGGCATACACACACATAGAGGCACAAAGAAAATCTGCTGCTTTATCAGTTCAAATACCATGCTTCATTGTGGAGTTACAGGATATAATTTTAACAGATACATGATGTGCTATTTCTCTAAAATACAAGGCTGCTTCATAGCACAAAGATAGAATAAACCAGTGATGGTTATCCTTTTTGTTTTTGGGTGCCAAAAATGTGACGGTCCGTGCGCAATAGCCTGCACATGTACCAGCTCCCATAATGCACATACAACCCACTTGCGCTTCCCACCCATGCGCACTGCACTCACCTCCAAGCTGACGTTGGTATTTCCTACAGGGGGACGTTGAGACTGTTTTTCATGCTTCCCAGGCTCCAGTAAAGTCTCCGGAGCCCGCAGAGGACAAAAAAAGGGACCAATGGGCCTACTGGAAGTTCAGAAATGTTCCATTTCCGGCTTCCAGAAGATCTCCAGGTGGCTGGGGAAGGCCATTTTTGCCCTCCCCATGCTCCAGGAAAGCCTGCGGAGGGCAAAAATGGCCTCCCCCGCCCCCCTGGAGGTCCTCCAGAAGCCAGAAATGGATCGTTTCCAAACTTCCAGTTGCCCCATTGGGCCTGTTTTTTGCCCTCCCCAGGCTCCGGAGACTTTCCTGATGCCTGGGGAGAGTGAAAACAGCCTCCCCGGGGGCCTCAGGAAGGCTGAAAATCAGCTGCTGGTACGCATGAGTGCTGGTGTGCTGGCAGATATAGCTCCATGTGCCACAGATTTGACATCATAGGGATAAACTATAAACCTATTTAATTATTCATAACATGGACAAAAGGGATAGTTCTCCTTTTCTCACATCAGTAGTATTCAAATTTTTAATGATACATAGTCATTTGATACATCAGAGACAGGCCACCATTCAGATTCAACACAATGAACTGAATAAATTATAGTTAATTATTATACCTCATTTGAGTTATATCCCACCTTTTATCCAGGAATTCAATGTAACATTTTTTATTTTAAAAAAATATATGCCTTCCCCAAACTCGTAACAATGAGCCTAGTTGGTATAGTGTGTGCAGTTCTGCATATATTCCCAGAACAGCCCTGTCAGATCCACTGGGCACAGTCATTCAAAAAACTCCTATGGCAATAAAATTGTACACTGAATGTATAATTAATGTCCAATCTGATGGGTTTATCTTCATCCGGAACCCAATCAGTGAGAGCTGTAGCACTTTAAATCTAACAAGGGACATGTATTGTAGCCTACCGTTGATCTGCGGGCCATTACCTTGGAGGATGATAGGAGTCGAAATTGTCGGTAGTCCAGACCAGTATGGACTACTGACTATCTATATTGATAAAGCTAAGTTCAGGCCTTGCTCTTATATTCGCGAGTATTAAAGACCAGCATTACCAAAGTTGGGTTTTTAAAATTGGTTCTTTGTGTAGAATTGGGTTTATGTGAGCGTGAAATAGGTTTTCTAATGAAACCCCGTTAACAACTCTACTAAAGACACACATCTCTTCTCGTCCTACTAAAGCCAGTTTCCAAGAGATCAGGTACGTTCCAGTTCTTTAATAACAAACGGGCAAGAAAAGGAGGAATAAGTTGGCAGAGCTTCCCCTGCTTTTTTCTTTATAGGTTCTGCTGTACGCCAAGAGCAGGCTAGCGCGGACACGAGGAAAGTGAACGGCCCGATATCCCCGCGCGCCATTTTAAGCGCAAATCTCGCGTCCTTCTGTTCATGGCTGCTGTCACACAAGGAAGCGAAACGTTTTGTATTCACTCTTTTGAATGTCATAGTAGACATACAAAGGTAATAACACACAACCGACCCACCCCACCCTCCCCAGATACGCAGTCTAATTCTTCCAAGGGCGCCCAAATTCTCGTATGAGGGGAAAAAAACCCACTAATTTTCTCGTCCCCTTACTCTTTCCCTCCTGAAGCGCCTGCGTGCAACGCCCAAAGCTGCGTCTCGCCGCGACAATTTAGGTCCGCCTTTCTCCAAGAGCAAGCGCACCAACGCAGATGTGGAGGTGGCGGCGGCAGCTTTGGGTGGCCCGGAAAGAGAGCGTTTAATTAAGGCAACCTGGTTTGGTTTTTAATGCGATAATTGAGTTTGGGGGGTGGGGGTAGAAGGAAATTATCTATGATTCCTATGGTTAGGGGGTCTTCTCAATACAGCTTTTTGCATTGTTCGCTTTACAGTAATTCGAATAATGTTCCTTCGGATTTATTGCCGACGCGATGTGCAAAAGTTGCGAACTGGGGAATCTGCGTAGGCGGTAGACAAGTGCCGTCTCCGCTTTCTTCTGGAGAAGAGTCTACGCAAACTCGGCTACTTTTCAGCATCTGGACAGACATCCTCCCGTTGGCTTAAAGCCTTCAGTATCTCAAAAATTAAGACGATAGAAGCAGGCTCTGGTTTTTGAAGACAACATATTTATCTCGTTTTCTCCTAATTAACCTTTCAGTTATAACATCTCCGAAGAAGAAACTTTGGGTTAATGTATAGTGCCTTTACTTGAATGGCTTTCTTAACACTGTCTTTAAATGCTTAGTTCTTCTTTTACAAAAACGAACTAAAACAATTAAGATTGAGCTTGTTTGGTAACAAAACCACTAGCAATTCTTATATTGTAATTATGTTGACCAAAGAAGAATTTATGTCTAGTTTTGGTGAGCCATAGTTGAATGTGAGTTTCTCAGAAGCTCACAATTGGCTTCCTGAAAAGCTCATTTGTTTCTAAGCTTTTACCAGCACATTTTGCCTATTCTGTTGCCTAAAATTAATTTGCAAACATTAGAAAATTAATCCGTAGTGCATTTAATTTTGTTTGTTACTAGAAGTTGGAATGGAAACCCAAATTGGACAGACAACATCTGTGATAAAAAACTCTAAAAAAAATGAGAGTGGGGACAGTGACCAATTGTTCTCTTTGCCATTTCCAGTGAAATCTCATAACTTAAGTAAGCAATACATTCCTACTTCTGAAACAGTCATAAAAGATAAGGATCAGCAGAACAGGAATTTTGTCTCTGAGGAAAGAGAGAAGAGAAGTTGCCATAATACAGACATCATGCCAGTCAGCTGTGACTACATTTTAAACATTAAATTGGAAGATAAGGTTTTGATAAAAGGAAGAGAGTCACAGAACAGAGTATCAAGTGTGATGAAAAGGGAACATGATGTTGCTTTGCAAAATACATTGCAATCAGAGAGTAGGAAAAAAAGGCGTAAGAGTTCTTCATTGGAAGTGGGATCTCAAGGAGACATTGTCATAGAAAAAATATATACTAGTTCTTTACTAGAACATGAAGAAAAAACCCAAAGTTCCACAAAAAATGCAAAGAATTTAAAGAAAAATTCTTTGATAATGAGAAGATTACACGAGATGGGAACTGTAACTGAAAAGGATGGGACTTCAGTAATAATTAATTTAGGCTCTGAAAATGTATCAGGAAACCTGCAGAAAAGCCACAGTCACTTAGCCTCAGAATCAAAACTTCAGCATAAAAGATGGAATTTTAGGAAGCGAATTAAACCAATTTGGCCAAAGCAGAATAGAATTCAAAAAGTAAAGAGAAACATAACTGAGAAGCATGGTAATTCAGTAATGATAGATTTAGGGACTGAAAAAGCACCAGAAAACCTGCAGAAAAGCTGTAGCTGCGTAGTCTCACAATTGAGTCTTCAGCAGAAAACATGGAATTTTAGGGAGAGGATTAAACCAGCTTGGCCAGATCAAAAGCAGCACAAAAGTCAGAGAATAAAGAGAAGTATATGTAAGTTAGATTGTATCATACAGAACATAAGTGTATTAAAATATAGAGAAAATTTCCCAAAATCGCAGATATATGTAAAGTACCCAATTAGTGTGAGCTCAGCTGCTGTGACACATTTTTCAAGTAACTGTATAGAAGGAATAGAGTGTCTAATGAAAAACGCAATGGTGAATTTTGTAAAACAAAAAGAACTGACTGTCTCAAAATTGCAAAAGAATATAAAAGTTTCAAATGGACTTAGGCAAGATTTATTGGATTCTATAGTAGACTTTGAAGAAAATAGATGCAAAAGTAATGTAAAAGAAGGAATAAATAGGATGGTAACACAAATGTTTTCAAAATCAAAAATCTATACAAGTGATGGTGAAAAACAAAGTTGGAAATCAGAAAGAAGTGTTGCAGAGATTGTGGAATACAGCCAATGGATTTTAAAGAAGAAAGTAACTAAAGAACAAATGGATTGTTTACCTAAAGAGAATCTGTTGGTTACCAAAACAGAGGGAACTAGTAAGGAAGAGACAAATGGAAAGGATGAAATTGTTTCTTCAACTGATCTTAAAAAAGAAATCAAAACATTTAGTAAGGATGCTTATTCCCTTTTCATCTGAATATAGGTTTTATGACTTTAGAGTTGAATTTCTGTTTTTCAGGTCTATTACTGCCTGCTTAAATCTAAATTTAAAAAATTTAAAATGACTTTAAAATTAAAATTGGAATAATAATATAACTAGTAAAAAAATAAGTTTGGTGACATTTGCAATTGAAGTTAAAACATTTTACAATTTTAAACTTTCACCAAGAGATGTTAGTCAAAGCTCCGTGTTTGAAAGCAGGCATTTGAAACTGAGTCTCCTTCAGGTTGATCTGATTCCTGTTAATTAATATCTATGTCCATGCTGTTTCTTAAAATTTGAGAATGATTTCTGTTTGGATGGATTTTTAAAAACATTTCTCAATTTAGCCAACTGCTTTAGTATTTCATGATGGTCTTTCACCAAACTACTACTGTAATTAGGTCTGACCTGGTTTAGCTTTTTCAAGATCATAGGGCATCTGCCTAGCTGGACACTAATTCTTTATATACAATGAATAATCACATCTGGACACACTTATACTGGGAACACTTGTACAGTTTGAATAAAGTTGCTTCTTTTATATTTTGGCTGGAAAATACAAAACCGTCTGAAAACTATAGTAATAAAATGACCTTAGGAACTGCAACAGTTCCTAAAATAATAAATTTGATTTGACTGAAAATATTACCATTAAAAGGAGTGTAGTTAGAACTGAAACTTCAATATATTTTTTTAATTTTCTTAAAGGTATACTTTTTTTTTGTGGTCGTCTGTATTTTTTACTAAATTAATGCTACATTACAATTACAATTTCCTTGCATAAATATTTATTTTATTGTTTAAATTATTTTATTAAATACACATGTAATAATAACCATATTACTGTACAGATAATCCTTGACTTACTATCTGTTGCTTAATTGTTTAATATTATGACAGACATTCCTAGAGATATTTATAATCTATTTTTGGAGTTACAGCAGCCACATGCTATTCTCCTTATGGTCACATGATTGTAGTTTGGATGCTTGGCAACCAAATCATCTTTACAGTTAATTGCAGCATTGTCTGGTCATATAGCCACAATTTGTTACTTTTTTATCAGTTTCCAGCAAAAAACACTCATAGGGAAAATAGATACTTAAAAAAAAGACTGCATTCACTTAGTGGCCATTATAAAAATTGCTCGTATCTTCAAATCTAGACATGTGATGTCTTGATTTACAATTGTAATTCTAGACTTAATTACAATTATACGTTGAAGACTATCTGTACTAATTAAAATAGGGCCTAGAATAAATGTAGATGATGCAAGATAAGTTTCTGTTTCTAATAGTGTTTCATAGAATATGCATTTTTAAATATCTTTTTATAGTGAAGTATGTTATACTTGAGAATATATTAAATATATTAATGATTATTTGTTTTTTTAATCAGGAGAAGATACCCTTGACATTTTAAGTAGACAATATGGAAGGCTGCCATATACAATTCTGAATATATTAAAGAACTGCAACATAGAGACAGCATTAGAACAGTCTGCATGTCTACTGATAACTGAGGCAAATGTGCCCAAGAACAACAATTCTGTTAAACTTTGCTTTTGGAAGCAGACTAAGAAATATTGTAACACTACTTTTTCTATCACAAATACTGCATGTCTAGAAAATTTTGACATACGAATACTTGAAAAGAAAATTGAAAAAAGCGCATTGGTGAAGTATCGGAATGAAAGATTTGAATGGCTTTCTATGTATAATGTTCCTCCCTGCAAAAAGAGTCTAGTAGTAAAATCATTTGATTGTTATTACATTAAGACATTACAACCTACAGGTATTGAGGCTCAAAGCTATATAATTAATTGTAGATCTCTGCATACTGCGTTTGATCAAGGAAAATCCCTAACTTCTAAGGGTATGGGACAGAATGAACTTAGTAGTATCCCTAATGTAATACATAATATAAAATTAATCACACAAAAAGACATTTTGGTTTCAAGAGAAATGTCCCAGCATACTAAAAGTCAAAATGCAAAGCGAATCAAGGAAAATAAATTGTCTATGGATTTTAAAAAGCCATGCAAAAAACTAAAAATGCCAGAGGACTTAGAAGAATCATCGGTCATGAAAGTTCTCATAAATGAAGATATTTCTGCTGAACATGACATACCAATAGAAGAAAATACTGTTGCCATAGATTCTGCAGTAATTTCAGAAAAACTAGATTATAATGAAACAAGTATCTTTTCTTTACTTGATTGTATACCTGATTTTAGTCTAGAGCTGCCTTCTCAAAATCAAGTTGCCACCATGTCTAGCAATGAAACAGCAGACCAAGAGCACTTCATTGCATACGGTTACAGTATTTTTGAGAAACCAGTAGTTCTCAAAACAGACAAGAATGAATCAAAAGAAATAGAGCCATTTATTGACTTCAGTAAAATGGATGAAAATAAATCCATAGCGGAGACAGTGGATATTGAAAAAAATATGGTCTGTAATAGTAATGCTACTCCCTACATGAAAAGAAAAAGGACATGTAACATAAAAACAAAAAAAACTGGTAGGAAACCGTGTCTGTATAGCTGTCAAAGGGCAATCCCAATTAGTGGTAAAAATACATGGCCTCGTGAATCATGCGCAAGGACATCCTTGTCGATTTGTAAAAATCATGCATTGGATTCACATAGAGGATATTTAGAAGATACTGATTCAGTAACAAAATGGAGCAAATTGGAGGTCCATAAACCATTGGTAGATAGTTGTAAAATATCTCTAAATACAATGGAATGTGCTGTTGAAAGTCCATTTTCAGACTGCATATTGCATATGGGCAAGATATTTTCACCAATTACTGAGAATAGGTTTTCTTATGATGATATGGAAAGATCTAAACAAAGTACTGAAATTGTAGAATCAAAAGTGGTTTTGAATTTATTAAAAGAAAAAGGAAAAAGTATAAATATTCAGAATGACTCATTTGCAAGCATTAGGAAAAATAGGACAGATAATCCATCAGTTACCAAACAAAAAACTGTGTTGAAAAATTTGACATCAGGAACTTTGTCAAATTTCAAAATTCCTTTACTTGAAGGTAAAGGTAATTTTAGAAAATTAGAAACTGAAACATCATCCGAAAAGGATACTGGCAATTCTTCAAATATTTTAGAGAATGTTCTTTCTCCAAAAGAAGCTAGAATTAAAATGGCTTCATCTGACAAAAAATTTAGCTCACAAATCCAATCAGAACAGGAGAATTATACGTCTGCACTGGAAAAATACATGCATCAATTCAACAGTGATATTTCTGAAAATGTTTCTAAAAAGAGAAGAATTTGTAATACTTTTGAGAATACTTCACATAAGAATAAACTAAAATCACCAACTTTGAATGATACTCCTTTCTCTTTGAATACTGGAAATATAGAGGAACAAATGCTAAATTCTGCTTTGGCCTCAGAAATTATTGATAAAGTTAATGTCAACAATAAGTTGGCGCAGGAGAGCGATGACATTTGTCCAGATATTCTTAAGGCTTATGAAGATGATATTCTTGTAATTGATGTTATTCAAGATGATCCGGACCTGTTTGGAGATAATGTTAAGCAAGAAGATGACACTGCAAAGATTAATAATACTAAAAACATTTATAGCAGTCACTTTTCAGAAAAAGATCTGGAATGGAAATCGGAGTCTTCTCAATTTTCAAAAAGCAAGCATTTGAAATTCATTAGGTAGGCTTGTTGCCTTGAATTTGTGTGTGTGTGTGTAATTGTTTGTTTACTTACTTATGATGTGGCTTTTCTTAAAGTACAATTCAAAGACCTTTAAGAAAACAAAATCTTAGACCTATGAAGTGATGAATTAAAATTTGGAGGATAATCAAGAGCGTGACCTGTCAAAACCGCGCTCGACTAAACCGCGTCGCTGACGTCATCAACAGGGCGACAACAGCCAGCGCAGAGAAAGAAGGGCGCTTTAAATAGCGCTTTGAAAGCAAGCCGATTCAACAAGGTAAGGGTTAGCTTTAGGTTTAGGTTAAGGGTTAGGGTTAGGTTAAGGGTTAGATTTAGGGTTAGGTTAAGGTTTAAGTTTAGGGTTAGGTTTAGGGGGGTTAGGTTTAGGTTTAGGGGTTAATTTTAGGTTTAGCGTTTACAGCATGCTTCTGTCTCCGTGCTGTTGTCGCCCTGTTGATGACGTCAGCTACGTGGTTTCGTCGAGCGCAGTTTTAGTCGAACGCGGTTTTGTGGTGGAACCAGTCAAGAGTATACCTTACTCCTACATTATATTAAAATTGTTCACAGAGAAATTTGAAGCATGTCAACGGTAATTGTAAAGCAACATGTCTTCTAATATTAGGATTTTATATGATTGTTTTGTTTTAAATATGCAATGGTACCTGTAGTAAAGAATCTAGCTGTTTATGTTCAGACTTATTTGGATTCATATTCACTTTAGGTAGGTAGGTAGGTAGGTAGGTAGGTAGGTAGGTAGGTAGGTAGGTAGATAGATAGATAGATAGATAGATAGATAGATAGATAGATAGATAGATAGATAGATAGATAGATAGAAGTTTATTTATATGCCGCCTTTTTCCCTGGGGGGACTCAGGGCGGCTCACAATCCAAGAGGGAGGGGGAGACAAACTTTTTAACATATAAGACAATACATAATTAAAAAACACAACATTCATACCATTCGGCTTTATTATACATTACAGATAGGAAGAAGTACAAGATAGATTATATTCTTAAATGTTAAAATTTAAATACAAATTATTTTCCTTTTTTTTTTTCATTTAAACTTAGATCAGGGATGTCAAATTCAAGGCCCAAGGGCCAGATCCGGCCCACGAGGTGCTTAGATCTGGCCCAAAAGGCCACTCTGGGAACAGCAAAGAGCCAACCCGTAATGCCTCTGCCAGCAAAAATGAAGCTTAGCAGAGCCATATGAGGCCCTCTCGAAGTCTGTTTTCATTGACAGATGATTGCAGGAAGCTGTCGCAGCCAAAAACAGAGCTCGGGAGCCTGTTTTTGCTGGCAGCATGCTTGGGCCACCATAGATGTTCCCGACATGAGTGGCGTTGAACTGGCAATGCCCCCCCAGCTACGCCCCCCTGAGGTCAAGCACATCACTGATGTGCCCAGCAATGAAATTGAGTTTATTATCCCTGACCTAGATAAATCTTCATGCCTAAATTGGTATGTCAAGTAGTACAATAACATCCATTTTAGATGGTACAAACGGTAATAAATTATCAATATAGTTTCGTTATTTCAGGTTTGACCCTTGTGAGATAAGGTTATACAATAAGAGTGCCTAATTTTAGAGAGGAACACTTAATGTTTGTCTTTGGAACAATTCTCCAGAATTATTGTGTGCAAACATTTAATGAAAAACAAGCATAACGAACCAACTTAGAAAACATTAACTTTGTCTTCAAAATAATAAAATATTGCATGCATGCATCACATCAACAGTTCAGACTAAGATGTTACTTGTATGACCTGTGATAGAATACTCTCTTGCTCACAAGATCCACTTTCATCTCCAAATTATTTCCTTCAGATTCTTAAAAGGCTGCTCTCATTTATTTGTTCTTAATGTTACTTCATCTTCCAGATGATAATTCTTTGTTTATGTGGCATTTTCTGAACAAATTAGTTGGAAACGTAAGACTAGTTTATTTCTCGGTTATTCAGTATTTGCATGTGATCCCATGTAACTCCTGAACCAAGTTGCATGATTTGTTATAGTGATTGAAGTTGATGAAATTACTGTATGTGTAGTTATTACATATAATGAATTTGGTGTAGTGCAGGAGTCTCCAAACTGTAGCTTGTGGGCTACATCTGCCCCCTTGGAAAATTCCTTCCAGCTCTTCCTATGTGTTATGTTCCTATCCTTTCCAAATAGCGCAGGGAGAGAAAGCAAGATTATATTCATCATTTTTTGGAAAGAAAAGTAGGATTCCCTTTATTTCTCCAATTGGAGGGGGGGGGTGTTGCTCGCCAGATGGATGTGGAAGGGGAAGGATAAGTTATGAGTTACATAAAAGGGTGTTATGCTGTGCTGTTTTAGTAGGATGATAAGGGCTTGATAATACAATATCTCTTAAATTGGATAAAATCTTTCATTTACAGAGAAAGCCGCTTTCAAGATTATGAAACACTGAAATTGGATGATAATGCTGATGGTTTGGTGATACAAGGTAAAGAGTTTAAAATTCAGAAATGGAGGAAAAAATAGTTTACTTAATTTTTGACAATGTTGTTAATTTGCGTAATTGTGTAATAAAATAACTTGATGCTTATAATATATAATATGTATAATACACAGATCTAGGAATGGTGTGGGGGGTATGCTTTGAGCTCTAAACACTTAGCTCTTATAAGCAGTATCCTGAATTACAGGGAGCGAGCTTCCTATAATCTTCTCAGCTGTCCTTACCACTCTGTATGGACTTTCTATCTGAGGCATTGCAACCACCAAATCAAACAGTGATGCAGTTTGTTAAAACACTCTCAATTATGCCCTTAAAAAGTGGACAGAAGGAAGAAGATGTGCTCTCCTCATCCAACGCAGGAAATATAGAGGCTGGTTTGCACACTTCACTAAGGATGATGTGTGGATAGACCAAAGCAGATTGTTAATTGTCTGCACCCCCAGGTACTTAATACTGTTGACCGCCTCTAAAGTTGCATCCTTGACACTGCGTGCAGTATGACTATGCCAACTGTTTCTAAAATCTACATTGATCTCCTTTGTTTTATCAACATTTAGAACCAGGTTACTTTAATTGCAACAGTTCACCAGAGCCTTCACCTTTTCCCTATAATCATCTTCACTGTCATCCCACCACTTCTGTGTCATCTGCATACTTCACATGATTTGTAGCAGATTTGGCACTGCAGTCTTGGATCATCAAGGGGAATAGTAGCCCACTCAAGACACAGCCCTGTGGGAAACCTGTACTCAAGGAGAAACATATTATGCCTCCGTTGAATACTGATCAATTCTACAATTTAATTTCCCTCCCCTCGCAAAATAAGTCCCCAATTTTTTTAAAAAAACTAAATTTATTTGCAAATTATTAACCTGTCTTCTATATGCTACATTAATGACAAAATAGTTAACAAGAACAATAATAATAAAAGGCAAGATTAAAGTTTCCAAACCATCTGTTAATAAACTCTTATTCTAATTAACTTGTAGAAAATTTACCACAGCATTTTATCATCCCAAATTATTTCAAGAGTTAACAGTAATTCTTCCTGAGTTAAGTGGTTAAACATAATAAATTGAACCTCCAAAGTCAATTTTCAAAAAAAAATCCAGATAAAATTGTTTTTCAATTAAGTATAATAAATCCATTCCCCAATGTCCTTCATTCCTTCTGGAAAAAAATCAAGCCACCTTGCTCAGATAGCTTCTGTTATAAAAGAATGCTGGCTTGAAGGGGAGAGGTATGCAATCAACTCAGTTCTAAGTCTGTACAGTCCATATTTCTTTCCAATAGCTGCTTTCAAATCACATTCCTTTCCGCGACCTAATTTATCAAGAGCTACAGACATCTGAATATTTTCTACAACTATTATCAGTTCACCAGACTTTTGAAAAAATCTTTTAATTAAGGATTGCATATTACCAAATGGACTTTTTTCAGATACCAGTCACATCCTGTACTTGCACTTATGACGGTCATACCTCTCTCACAGATGTGCGATTATAATTTGGGCACTTGGCAACTGGCTCACATTTACATCTCATTGCAGCAGCTTGCAATCATGATGATGATTTGCAAACCTGTTTCAGCTTTTCACCAAAAAGATCCTTCGGAGAAGTTGGATTTGCTTAACAACCAACCATGTGATTCACGAAAAGATTGGTGATTTGCTATTTGACCATGGTAAAAATAGTTGTAAAATCGGGTTCAGTCATGTGATTACTTATGACTGCACTTAGGATTACTTTGAAATTATGAGTTCTTCAGATATCTAAAATTTAGTACTCCTGCTTTTCTGTTTGCAAATATGTTATTTTAATCCCTAGTTATGGTTACATTTTCTTTTTCCAAAACATTCTGAAATGTATAATAAGTTTAAAGCATATAAAATTTGACAGGAGTTAGGGGTAATAGAATAATGAGATCTCTCAGATCCTGCCTACCAGAGCTGTTTTTACCTTGCCTGTTCAGATTCCTTATAGAATCCCTGCCTAAATTGTTTTATTATAATATCAGTTTCTTCTTTTATGCTTTTCCATCACACTATTCACTTTAGTCCTCTAATGCATGTTACTTCAAGAAGTCCTTAATTTAAATAAGAACTGTAAGAAATCTCATATCTTGTCCAGAAGCCAATGTCAATTGAGAACTAACAATAATTAGCATATGGGAGGTAGTTAACCATATTCAGTTATATTGTTCTTTTGGTATGTTCCAGATTTGAGTTTTATTTTTAAAACAGGTTCAGATTTAAAGTTGTTATTGCAAGTCAATCGATAATCAATTGCATCCAATATTTATTATCTTTCAAGCCATTAATTTAATTAATAATTAACAGAAAAAATATATTGTAGGAAATAGTTTTTGCCACCTAAATTAGGGTTCTACAGAAATTTTATGTGGTTTATACAGACTAAAAGCAAAAATAAAGTTACATGCATTTAGCCAATTTTCTATCATTAGAGCTTTGCCTTTTGATCAGTAGTTCTGATTTTTTTAAAAAAAAAACTAAGGTTCCAACAGTTTGAAAAAGTTAAGAAACCCTTGTTTTAGAGAAACATTGTTAACTCTTTTTGTATAAACAGTTATGGTCCAATTAACATGGAAGCCAAACATACATTTTATATATAATGCCTTAATTCTCCCCTTGCCTGTAGTTTGCTTTGTATTTATATAAAGTATTGCACTGTGTTCTAAATCTAAAAGGAAAAGAAGCACGTAGATTAGTAGCATACTCCTCCTATTGGATTTGTTGCTAGCTACTATGTTAGAATTAGATTTTTCAACCTGTGAACCAGGATATGTAAGTCTTATGATCAGAAGACATAACCAGATATAATTAATGAATGATTCTATACATCTTAATTAAAATATGAGATTACTATATACTTTGTTTTTAGAGAATTAAAAATTCTATAGTTTATTTTAATTCTTGAGAATTTACCATATCTGAATTGTCTGAATTTTTTGAAGCAATAAATCATAGCAATTCATAAGAACTTTAAATTGCATTCTAGTTAATGTTATTGTTTAGCCAATTATTTTCCCTTCTTTAATATGTGTATACTGTATGCGTGCATGTGAAATTTACAAATTAATTAGCCTCGATTTTTAAAATGTATTAATCTTTATTTTAAGAATTTTGACATATTATTAATCTCTATTGGAGCATTTAGGGCTTGATATCAAATGAGTTCCATAGTGGTAGATTGTCATGATAATTACAGCTTCATGTTTTGAATGGTATAAATGGCCACGATTTATCAAATAATTAATAATGTCACATTATCTGGTACCACAAGTTTCTTTTCAACATAGTAGTGTCATTTTAAATGTAGAGTTACTACTTTAGGAATATTGGAAAATATCCCATTTTTCAGTTAAGCATTCCGTTTCTAATATTGCTGTAGTTTAGAATTACACATGATATTCTTTTTCCCAATTGATGAAATTAAGTCAGAGGCTCTAAATGGAATAAATTCTATAGGAGGAATATCAGAATCATCCCCTGAAGATGGACAGCTGTCAGAACTGAATAAACTTACCAAGGTTTTTGATACAGATGAAAAGGTATAGAAGTACATTGATTTCGTTGCATAATAATAATTCAATATGTAATGAATGCTGCATTGGAGAAAGTTTATCTTTTACAAGTAATAGGTTGCACTTTTTTACTTAAGTATGTATGTATATATTTTTTTCAAATATAGATCCCACTGAGATCAATAGTACTAATTCCAGCTGAATGTACAAAGATTTAAAATGTAAAGGCTGGCATACTAACTTGGAAGAAAATTATCTAAAAGAAATTGGGTTTACTTGGAGTTGACATGTATAGGTTTCACTGTTAGATACTAAAGATTAGATTGCTAAATATAAATATTTTCCCAAAGATTGTTTCTGATCTTCTGTGTGGAATCTGTTGGTGCTATTAAATAAATTTATTTTGACATAAGAAGTATAGCAAAGGAATGAGAATAACATATATACTTTTTATTGTAACATAGCTTTGTTAATAAGATGAGCTGCATAATGAAGTTTTTGAATTACCTTTAGAGAGCTACCAGGGATATATATATTGCTTTATAAAAATGTCCACTATAAAATTATAGTACAAGATTATAATCAAAAAGAATTCTTACTCTGGTTTTTTTTAAGATTATGAATTGCTTTTAAAACAAAACAAAAATAATTTATAAATTTTATATAACTTTATTTTGATGTTCATTTTACAGTATGAATTTTCAAAGAAATTGCTTGCTATGCAAGAACAGAAAACAAATGTTCAAGACTTTGCAAAAATGTATGTATTCATATGTAATATTCAAATCAGTCTTAATTATGTGAATGAAAAAAAAAACCAACTTTCTCAGATTTATTTTCCTTTAGTTTTAAGATTCACATTAGATTAGATTAGATTCAAATTAGTTTCCAAATATTAACTAATTGCTCAGAAACTCTTTAAATATCTGTTTGAGAAGTACATTCCCAGATTGAGAGCCACCAATAAAAGCAGTTTAGCCTCTTATGTTCTTTACTGTCATGGATTGAGAGGACAGCCAGAAAAAAAGACTTCTGAAACTCTATCATAAAATCTGTTAATTTTCAGATGTGAAAATCTTTTATTTAGAAACTTGGATGCAGATATTTTGGATTTCCTTTAATTTATTGATGTCATTGTAGCTAATACGCCTTCGAAATGGGTTATAAATTATATTAATATGTTCCAGTTGATCATTTTTAATGTTATCGACATAGCTGTTATTTGAATCATTTGGAATTAAATTAATTTCGGAGGCAAACTCAATGTACAAAGCATTGCAATTACTAAATATGGAAAAACCAGACAATGGACAACTGTATAGCTATCACTTTACTTTGATTGCACTTGTCACATCATTTTCAGCTACTTAATAATAGGAATTATCACAGATGTTGTTTGAGAAATTAAGATACACAACTAGCTAATAAACCATCCTGGAAACATAACAATAAAGAAGGTTGTAAGATTGAATGATTGATGCAATTTATAAATTGCCAAACTTCCTTTTGCTCTGGGTATATGACATTAAAAAAGTTTTTAAAATACAAAACGAAAGTCCATTTGCTACTTTACAATGAATCAAGGAATGTATATCCTTTAAGAGGAACATTTTTGCTTTTTTGAAAGGAAGGGGATACAGATTTACAGATGATAATAATAGTGCAAATTTAATAATGTAGTATTTTATTTTCTACATTAATAGTTGTGAATATCTATTTTCCCATCTGAAATATAGTGAGAATACCCTAACAATTGAACCTTTGAGCTGTGATCATCAATTGGAATTGTCATTTCCTACTGCGAAAGCTATTGTTCCTCAACAGCAAGACCCAACACTAAAATCAAGGAGTAATGGTATAAATTGATAATGTTTAAGTATTATATTATTTTCCTGTTGCATTACTTTTCCGTCTACACATACAGATCCTTTTCTAGTTCAACGTGTTATTTGAACATTTTTAAATTGTTCTATAAGGAAACTAGTAAGGTAATTATTTGATATGAATTATGCTTTAGAATTTTATAGGACTATTTGCAGAGGACAGAAAAATAGTTGTAGCCATTATAACATAGATTTGGGGTATACTATAATGCCTGTCAAAATGCCTGTATAATAGAAGTAAATATAAATAACTGCACACAGTATTCTCATCTAGAGAAAAAATGGTGTCAGCTTAAAACAAACAGAACTTATTTAATATAAAATAATAAATAATAATATGCATTTTTAATTGTTGGTTTTATTCTTTGTTTTCTATCAAAATGCTTGAAAAGAGTTAGTGTCATAAATATAAAAATGAGAATTTCAGAGAGATATATTTAAAGAAAGTAATTTAAGTATTATTTAATATATTTTTATATAAGCAGTATCCTTAACTTCAACATTAGATTTCAGATTCCCAAGGAAATGTCCTCCTTTGCCCTCATCATCTACTAATAGTTATAAAACCTGGAAAGAAAAAAAACATCCAGGGGTAAGTTTCAGAACAACATGTGTTTATAAGTAAGCTTAAATTAAGTTGTGTTTTATCAGTTTAAATATATTCAGTTTGTCAATATCTCTAAAACATAAATAATTTATATTCATGCAATAACTTATTACCACAACTTCTGAAAAGTTTGTCTAGAAAGATCTCACAGTGATTGCCACTCCAAATGTAAAAGATATGATTTCTTTAATGGCCAAGAAGAGGATTTTTTTCTCATAAAGATACTTGGAAAGAAAGAAGAGTAGGATCACAAAGTGATTTAAGACCTTTCCAGTGTCCTTGAACTTACTGGAAAAAATAGCATATAATAAATTACTATGTTTTATATAAATTACCTTGAAAATAAGATCTACCCAGAAAATAAGCACATCATGATTTTTCATGCTGCTCACAATATAAGCTCTACCTCCACAATAAAACCAAAAACTCCTCCAGCAGGGGGTGTAGCCAGTAGCCAGTCCAGGAGGAAGCAAGAGTGTGCACAGAGGCTGACCATGTCTGGAAGCAACTGCAGCCCACCGGTCCCTTGGTCAGTGCACACTGGGGCTACGTAGCCCACACAGCACAGATAAATCCCTCCAAGTATCATGCAGAGCCAGAGGAGTGGGGAGAGGCATGTGATCCATCCACTTTGCTTGTGGAGTGTATGGCGGAGCTGGAGGACGAAGTTGGATGGCGGGGAGCAAGGGCAGTGGTGTGATGCCACCTCTGCCCCAACACTTGACAGCAGCACCAACAGCAGATGGAAGCAGGGGTACAGGGATGGAGGAGGCACGTGATCCAGCCTGCCGGACGTACCACACAGCCACTCACCCATCTGTCCGTCTTTGCTTGCCCATGTCTATGATGGGACAAGCAGTCGCGTGGCACATCCGATAGGCTGAATAGTAGGTCTCTTCCACCCTGGTGCTTTGCCTCTGTTGATGCTGCCACCGCTAGACGTGGCAAGGCAGGTGCTGGGGTGAGGGTGGCACCACACTGCGGCCAACGCACACATGGCCCCAGCCATCCAACTTCGTCCTCTGGCTCTGCTGCACACTCCACAAGCAAAGACAGATGGTGGGCTGGATTGTGTGCCTCCCCCCACCCCCATGCCGCTTGGAGGTACTTACCCTAAATGCTGTTTTCCCCCTTTTAAACCTGACCTCCTTTTCCAAAGGCTATCATCCAGAAGGAACAATTTCCCTCCCCCCCCCCCGGATCCAGACAAGACAGAAGCCACCCTTCGCCAATAAGCAAAGCGGCTCTTCATTTTCTTCTGCGGGGATCCACCCGATCCATATGGCCATTAAGAGATCTTTTGTCCAACTTACAAATGATCTTCTGTCCAAGTGCATTTCCACCTCCACAGATCCAAGGCTCATTTAAGGGTACCCTACTGTAAATTCTCCCCGAGGCTGACACTTAGCTCTCAGCATTACCGCACATGCACCCAGCGAACCACAGTCGAGCCGCTCCAACCATTCATGGAATCTTAAAGGGACTCTGATTTATTGCTTTTTGTGTGCCCCCTCCCCCATCTTGAGACAATGGAACAGCTATTGCTTCCCAAAACAAATGAGCCCAACGTTACCTGAAGGGTTCCCACACTTTTCCAAAAGCTTTTCCCAGGGGGCATGTGCTACAAAAGAATGGACAGGCAGGTAACCTCGCCCTGGCAAGTGGGAACTTTTCATCCCTCAGAAGCAAGGAGGAGGGAAAAGGAGAACAGTCACTTGAGGGCTGCCTCTTCGCGGGCTACTCCAGAGGCTTGCTCGTGGGAACACAGTGTGGAAGGAAATCTGTTCCTTGCAGATTTGTCCCAAAGTGAATTTCCCCTTTTACACCTGGGCTCTCTCTTTGGAGGGAGATAGAGGACTAGGCTGGGCTGAAACAGAGGAGAAAGTGGGGAGAGAAGCTGCACAGCTCTTCACGAGACCTCTCAGGAGACATGGTGTACAAATGTAAAAGCCGCTACTTCAAGTCAGCAGCAGTCCCCTGGGTTCTGGCAGCGGGCTTGCTTCGTCCTTTCCCTGGGAGTGTCTTGTCAGGGTCCTCTTGATAGCCTTTCCCCTCCCCTTCACAGTTTCCATGGAGAGAGGGAGAGGGAACAAATGAGAATGGTGCCCGGATTTGTGGCACTTTGTTTTTATTTGCATGTTGTGGCTCCCGAGAGGTCTTGTGAAGAGACAGGCAAACCCTCATACTTAGCTACTGAATGTAGGGCTAGGCTGGGCTGAAGAGAGGAGAAAGAGCAGAGAGAGAAGCTATACAGCTAAGGACAAGTGGCTCACCTGCCTGTCTACAAGACCTCTCAGGAAACAGAGCGTGAAAATGTAAAAGCCTCTCCTTCCAAGTCAGCACAGAACCTGAATCAAAAAAAGCACTGTGAATGTGGGAACTCTTTCCCATTCCCCGCTTCTCTCTCGCTCCCTCTCCCTCCCTGGGAACTGTGAAAGGGAAGGGCCATCAAGGGGACACATGACATTCCTGGGGAGAGAATGAAGTGGGTTCGCTGAAGGATCCTAGGTGCTGCTGCTGATTTGAAAGGAGCAGTTTTTACATTTGTACACCATGTCTTCTGAGAGGTCTCATATAGAAGCAGGCGAACCCCTCGTCTTTAGCTACATGGTTTCTTCCCCCACTCTTTCTCTTCTGCTTTAGCCCAGATTAGCCCTCTATCACCTTCTAAGGAAGGAGGGTTGGGACAAATCTGCAAGAAAGAAGACCCTTCCATGGCGGGTCCCCATGAGCAAGCCTAGGAATCAGCTGGCAAAGAGGCAGCCCTTGAGCGATCACTCTCACTTTCCCTTGCTTCTGAGGTGGGGGACAAAAACCCCCATTGTTCCCAGCCACCAGGGCAAGGCTATCTGCTTCATCATACTTCTCTTGCACAAACCTTACTGATATCAGCGTTCCAGATAGCATCCAAAATTAAATCAGAGTCCAAGGCAAAGTACTGCTCAAAGTTCCAATTTATTAAGAGAGCCATGCTGGTACATCTGGGAAAACCCGAATCTGAAGCTTCTCAGTTTTCCTCACCTAGTTGAAAGTTCATGATCTTGCCCCCACACCCACAAGTCCATCACATGATCCAATCTTCCACTGCTATACTGGCAGTTCCACTATCCAGTTCTGGTCAGGAGCAGAGATACCAAGACAAAGGATGGCCTTGGCAATCTAGAAAGGAATTTTATTTTGGCTACATAACATTCTACTCCATACTATTCCCCCTCCCAATTCTTCACTATCAAAACAGCATAAAAGTGTGGCAGACTAAAGATCCAAAAGGAACATGGCTGCAGGCCTGACACCTGGTGCCCAGCTCTGCTTGGCGGGCAAGCCAGGCAGTCACAGCACTCTGACTTACCTGTGCTGCGCAGACTGCAGCCCCAGAGTGCACCAGCTGAGGGGCCAGCGTGCTCATCACCGTCTGTGTGTGTGCTGGGGTAGAGCACCCTGCCAGGCAGGCCCAGTCCTTCACAATCTCCAATACCGTGTTTCCTGGATATTAATTCCTAATGAGTCTTTTGGAGCCCCAAAAATATAAGACTGGGTCTTATTTTTAAGAAAACACGGTACCTAGGTATAGGTAGTAGTTGTTATTACTATGATTCATTGTACAGTCAGCTAGATGTTCAGATTGGATTTGGAATTTTTGTCTGCCTGTCAGATCCTTCTCAAGGACTTGGGATAGATAGATATGGGTGTTTGATGGTGTTATAGGTATTATTGCAAAATATAAGCTATTCCAAGTAAAGCTGTCTGTCAGGGTTCTGACTGATGCCCTAATTAAATCATGAGCCACAAGCCAAGTTTTAAAAGAAATCCAGTTGTTTATTAAGAGCATTAAGTTGGAAATAAAGCCTACTCTGATCTTACTTAGTTCATGTCCTAGCTCTGACCCTGTTTCTCCATCCCCCCAAAGTGTGTCATCAGTCAGTCACATTCCCTAACAAAGCAATTTTGCGTATTGTAGAGTCCCTCCAACTCCTGTGGCAGATGGCCTTGATATAATAATTTTGTATACTGTCTTGATGTCTTCTTGAAATAAATTTTATTATTGATAAATTCCTGAATCAGAAAGTAGATTTCATTTCTTTTTTCCCCAATTCATTTTACTACATTGCTTCCATTATAGAAAAGAAAAGTACCACAGTAAGTTTAACATTTTTTTTTTGTTACTTACAAGCTTTGGTTCCAAAAAGTATATACCAGAGAAATCTTTCTCCTTCCTCCATTTTGGTTTTAAATGAATCTGAAAACAAAAATGCTTTATCTTTCTTTAAATAATTTTGTAGACTTATTTAGGATTGACTTTACCTCGTGGATACTGCAGATACTATTTCAATTCATTGAATAGCTGTGAGAATCCAAAATGCTGGTTTTCGCATGTTCTTGAATCAACAGATGATAAGGTAAAGCATGTTCCATTTCAGTATAAAATACTTTGCTTATTTTCAACCATAAATACAGTCATCAAAATCATCATAAATGTTTACCTTTTAATAAATCATTGATATGACTATTAAATCTTTAAGTTCATTAGATATTTGTTGATTTGGAGAAAGTGTATGATAAAAATGAATAGATTTCAGTAAAATATTATAAAGTTCGATATTTGCTGCATGCAGTAAGTGTAACATAACAATAAAAGTAAAACATTATAATAAAAATAACCAAATATAGTTGCTTTGATTTAACATATTTATAATTAGCTGTATGAGAAATGTCTGCAAGCAGTTAGATGGTGTTGAATACATAAAATACATAGAAATGTGTACCTATTTAGGTGAGCTGGATGTAGATTGTTCGACTCTATGGAGAATTTGCATCTGAAATGCACTAAATCAAAGTGCAAGATAATTGTGTTTATAACATGGTAAATGAAATGAATTATTATAAACAAAAAATGGAAAAAATAAGAGAAAGTAAATATGTATCTTAATATGATGGCGAACTTTTTCGGCACCAAGTGCCCAAACAAAATGCATGTGCATGCTTGTGCATGGACGTGTGTGCCAGAACACCAGAAACCCAAAGACCAGCTGACAAATGCGCATTCTTGTTTTTTTGACCATTTTCAGGCTCCTTTCTGGGCCTTTTTTGGGCCATTTTCGGGCCTGAAAACAGCCAAAAATTGGCCCGGAAAACAGCTTGTTTTTTGGCAGTTTTTCAGGCTCTTTTCATGTTGTTTTCCGGCGCTCTAGTGCCCGGAAAGAACAGCTGGCTGGCACACAGGGGTGCGCCGGAAACCAGAAGAGCAGCTTGTGATGGTTCGTGTGCCTACAAAGAGGTAGTATATTAAGTTCTCAGGCAAGAGATTGTATACATTAAATGTAGGTAAGGCAATATATGAATCAGTGTAAAAAGGGTGGAAGCAAGAATGATTTCCAATTATGGAGAGGTATGATTGGCATTGGTGTAACTAGATTGGATTTTTTAAAAATTTCCTGTCGCTACATTTTTGCTCGCTACTGCTAAACTCTTCCTGCACTTTGCATCATTGCTAAGGGAAAGAGGTCTTTCCAAACCTATACTGATTTGTTTTGCATATTAACTATTTTACTTATAATATATTGTTATCATATTTTTCCTAATTTTGGGCAGAATCTCTTGTACAGAAAACAACTATTTCCTGAATTTTGCGGGGGGGGGGGGGTTATGCCAATATTCACATATTTAAATAAATAAACTGTAATCAGACTTTGGTATAGTCAGTATAATTCTATGTTTGAAAGAAGAGGAGTCAGATTCTGGAATTTTCTCAACTGTAATTATCATTAGGAAGATAAGCTAATGTTTCTTTTTCTTATTCTTGGAAATAAACAATTATTCTGTATATCATTTTGGGATTTTGCCAAAAATGACAGTGGCAATTATAGTGCTTCTTGCCAAAACCAATTCAAAAAGGAAACAGAAAACACTTTTGTTTCCAATATCAAAAAATGTGAATTGCTCAATTGACATACTTGCAGATATCAATGATGTTTTCTGCTTTTATGTGAGACAATCCATTCTTTTTAAAAGAAAAAGAAAATTTATTTCCCAAATTCTTTTCATTCCCATGGTGACTAGTCTGCCTTATTATTTCTTTTTTGAATTGTGCAAGATATATCTTGTTAAAGATAAATCATCTTCATGGAATATTGAAGAGAAAAAGAGGATCCTTTGTCTGCAGAAAATTTGATAGAGAAAAGAGGGGTGATAGTCCTTTCTCTTCTCATTGAGATTTTATAATAGGTATCAGCACTAAAGTATTGCTTTTGAAAAAAGCAATGCCCCTCTGTTTCTTGACTTTTCTGTACATGCCATAGAACTTTAGAAAAGGAGGAATGGTGGAAATAAGAATGATGTAGGATACGTAATAATTCTTTGCAGACAAAGTTTGGGAATAGAATTTCTGAATACTTAACCATAGATAATTTATACATTATCAGTACATAATAGCACTTTTCCAAATTTGCTTTTGTTTTGTTTTACTATACAGGAATTGATCCACCTATTTGAGAATTTTCCCTGTTTGTATTACATTTATAGGGAACAATGTCCTATATTATAAATATCACTAGACCATATCCATATAAATATGCTTTGAATTGTAGCCTCTAAAAATAATTTGTTTACAATAAATGTATAATAATAGAAGAAAACTATGTGTTTTCTTTTGCGTTTTCTTTTGACTAGCTGAAAAATAGTTTTGGTACTATTTAGTAAATACATAAATTTACACTGGTGTTTTTTTTACCTTTTCTTGTTTAGCAAAGAATATTAACTTTGTGATTTTACTTTACTTACTAGCTTTGCAGTGAAATAATTAAGAAATATATAAGTATTGGTGGCGTAGCTTTGCTGCAACGGGCAGGTAATAAAAATTCAACATTGCTACATACTCAATAAGCTGAGCTTGAGATTGACATCTGTTGATTTTAAGAATAGAATACATATTAATAGCTCAAGAATTACCTGATATTTTACTATAATTAACACTGAGTAGAAAGTTGACTACAATAATTTGATCTAGTTAAGCTAAAAAAAAGTGCCACATAAATCAGTCAGATTTGATCTAGTTTAGAGCGCTATGGATTTCAGATCCATAAAGCTGAAACCATAAAGCTGAAACCAGTGTATAGTTTTAAAATTTTATTCTAGCACAATATAATAGTTCACAAATAATAGGAAATTAGGAATTAATAGGTTGCCAAATTCCTAGTCATCAGTATTGGTAGTCAGATAGGAATGTAGATTCCAAACATATAAAAATCTTCAAGCAGTTATCCAAAGACAATCCTTTTACATCAGAATTAAAATTCCAGCTGAAATGAAATGTGTTATGGCATGAGTTCCTGGTATTGAAAACTTTATCAACCATGAATATTTAAAATAATACATAGATATTTTAATCCTGAAAACAAATATTTCTAGAGAATACATATGCATTTAATGACTGTTCATAGTTAAAAGAAAAAGTCAAAAATCATTCTTCAAGATAAAGTTCTATAGGCAAAGTCACTGTATTTTTAAAACACTAGACATTTAATTCTAAAGCTTATAGTTTATTAACTATTCTTTCATCCCATTTCGTACGTATGAAGAGACAAAACAGTGAATATTAAAATAGCCAGGAATTTGAAATACTCAAGTTTTAGCTGTTTTAATTAAGAAAGTGAATATTTTATATGCATAACATAAAGCATTTTGGATTATAAAATTTATATAAATAAAAAATATAAATTGTGAAAAATAATTCATTGTTAATTAATATTTCATGGAATAATACTGATATATAAGAAGAAAAGATTATAAACATTGTATGAAAAAATGATACTCTAGACAAATCCTTTCTACATCCCTTTTTAAAACTGAATTTCCATTGTATCCTTTTCATGCATTTTACTTTTTCAAAATCAATACAGGTAATCTTGATTTATAATCACACTAGGGACCAGAATTTCCATCCTAAGTCATTGCAGTCACAAGTTACCACGTTATTAGATTCAGTTTTGTGACCATATTAATGATTGTTGTAAAGTGAGTGACTGTGTTTAATAAGCAAATCCAGTTTCCCAATGGAAATTGGGAGAAAAGGCCACAAAGTTGATCAGGTGACCTTAGGATGCTGCAACCAGTTGTAAATGTGAGACAATTGTCATGCGATCAAATTTAGATCACTTTATTTCTGGGATGGTGCAATGATTTGCAATGATAATCAATCTGATTATAGGTCATAAAGCATCCTTTCTGAGGTTATTATAAATGAACAAAATTGAGAATTATCTCTAAATCATTTTAGTAATAAATTACTAAAATACTGCTTGTGTTCACCTTTAAATTTCCTGTTTTCTTTAGTACATATATTCTCAGATTACTGCAAAAAAAGTATTCCCGTATATCACTTGGATTTGCAAATGTTTCATGATCTCCTAACATCTTTGCTTCAGTTCTGCTTGCTGAAAGAACTTTTTCATGTAGTGCGCACTGGCATCAGGATTAAAATATTAGTAAGTGATCCTTCAACATGTTTAATAACCTTCTATAAATTTCAATGAATTTAACTGAACCTACTCTCAGATAAGTGGAGTATTTTTAGTTTATTTAATATCTTTATATTTACATACTGTTTGGATTTTGGATTGCTGTTTAGCTGTTGTCTTAATTTAGAATTCCCATGGTTGTCCAATGAATTTCTTATGATATCATGCCAAAAATTATCTGAAAACAATTTAGAGATGATAGATACAGTTAGTTTTCTACAGGATCCTATTGTCTGATATTTAAATTCTGTTTGTGATAATTGCACAGAACTTGAATTCAACCATTTCACAAGTGGTAATATTACATCAGGCATATCTAAAATCTTGAAGTTGTGGAAATGAGAATCTTTAAATGGATTGTATTTTATATTTGCTTATCTTTTTGTAAATTTCATATTTTAAATATTAAGGTTTGGGTTTCTTTTTGCTTAGCCAAATATAGATATTCTACTCAAAATATTTGAACAAGTGACTTTGATGAAAGTCAAAGAGGCAGTACCTGAATTATCTGACATCTTTTATAAGGTATGGTTTGGTTTATTTAATTTCATTTTAGAAACTTTGTTTCTAGAGACTCTATTTTCATATTTCTACAGTCTCTGAAAACATGGTACATTGGAAATAATCTCACAAATAACAGTTTCTTATTTTTATGGTAACTCATACCAAAGAACAAGAACAGAGTTACATTTTTAGATTAATACCTATTTTTAAAATGGTTTATTGGCATTTTCAACTAAAATGCAACCCTTATAAAATAAATTCCAAAAGTTGGAGGAGGTTAAATAAAATGACCATGTTTGAAAAGTACTATGTTGATTATAGCTCAAAAATATGAGAAAGGAGCAATTTTTTGGAAATACAATAGAAATATTGTAGAATCCATTGGAGTTGGGTAACTAATAAATTTGAGTGAATAATAAATAATAACATTTTTTGATTTTACTAAAATGATAAATGCATGGAAGATTTGGCAGCAATTATTTGAATAAGAGTTGTTCCCCTAAAGCTTTGGCATTTACCACTAACTACACTTTGGTAGATATTGAGACTATATAATATTAGAAAGAAAGCAATTGCTACTACTATTTAACACTTTTATATGTACATATAATGAAAATCTAAAAGTGTATGTCATTAAATGATATTATTGTTTGTTTGTTGGATATAAAAATGTGCTTTGAATCTATTGGCTGATACGACTTTAAAAAAAAAAACCTACACTTTCACCATCTTATCAACATAGTATTATATTGCGGCCATTGAGCAGCCCCTGATTAATTTAGCAGTATCTGAGCTGCTAATTTAGCAGTATTTGGAACTATGAAAATGTTGTCATCAACAGTTAGCTTGATATCCCTAATCATAAACACATTGCGTACAAGGAGCCTTTGACATATATTATTATTATTATTTCCTTATTATTTTTGTAAAGAATTTTGCAAGCACTTAATTGTGGAAATCTAATTGTAGAAATTTTTGTTACTATAGCTTATTGATACTGGAATGGTTCTTGAACAAGAACATATTAGACATATCAACAGCTTACTAAACCAGTTACATGATTCCAGTCAGGAAATTACTATGGTTAGGTCCAGGTATGTACTTTTTAATATTCTTTTAAAGCTTCAAGTGGATAACATTTTGAAGTATCAATGCCCATAAAACTATAAAATATCAATCTATACCAGTTCATAAGTAATGAATTATTATCTTACATTTTTTAACTTCATACCTATTCCTCAATTTATGTACTGAACTGCTCAAAAGACATATAAGGGAATGCAGTAGCAAAATAAATACTTGTAAATGAAAGATCTTTAACTACCAAATTGCTGTATACAGTTTTATATTCATAATCTTTGTAATATGATACTAGAAGTTGAATCCAAAGTTAGTTTTTGACTTTCAACTACAATTAATTCCAAAAACTCACTAAGCAAGACATTTGTTAATTTTGCCACATTTTACGACCTGCCACAGTTGTTAAGTAAATCACTGCAGTTGTTAAATTAGTAATGTGGTTAAGTGAATCTGGCTTCCCCATTGTCTTTACTTATCAGAAAGTCGCAAAAGGTGATCATATGACTTTGGGACATTGCAACTGTGTTAATTGCCAAGCATCTGAATTTTGATTATGTGACCATGGGATGCTGCAATGGTGATAAATGTGAAAATTAGCACTTTTTCACTGCTATTGTAACTTTGAATGGTCACTAAATAAACTGTTGTAAATTGAGGACTAGCTGTATTTGATAATGCCTTGAATATTCATTCATGAGTTTTCTGTGCTGCTGGACTCCAAAATGACCCTGATTATTTCACAGATAAGCAATAAACAAGTAGTTTAAATTTTAAAAATACCACTGGCACTAATCCTGGTAGCGATTATACAGATCAAAGGTTCTACGAAACAGTACCATTTAATGAAATTCCTAGAGCACTTCAAAGAAGGAACCAAGTGCACCCCAAGGGCAAAGTCAATCTGTTCCAAAGACATTGCAGCAGATTAAACAATGCCTCTAAACCAGGGATGGCGAACCTATGGCATGCGTGCCACAGGTGGCACGCAGAGCCATTTGTCAGGGCACGTGAGGCATTGCCCTGTCAGCTGGCCAATGTGCATGTGCGCGCTGGCCAGCTGAGTTCAGTCTTTTTAAAAGCCATTTTTCGCCTTCTCCGGGCTCCAGAGGTTTTAAAGGAGCCTGGGGAGGGTGAAAAGAGTACCAATGCAGCTTTATTAATGAGACAAAAATAAATAAGTCTGTTCACACTTTGTAACCCAAAATTTAAAAATTCCCAATGATAGCTTAATATAGATGCCAGTAATGGACAAATACTGGTGCCAAGACAAAATTAAAGGCATTGGCTGATAGGTAGCAGTGATAAGGAGATGATTTTGAAATAATTTCAAAGAACATAGCTATCCCTCATCTTCATCCCCCATCTTTAAAGTACTCGAGTAAAAAAGTCAACCTTCAAGTCTTATGCAGTACTACAAGATACAGTTTTCGTGGTCTGCTTTCTTATGCTCAAATGTGTTAGGAGTAATCAAAGTATATTTTGCAAAGTATATGTTATTGAATCCTAATAAAATAGAGAAATAGTTAATGGTTTGACAAAGATGAACAGTTCAAGCGTCCTAAACTACAATGGCTATTTGGATGCAGCTCCATAGTTCTCTAAAGATTGATGCAAAATTGTCTGTTAATGGGTTGAACAAAAAAACTGTTAAAAATACAAATAAAATCATGTAATTATAATCTGAATTAATTTCAACAATTGGGTTTTTTTTTGTTGAATTCTGCCCACATTTTTTAATGTAGCTCCTTAGAATACTCGCCAAAGATAAAATAAGATCTTTAGCTTGAAAAAGCTACACTTATGCAGTGATTTGGCTTTGACCTATTGCCTTTTATGCTAAACACTTTTAAAAAGATTTTTCAATTGTGGCATACTATATAAAAGCTTGTTCTTAAAGATTTCAGGAAAGAGATTTTCACAAGGCCATCTTTTGTGATTTTGATTCAACAATAGCAGCATTTAAGGTACCCTATATATATTTATTTTAGCACTTTGGTATTAATGATTAGTTATTATGTAAAACATTACGATTCACAGGGTAACTTCTTGTTTCTCAGTTTTTATTAGTTTGCTATTTATTGTAAAAATGAAAAGGAAATAATTTAAAAATTGGGAAAAGAGTAAATATGGAAAATAGACTTCAATTTTTTTTAAAAAAAAAAACCTGTGTAGTTAATCACACAGTCACTAGTTTTGATTTTCATGAACTATTCTCTTAAACAAGGCATGTCCAAAGTCCAATTGCGGCCCATTTTCAAATTTTGAGCAGCCCGCAGCCTCTTCTCCCCACCAGAGTTATTTGTTTAGTCTTTCACAAAATAGTTCATTTGCATTTAATGTTAATGGTTCAAAGAATGTCAGGCTGAATGGTCGGCCCCACACATTTTCACCTCACCTAATCTGGTCCTCCTTGCAAAAAGTTTGGACATCCCTGTCTTAAACCGTACCTATATTTTATGTTATAGGGAATCCTCGGCTTATGACCACAATTGAGCCCAGTATTTTGGTCATAAGTCATTGTATTTGTTAAGTGTGACACCTATATTACTGTTTTACGTAATGATCCCTGTTGAGATTGTTAAGTGACCTTAAACATTGTGGGGAGTGCCTCGGAGACCGGGAGGTCCAAAATAGGCCACATATACTGGGTAGATGCAGTGCAGTGCAAAGCTGCACTTGCCCCAGCTCATTTGGTCAAGCATCTAAATTTTTATCATATGACTACGAGGGTAGTACACTGTGCACAATTATTAGGCAAGTTGTATTTTGGAGGATTAATTTTATTATTGAACAACGACAATTCGCAATTAGCAATTTAATGAGTTTATATGCCGCCCAATCCCGGAGGACTCCGGGCAGCTTACAAATATGAAATAAAATAAAATAACACATAGGGGAAAGAAACATACACAGTTTAAAAAACACACAACATGCATATGGCTTAACTGGGGGTTGGACCTGAATTAAAAAATCAGCAACCCCAGGCCTGTCGAAACAGCCAAGTTTTGGTGGCTTTTTGGAAGGCCACGAGAGTGCGAAGGGTCCGGATCTCTGCTGGTAGATTGTTTCACAGAGCCGGAGCAGCTACAGAGAAGGCTCTCCCCCAAGTGGTCGCCAGCCGGCATTGTCCGATAGACGGCACCCGGAGGAGGCCTAGCCTGTGAGTTCTTATCGGACGTTGGGAGGTGTGTAGAAGGAGGCGGTCTCTCAGATATCCAGGTCCAATGCCATGTAGGGCTTTAAAGGTAATCACCAGCACTTTGTAGCACATCCGGAGACCAATGGGGAGCCAGTGCAGCTCGCAGAGGATAGGTGTAACATGGGTGTACCGAGGTACACCCGATATCGCTCGCGGGGTTGCATTCTGGACCAACTGTAGTCTCCGAACACTCTTCAAGGGCAGCCCCATGTAGAGTGCGTTGCAGTAATCGAGCCTTGAGGTGACGAGGACATGAGTGACCATTTGAAGTGCCTCCCGGTCCAGATAGGGCCGCAACTGGTGCACCAAGCAAACCTGGGCAAAAGCCCCCCTGGTCACAGCCGACAAATGGTGTTCTAATGTCAGCTGCGGGTCCAGGAGGACACCCAAGTTGCGGGCCCTCTCTGAGGGGTGCAAACTTTCACCCCCCAGGCTAATAGATGGAGAGTCTGTCCTTGGCAGGAAACATCAATAGCCACTCGGTCTTGTCTGGATTGAGTGCCAGCTTGTTTACTCCCATCCAGACCCTAACAGCCTCCAGGCACTGGCACATCACTTCCACTGCTTCGCTGAGTTGGCATGGGGCGGACAGATACAGTTGAGTATCATCCACATATTGGTGGTGCTTAATCCCGTGCCAACAAATGATCTCGCCCAGCAGCTTCATATAGATGTTAAATAGGAGAGGGGACAGGACCGAGCCCTGCGGCACCCCATATTTGATGGGCCTAGGGGTCGATCTCTGTCCTCCAACCAACACCGACTGCAACCTGTCAGAGAAGTAAGAGGATAACCACCGTAGGACGGTGCCTCCCACTCCCACCTCCCCCAGTTGCAGAAGGATACCATGGCCGATGGTATCGAAGGCCACTGAGAGGTCAAGAAGCACCAGGATAGAGGAATGTCCTCTATCCCTGGCCCGCCAGAGATCATCGGTCAGTGCGATGGAAGCAGTTTCAGTGGAGTAAAGCCTGAAACCCGACTGGAGGGGATCAAGATAATCAGCTTCATCCAAGGACCTTCGGAGTTAAAAGGCCACCACCTTCTCAACAACCTTCTCAACAAAGGGGAGGTTGGAGACTGGACGATAGTTTTTAAGAATAGCTGGATCCAGAGAAGGTTTCTTAAGGAGGGTTCTCACCACCGCATCCTTTAGGGGCTGCGGGAAAGATCCCTCCTGTAAAGAGGTGTTAATAATTCTCTGGAACCAGCCTCGTGTAACCTCCTTGCTGGCGGAAACCAGCCAGGAGGGACACGGGTCCAGTAGGCAGGTGGAGGCACTTACCGCTCCCATGGCCTTGTCCACTTCCTCAGGAGTAACAGGTTGGAACTCGCTCCAAGAAATCCGATCAAGGCCCACCCCCAGCATCTTGGCAGGAACTGCCCAAGTGGAGTCCAAGTCTGTCCGAATCTGAGCGACTTTGTCCGACAGAAACTGAACAAATTCCTCAGTTCTTCCCTGGAAGGGTTCCTCCGCATCCCTCCCCTTCAGAAGGGAGTGAGTAATCCTAAACAGGGCTGCTGGGCGAGATTCTGTGGACGCAATAAGAGCGGAAAAATGCGAACATTTTGCCGCCCGTATCGCCACGAGATAAGTCCTAATAAAGGCTCTTAGCAGTGCTCGGTCATATTCGGAGTTACTAGCCCTCCAGCGTCGCTCTAGGCATCTCTTTTGGTGCTTCATCTCCCGGAGTTCCTCAGTGAACCAAGGAGCCCTCCTGGATCCACTGCCGCGGAGAGGCCGCAAAGGTGCAATCCGGTCAAGAGCCCCAGCCGCCGCTATATTCCAAGCAGCGACTAAGGACTCTGTCGGGCTGCGGGCAAGGGAGTCAGGTACATCCCCAAACTCCGTTTGAAATCCCAAAGGGTCCATCAGGTGCCTGGGGCGGAACCACTTAATCGGCTCCACTTCCCTGCAGTGGGGGAGTAGTTTCCGAAAGTCCAACCTCAGTAAGTAGGAAGTGATCTGATCATGACAGGGGCAAGATCTCAATGCCCTCCAATTTCAGATCACATCTCCACTGCTCCGAGAGAAACACAAGGTTGAGCGTGTGTCCCTCTGTATGAGTTGGGCCCTGAATTTCCTGGGTCAAGTCCATGGTTGTCATGGAAGCCATGAACTCCTGTGCCCCATCAGAGCGTTTGCTGAGAGATGGCAGATTGAAATCCCCCAATACTATAAGTTTGGGAAATTCAACCGCCAGTCCAGCTACTGACTCCAGGAGCACAGGCAGGGCTGTTGCAACGCAGCTGGGAGGTAGGTACGTTAACAACAGGCCCATTCGACCCCCAAGGTGCTATTACTATTTTATTACGAGTTGGACTAATACAGTGCTCTTGGTCAATTCAAAATGTTAATAAACCAAACCTAAATATTTAAGAAAGTAAAAGTGAGATTTTGGCTTTCTTAGGAGAATATCTATGTGTGCACAATTATTGGGCAACTATTAGTGTGCAGAATTATGCAACTAAATGCATCTGTTAAAGTGAATAATAAACAAACAACTCAAAATGTACAAATAAACATTTCTGACATTTAAAAAAAATCAGTTACCAATATAGCCACCCTTTTTAATAACAGTCATAATCCTTTCATTCATGGAATCTGTCAGTTTCTTGATCTGCTGATGATCAACTTTTTATGCAGCAGCAACCACAGCCTCCCAGACACTGTTCAGAGAGGTGTACTGTTTTCCTTCCCTTTTAAGAAGGGCCCGTCATTTCTCAATAGGGCTTAGTTCGGATGAGGAAGGGTGACATGCCATTATTCTTTCATCTTTAAGGCCTTTACTGACTAGCCACAATATTCCACACAATGGAATATTTAATGGAGCATTGTCCTGCATAAAAATCATGGTCTTTTTGAAAGAAGCGGACTTTTTCCTGTATCACTGCTTGAAAAAAGTGTCTTCTAAAAACTGGCAGTAGGCTTGAGAGTTGCTTTTGAGTCCATCTTAAACTTGAAAAAGTCCAACTAGCTCATCTTTAATAATATCAGTCCATACCAGTACCCCACCTCCACCTTGCTGGCATCGGAGTTGAAGTGGTGCTGTGTCCATTATTGATACATCCATGGGCTCATCTATCTGGTCCATCAAGAGTCACTCCCACCTCATCAGTCCATAAAACCTTTGAAAAATCTGTCTTCAGATATTTCTTGGCCCAGTCTTGCCATTTCAACTTACGTGTCTTTTTTCAGTGGTGGTCGGGTTTCAGCCTTCCTTACCTTGGCTATGTCTCTGAGCACTGAACACCTTGTACTTCTGGGCACTCCAGGTAGGTTGCAGTTCTGGAATATGACAGCACTGGAGGATAATAGATTCCTGGTAGTTTCATGTTTGATTCTTCTTACATCTTTTAAGTTAATGTTGCCTTTTTTTTCCCAACACGTTTCTTAACAACAACCTTTTGACTGAAACAAAACATTTGATGGTTCTGTGATCATGCCCCAATATCTTAACAATTTCAAGAGTTTTTACAATGTTTGACTTTTCAATCAGTTAAATCTCTATTTTAGCCCATTTTGCCTGAGAAAAGGAAGCTACCTAATTATGTACACCTTGATATAGGGTGTTGATCTCCTTAAGCCACACCTTCCCTTATTACAGAGATAGATAGCATCTGATATGTCTATAACCACTAAGCATTCAAGTTTATACAGCTTGAGAGTGGAAAATATACATAAAAATGATGATATAGTTAAAATACTCAACTTGCCTAATAATTGTGCACACAATGTGACTTGTTACTCCTTTATTCAGCACCATCATAATTAGAACAGTTGCTGGAATAATAGTTGTTAAAAAAAGTACTACCTGTAGTAGCATAGATTGTTAGTTAGCATTCATGAGTAAGAAAACGGACTTTATGATGGGCAGAGTAGGAGCTGGGATAATAAAGATACAAAAAGTCAACATAATTGTGGAACATCCCAATTTTTGTTGTCATCTGTTGATAGGAAGATTTTGTACATTCATTATCTTGTTTACATTGTCTGTTTGTTTTGGCACTTATAGTTGCTTCTTAGTCAGCTTAATGTTTGTATATTTAACACCTATGAAATTTGTTTCTTGTGCCTTTGGTTTTCATGCCATTATAGCTTGTTTATTCTCTATATTGTGTCAATGAGGTAATTATTGAGGGCTTTTTAAAAAAAAATCCTTAACAGAATTCTATCCTGAAGAAACCAAACCAGATCCTCCATAAATTATAAACATGCACTTTCAGTGTGATGAAAATATGCAGGGATTTTTTTAGTAATTGACTGATTATGTGCCATCGGGTCATTATCAATAACCACTAATTGGCCTTCCCCAGAATGATCTGCCACCACCTAACCCTTCAGATCGCCGAAAGATTCTCCCATCTGTTTTAGGATTAGGATTTATTTCATTTATATGCCGCCCTTTTCCCCGAAGGAGACTCAGGGCGGCTCACAACTCAGTCAGGGAAAGAAGGTACAAACAGGGGATAAAAAGACAAACAAACAATACACAATTTAAAACACACAACAACCATACCATTCAAGAAGGGGGGCAGAAGCTCTTTAGCCCCAGGCCTGCCGTAATAGCCAGGTTTTAAGGGCTTTGCGGAAGGCCTGGAGGGTGGTGAGGGTTCGAATCTCCACAGGGAGTTCGTTCCAGAGGGTCGGAGCAGCCACAGAGAAGGCTCTCCTCCGGGTAGTCACCAGTCGGCATTGGCCGGCAGATGGAATTCGGAGGAGGCCTAATCTGTGGGATCTGATCGGTCTATTGGAGGTGATTGGCAGCAGGCGGTCTCTCAAGTACCCAGGTCCAATACCATGAAGGGCTTTATAAGTCTTGTTGCTTATCATCTCTTTCATTTTTCCAACCATTAATGGCTTCTTGGAGAGATAATTTATATTTATATAAAATATCCAGAATATAATAGGTATAAAGACATCTTAGCATTTGAATATTTTTCAAGGCTTTCCCAAAATGTTAGTACCTGGTATATTTCTTGACTGCTATTTCTTTTAAACTGTTAATAATCAGTCTTAAAAGACAAAAGCTATTTCAGTGACTTCATTATCATTTTTAAGATTGGTGGTTGTTGTTATTAGTTTAATCTATTGTATTTTCACTGTATTTCTTCATTACTAGAGTTTACAGCTTATTTGCATTTTCAATTATCAGAGCAGTGCCAACAACTTGGTGCTGGTTGTTGACGTATTTTCTCCACTTTTAAAAACCTTGCTCATTTTCTTCCAATCCAGCTCTCACAATATATATTGAAAATATAAATAAGAAATAAGAAAGCAGTATACAAACTTGTTTCACTCCTTTCCTAACCAATCTATTTTACCTTGTTCAGATTGTGACTTCTTGATCTGTGTATAGGTTTTATACACAGGACATGAGGACAATTAGATGTTCTGGGATTCATATTTTCCTAAGCACACTCTATAATTTGATATGATTGACACAAAGACATTTCTATTATTCATGAAACACATGCTGATTTCTTTTTTGTATTCTTGGGTTTCTCAGTTTTCTATCATGCATCAGTTATGTCTCTTGTTCTTTCCAACTTCATCTTTCTTGAAACTATTACTATATATCCTTTGGCATCCTTTGTTTTTTCCATATTTAATGTCTTAAATAATATCATGGTAGTTCTAAGAATTTTTATTAAATTTCTTCCTGAGAATTTGTCATTTTTGTCTTTGCTTGACTTTTCTTGGCAATTTCTACAATCTATTTCATACTAATTTGGTTTCTTTGTTTTTTAAGTCTTGAGAATCTCTTTTCACATTTTTTAACAATTACTATGATATCATTTTGCAGTTTCCTGTGGTTTCTCATAATCCCAAAAAAGTTCCTGAAGTTCTTGAAAATAGTGGGCATATTCTTCATTGGTTAGCTCTGTTCTTCCACTGTAGTTTGACTTGAAACTTACACATTAATAATTTATGATGTAAAGTCAGAGCCTGGCCCACTCTTTGATGTTATAACTGAGCTCTTCTAAATCCTGGTGCCACTAATACAATAAATTTATTTTTTCTGGGCTCCATTTGGAGATATTTATGTATATATTTGGATTATTTGAAAAATATGTTAGCAATGAACAAATAATTGGATTATTAGAAATAGATATAAGTTGCACTACTTCATATTTTCTAGATCATACAATCCAATTACATTTTTCTTCTTACTGTTTCCAACTTTGGCATTCTAATCTTTAACAACAAACAGCATATATTTCTCGCATGATCTATTGATTTCAATTTGAACTTTACCATAAAATTCCTCAACCTTCTGCATCAGTGTTTATATGAACTAGAATAATTGATTTTCCGTTGTCTTTTCCTTTGCAATATAAAATGATATTTTTCTCGTTGTCACTAAAGTGGCAATCTGCCTCAAGCATTTCTTTATCATTGTCAAATACAGGTGCCTGCTTGCTTCAGTTGATCAGCTGGGATGACTTTTGTACCCTGATGGGAGTATTTATATTCTTGACATACACTCTTAGCAGTTTTACTCATAACTGTACATACCACCATGAAGCACTATAGAGAATTTGTAATGGATATAAGTATTTAATGGGGGGAAAACATCAAAAGCATTTCTTCAGACGTATTTGCCTTTCAGCAGTGTAGTTCAATCTTAAGAAGAGTTATTGTTAAATAACAACAAATCATCTATACTTTATTAAGGTTTTGGAATGAAATGTAACTATTTTTATTTTCTCAATATTTTCACAGCCATAGATTACAAGGAAAAATCTTTAAATTATAAAAAATTGTAGAACATACCAAATACAGTTACTGATAAGCAATTCTTAAGTAGACTTTGCCTACTTAAAGAATGTAGTTCTGTTTTTTAAAAAACTACTTATTAAGTTTATAATGTATGTGAATTATTGTTAGTAATGCTATTCATATTTTCTCACTTTTAAACAGGATTGTAAAGAAAAAAGTGACTGGACTAAATTGGGAACTTTGTATGTTAAAGTGACAAGAGGATGTAAAAATGCTGATTATCTTGAAAAATACTCATGGCATGTAGCCAGCATACTAATCAGTTCAGTGAAGGAAGAAAAGCCAGGCATTCCATTTTGTGAATTTGCAACTGCAGGTAAAATGAGCAAATATTATCAAATATTAAAGGGTTACATGCAAAGGAAAACAGGTTCTCTTTAAAGTTGAATGTGGGTTCCCAAAAGTATCACTTAATCTCCTCTACAGTGGAGATTATGAATTTATCTTCTGCTTTATTGCTCATCATCCTATTGACTTTAAAAAGTAGGAACATTTTTTGGTGAATATATGTGTAGGAGGCCTCAGCCCTTTAATTCAGTTCCTATCTAATATCTGATAGCACATCTAAAATAAGAACTCTAATATCTGTTGGCAGCTCTCATGAAGGAAAAATGGCCAATAATCTTGAATCTTTTCACTAGATGAATGAATGAGTTAATCAGACCATCAAGATCACATTTTTCTACTCAGTAGCACTGATCCAAGTTCTCCACCATTTTTCTCTCATGAGCTATATTCAAAGGTAACAGCAGCTGTAGGTATGGAGGCTGCCCCAAGGATCACACAAAAACTCTAAGCAGCTTCTACTAAGGGCTTATTTCAATTCCTGCTGCAGATGGAGTAATTCAGATATTAGTGACAAAAATAGAATAGAATTAGAACGTAATAGAATTAGAATAGGAGTAGAATAGAATAGAATAGTGTATTGTGACTTTGAATGTACACTAATCGGCATACATTAAAATTAAATTATGTTGCATACAGCTCTCAAAAGATCTCCACCTCTAATATAAACATAAACATGGCAAGATAAATACATACGTACGTACGTACATACATACATACATACATACATACTTACTTACACGTGTACCCACATATATTACATGACACAGAGAAACAACATTGTAGTTCGGGTGTATACGTGTACATGGCAAGAAAAACAAATCTTGCAAGTTTACCAGATGATGGCATAGGATTAGTGGAGTTGTTCCTTATACAGAATTTTGCCAGTAGATCAGATTAATAATTCTGTTGACCTCCCCCACTCTGACACTTAGAGTTTTAGATCTACTGAGTCCTTGAGTCCCCATTAACTACAGCTAATGAAATACTCGCAGTGTACTAATGTTAAATGAATATACAATCTCCGGGTAATATTCAGGAGCAATCCCATATAAAACACTTCAGTAGCTTGTCCTAAAGATAATGATGTCATGAGCTATTGATGCCTTATTCCAGGAAGTTAAATAAAGGCAGTGATGGGATTCAGCCGTTTTGCACCAGTTCAGGAGAACTGTTTATTAACTCTTTGGAGTTCTGCTAACTAGCTGAATAGTTAAGGCTGCCTGCCTGCCTAACAAATCCAGTAGGTCACACATGACTCAGACTTTCCTACTTGTTTGTAATTAACCAAAGGAAGGGAAAAGAAAAAGAAGTAACCACATGGCCTGCCTACCTGCCTAACAATTCCAATAGCTCACACATACCTCAGATGTTCCTGCTCATTTGTAATTAACCGAGAGGAGGGGAGAAGAAATAACCACATAGCCATTTCCTCAGCATAAAAATTCTAACCCCTTTAAAACCTGGGGGGCTGGGGATGGGTAAAGTGAAAGAGAGGTGTTTTTTTTTCTTTTTTCTCCCTTCAGTTAATAGTTCTGGGCAGACAGCCAAGAACCATTTAACAGGAGAATAGTTAGTTGCAATAACAAAACCGCAGGAATGCAGTCAGCACAGAAACATTAGAAACTTACAGATTAACAGAGTTGGAAAGGACCTTGTAGCAGAGGTGGTATTCATCAGATTTTGACCAGTTCTGGAGAACTGGTAACGAAAATTTTGAGTAGTTTTGAGAACTGGTAAATACCACCTCTGACTGGCCTGCCCCCATCTATTCTCTGCCTCCCGAGTCCCAGCTGATCAGGAGGGATTGGGGATTTTGCAGTAACATTCCTCTGGAGTGGGAAGGGAATGGAGATTTTATAGTATCCTTTCCCTGCCACGGTCATCAAGCCACACCATGGCCACCAAGCCACGTCCACAGAACCGGTAGTAAAAAAAATTGAATCGCACCACTGCCTTGTAGTCCATCTAGTCCAACCCCCTGCCCAAGCAGGAGAGTATACCATTTCTGACAAATGGCAGTCCAATCTCTTTGTGGAAGCCTCCAGTGATGAAGCTCCTATAACTTCAGAAGGCAAGCTGTTCCATTGGCTGCTTGTTCCCACTGTCAGAAAATTCCTCCTGATTTCTAGGTTGAATCTTTCCTTGTTCTTGATAGGATTAGACAAGGGAAGGTGTTTTTAAATGTTAATACAGAGCAGGAGTTTCCTGCCAGAGTTCTTATGTCTTTTTAAATACATGTTCTAATTAGCAGAATTGATATTATTAATTTGGAATAGGTTTGCAATGATGTCTCTATGTTTATGTATTTTGATCCTACATTTTCAGCATTTAAGAATTAGTTTACAGTATTAGATTGTAAAGATTTTAAATTATCTTGTAACTGTGTTGCTTGTGTGTGATGGAGCACCCACAACTTCTAAAGGCAAGCTATTGGTTGATTGGTCTCACCCTTAGGAAATTTCTTCTTAGTTCTAAGTTGCTTCTCTCTTTGCTTAGTTTCCATCCATTGTTTCTTGTCTTGCCTTTTGGTGCTTTGGAAAATAGATTGACCCCTCTCATTTTTGTAGGAGCCCTTCAAATTTCTTGACAGAACAATCAGTGAAACAACTTGTCTCCAGAAGTTGTAAATGCTCCAACAGTGCATTTAAGAAGATGTTAGATAATCATTTGTCTGAAGTGTTGTAGGGTTTTCTGCTAAGCAGGGGGTTGCATTAGAAGACCTCCCACTTTGTTATTCTATTCTAAATATTGGAACAATGCTATTTTATTGAACTATTTTATTATGAGTTGGACTAAGGAGAAATTTCCTAAGAGTGAGATCAAGTTGGCCATGCCCATCCAGTCACATGACCACCCAGCTGGTCATTAGGGCAGAGAACTGGTTGTTAAATTATTTGAATCCCACCACTGGTGAAGGTTCCTCTAACTGTGCCTCCCCTATGTCTCTCTTGTAATAGTTGTGAGTATAGGAGATTCCCTACATATTTTTTATCTGATAAAACATCCTGCTTAAAAGTTCCTTCCAGTGTAGCGGGTTAGATGTTTCTGGGCTTGCTTGGGCTTGCTTGGGTTCAGTTTGTTTCTCCCTTTCAAATCTCACAGCCTCCAGCTGTATCTCCAGTTCAATGCTGCTACAATGGAGGACCTTTTCCGATTGGAGATGGATCACCATCATCCTTGTCAAATCATTCAACAACATTACTGCTGTTAAAGAGGCAGTGATCACATCTCAGATGCCCCTCACACCAAGGGCATCTGCTCCGCAATCCAAAACAGGAACTTGGATTACAAAATGTCAGTGGACAGTTACCTGAGTTTTTTCCTCATTCTAAGGAGCAAATAACCCTAAACATAATTTTGATATATGGGAATCTATGTGTTTATCCTTTCTATTCATGGTGTTATCTTCCCGGTCTATATCTAGGAAATTTGATGTTTAGTGGTGAGAAAAGTAAGATCCTGCAATTAGGTAGGAAAAACAGAATGCATAGGTACAAAAATAAATGGTACCTGGCTCTCCAGTGATAATTTAAGTATGAACCAGTAATGTGCTGCAGTTGCCAAAAAATCCAATGCAGTCCTGGACTGCATCAATAAAAGAATAACCTCAAGATCACAAGAAATGATAATGCTGTTTTATATACCACTAGTGAGGCTTCACATAGAACACTGCATACAGTTCTGGTCACCATGACACAAAAAAAGACTCTGAACCATAGAAAGTGTGCAGAGAAGTTCAACAAAGATGATAAAGGGTCTAGAGCAGGGGTTCCCAATCTTTTCTATACAATGCACCCCTAGAACACTTCTGATATATTCTTGCACTCCATAAAAAGTAAATAATTATATGCATACAATTATGTATATATATATTATAATTTTGAAACTTCCAAACCCATGTTTTCGCACCCTTTGGAATTATTGTCTTGCACCTCCAGTTGGGAAACCCCTGTTCTAGAAGCTAAAGCATACAATGAATAGTTGAAGGAGCTAAGTAGCCTGTCAAAGAGAAGGATTTGGAGGGACATAACTGTCTTCCTGTACCTGAGGGCCTGTCACTGAAAAGAGCACATGGACTTATGCTCCACAGCACCAGAGGGCAGGATAAGACATAATGTATCTTATCAAGATGACAGTGATATTAGTACATGAAAACATGGCCTGACAAACATCCCAATTTATATTATTTTGTTTATGGCTCAAGCAGTATTTAATGAACTATAATATTAATCAGTGTGCAGATTGCAGGTCAACCTGAGACAAAAGCTAGAAACATATTTTGTTATCTCTAAAAACAAAATAGGGGTAGGTTCTGTTCCCAGAAAAATAAAATTTTCATACAAACATTAGAAGGATCCACTACAGAATCTTATTAAGACGGTGATGGAACTAGTTAAACTATAAGTACTAATTAGTATCAATTTGGTAACCATTGGTTTTATAAATATTAGATTGCTTTAAAATGCCACAATTTAGGGTCAGTTCCCTTGCAGTAACACTGATATTGTCATCAACACCGAGAAGGGAAAATCTATGTGAAACTCTTTTAGCAATAGCACTTAGATTTATATACTGCCCCATATTCTTTTACAGCACTCTGGGCAGTTTATAACATCAGCATATTGTCCCCAACAATCTGGATCCTCATTTTACTGATCTTGGAAAGTTGAAAGGATGAATCAATCTTTAACCCATCAGGATTGAACTGCAGGCTGTGGACATAGTGACCTGCAATACTGCATTATGGGTGTGACAACAAATGAGAATCAGAAATAAAGCACCAATCAGCTTCATGGAGTTAAAATGATGAAGCCACCATTTTAAGCTCTGATCTAGAATTACAGTAGATAAATTGTTATAATCAACCAAGCAACTTAAGCAAATCATCTGCTGGGAGGTTGTGAAGTTTTGTTTTTTCATGAGAGAGGTCACCAGATAGTACAAAAGTACCTTCTTTCATTTTACAGTACATTTTGAAGGTACACAAATACGAGGAACTTTTCAGCAGATTAAACACCCTCTTTTCTATCAGTCTGAAGGTGTATTTGTTTTTTATTTCTTGATTTCCATTGTTGAGAGAAAACTCAGTAGCTGCTTTCTTTATTAATTGATTTTAATTCTTATAGCAATCTTATTGCTAGAGTTATATACAAACAAGGTTTCTTCTTGTTGTTGCTTTGAGAACTTGTAGTAGTAACCTTGTTGGTTCTCTGTTGGCCCAGAAGAACCTGTATTTTCAGCTCTGAAGCAGTAACCCATCGGTACTCCATTAACTTTTCCATTTTTCACAAACATACTATAAAGATCATTCCTGAATCTGGATCCAGGTGGTTTGAGTGGCTCCAGTTCCAACCTTTTGCTTGAAAACTGAGCAGCTACAACTCTATGAAGTGTAATGTGATGAGTTTGTGTTCTCAACTTCCTAGTGCCTTGTCTAGTAGATCCATTACTACCCAGCTCTATAAATTAATCTAATGGACTTGCTGTTGGTGATCCAAATGAAAGTAGCTTTGAAGAAGATACTGTAAGTCAGATGATTGTGTAAATCATTTCAAGTCAAGGTTTAGACTTGGGTATAATATATAAGCATTGGTCAATGGTGTAAATTTCTTTGGGAACTGGTTAGAGAGAAAGTGTCGTCCTAGTATTTCAGATGTCTCAGTGTCTAATTTTATATCAACAAATACTGTACATAATCCTTTTCAACCAACTGCATTAGAGTAAGGTTCCATTCTAAGAGGATTCTGTTTCTTTCTAAGTACACTATTTCAATTAATTGTGGGGAGGAACCCATCAAACACATGTTTGTTCTAATGTGGATTGCCACAGGACTTTTCTCACCATTTAATATCTCTATGAAACTATGGAGAGAGGTCATGCAGATAAACTGTGGAAGTCTTAATCCAGTGGTGGAAGGTTATAATAAATTGGATGGGTTGAAATAAGCTTAAATTGAGTCCTAGCAAAATAGATACTGTTTGTCCAGAAATATACCAACTTTATTCATCTTTGATGATTGGCTTGGATGGAGTCACACTTTTTCTATAGGAATGGTTCAATGACCTGGGGTTCCAAAGGACTTGTGGTTCCTGCTGGAATAGCAGGTGGAGACACAGCTTAGATTAGTATGCCATTTGTTACTCTTTGTGGATCAGGAAAGTCGTGACAAAGATAATATGTTCCTCTCATCATAGTTTATGCTACCATACTTCTTGATAAATAAATTTAGAGCAACAGCATGATTTCTATTGGCTTTCTGGGTACAATTTATGTTCTGTATTTTATGGGATGTGTTTTGCATTGAATCTTTAAGAATTGCCTGAAATTTTAGGAAATGAGCAATATGCAAATAAATAAAACCATTTATAAGCTTTTAAAATCTGCCTGGTCAGAACATAAATGTTCATGCATCTGATAATTAGGATATGTAAACATTCTGAACATGGATTAAATAGTCTGCTCTTCAATTGAAAATGCATGTTTGAGAAGTTCTGAACTCTACATTGAATGGAAAACATGGTTCCGGGCTGGTTAGGGAGAAAAAAGTGGGAGAAAAATGCAAAGTTGAGGGCTTTCTCTAACAATAATATATTTGGTTAGGCAGGAGAGGGGGGGAAAAGCACTAGGAGCAGGCAAACCAATGAGATACACCATTGGCAGAAGGAGTAGCTGAGAGCAAGATGAGAAGGGAAAACTTTGGGAAGGAGACAGCAATGTGAAGGGTGAACAAGAGAGGTGCAACATACACTAGTCTTGCCATCTTATCCCACAAACTAATTTCAGAATTCCTGCAGATGATGTTTTAGTTGAAACTTTGAAAAAATCAATATGTTCAGGGTTTTATGTTTTCAGAACTATAAATAGTTGGCAGAACTTCCAGAATGCACTTTCATTCAGCCCCCTTAACAAAATAATGAATTTTAATTTCTTGGTACACCAGCCAATTTTACAGGATTGCATGGATGAAATTAAGGGAAATTTCAATATATTCTACTTTGATTTTTTTGGTAAGAAAAAAATGGAATAAATAATTTTCTTCTTGAGGAAATACAACTTTTGTACATTGCTTCCAACATCATACTTATCTATACTTGTTTCAAAAATTGTATTTCCTTTGCACCATGTAAAAACAATGCTAATTATCTAAGTTAACTATCATTATTTTTTTAGTTAATGTTGGTGCTGATCGTGATGAAAGAAACATTTCTTCATTAGGACGGATTGGGATTAGTGTCATGTTTTCATATTACAAAGTGCAACAGTGGTCAAAGGTAACTTATAAAGTCATAATGGTTATTATGTGATTTTTTTTAATTTGAGGGGTGTACAATAGATACATCTTATATATTGCTACATGTTTGCAAGCCCATACATGTTTTCCAATTGAATACCCATCAACCACAATATCAGTAGTTGAACAGAAAATAAATTACTCTTCATATTTTCAAGTATATGGTGGGATGAATTAAGGCATTTTTCTTTGTGCAAGGGAGATTGAGATATTTGTATAAAATAAAGTTTAAAGTTAAGATACTTTAAATATTTCTCTCCTTTGGTACCAATAGGTGTGAAAATGTTGGATAATTTCTTACAGATTTATATTTTGAATGTAGGAATAAAGAAATTTATACTGAAAGAAGGATTCTAACTGTTAAAAAAAAACAGACCCCATAAAAGAGAAGGTGGTATTGCACTATATGTAAAAGACCACTATATTGCTACAGAAATGCACAAAACAAAAAATAAAAACTTCCTAGAATTCATATGGGTCAATATAAAAGAAAAAAGAATGACCATCGGTGTATACTACAGGCCACCCAACCAAGCAGAAAAAATAAATGTACTTTTTGCTAATCAATTAACATGTATGTAGGAAACACTACAATAATAATGGGGGTCTTCAATTATCCTGACATCAATGGGAAGACTAATTCTGTACCAAGTGAGAAATCGAATAGGTTCCTGACCAACCTAGCTGACATTTTTATTGTCCAAAACATAGTGGGAAAGCCATACTGGACTTAACAAGAAATGATAGAGGGTATTGAAACTTCAGGAACCTTGGGTGAGAGTGACTGCGTCATACTGGAATTCAACTTAATGCAAACACAAGCAATAGAATACAATGCTACAAGAGTCTTAAATTTTAAAAGTTGATTTTAACAAACTCAGAGAGAAATTGGGAGAGATTTCTTAGATGAAAATCCTAAAGGAGAAAACAACCCAAGAACCGTGGGAAACACTGAAAAATATTATCATAAAAGCCCAATCCAGCACAATACCATTGAAAAAGAAAAACAAGAAATCCAAGAAGAAACAAGTATGACTGCACAAAAATATCTCTGATAAGCTGAAAGATAAAAAGGACAAAAAAATGGAGAGAAAGAAACATAACTAAGGCAGAATATCAGCAGATAGCCAGAATCTGCAAAGGCTCAGAATGAACAAAAACTTGCAACAAAAGTCAAAGATAATAAAAAAAGTCTTTCAACATATAAATAACAAAAAAAAAAATCAAGGAAATAGTCCACTAAAAAGAGAAAATTGCAAGGAACTAACAGGGAGCAGAGAAAAAGCAAAGCATGAAAAAGAAACTACAGCCCAACCTACCAAAACCATAACTGTAAAAGACAGACTAAAAATAAAAGTTAAAATACCCCCCCCCCCAAAAAAAAGAAAACATGTCTGATCTTGATGAATATAAATCACCGGGATCTGATGGATTACATCCCAGCATTCTAAAGGAGCTGGCAGATGCCATCTCAGAAACACTGTAGCATATCTTTTGAAAATCCTGGCGCACTGGGGAACTACCAGCGGACTAGAAAAGAACTGATATGGTACCCATCTTTAAAAAAAAATGGAGAAAAACACAGATCCAGGAAACTATACAGACAAATCAGCCTAACTTCAATACCCGGAAAGATACTGGAAAAGCTAGTAAAAAAATAGATCTTTAAACATGTAGAAATGAGTAAAGTAATAACTAGGTCAGCACAGGTTTGATAAAAACAGATTATGCCAAACTAATCTTATTTCATTCTTCAACATAGTGACTAAATTAGTAGACCAGCAAAATACTGTGGATATAGTATACTTAGACTTCAGCAAGGCATTCAACAAGGTACTACTTCTTGATAAGCTAGAAAAAAGTGGGATAGATAGCATCACCATCAGATGGATTTGTAACAGGCTGGCAAACCATACTCATTTAGTACTCCTTTTTTGTTATATAGTTTTTATTAGTTTATAATATAATATACAAAGAGAATACAAAAGTAAATATTAAAGAAATTAGAAAGGGAAAAAGGGAAAGGAATAGTGGGGGAAAGAAAGGGAAAAAGAAAAAAAGGTATTGACTTCCAACTCCTTTGGTGCAGTAAAATAAGGCATTAAGACCCTCAACTTTTTACTTATTCATAATAATAAAAACTACCCATTTTACCTACTACCCAAAGTAAAGGTGTTTGTGTTTTTTTCTTTAATCGGAACAGTCAATCTAGCCATCTCTGCTATGTCCATCAGTTTTTGCAGCCATTCATCCATTGTGGGGGTCAAGGTGACCTTCCATTTCTGTGCGTAGAGTAGTCGGCATATATAACATCAGTGTTCCAAATTTTTTCAAGTCTTGTTCCATTAAACCCAAAAGAAAAGTTTCTGGGTTTTTTTCTATATTCACTTTAAGAATTTGCTTTATTAGGATAGGAATCCTCCAATATTTCTTTGCTTTATCACACGTCCGCCGTAAATGATAAAAAGTCCTTTTCATTTCCAACATTCGTTTGAGGTACCTTTATTCTTGACAATTTATCTGGAGTAAAATACCAACAATTCATCATCTTATATTTTTTCTTTTAAATTATAGTTTAATGTAAACTTTAAACCTTTATTCCACATCTTCTCCCACTCTTCAAGCATTACATTATATGCAAAATCCCTTGAATCATACAATGCTGTTCATTTTCCAGATTTAAATTCAATAACACTTTATAGATTTTAGCAATAATATGTTCATCACTACCATATAATAAATTATCCAATTTATTTTTAACAAATTCTTTTAAACTAGTTTAAATCTTTCTTTTAATTGTAAACATGTAAACATCACCTTCTGATTCTAACTCCTCCTTACATTTTAGGGTAGGTCTCCTAAGTTAGAAGAAGGTCTACCAGTTTGGCCTTGTCACCATTTCTTTTCTTTAAAAAGCTGCCTGTGGAAAAACCCAAAGAGGCACCTTTGTGGAAAACTTTTATATTTATTTAAAACTCTAAAAGTAGCATGTCTGACAAAATGATTGTTGAAATCAACATTTACTTAACTTTATTATACCATAGATAACTCACTCTTTTTTCTAAATACCAGAGCAATCAGATTATGATCAGAGAAAAATTTAGGTAAGATATCAGCTTTCAAAATTCTAGCTGCTAAATTTTTAGAGGTCCATATCATAACAATCCTTGAAAAGGATTTATGTCTTTCTGAAAAGAATGTATATTCTCTTGCAGTGCTGGGTTTTTGTTTTTGCCTCCATGAGTCTATTAGCACTAAGTTCTCTATCATCACAAAAAATGTCTTTGGTAGTTTATCCTGGGAGAGTGTGATCCCCTTAGTAGATGTTCTGTCCCAAAGTGGTGAGTTCCCTCCATTCCAATCCTCCAACATAAACCAATTTTCAAACAAAAAAGGCAGAAGTTAGTCCATAAGATACGCCAAAAAATTATTTTTCCATCATTTCCCACATAGAGACCAATTACTATTGCATTTATTCCATTAAATTCAATTTCCACTATTATAAATCTGTCATGATCATCTAGTATAAGTGACTTAGGTTTAAATTGGCATTTTATATATAAAACCACTCCATTAATCTTTTTTGACCCAATAGAAATAAATTCCTCCTCTAATTTCTATTTATTAAATATTTATCATCATCTTTTTTCCTAATATGTGTTTCTTGGAGGCAAATTATGTCAACATTAAGTTTTCTCAAATAGTGAAATATTTTTTTACATTTGGATAGGGCGTTAGCCCCATTAATATTACATGTAATAAATTTACTTTCTATCTTTGGGTGAAATAGCAAATTCCAGTATAGAAACCTCAGCTGTCTCTTCTACAGTGTAAACTTTTTGGGATTGGTCTACCTCCAAAGTCTTGTCTATCTCCAACGCTTCAACTGGCTCTGAAATTAATTTATGTCTAGATAGGAAATCCTTGGCTTTATAGAATTCAAACAAAATATGTGGTCACAATATGTATCACTCCCTCAAGCTTGTTCCAACGAAAGGGAATTATTCTCTTCTTCAAAATATCAGTAAGAAATGAGTAAGCTTTCCTTTTTCTCAGAATTCTTACAAGAATTTCCTTCAAAAGAATTATGTCCACATTTTCCATTAGTGCAGATGTAGTTTAGAGGCAATCCAGAACATGGAACATGGTCTCTCCTTATTTTTCTTACAAATTGGACTAAGACATCTGTTAATAGTTTTCATGCAGATCTTGAGTTTACACTATAAACCTTGTCAATTTCAAGATCGAGAAACTTTTCCTCACAATTAGTCAACTGTGCCAAGGTTTTAATCATTCTTAGCCTAATATCCTCTCCTGAGCCTTGCTCGGGAGATTGCTCTAAATCTTAATTGCAGTTCCTTTGCTTAATGAGAGAGTTCAAAGAGAACTCTCTGATCAAATTTAGCTTGTCTTGCTTCTCCAATTTATCCACCGTAAGATCTACTTCATCTGTTTAATATCTCCTGTCAAATTTTGTATCTCCTCACGAACTTCCTTTGCCAATGTGTCAGTTTTTAATTCAAGGTTAGTTCCCAATATCTGGATGACTTCATGAGTTTTGGCTATGTATTCGTCCAAAAAAGATTTTAAAGATTCTACATCTCCTGGTATCTTCTCTGTTCTCTTACCTAGAAATAAGGAGAAATTTTCTGACAGTGAGAACAATCAACCAATGGCACAGCTTATCTTCGGAAGTGGGAGCTTCATCACTGGAAGCTTTCAAGAAGAGAATGGACTGCCATCTGTCAGAAATAGTATAGGGTCTCCTGCTTGGGCAGGGGTTGGATTAGATTACCAACAAGGTCCCTTCCAACTCTGTTATTCTGTTAAATCAATTACATGTTTTACCAACCTTGCCCCGATGAAAATACCTAAAAATTTAAATTAATAACTCCCACATTGCTGAATTGTAGTTTGGTCTGTGCTTTGAATTTCCTTAATAATATTAAAAGATGAAAAATTTTATCAATGTATGTACTTAATTAACAATTCAAACTTTGAACTTACAGTATTTCAAAATTCCATTTTATTCTGAAATAAAAGTGTCAGAAATGTCAGAATTTTAGAATAATGTAATAAAATGCTTAAAGGAGCAATATTGCCAAAGTAAAAAAAAATCCTACTCTCAATGGAATTTATTGACCTATTATATGCAGAATCTATAATTGAGAAAAGAGCAACATATATCCATAATTATAGTGCACAATTTCTTTCAAGAATCTTTCTTGGTAAATTAGGAAATTACATGCTGTCTTTGATGTTGTTTGTTGTATGCACTGGAGATTAGTTGAAGGTATTCCAAACTTAAATTGGTTTCAGTTTTATATTGATTGTGCAATAAGGCTAGGCATACATTTTTCTATAAGATAGATTTTTAAAATATCGACATGATGTGCTATATTCTCATTACTTTTTCTAACTTGAAAATATCCCAGCAAAATCAATTGCCGAAATAAAGGAGCCTTCTTAGCCAAATTATTATTGAATCCATTTTTTTAAATCCATGTTAGTTTCAGTAATTATTAAACATTGCTGAAGCACTAGTATAGCATTTTTATTTCTACATACCCACTTTGGAGGGCAGAACATGTTGGTGCAATTCTGGCATATCCAATTGTAATCTTGAATAAATTTATAGACCAAAAATAATTTCCAGTGGTAGAATTGAGTTGGCATTTGAATCATTGATAACTTCAAAACTATTATTTTCACATGCCAGCAGCATTAATAAAGGTGCTAACCAAATTATGTGTAACCAAATGTTAAAAAGCATGAAATTGTTTGAAAATTTTTATTCTTGCTTTCTCCATTTTTACATTAGGCCAAGAAAGTTCTGGATATGTTTCATGCTTTAAGGATACACTTCACTCTTCTTAAAGGACTTCTGGAATCACAGCAATCGGTATCAAGATGTCAGGTTGTTAATGTTGCTGTAGAAATCTTTCTCAAATGTAGGAACATTGATGGAGCATTATGGGTATTGAGAGGTAAATTTAAATTAACAACATTGGATTTATTGATAAAACTTATATAAATATTCATAGTTTGCTTCTGGATCAGGGTGCTGATTTTGATTTTTAAAGCCCCTCATGGTATGGGGCAAGTTGTTTGAAAGACTGCTGCTCCATGATTCCATCTGTTCATCCATCAGATCCAGCAAGAAAGGCATAATGTGGGTCCTGTCTTTCAGGGAGCTACGCTTAATGAGTCTGAGAAAATGGGCTTTCTCTACCATGGCACCACCTTATGGAATATTCTCCCCCTCTATCCCTCCTTATTTTCTGAAAGTCCTTCAAAATCTGGCTTTGTCATCAGGCCTGAGGTTCTTAAGGGTCCAGTGAGTTCTTGAGGTGGCTTTGTTGCTGATTGAATCTCATGTGTGTGCCATATTTATTGACACGATTATTGTTTTTATATTTTTGTTGCTATGCACCGTCCAAAGTCACTTCTTGTGAGATATGTGTCCATATACATGTAATAAATAAACAAACAAACCTGCATTTTTATTGTGGCTTTCTATATTTATATATGTGTAGAAAATATATATTTAGGGTTTCCTTATATAAATATTTATGGTTTTATTTTATGATAAGCCGCCCAGAGTCACCTTCGAATGAAACAAACTTAATAAATAAATAAAAATAAATAAATAAAATTCATATTTGAAAGAATAGAATAGAATAGAATAAGTTTATTTATAGGCCGCCCTTTTCCCTGAGGGGACTCAGGGCGGCTAACAACTTATATGGGAGGGGGAACATACAATGACATATAACACAATGTATAATTAAAATCGAGCAACATTCATTCAACATTCGGGTGGGGGCGGATTATACTTTTTACCCCCAGGCCTGACGGGATAGCCAGATCTTGAGCGCTGTGCGGAAGGTCTGAAGGGTGGTGAGGGTACGAATCTCCATGGGGACATCATTCCAGAGGGTCGGAGCTGCTACAGAAAAGGCTCTCCTCTGCGTAGTTGCCAGCCGGCACTGGCTGGCAGATGGCACTCGGAGGAGGCCTAATCTGTGAGATCTGATGGGTCGAGAGGAGGTAATTGGCAGGAGGCGGTCTCTCAAGTACGCAGATCCACTACCATGAAGGGCTTTATAGGTAGTAAGAAGCACCTTGAAGCGCACCCGGAGATCAACAGGTAGCCAGTGCAGCTCGCGGAGGATAGGTGTTATGTGGGCGAACCGAGGTGCGCCCACGATCACTCGCGCGGCCGCATTCTGAACTAGCTGAAGTCGCCGGATGCTCTTCAAGGGCAGCCCCATGTAGAGCACGTTGCAGTATTCCAGCCTAGAGGTCACAAGGGCACGAAAGGATATGTTTAGTTCCTAGTTTTTGAATATATTTAGAATAGAAACTTAAAATCTAAAAGACAAATTTCAGAAGGATTATTAAGAGATAAGACTTATTTTTCAATTATGTTTTTCATTATTGAAAGAGTCTCAAAATAAAGAAGAAATATAGTGCATGCAAACATTGAGACACCATCCTCTCTCATGACATTGTATATTTCCATGAATCCTCAAGTGAACAAAAGTTAAGAAAACCTTTACCTGTGTAAAATTGAATATTACATCTTTCCTGAACTTTTGTGTACAACTTCAGACATCTAAAATTTGGCACCTAACTTTGTTACTTCATAGATAACTGTTATTTTAGTTCTATTTTAATTGAATAGCTTTTCATAGTTTCTAACACATCCTGTATAATGGACTTGCTCCTCAAAAATATTACATAACAATTTATACTCAGGCATGCCCTTTGTTTTGTATCCTTGCCCTGTGATGTGTTGCTTTTAGTAATGCTTACGGAAATTTTTTAGCAATTGTTCCTACGATCGAATATTAGGACTTGCTGTCTTTGTAAGAATACTATTACAGTCCCTCAAAGAATATAATAATATTGTAATGTAGCTCAAAGAATATTAGGAATCTAAATTTCTGCTAAAGATCACTTAGAAAGCCTAGTATTATTTGAGATTTGTCCTATAATTTTGTATTTTGCTGTATGTTCTAACAATTTTAAAACATTAATATTAAACTTCCCATAGGGTCAGAATGGATAATAAATACAGCAGCATGGCCTTGTGAAAAAATGGATGTCCTAAATCGACATAATCTGCTGTGTGCTGTAGCATCTGAATTAATGACAAAAAACCGGTATGATGAAACATTTGAAGTCTTAAAAAATCTTCCAGGTTTTCAGAATACTTGTGGTAAGTTGTTAGTTACTTGTTACTTATTACTTAAAACAACAGAATTTTAGTTTGAATCTGCATCATTAGAATTTTCATTACCTAGAGGTGCTGTGATTTGGGAATGTATAAATAAAATCTTAAGCAAATATTTCTGCTTTCAGTCACTTAATAAATCAGGTTTCCTAATATAGATAGTTCTACTTATTCACAGAGATTCTGTTCCTTCTCTGCCACAGGATCTATCCTTAGAAAAGGCCTGAGATCCAGATGATCATCCTTTGTCAATATTTACTTATCAAAAATGATTTTAAAAATGGCCATTACACAAAAAACAGTAGGAGTGGGAGTGATTTCCAATTTCTTGCTGGCTTACGGTTTGACTTTGTGAGAATCTGGCAGAGGGCATCAGAATTCATGATGACTTGGCAGTGGTGCTGCAGTGACCACAACTTTTCCAATACAATTGGTCTGAATATCCTTGAAATTTCAATTGTATTTGAGTAATTGGTCCCAGATTTTTAATGCATTCTTAAAATAGGCTATTTGAGATATCTTGATTCAAAAATTGTTGCCCTGTTTTGCACTATTTTGGCTGATTGTAAAAACTGACAGGGGAGATTTAGTACCGATGTATGTATGTATGTTTGATTGATTGATTGATTGATTATAGCCCTTTTATTTGGCTTCTTAATATAATATATATGTAACAATTTTGCAGCGTGCCTGGTTCTTATTTAAGAAGTTTCTGTATGAAATTGAAGGGGAGAAAATAAGTTTCTCAATTGTTCTTGGCATCAATATAAAAACTAAAAATAAGAAAAATGTTTTATATAGTTTATATAGTACAGTGCATCATTTCACTGATGGAAAAAGTAGTATGCTCCATAGCTGAAAAATATTCCCAAATTTTCTCTTACAGACTCTCTGGATGTATCCCAGTATGGCCTTTTGTTTAATAATCTGCTAAGAGTTTGTTCAGAAAACAGGAACATTGAAACATCATCTACTGTAGTGGCATTCATGCTTGCAAGAAATATCCATGTTGAATTTAATTTACTTCGAGCATTAATCACAGCACTAGGAAGAAGCTGTTTGTGGCTTAAGGCCAGGAAACATTATAAAAGTAAGCTTTCTTAAAGACACATCATTTTTTATATTAGACCAACTTCTTATTGAAATGTTTGCTCTAAAAATTATTATGGTTACATTAATATTGAACACTCTCCAGAATAATTTGGGGAACTTGTACTTGTATGTCATTTTCAATTTATGAAACAACTATGCAAAATCTGTTGTAGCATGAGAAGCAAACTGTAAAATGATTTGAGATTATTAAAAGCATTGTATAAGACATGTCTAAATTAACCATTCTGTGAATGGAATAGGGGTTTTTTGGGGGTGGGGTGCATCATACCCAAATTAAAATACATTTTGAATGTTTTGGTCTGTTTCTGGGAAGAATGGATCTCATATTCTAGATACAAACTAAAACATTTGTTCTGGACTGGAATGGTTTGAATAGGGTAAAGAGCAGGAAAAGCAAGGCTGGAACTTTCTTGGGGAGCACATGTATAGATAATGTTGATGGTAGAGCAGGGCATAGGGAAGATCTGGTAGCAAGCAAGCCAGCATGCGAGCCCTACAAAGAATGAGGTCACATACATTAGTAATAAATCTAGCTTTCCTATAAAATTACTTGGAGATTCTTCTAGATTTTTTGTTGATAAACCCCCAGAACAACTGTTACATTCCAGATTGTATTTATATTGAACTCCCAGCCAATCTGAAACAGTTCAACAAAACTTCTAGAACATAATGGTAACTTGGGCTCATAACAAAACATACTTTCTCCTGTGTGCTGCTTGGGGAATCCAATCATGAGTTAACTTAGTCCATTAGCTTAGAGACTGAGTATGCAAATCTTGACCACGCCTCCTCTGACTGGACCGGATCAGTTTTTTTACTCAGTCCAGCCTAACGAGACGCATCTCAATTTTCTCTAGACTAATCGACAAATTTCACCTTTTTCCTTGGATTCAGCAGCTCAGATTGCGACTTTAACTTGCTATATGTGTTTAGAGGTGGAGGCGACAGTTCGCTGCCAGCCCAGACCCTCACCACCACTCTCTCGCTCTCTCTCTCTTGCCTGAGATCGGAGGCTGCGAAGTCCATCGGCTCGCAGTGCCAGACGGCAGCGGTATTTTCAAGCGGAGATTGGCGTTGCTCTCTTCGCCTTGTGTTTGGCGCGTCCTGGGCTGGTGCGCTGCCCTGTGCCATTTCAAGCCGGGAACTTCCCGCCTGCGCGGCGTGGTTCAACCTAGGCGTTTCCATTGCCTCGTGGCGTTTCCTTAGTCGCAGCGGTGGCGTTTTCGCCGGGGAGCCAGCGTTCTGCAGCGGTTTGAATCTTCGCGCCCTCCAAGGTGGCCACCATTTTGGATCCAGCCCTGCGCATGCGCTGGAATCGGCCGAAGGTGGCGGGGCACGTAATTTCACGCCAGGCATCGGCGCCGCCCAGACGGCCCTCTTTTTTCCCTCACTTGCGGAGAGCTGAGTCACTGAGGAGGTTGTTTTTCCAATCGGCTGCTGCTTTCACGTGGCGCTTTGTGCGGAGGAGAAATTCATGGCAATTCACTCATAAACGAGGTTGAGCCTTTCCAAATATTTTTCTATCTTTGCAATGGCTGATCCGTCTGTGCCCAAAGGTGCTGTGGAGCCCTCTTGTGAGCCCCGCTCCCCTGGCGAGGAGGGGGGCTAGCCCAAGGCCCACTAGTCATAGGCCCCAGGCCTCATCCGCCGTTAAGGACAAGTCCCATAAACATAAGGATAAATCCAAAGCTGCTAAGGCCTCTGGGGCTCCCAGCAGCTCACCCTCGGTTCTGATTCCGCAACGGGCTTCCCCAGCGCACCCTACGGAGCAGGGTTGGTCCCCTGATATTCAGCTGCCCCAGGCTCCTATGGCAGCAGAGGGGGGGTTGGGGCCCCACTCCCCCCTCCCATTTCTGAAATGAGTGTGGCTTCGGCCCGCTCGCCCCCACATGCGGGGCCTTCTGCAACTTTCACTCCTACTGCTGCAGGCCTCAGGCCACTGGAGGGCCAGGATTTGGGCCTTCCCCCTGATTGGTACCAAATGATTTCTACTGCTATTTCTAAAGTGGTGGATGCGGAACTACTCCGTAGGGCCCAGGCTCCCAGGGCCACTGTGACCCGGACGGGTCTTGATTTCCAGACAGTGCAAGGGGATTCTTCTATTCCTCTAACAGAGCCTCCCTCGTCTCAACCTTCAGTCTACAGTGAGGATCGGCCTTGGTGGAGGAAGGTGAGGTCATAGATAGGGAATTTTCCGATGATGAAGGGCTTCCACTGGATCAACCTACTACACCGGGTCTGTTCCGCCACTCTCTCTTTAAATCATTGCTGTATAAGGCTAAGACCACCACCCACATGGGGGAGGCGGCCTCTAAGGATAGCACAGCTGTGGGATTAGATGCGACTGAGTGCCTCTTTGCTGAGCAAGTGGCCTTGCAGGATGTTATTCCCTCGCCCAAGCTCTTTCTGGATCTGATTCAGAAGCAGTGGGATCAACCGACCGCGGTTAACCCCCCAGCAATGGGGATAGGAAAGTGTACACTTCTACCCCGGAGTTGGAAAGTCTTCTCCAGTTTCCCACTGTAGATGCTCCCATTGCTGCCCTCGCCTCTCCGGCATTAATTCCATCAGAAATTTCAGAAGGTTTGAAGGCAGAGGATCGTAAGGCCGAGACAGTCATCCGCAAGACCCATCAGACTGCGGCCTGGGCCTTACGCTCGGCTATAGCAGCGTCCTTCTTTAATAGGACTTCCTTGGTCTGACTTAAGCAATTGCAGAGTAGGCTTGCCCCAGAGAAATGCGCCTTCACCAGGACATTACCAAGTTGATGGCAGCCTTGGAATTTTCTGTGGATGCCACTCTTAGTGCAGCAAAATTCGCTTCTCGGGCAGTAGTCTCTAACATAGCACCCCGACGCCTACTGTGGCTCCGCCATTGGCAAGCTGATGTCAAGTCCAAATGGCGTCTTGCATCCACGTCCTTGTTTGGATCGGTTCTAGATCCCATCCTCATGGAGACCAGAGATAAGCGTAAGGTTCTCCCTTCTACCAGTGGCCGGGCCAATAGGAGACAGCAACCTAGCCACACTCATATTAGGACTCCCTCTTCCATATTAACATAAGCTTTATATGAACTTCTTGCACCGCTGCGCAATTTTAACTTGTACAGGGAGTGCATGTGATATGGGTGTGATTGTATGATTGCATGAATGAGCCCACTTTTTTATTAATCCATTATTGTTGTATTTTTGTGTTTTTAACTGCTACATGGGGATTGCTTGGGTGAATGGATGTGTTGTATGTCTGAGTAGGCTGGGACCACAACCGGGTACCCTCTGCACTGAGTACACTGCAGAAGTGTCAGGGGCCAGACCTAATCCCAGCCTAGAATGTTTTTTTTTCAATGTAAATGTGTTTTTATTTTCCATTTTCATTTTGTACAGTCACATATATACTGTGCATAACCGGGGCCATATAACATTAAAACAATAAACACAGCCATTCCTCTTGTCAACAATACCCCCAAAAATAGAAACCCAATGTACCTCTTCGACCCTCCATACATCCTTTCTTTCGCCCCCCCTCCAACTTTCCATCTTCCCTCCAACATTCCCCTCTACCCCTACTTCCCCTTCCCCCTCCCAGCCTAGGATGTTTGATTCAAAGGGCCTGCCGAAGAATGCGGTAGCCAGATGGAACGATGGGGGGACCACGGACCGGGGAGTGGGCCGGAACATTATGGTCATAACAGGGAGGGGCAGATATGGCGGGAACTTTAGGGCTAGCCATTACCGGGGAAGGAGGGATCGCTACGTCTCAGAGAATCCCTCCTTCCGGCCCTACTAGTTCCACTCCAAGGCCAGATGGCGTGAGTAATCAGGGCCCTGGTCTCAGGCTGCTGTTGCTAAATGCCAGGTCTGTGGTACACAAGGCTCCCCTCGTCCGGGACCTAATTTTAGACCTGGCATGTATTACTGAAACCTGGCTGGGCCCGGAGGGAGGTGTGCCCCTCACTGAGATGTGCCCAGAGGGTTTTCAGGTGCTTCATCAGCCGCGACCCCAGAGAAGGGGTGGGGGAGTGGCTATCGTTATCCGAGGGACTCTAGTTCCTCGTAGGATCCCTGCTCCGGAGCTTGTTGGGTGTGAGTCCTTGCTGGTGAAGTTGGACCTTAGAGGTCAAGTGGGCTTGTTGTTAACGTACCTGCCTCCCAACAGTGTTACAACAGCCCTCCCCTCGCTCCTCGAGTCAGTAGCCGAGCTGGCAGTTGAGTTCCCCAGACTTATGGTGCTGGGGGATTTCAATCTGTCTTCGCTCAGCGAGCACTCTGATGGAGCGCAGGAGTTCATGGCTTCCATGACAGCCATGGGCTTGACCCAAGTAATCCGGGGTCTGACCCACTCAACGGGTCACACACTCGACCTCGTATTTCTCTCGGAGCAGTGGAGTTGTGATCTTGGTTTGAGAGGTATTGAGACCTTGCCCTTGTCATGGTTGGACCACTTCCTACTGAGACTTGATTTTCGGAGGCCAATCCCCCACTGTTGGGAGGAGGAACCGATTAGGTGGTTCCACCCCAGGCGCCTTATGGACCCTCCGGGCTTTCAGACGGCGCTTGGTGCTATACCTGATACTCTCGACCACAGTCTGGTGGAGGCCTTGGTCGCTGCTTGGAACTTAGTGGCGGTGGAGGCCCTAAACCGGATTGCACCTTTACGGCCTCTCCGAGGTAGTGGATCCAGGAGGGCTCCTTGGTTCACTGAGGAACTCCGGGAGATGAAACGCCAAAAGAGTCGCCTAGAGCACCGCTGGAGGTCCAGTAAGTCCGAGTCAGACCGAGCACTGTTGAAAGCCTGCATCAGAGCCTATCTCCTGGCAATTCAGCCCTCAAAAAATACATATTTTGCCGCTCTGATTGTGTCCACTGAGTCCCGCCCAGCCGCCTTGTTCAGAATAGCCCGCTCCCTCTTGAAAGGGAGGGATGCGGATAATCCTCTACAAGGTAGAGCTGAGGAAATTGTCCAATTTCTCGCGGATAAAGTTGTTCGGCTTCGGACAGACCTCCACTTGCGTACTGGACCTGTGTCCCTCCTGGCTGGTCGCAAGCAGCAGGGAGGTGACACGGAGCTGGATCCAGACGATAGTTACCGCCTCTCTTCGGGAGGGGTCCTTCCCACCCCTCCTAAAGGTGGCGGTGGTGAGACCCCTCCTGAAGAAGCCGTCTTTGGATCCGGCCATTCTAAGTAACTACTGTCCAATCTCCAACCTCCCCTTCGTTGGGAAGGTTGTTGAGAAAGTGGCGGCCTCTCAGCTCTGGCAGTCCTTGGATGAAACCGATTATCTAGACTCCTTTCAGTCGGGATTCAGGCCTGGCTACAGCACGGAAACTGCTTTGGTCACACTGATTGATGATCTCTGGAGAGCCAGGGGCGGGGGTCATGCCTCCGTCCTAGTGCTCCTTGACCTCTCAGTGGCCTTCGATACCATCGACCATGGTATCCTTCTGCGGCGGTTGCGGGAGGTGGGAGTGGGAGGCACTGTTCTTCGGTTCTCCTCCTACCTCTTGCACAGGTCACAGTCGGTGTTAGTTGGAGGGCAGAGGTCGACCCCTAGGCCCCTCAAGTATGGGGTGCCGCAGGGTTCGGTCCTGTCTCCCCTCCTGTTTAACATCTACATGAAGCCACTGGGTGAGATTATTCGGCGGCACGGGATAAAATACCACCAATATGCGGACGATACACAGCTGTATCTGTTTGCCCCGTGCCAACTCAGTGAAGCGGTTGACGTGATGTGTCAGTGCCTGGAGGCTGTTAGGGTCTGGATGGGTGTGAACAAGCTTGCAACTCAATCCCGACAAGACCGAGTGGCTTGTGTTTTTCCCTCCCAATAATTGGCCTTGTATTCCATCTCTCAGGCTGGGGGGTGAAATTATACGCCCCTCAGACAGGGTTCGCAATTTGGGGGTCCTCCTGGACCCACAGCTGACCTTAGAACATCATTTGTCAGCTGTGACCAGGGGGACATTTGCCCAGGTCCGCCATGGGGCAGCCCTACATGGGGCAGCCCTTGAAGCATTCGGAGACTTCAGCTTGTCCAGAATGCGGCCGCGCGAGCGATTGTGGGTGCACCTCAGTATACCCACGTTACACCTATCCTCCCCGAGCTGCACTGGCTGCCTATTAGACTCTGGATACATTTCAAGGTGCTAGTCGTTACTTTTAAAGCCCTACATGGTATCGGACCTGGGTACTTGAGAGACCGCCTCCTGCCAATTACCTCCCTGCGACCAATTAGATCCCACAGATTAGGCCTCCTCCGGATTCCTTCAGGTAGCCAGTGTTGACTGTCGACCCCCCGGGGGAGGGCCTTCTCTGTGGCTGCTCCGGCCCTCTGGAACGATCTCCCCGCGGAGATTCGGACCCTCACCACCCTTCAAGCTTTCCGCAAAGCCGTTAAGACCTGGCTGTTCCGGCAGGCCTGGGGCTGATGAGTTCCCAGTCCCACTCGAATTGTCGTGGCTGTTGAGGAGTTTTAATCTGTTTTTCTGTAATTGTTTTCTCTTGTTTGTTTTTTGTATTACCCCCTCCCCTATGAGTTCGTTAACCGCCTTGAGTCCCCCCGGGGAATAGGGCGGCATACAAGTTTAATAAACCATAAACCAAACCTTATCAGAGATGGCAGCCCTTTCGGGCCGGGGACTCTGGATTCGCCCCTGCTCCCTATGTTCCCCATTACAACAGGGGTTTCTCCCAGTCACAGGATCGTGGCCAGGACCGTGCAGGCACCAGGGATAGGGGTCGCCAGCAGAACCAGGCGCAGCCCCAGGCGAGGAGGTCCTTTCGTGGAGCTGGAAACCGGTCCTTTCGGAGGTACCGGTGACTCACAAGGGGACGGACCTATGGGAGGGCATCTCCTGGCCTTCGCTCATCAGTTGGCGGAGATCACGTCCGACGCCTGGGCCCTTCAGGTCGTGAGGCTGGGCCTCACTCTAGAATTTCTCTCCATTCCCCCGAGGCGGTTCATCCAGTGTCCCGTTCCCAGGTGCCCGACAAAAAGGCACCTCATGAACGCCAAGATACATCACCTTCTCACCATCAGGGCGGTAGAACAGGTGCCGAGAGGCCAGGAAGGGCTAGGGTTCTACTCCATTTTGTTTCTGGTGCCCAAGAACTCAGGGGGATGGCGGGCCATCCTAGCTTTGAAAAGGCTCAATCGTTACATCAAATACCAAAAATTCAAAATGCAATCGCTCAAAAGCCTATTGGCCTCCATCCGCCAAGGCGACATGATGACATCGGTAGACATCAAGAAGGCGTACCTCCACGTGCCCATACATCCAGCACATCGGCGTTTCCTACGCTTCCAGTTCAATGGCCGTCACTTTCAATACCGGGCCTTACCCTTTGGCCTCTCATCGGCCCCGTGCACATTCACAAAACTCCTGGCAGTCGTGGCGGCATCACTTCGCTCGGTTCCAATACGAGTGAATTGTTATTTGGACGACATCTTGGTCCTCTCCTCATCTCGGAACCAGGCCCTACAAGATCTGCAGGTCACGATGGACTCGCTGCGCAGTCACGGGTTCATTATCAACCTCCCCAAGGGCCACTTGCAGCCAACCACGTTGCTGCTCCACCTGGGGACAATCATCGATTCAGTGTCTTGCGAAGTCTCTCTCTCTCCAGAGAGGCGACAAAGCATCCAGCACCTGGCCAATCAAGTTCTGTCCCAGAGACTCTTGCGTTGGCAACACTGTCCAAATTGCTGGGAAAGATGATTTCTTGTATCAACGTGGTTCCCTGGGCCAGGTTCCATGCACGCCCACTTCAGTGGTTCCTGCTTCCCTTCCAGAGGGCACACACCAGCCACTCCCAGACCAGGGTTCGGCTCCCACACAAGCCTCTCAGATTCCTTCATTGGTGGACGTCCTCCAAGCTCCTCCAGGGGTGCCCCTTCAACGAGCCAGACCGCATCCAAATTACGACGGATGCCAGCCTATTTGGATGGGGGGCTCATGCCTTGGACCAGGTGACTCAAGGACACTGGTCGAGTCAGGAACTGTCAAACAGCATAAACTGGCTGGAACTCCGCGCCATTCGTCTAGCCCTTCTGGAGTTTCAGGACATTGTGTCACACAATCACGTGTTGGTCTTGACCGACAACGTTTCCTCCAAGGCCCATGTCAACCACCAAGGGGGCACCCACTCCAGGGCCCTGATGCTGAAGGCGGAGAAGTTACATTGCTGGGCGGAGACCAAGCTTTTGTCAATCCGGGCGGAGCACATCTCGGGTGTGGCCAATACACAAGCAGACTGGCTGAGCAGGGCCACTGTGGATCAAGCGGAGTGGCAACTCCACCCCGACCTCTTCCAGGAACTCTCTCGCCGGTTCGGCTGTCCCGAGGTGGATCTGTTTGCGCAACCGCACAACACGCAACTTCCGAGGTTCTACGCCAGGCCCCCAGAGCGGAGAGGGTGGATGCTCTACGCAGTCCCTGGCCGGACGGCCTTCTTTATGCCTTTCCCCCTCTCCCAATTCTTCTGTCGGTCATCCAGAAGATCCTAATGGAACAGGCAGAGGTGCTGTTGGTTGCCCCAATGTCGTCCAGATGTCCCTGGTACACAGACCTCGTCTACCTGTCGGTATCACGGCTGTGGAGGATTCCGGACGACCAGATCCAACTCAACCAGGGGGCTCTCATCCATCCGAACCCCCAGCTCCTGCAGTTAGCCGTGTGGCATGTGAGCGGACTATTCTGACCTCCCTTCACTATTCGAGTCAAGTGATCGACACTATCCAGGCGGCCCGACATCCATCCATTATACGTATATACGAGGCCACCTGGCAGACCTTCTGTAGGTGGTGCCGTTGAGCCAGGGCTGATCCCATCACGGCTTCGGTGCCTCAAGTCTTGGACTTTTTACAATCGGGATTTAATAAAGGCCTCGCGCCCAACATGCTCCGTCGGCAAGTCACAGCATTATCCATGGTAGTTGAAGGCAGTCAGAGCCGTTCCTTGTCCCAGCACTCACGGGTCGAGGCCTTCCTGAAAGGTGCGACAAATTTGAGGCCTCCGACAGTCCACCGTTATCCTACCTGGGACTTGACCTTGGTGCTCAGGGCACTCACGTCTGCTCCATTTGAGCCCATCCACTCCATCAGCCTTCGGCTACTGATGCTTAAGACAGTGTTCCTGGTGGCCATTACATCGGCCAGGAGGGTTTCGGAGTTGGCAGTGCTATCGGTTCGTGCGGATCTCTGCATATTCCATCCTAACAGAGTAGTCCTCCGTTTGGACCCTTCCTCCCGAAGGTCAACACGTTGTTCCACAGGGCTCAGGAGCTCATCCTTCCAGACTTTTGTCCGCATCCTTCCCATCCTCCAGTGGCATCATTTGGATGTTTGCAGGACCCTCCGACGTTATGTGAAGTGCACGGCCTCGTTCAGAAGATCGGAGGCTCTATTTGTTTCCTTCCAGCCGTCGTCCATGGGACAGAAAGTGTCCTCCCACACCATCGACCAATGGTTGAAGGCGTGCATCGCTTTGGTGTACGACAGTCATTCCCGGCCAGTTCCCAGACATATTACTCCTCATTCTACCAGAAGTGCGGTTACCACGGCAGCCTAGGCTACACAAGCCTTGGTGGAAGAGATCTGCAGGGCGGCTACTTGGTCGTCGCCCTCGCCATTTATTAGACACTACAAGGTTGACGTATACGCCTCGGCTAAGGTGTCCTTTGGGTGGAGAGTGGTGCAAAGGGTTCTTTCTTCTGCGGAGGACCCTGACCAGCCTAGCTCCCGCCCTGGCACTTAATTGCTTTGGCATGTCCCATGATTGGATTCCCCAAGCAGCACACAGGAGAACGACCATTGACTTACCTGAACGGTCCTTCTATGTGTGCTGCGAGGGGAATCCAAACCCGCCCGCAGTTTCGGCTGGCCAGGGCTTCACCTTGATTATGACTTATGACTAACCTTGCATCTTTTCCCTGACTGGACTTTCTCTGGACGTGACTTGATACCTGTTTGGCTATGGCCATGAGTGACATTGGCATGTATCTTTCAACGGCTGACTTCACGCAAAACTGATCCGGTCCAGTCAGAGGAGGCGTGGTCAAGATTTGCATACTCAGTCTCTAGGCTAATGGACAAAGTTAACCCATGATTGGATTCCCCTCGCTGCACACATAGAAGGACCGTTCAGATAAGTCAACAGTCATTCTACCAATAATTATTAACATTTAGATATTGTCTATTTGTTATGCTTTAAGATGTGATACATATATTTTCAGGTAGACCCATTTTTTTTTTAATTCACAAATTGGGTTTAGAATAGTTTATGGCAGAAAAAAAATACTGCAGCAATATAACTTCGCTTTTTTTCTAAGAAAGGAAAATAACCCTAGCCAAGTCCTAGATTATTTAATAATCTCTGGAAGAATGTTAAAAATATTTTACAGCTTCCTAGTTGTACTGGCATATCTAAAATCTTTGAGCATTCTAAATAAGTCATGAGAATTGCTAATTCTTCTTTTCTTCTCTTTTCACTTATCAAAATATCCTGAGGAATCAACAGTATGAAAATGGAGAAAGTTCAGAATTGTCTATGTAGTAAAGTAACCTTAAAATTTATAATAAATTACCGAAACAAGATATACATGTTTAGCTAATATTAATCCTTCTTTGTTTCTTTTTTTGTCATTTTAGGTGCTTTAGCATTGGGTTGCTATCCACCACTAGAGGGAAATCTTTATCGTAAACTTTTATTAATTCCTTCTTATATGAGTGAAGTTGAAATGCTATTAGCAATTGAAATTTTTTTGGTTTCAAATGCCAGTAGTATTCAGAGTCCTGGAGCTTCCAGTCAAATGCTTCAAATAGTATTAAAAAGGTTAGTATGTATTCCAGATGCATATCTAATCAGCTGAAAAAATTTGCTCATGTATTGATTTATCTCCTGCAAAATATGTATTATTTTATTATTTAGATATTTTTTGACAAACAATAGACTAATAAAATTGACATAAACTCTTGCTGTCATTTCCAGTCATAGAAATGTTGCTACTGAAAATCTTCCGGAACAAAAGAATGTTAATCATAACTCTTGTGATTTTGCATTTTTTTTTCCAGATGTGAAGGTAATATTCAAAACTGTGAAGAATATCAGAATGCTACAGAGAGACTATTTCAGGCTGCTCAGATATCTAATCCAAAGCTTTTCATAAACCATTTGACAGTCAATGTTAATAAGGACCAAATTTATAGTTTGGAGCATACTTCCGTACTTAAATGGTTGAAAGAGAATATGAAATGGGCAGGAAAAGCCTGGCTTTTTTAGTCAAGATTTGGTTACAGTAATCATTGCTTAAAATAAATAAATGAAGATTGTTTATGTTGTTTTTAGACTCTTAATAATTTGATATTTTGGTTTTTAACATTAAAAAAACCATTCAGAATATATTTTCCTAGGCATGGTTATTCAGAAGGGCCTGTTCTTGATCATTTACCTTTTTTTTCTGTGTCTAAATATGCTCACAGTTCAGGGTTAGAATTAGAGGTTTCATAATCTTTACCGTCTTTCAAAAACAAGGTTGTTGCCATGCAAATAAGTTTATAGTTCTGAAGACAGTATATAATAAAATTTTATAGTTTGGGAAATACTTGCGTACTAAAACAGTTGGCTTTTTTAGTCAATGAAGACTTTCGTTACAGTAATCATTGTTTAAAATGAATCAATAAAGTTTGTTTCTGTTGTATTCAGACTCCTATTTACTTTGTTCAATGTTAGTTTCTAATAAAAGAAAATAATACAAAAATTTGCTTTCTAATGTGATCATACAGAAAGACCAATCTTTTTTTAAAAGGAACTTTTAAACTAAAAAAACAAATTACTGTATTTTTTGGAGTATAAGACATACCCAAGATTTTGAATAGGCAAATTTAAAAAAAATGCATTCTGCAGACTTCCAAAAAATGCCCTGTTTTTCACAAAAATGGGCCCATTTTTGTCCCCAAAAAGGGCATGAATAGCCTTTAGGAGGCTTAAAGAGTTGTCCTAGGGACTTGGGGAGGGGGGGAATTGAGCAAGAAATAGCCTGTTTTTTGCTCATTTCTACTCTCCTCAGCACCCGGGAGCACTCTTAAAGCCTATGCACAGCCATTTTGGTGAAGGGGACACAGTTTCGGGAGGCAAAATGCTGTATTCAGTGTATAAGATGAATCCAGATTTCAGCCTCTTTATTGAGGAAAAAAAGTGTGTATTATAGTCTGAAAAGTATGCTAATATTTGAGAGAAAAGAGTAAAAAAAAAAACCAAAGCCCAAATGCTGGAAAAAAGTGAAATACAAAGAAATGATTTCTGATTTTATTTTACAACATATTAATATAAATTTGCCAGTGTAAGGTTACAACATAACGTGCATTTTTATATTACTACTGAATTATTGTTCCTAATAATGAAACCCATATATTATAATTTCATTTTTTTTTCTGTTTCCCACAAAAAGTCCATAAATGTCTTTCAGTAAGTATTAAAATTTACTCAATGTCTTCTCCAATCAAAGCTATTATTTTTGCAGTCTTGGCCACTTCCATCTTCACTATCTATTCTATTGTAGTTAATGTCAAGCCCATTTTATCATATACTTTTTCACTTGCTCTTCCATTTCAAATTTTAGTAAATAATTATAGATGTTAGCAGTAACATGTTCCTAATCCCTACATAATTCTGTTTCAAATTCTGTATTACAATGTTCAAAACCGAAAATCATTTTATCAATTATAAATCTATTTAGTACTTGTACATAAAAAAATAATTGACATGGGATAGGGGCTGATGTTGCAACGGCACAACGTGCGATCTTGGTACTCCGAAATTGCAGTCGATATTTCTGCCGCTGGACGGTCCATTTGGATCTAAATCATCCTGCAGAGATGGTGATTGAGGGAGGGCACCTCCTGCTGATCTCAGGGACACCGCAAAGTCCCTGAAAGATCCAGGAACAGCTTTTTTTCTGGCGACAGAAATGCAGCTAATGAAGCTGCTGAGGTTGGGACAGCTCCAGAACGGGAAGAAAGCAAAGAGAAAGTGTGTCGAATTGGTGAGAAAATTTTATTATTAGAAAAAGAGACTACCCCCAAAAAATTAAGTTAAATTAAAATTGAAGATAGAAGACTGTAAGCGGCAAAATTAATCTACATTAAACTTAGTGTGTTATCCTGGTTTTTTTTCATGGATGGAATTTGTGCAAAGACTCCCTATTTTTTAAACTGGATGGATTAATATTTCTTCTTTTTTCACTTTTGCTTACACCTATGGATTAAATAAATTTTTCTTTCTTTTTTATAATGCTTGATTGGATTGATTGGGTTGTTTTTGATCTCCATTTAAGAGGTTTTTTTTCTTTCACGCTTGGAATATAAAGAAGATAAGGATTATAAAGAGGATTGTAACAACAGGAGGAAAAGCAGTTACACTGCCACTTATATGCTGTAGGCTGGATACATTGTTTTTTCTTCTTTCTCTTTGATCACTTGAGATTCAAGGTTCTTTCAGTTTGTTTACTGACAATGATAGTAGGAAGAGCACAAGTTGTCTATACACGTGCTTTTTGGGAGTTCTATCACTAGCTATTGGAAGGAAGACAACATTTTGACTTGAAACATAATAAATGAACCTATTTGAAGTTTATTAAAATAGCCTTGAATCCTATGGTGGCAGTACCTGCAAAATTGGAAGAATGGCGCAGCAGGAAAAAGAAACTAACATTGCAAATGATTATGTTTGAAATTCAAAATCTATTAGTTGTGACAGAGAATTGAAAAGAGATTGGAGAATATGGAATATAAAACAGAAAGATTTGATGGAAAAACTGAGGATGTTTTTCAAATGAAGAATGTAGAAGACAGAGTTCAAAAAATGGAAGGGAAAAATGAGCAAAGAAATAAAAAAACTCTGGATACTGACAACAAAGTGACCGTGGTAGTAATGCCAAGAGTGGAATATGGAAAGGGCAGATAGATGATTGGAACTCTACCCCAGACATCAAAGCACAGAAGAAGAAAAGAGAAAAAAATTGATGGAGATGAGAAATCTTGACAAAAGCACAAGTGATAACCAAAGATAAGCTGATGGAAAGAGCAGATGCTGGGTTTTGAGCTTTTATGAGATATGAAAAGAACAGTGACGTGCGGTGAGGTTTATGGCTGGTGAGGCACTGACACGGGTTTCAAATTTTTTTAGACTTGTGAACTTCAACTCCCAGAATTCCACAGGCCAGGCATGCTCAGTTCCGATTTAAAGCAACATTTGCTTTTCTCCTTTGCGAAAAGGTTTTCCTTCATTCTTTTCTTTTCCATCCCCCTCCTTCCTCCCTCCCTCCCTCCCTCCCTCCCTCCCCCCTCTCTCAAACAGACACACGCACACAGAGAAGTTGGATCCCTCTCTCATTCACTCAATCTCAAACAAACACAAACACAGAAGTTGGATGGATATATTTTCCAATTCCTTGAAAGCAGCTCCTCTGCCATACCCCCCCCCGCATTCCCCTGCTGCCTTCCGATCCAAGCCTTTGATTGCAGGTGGAGCAACATTGCCTTTTCAACTTGTAATCAGTGAAGCTGGGCTTATATACTTTTATCAGGTGTGTTTGTGTTTGAAAAGGCAACGTAGTTCTGCATGCAATCAAACTACACTTGGGGAGGGATCTACACTTGAGGATGAAGTTTGAATTCCTTCCCCTCCCTCCGACCTTTTCCAGCTGTTTCAGAGAGGATTTCAACTCTGCTCTTGCCTGCCACCATGAAAGAAAAAAAATATAAAAGGAAAAAGGCAAGAGCTGAGGTCAGGCTGAGCTAGTTGCTGCCAGATGACTCTGCTTAGTGCTTAACTTTTAAAAAAGCCTCTTAAAAAACACCCTCTACAGGAGGCAGGAGAACGATGTGCCTCATTACGTCAGGATTTTTTCGGCTTTTAACCCTTGCTTAGCTCTGCTTGAGTGATCATAAAGTCAGACTAGATGAGGCACCTCATTCTCCCACCTCCTCCTGTAGAGGGCACTTTTTAGAGGCTAAGTAGAGTCATCCACTGTGACTCTGGCAGCAACTTGCTCAGCCTTTTTCCTTTTACATTTTTTTCCTTTTCATGATGACAGTGGTGAGGTGATGAGAGATATAAGACTACACTTTTACTGGAAAGATACAGCTTGATGCAATGAAAATATATAATAGCTAAGCTAAATTTAGTTTTCTAGTACTATGTATGAAATGAAGTGACAATAGCTATAGTTAAATAATGATTAATAATGATAACAATACATATAGATATATTAGTTTGATAATATGAAATTTTATATAAAAACAACACATGGAGAATATGAGAGTTTAAAACGCTTTATCTAGAATATGTTATAAAGATGTATTGTGATTGGATGATTTAATAGAATTTAATAGAATGTTATCATATAATCCTATTCTAGATTTTGAATATTATATATAAAAGGATTGTAAAAACAGTTATAGTCAATTAGGTTGAGATATAATAATTCATGATACACATGAATATATGTGAATTTAAAATAGGTGATTAGATATGAAAAGCAGGTGATGACTATGGAAGAGATGCATGGAAATACTGTAACCAACTGACACACTTTCTATAATTTGTAATGGAAGATAGTTTTTTATTTTTATGTTTGTTTGTCTTTGTTCAAAAATAAATAAAATTCTTTTAAAAAAGAAAATAATTGACATACAGTATATATCATATGATTTTATTTTGAAATTTTGTTGGAAAAATTCCAATAAATCAGTACAGCTTAACCATTTATGTTTAGTTATCATTTCTCATCTATATTTTGTTTCTTGTGATGACAAGAAGTTCTTGATAAAAACATTTCCTATATTAAATTGGGTTTCTAATTTATGTTTAAAATTTTGAGGCTTCATAATCTTTAAAAAAGACTATTGCCATAGAAACCATGATTTGATAGCTCTGAGGATAGTATATAATAAAAATCCACTTTTCAAAGTAAACAAGCTAAGTTTTAAAAAAGAAACTAACCATAAGCAGAAGCTTCAAAATATTGAAATCATTAAACAGAAATAAAATATAACATCTTTTGAGTTGAGTTCAGCTCTAGTGACAGACATGTCCCTATATAGGTTTTTCTTTTGGCAGCAGTAAAGGAGTAGTTTTCATATGCTTTATTTCCCTGTTGAATCTGCTTCTCAGCTAGCAATATTCTGGTGTTGCCAGATTTTGTGCCATTTCTAGATCAAGCCTAATATTCTAAAAAAAGAAAAAATTGGGATCCATTCTATCACTGCCTTGTTCACCTGGCATCAGTTCTTGCTATGTGAACCAGCCCATTTCCATTTCAATTCTTTTACTCTCTTGATGATATTGTATATTGTTTGTTTGTTTGTTTGTTTATTTACTTATTTAGTAAATTTATAGGCCGCCCAATCCCGAAGGACTCCAGGCGGCTTACAAAGCAAAAAGAAGAGAAATTAATAAAAAATAAGGAAAACAATTTAAAAACATCACACATGGACCCAATCTGATTGGGGCTGGACCCCAGCAATGAGGTCAACAGCCCCAGGCCTGCCGGAACAGCCAGGTTTTAACAGATTTTTGGAAGGCCATGAAAGTGGGCAAGGTCCGAATCTCTGGGGGTAGCTCATTCCAAAGGGTCAGAGCAACCACAGAGAAGGTCCTCCTCTGGGGAGCCACCAGCCGACATTGTCTGGCTGACGGCATCTGAAGGAGGCCCACTCTGTGGGATCTCACCGGCCATTGGGAGGTATGTGGCAGCAGGCGGTCTTGCAGGTACTCTGGTCCTAAGCCATGTAGGGCTTTAAAGGTGATAACCAGCACCTTGAATTGCATCCGGAGACCAATAGGAAGCCAGTGCAACTCGCGGAGGATAGGTGTAACGTGGGTGTACCTTGGTACACCCAATATCGCTTGCGCGGCTGCGTTCTGGACTAGTTGCAGTCTCCGAATGCTTTTCAGGGGCAGCGTCATGTAGAGTGTATTACAATAGTCAAGCCTTGAGGTGACAAGGGCGTGAGTGACCATTTGAAGTGCCTCCCGATCCAAATAGGGCTGCAACTGATGCACCAGGTGAACCTGGGCAAAGGCTCCCCTGGTCACAGCCGACAGATAGTGTTCCAATGTCAGCTGTGGATCCAGGAGGACCCCCAAGTTGCGGGCCCTCTCTGAGGGGTGTAAATTCTCACCCCTCAGGATCAAGGATGGACTATCTGGACTGTCCTTCGGGGCAGCATCCACAGCCACTCAGTCTTGTCAGGATTGAGTGCATGTTTGTTCACTCCCATTCAGATCCCGACAGCTTCCAGGCATCGGCACATCACGTCCGCCACTATACTGAGCTGGCACAGGGCAGAGAGATACAATTGCGTATCATCCGCATATTGATGGTATTTAACCCCGTGCTGTCGAATGATCTCACCCAGCGGCTTCATGTAGATGTTAAATAGAAGAGGGGACAAGACCGACCCCTGCGGAACACCACATTTAAGGGGCCTAGGGGTCGACCTTTGCCTCCCAACCAACACCGACTGCGACCTGTCGGAGAGGTAAGAGGAGAATCACCGTAAAACGGTTGCCTCCCACTCACACCTCTTCCAGCCGTTGCAGAAGGATACCATGGTCGATGGTATCGAAGGCTGCTGAGAGGTCAAGGAGCACTAGGATAGAGGAATGTCCCCTATCCCTGGCCCCCCAGAGATCATCGGTAAGGGCGACCAAAGTGGTCAGAATTGGAGTGCCACCACCTTCTCGACAACCTTCCCCAAAAAAGGAAGGTTGGAGACAGGACGGTAGTTCTTAAGAATAGCTGGGTCCAGAAAAGGCTTCTGAGGAGGGGTCTACCACTGCTTCCTTCAAGGTTGCAGGAAAGATCCCTCCTGTAAAGACATGTTCATAATCGTCTGGAGCCAGCCTCGTGTTACCTCTCTGCTGGTTGAAACCAGCCAGGAAGGGCACGGGTCCAGTAAATAGGTGGAGGCACTCATCGCTCCCATGGCCTTGTCCACTTCCTCAGGAGTGACAAGCTCAAACTCATTCCAGGAAGTCTGATCAAGACTCTCCCTCGGCATCTCCACTGGTACTGCCAAGTGGAGTCCAGGTCTGTCCGAATCTGAGTGATTTTGTCCGACAGAAACTGCACGAACTCCTCAGCTCTTCCCTGTAGGGGTTCCCCCGCATCCTCACCTTTCAAGCGGGAGCGACTTACCCTAAACAGGACGGCTGGGCGAGATTCCGCGGATGCAATAAGAGCGGAAAATGTACACATTTTGCCATCTGTATCGCCACTAAATAAGTCCTGATGAAGGCTCTTAATAATGTTTGGTCAGATTCGAAGTTACTAGCCCTCCAGCTAGTTTATTTGTTTGTTCTCTAATCCATGTGCAGGTCTTTCTTTTTTTCTATAGTATTTTTATTTATATATGTAAACAAATCATCATCATATAGTTTCTTGTAGAACTCCTGAATTATATTCTTTTTATTTTCCATTTGGAAATATAATGTACCTTCCTCATCTTGTAGTTACTTATCAATTTCTTCTCTTTCTTCTTCAGTTTATAGGCTAACCATCTTCCTGGTTTATTATTTTTTTCTAATTTTTTCTGCCAGTTCTTTTTCTATATATTTAGCTTATGTTTAATTATTTCCATTTCGTTTTTTTTTAATTCACCTTTTGTGATTCTTTTTGTAGTTCTAGTTCAAGTCTTGTGTGCTCTTCTAGTGTCTTTTGGTATTGTTTCTTTCTCTTGTTTTCCTCCTATATAGGTTATAGCTAATCCCCTAATATATGCTTTTGCTGTATCCCAAATGTTTGTAATGAAGTCTCCCCTTTCCGATTTCTTTTTTTTAAAAATCCCATTTCCTTTTTCATCATTTGTCTAAATCCTTTGCCTTTTAATATAGATTGATTCAAAGCCCATCTTACTCTTCTCTTTGTTCCTTCCATCTGATTTTTATGGATTTTGATCAGCTCATATATTTGTTTCTATTTCTATCTTTTGCACACTTGTGCTTAATTACGCTGACATCCAAATCATATCTATTCTAGACAAGATTGATGTCTGTTACAGTAAAATATATATTGATTTTCCCCTGGGCTTATTTCTCTCCAAATATCCTGTATACATAGTTCTTCTGCCATTTTAAAAGGGTTCTAGGTAAGTCTTTCTTGTTTTTTTCCTTATTTTACTACCTTTATAATCAAAATTTTGTATCAGCTATTGCATTAAAGTCTCCTATGAGACAAATATTTTTATACTCTGTTTCAAATATCTTCTCACAAAGTTTTTTTAAAAATTCTTCCTGTACATTATTCGGCACATATATGCAACTAAAGTATCTGTTTTTGATTTAATAGCAATAGCACTTATATACCGCTTCACAGTGCTTTACAGCCCCTTCTAAGTTCTATGTTTACAGAGTCAGCATATTGCCCCCAACAATATGGGTACTCATTTTACCAACCTTGGAAGGATGGATGACTGAGTCAACCTTGAGCCTAGTAAGATTTGATCTGCTGAACTGCAGGCAGCCAGTGATCAGCAGAAGTAGCTGCAATACTGCACTCTAATCACTGCATCACCGCAGCTCTTAATGTCATTTTCACTACCAACATTCTCCTTCTTCATCTTTAAAGATTTATTTAGCATGTATTGTTTCTTTAATATATAATAACACCCCTCTTCTTTTGTTGTGATAACAAAGAGTACAGTTTCCCCCAATTTAGGATACTCCAATAATTTATTATGGTGCATTGGTTGGCGCAGTGGTTAAATGCAGCACTGCAGGCTACTGCTAGATCAGCAGGTCAGCGGTTTCAAATCTCACCGGCTCAGGGTTGACTCAGCCTTCCATCCTTCCGAGGTGGGTAAAATGAGGACCCAGATTGTTGGGGGCAATATGCTGAATCTCTGTAAACCGCTTAGAGAGGCCTGAAAGGCCTATGAAGCGGTATATAAGTCTACTGCTATTGCTATTGCTATTTAATATGTACTTCTGTAATGATGTTATATCTAATCTTAGTCTTTGTATTTTTGTGAATATATTTTTTTCTTTCATGGGGGAATTCAATCCATTTATGTTAATTGACAGCATCTTTATTTCTTCTTGCATTGCTTCACTTGTATCTAGGTCTTATTCTCCCAGTTGCTCTCTGTTCCTTTGCTCTCGCTCCTTCTGGCTCTGCTCATTCTTTTTTTCTCAATTTTGCTTTCCTCATATATACTTTTCTTCTGTAGTTGACACTACTTGATCTTTATGTACTATTTCTCCTTTTATTTTCCTGCCCCCTCATCCATATTAAAGGGTGATATAAAATTCCATTACCCTTATCCAGTGAGTTCAATCTGTATCTTTTTTTCATGCCAAGTAACTAGTATTCTCTCAGATATCAGTCATCTGAAGATTGCATATATGTAATCAACATTATAGTCATAATTGGTATTGTTTCTCTAGTTTAGTTAGTTTTAGTTTAGTTTTCCCTTTATTGTATGCCGCCCTTTATCCTGGGGGGACTCAGGGCGGCTCACAGTTCAAAAAGGGGGGGGGAGACAAACAATATTCCAAAAGGAGACAATACAACATAGTAAAAAGAGAGCACAACAGTCACACAATTCGGGTGGGGTTAGAGTCTTAACCCAGGCCAGCCGGGACAGCCAGATCTTTAAAGCGGCGTGGAAGGATTGGAGGGTGGGAGGGTCCGAATCTCCACGGGGAGTTCGTTCCAGAGGGTCGGAGCAGCCACCAAGAAGGCTCTCCTCTGGGTAGTTGCCAGTCTGCACTGGCTGGAAGATGGAATTCGGAGGAGCCTAATCGATGCGATCGTATGGGTCTAGTGGAGGTAATGGAGTAGGCGGTCTCTCACGTACCCAGGCCCACTACCATGAAGGGCTTTGTAGGTGATAAGTAACACCTTGAAGCGCACCCGGAGATCAACAGGCAGCCAGTGCAGCTCGCGGAGGGTAGGTGTTACGTGGGTGAAGCGAGGTGCACCACAATCGCTCGCGCGGGCCGCATTCTGGACTAGCTGAAGTCGCCGAATGCTCTTCAAGGCAGCCCCATGTAGAGCACATTGCAATATTCCAGCCTAGAGGTCACAAGGGCACGAGTGACTGTTGTGAGGGCCTCCCGGTTCAGGTAGGGACGCAACTGGCGTTACAGGCGAACATGGGCAAATGCCCCCTGGTCACAGCTGACAAATGATGTTCGAAGGTCAGCTGTGGGTCCAGGAGGACTCCCAAGTTGCGAACCCTGTCTGAGGGGCGTAAAATTTGACCCCCAGCCTGAGAGATGGAACACTTGGCCAATTTGTGGAGGAGTTCAGGTCTCTTACTCTTCTAGAGATCTGTTTCAAGACCACCAATTGTTTCTCCTTATATTGTAATGGTTTGTCTCTTGTCTTATTAAGTATTTCATCTGTCGACTTTTTCACAAATTCATGTGTACTCCTCTAGGAGGTTTGTATCTCCTCACATAGCTTGTATGTATTCTAAAAGTTTCATCTATGTCTGCCTCTATCTCCCACTATCAATCCTAATGCATTGCCAACAGTTATTTCATTATGTCTGGTAGGTCTTCCCCTTTTTCCTCTTCTATTCTGAATCTTAAATAGTGGACTGCTATTTCTGTTTCCAACATTATCACTGTATTTTCTAGCTCTTTATTTGCTTGTGTCATCTTTGATTTATTTCATCAACTTTTTTTTTTGCTTCATCTGATTTCTCCTCTATTTTCTGAATTATTTGTTTTTTATCATTTGCTGAAAGTTCTCAAATTTTTATCCATATTTTATATTTTCTTTTCATCTTCCCATATTTCTCACTTTCCTTATGTTTTTATCTCATTATGATATTTTGTCATGGCCTCCTGTAATACTGAAACATCACTTGCATTTCCTTTTAAATATATTGATTTATCTTGCTGAAACATGCTTTATAATTACCTCTGATTGGGCTTGAGGGGGACGATGATGGTGTAGAACAGCGGTCACCAACTGATGATCCATGAGAAAATTTTGGTGGTCTGCGGAAAAATTATTTGCATTTTTTATTTTGCACTAAATCAGGGATCCTCAAACTATGGCCCCTAGCTGGATATGTGCAATGAATGTTTGTGCTGCTGCAGAGAGACTCCTGTTTTGGGAATTTTTTGGGAAGGTCAGAAAGAGGCAGAAATTCCAATTTGGGTCTGTTTCAGCCTCTGGTGTGGGGCTTGGGCAAAGGCTGGAAGGAAGTGCACTGGTGGTGAAGAATAGGAGAGCCTTGTTTTAGTGGGACTGCATCATGGTCTGGAACTGGCTGACCATCTCAGCTGCCTAGTGTCCAGATGCTGGCACCTGGCCTTGCACTCCTGCAGATCTTCCCTCTGCTTGGAAAGCTTATGCTCATGGTCCTCAGTGTGGTGCTTCTGGTGACCCATACTTCTCAGTCAGATCCAATTTGAACTGAGCCAGCTATTTTGCCAACACTTTCTCATGGTGGCTGCTTAGCTCCAACAACTGCTATCCTGCTGGGGGCCCTAAGGAGGCCAGATGGGCAGGCGAGGAGTGGTGAATAGAAGCTTGCAAGGCACCCCTTGATGTGAATGACATCGAGTTGGCCATGCCCACCCAATCACATGACCACTTGCCACAGCCACCCAGATGGCCATCAGGCAGATCCTTAGAAGTCTGTGGGATTTAAAATTATGAATTTAATGGTTCCTGAGGTCCGAAAGGCTGGTGTTGAAGACACTTTCTTCCCTATTTAGTTAAATTTGGAATCAGCAGTCAATATTAATACCTTGCTTCCCTTCTTCCCCAACTAGCCAGAAGCTACACCCACCAGCCCCACTAACAGCCAGAAGCTATCTACAGGCAGCTCCCCAACACTTTAATACCCACATGTCATTTTTTTTAAAAAAATGACCAAATCACAAGTCCAGTCCCTTAAAATTCAACCAATCTTCATGTTTTAGTCAGTTAATTTATAATCTCGAAAGTAAATCTACTCAGACAGTCTTTGTGAAGGGAATCAAAAGACATTTTTTTAAAAAAAAGAAAGTGGTGTCCTTAGGAACATCTGTTATTCTATCTGGTCTCCTGTCAATTAGTATTTGTAACCACAAGGCCCACTGAGTCTCCCAGCCTTTAGTACTCCAATAATCCAAGATATCAAACTAGCCCCAACATCTTTTCCCAGGTTCTCAAAAGAGGTTTATGTCTTCCACTTATCAGAAGATTTTTTCACTGAAAACGTTTTTTAGGTCCCAATATTCTTTTGGGATTTTCTCTTTCCCCTCAATTTTTTTCCTGCACCACAGCCACCAGGTTAGGTTCAGCATTGGCTATGTGGGAGACCCTCCCCTTTCCATCTGGAGTTTTAGCAGATCAGATGCACAACCACCCTTTCCTCCAGTTGATGTGTGGGTTCCATCTCCGTAATCAGGGTAAGCCCAGTATGAGGGGCCGATCCACCCCAGGTGCAACAATGAAACTTAAAGTTTCTTGGTGATCCTCCATCCACTTATCTATTGGTTCAGTCACAAAATGGGCAGGAGGCCCCCCCCCCCCCACAGCTACTGATCCATCCAACTGGCAAAAGCAATGGGGACTTTCAAAGGTCTCAGTCTTAAGCCATTTTTTCCACTACTTCTGGGCTAATTATGCAATGTGTGCCAATAGGAGTCTAAAAGGGCCAGCATTTTTGCTTGGCGCAGTAGAGAGCACTTTAAGTTCTACTGGGATGGTCATGGGGCCCAATCGGGAACTTACCAGATGGTCATCATCAGAATCGGTTTCACTTTCCCCTGATGGAGAGGAGGGTTCTTCTTTCCTCAGAATGGGAAGGGAATTCTGCAACTGGTTCCCTCCCTTTCATAGCGGTGTCCTTTTGTTTCCCAGGTTGTTTGTCTGGCTTCCTCTCCCCAGTGGCAGGGGGTTTTGGACCAATTTTGGAGGGGCAATTTGCTGCCCATTCCCCCCCCCCTTCCACAGCAGAAACAAGCGGTAGATCGGGGCTTGCTTGCAGACCAACTTTTCCCTCCCTTTGGAGGTTCTTTGGAAGGTGGGAAGGGGATTTGACTCTTTCTCACGTTTTCGTGTTACTTTCCCTGGCTAGGTCGATCTCCACATCTACTAATTTGTACCAGCGTTGCAGGTTACTGGGGGTGGGTGGGTGTTAATACAGTTCTGGTATATCTCTTTGCCCCAAAGAGCCTCCAGGCAGGCAGAAATTGGCTGGGCTTTGCAGAGCTCTGCTCGCCACAACCATTCCACTGCGACATCAGCACAGAAGTCCCTGTGTTCAGGTATTTCTATTGTAATATTCAAAAATGCACTTGAGTCACCAGAATACCAAAGAGAGGCTCAAGAAGATGCTTGGAAAAAAAGAACTTTTATTTATACAAAGAAAGAACTGGGTGGATTATTTCCCACAACATACAGCCAGCCAGCATGTAAGCATAAAGCTACACCTAGGAGAGTGTGATGAACATCTTATATCTGCAGGTAACCAATCAGAGACAATGTTTGGGTACCCAATTCTGGCCCATGGCCCATGCCTTGTAGCCCTGCATGTCTGTTCTCTCCTTCGCCAGTGCAGCAAGGAACGGGGGGTGGGGGGTGGGTAGTTAGCAACACAGGTATTGCCCAATGTCTGAACCCTTCCAGGCAGACACACCTCACTTCTTGTTTGAGATATGCACCAGGCATAGGGTCATACAGAAAAACAAGATAGCAGGAGTTAATTACTGATCAGAAGCAAATGGCAGAGGCAATTCTAATTCTTACAGAAGCGAAGCAATTCTTACAGCAGTGAAAGAGTAGTTAAACTAATGCTACTGATTCTAATTATTATGTCCCTTACTATCTTGCCTTGTAATGCCAGCATGTATCTTTCCATGTGTAGCTCTTGCATGCATCTTTTGAGCCTTGTGAGAAGATAACATCATCTGCAACTCTTAAGTGATTTAAATAGATGCCAGTGATTTTTATTCCATCTTTTGCCCAGTCAGGTTTGTAAATATTTCTTCAAGGCAGAATGAGAAAAGGATAAGTGATACATAAGTGTATCATCTTGTTGTACACCTCATTCTATGTTGATTTCCACTTTAAAATCATTCAGGAAGTTATTGCCATTGTTTTTTCATATATTGATTGTATTAAGTTTATGTAAGTTGTCAATGCCTTGGTTGATACCTTATTCCTTATTGGAATATTGAGTTAAAAGCTTTTTTGTAATGAAAGTCATGCACAGAATCATGTGTACACCTTGTGCCTTTCAATGACTTGCTGAACAACCTGGATTTGATCCATTGTGCTGTAACCATTTCTTGCCTGCTCTTTTGGCTGTGCATTATTTAATGTTCTCAATATTTTTTGCTATTATCTTGGTGAAAGCCTTGTAGAATGAAAGAAGACTTATTGGCAATATGTTTAAAAATCATTTTAGGTCCCTTTCTTGTGTACAAGAATCACTTCATCATTTTCCCATGTATTGGGTATTTTTTCTTCTCTGAGGCATCTTGAGAATAGTTTTGTTACTATAAGAGCACCAGCTTTCAGCATTTCAATCATAATGACATTTCCTGAAGCTTTAACATTTTTCATTGATTTTATGGCACTTGATATTTCCTCCATTAGGATAACTGGCACTTCCTCTTTGTGGCTGTTGTTATTTTGAGTGATTTTGAGTGATCCTGGTCTTTGGACAGCTCTGAATAGATTTTTTCAATTATTTCTAACATTTTTGTATTGTTCTACATACTGAGCCATCTTCACATTTTAGTTCAAAAATCTTCTTCTAATTATAAGCTTGTGTTTTGCTTACTACCGTAATCCCTTTGTTTTCTTTAATTGCCCTTTTCACATGTTAAACGTATGTGTTTCTCTTGGATACATTTTCTTATAGTCTTGCAAAATTTGACATATTTCAGTTTATTAGTGAAACTTCTGGTATTCTTCATTGTCCATTGTTTTTCATTAAATGAATAGTTTCATCAAATGTTTGACTGTACAAAGTGTTTTTCTAGTGGTGCTATAGATTTAAAAATTCAAGGATGTTTTGACTATTTGTTCATTTTGGTGTAAGGTTCCAACCAATGTTGAATCATGAGCCTCAAGCCAAGCTTCAAAAGAATCCAGTTATTTATTAAAAACTTCATGTCAGCATGATCCAAGTGAAGCCAACTCTGACCTCGCTTAATTCACCCCCTGGTTTCCCCCTCCCCAAGGTGTGTCATCAGTCACATTCCCCAATGAAGCAATTTTGTGGGTTGTAGAAGTCACTCCTTCTGGCACTGTGGTCATGGAGATGATGTTGCCGCTGGAGATGATGTTGCCGCTGGAATGTACTTTATTTTGACTGAAATGCAAATTCCTCAATGCAGCTGTGAGTTTTCAGTTTTCCCACCCCTTTGCCTATGGCAACTTGAGAGCAGTTCAGGAATGCTTCATGAGTTGACCTTCGGCTTCCCCTCAGTTCCTGAAGGCGACCTGTGCAAAGCAAAAACTGTTTGAGTACAGGCATAGATTTTAGCGGTGCAACCCGCCCCAGGGCTTGTTGGGTTTTCCTTAATAGAATTTAGCCATGAGGTGGTCAGTTTGTGTTTCTGTGCTCTTTACCAAGATGCCTCTCTAAGGAGTAGCCCTTCCACTTGATTAGGTATTGGAACTGTTTCCTGTGGCACCTCGAGTCGAGGATCCGTTGCACCTCATAATGGGCTAGACTCCTATGACCTCTGGGTCCAGGAGCTCATGAGATAGTAGTTTCAGGGTTGACCCAAACATGGGTTTTAAGAGGCTGCTATGGAATAATGGGTGTATCTTCCCATCAGGGCAATTTTAATTGCATTGCAAATTTAATCTTCACTATAGGAAATGGCCCCATGAACTTGGGTCCCAGATTCTTGCTGGGGAGTTTTAATATCGAGTATTTTGTGGTGAGGTAGGCCTTTTTCCCCAGCTGAATGGCAGTTGTGAGGCTCGGTGTTTATCTGCCTGTTTCTTATAGGTCTGTACCAATTAGCTAGTGTTTTCATGACATTTTACCATGCTGTTTTTTAGCATTCACAGTCACTCTGTCTAACTGACTGAGCAGAGGAGATCCCATAGGTATTCTGGCATTGGGACGAAGTCCATGTGCTCACTACTTTGAATGGAATTAGTCCCGTGCTACTGTGAACAACATTATTGTATGCAACCTCAGTGAAAGGCAGGAGGTCCGCCCAATTGGACTGCTGATAATTCCCATAATACCTCAGGTACTGCTCTACCATGGCGTTCAGACATTCTGCCCCCCCCAATAGTAGGCAGATGAAAGCTGAGCTAAGGCCCTGAGGGGACCCAATGGACTGCATGAACTCCCTTCAGAACTTTGCCATGAACTGGACCCCTCTGTCAGACGATTCTTCATGGCACTCCATGAAGGCGGTAGTGGTAGTTGTACTTCAGGAACTTTTGGCTAGCTGGTGGGCTGAGGGTAGTCCACTTCAGGGTATGAAGTGTGCCTGCTTGGAGAAAGTCAATCACAATTCAGATCACAGTGTCCCCCTGCTCTTTGGCAAACTCCACTATAAAATCCATTGCAATTTCCTCCCATGGCCTCGTTGGCTCTGCCACTGGTTGCAGTAGTCCAGGTTTTCCTGATTGCTTTTTCATAGTGGCACAGATGGTGCAACTTTTCATAACTGTCCACATTTTTCTTCATGCTAGGGCACCAGAATTGCATCTGTGCTAAGTGTAAAGTCTTTAGGAACCCAAAGTGGCCTGCCAATTTGACATCGTTGCTCCTCTGGAGGATAACGTGCAAAGGGACTCTGGGATGTAGGGTAACCATAACTCTTTACATGCTAGGTCCTCCCTTTTTGTCAAGATATGTTGGTTGTCATGGAACCAGAGGTCTATTAGCACTTTGGTTTTGAGTTTCCTGGTTAGATTGCTTGGGGTCAGTCTTGCCGGTTGCAGCGTTGTTGTCTGGTGGTTACTTGGGCTGCTTTTTGGGTAGGGGGGATGATTGTATCTACTACCTCCTCCCATTCATATTTGTACTGGAGCATGTGGGAGAGGGGCATCAGCTAGAAAATTCCTCCCTCCTGGCATGTACTTTAGTAAAAAATTGAATCAGTGAAGTGTTGAGCCCAGCAGACTAGTTTGGGCAATAGCTTATGTGTGGTCCTAAGGGCCTCCAGATTTTTGTGGTTAGTCCAGACTTCAAACTGTTCTCTCCCCTTCCAGCAGGTGGCACCAGGTTAGCAGTGCCAATCTTACTGCAAAAGCCTCTTTCTCCCATGCCGCCCATCGCCTCTCTGTGTCTGTGATTTGTGGGAGGTGTAGGTGCAGGGCTGTAATTTTCCTTGGCTATTTCTTTGGAGTAGCATTGCTCCCACTGCCACGTTGCTGTCAACTGCTTGGATGACAAAGGGTTATTTGGTGTCAGGATGCTTCAGCACCGGTTCCTTTGCAAAATGTTCTTTTAGCGTTTTGCATGCCTTTTGGCACGTAAGGTCTCACTGTAGGGTTGTCCCAGGTGGAGCTTCGTCCTTGGACCCCCTGTCTTAGGAGATCTGTCATGGGGTTTTGCAATCTTTGTGAGGGAGGGGATGAATTGCCTGTAAAGGTTTGTGAATCCTAGGAAGCTTTGTAGCCTATCTGTGGATGCAAGGGGGCTGTCAGCCTAGGAAGGCTTTTACTTTGACTGGGTCCATCTCTATGCCCTCATTTGACACTCAGTAGCCCAGGCAGCCTAGCCATACATGGTGAAATTTGCATTTTGACAGCTTGATGTACAGATTTGCTGCTAGAAGTTCTTCCAATGCCTGGTGGACTAGAGGTATGTGGTCCTCCATGGTGTCAGTATAGATGAGGATATTGTTCAGGTAGACAAGGATCCCCTTATAGAGATGCTTATGCAACACCTTGTTTATTAACTGCATTAACTGCTGGGGGGCGTGCAGTCCGAAAGGTACTACTTCGAATTGGAAGCTTTTTTTTTCCTTGAGCCTTCAAGAGGGCGAAAACTGCCTCCCCAGGCTCTGGAGGCCCTCTGGGGGTCAGAAATACTGCGCATGTGCAAGATGAGATGGCTGCTAGGCTTTTTTGTCCTGAATTAATCAGGCGAAAAACGCTGAAAACACTTTGAGAAACAACTCCTACCAGCCAAAAAAAGGGCCCCTGGGAATGACCAAGATCCAGGGGACCCGAGGAGACCGGACATCTGGAGGGGCCGCCACTTTGGGGCGGCCCCGGACCATGCAACCTTCAGCGGTTTTTACATTGCCTCTGCTGCTTGGCGACGAAGATGGCGGCGCCACATTGACAACAGCGGCGTTTTTTCGGCGATTCCGGCGGCTGCTTTGTCTTCCTGCCTTGTCTGCTCGTTGGGGTGAGCCTCTGGGGGTTTTCTCTGACTGCCTTCACCTGGAGAGGAGGCTGCTGTGCTGGGCTGTTACCAGAGTTGGGCGAATCGAGTGGCTGGCTTGCCATCGCCGCTGCAGCCTTCCCCCTCCCCCCAACAGCTGTGCTGCGTCTCTCTCTGAGGAAGGGGTGGCTGGATTCCAATGTTGAAGTGGCCGGGCTGGAAGGCTGGCTTCTGCCGTGCCACTACAGTTTTCCTTGGGCCACCTTTTCTCCCCCCCCTTTCTCTCTCGTGCGGATCCCTCTCTGCTCGCTGCTCCACTGTAGGCGGAGGGCGGATGATGGTGGCGTTCTCCTCCACCTTGGGGCGCCTGCAACATCTTGTGATTATATCCGCCCGGCTCGTTGAACTCTTGGGGACTTTCCTGGATTACCATCATTCCGGAGGAGGTGGAGACGATTTGGGCACCCGTAAAGACTGGGTGACTTGGATGATTTGGGTGGCTGATTGCAATTGCTGCCGCCATACCCCCTCCGGGTGCCCTCCTCCCCCCTTCCCCTGTGGCTCAGCCTCTGCATTAACATTACTCTCGCCTTCTTCAGAGTCCTGTTTGTCTGGACTTTTTCCCTTGGTGGACTTGGAGAGTTTATTCCATTGCTTGTCATTAACATTGTGGAGCCTCTGTCTATCTCCCCCATTGGTCATCTGGCCTTTTTCAGCTGGGCCTCTAAACATCAAATTTTACCTAACCACAACCCCAGGGAGTCTGAACTTGTTATTTCAGCTATCCTAGTTGCTTTGGCCATCATTAGCTGGACTTCAGTTATTTCAACCATCTCAAATGCTGACTTGAACTTGCACTTTTAACAGCTGCGTAATCTTTTTTTCCTCTCTTTTTCTTGTCTTTTCTTCCTTCCCTCTTTTGTATGGGATATGCATGTGATATGCACGTGATTGAGTGAATGATCCCACTTTTATTACCTATTGTTGCTGTATTTTTTGTGTTTTTAATTACTACGTGGGGATTGCCTGGGTGAATGAATGAGTATGTTTGATTCGGAGGACCTGTCGAGGAATGCGGGGGTCATTGGGGTGGTTTGGGGGGACCATGGACACGGGAGTGGCTGGAGCATCATGGTCGTAACAGGGAGGGTCAGATATGGCGGGGACTTTAGGGCTGGCCATTACCGGGGAAGGAGGGCTCGCTACGTTACAAAGATCCCTCCTTCCGGCCCTATGAGTCCCACTCCAAGGCCAGATGGCGCGAGTAACCAGGACCCTGGTCACAGGCTGTTGTCGCTAAATGCAGGTCTGTTGTTCACAAGGCTCCCCTCGTCGGGACTTAATTTTTAGACGAGAGGGCAGACCTGGCATGTATTACTGAAACCTGCCTGGGCCCGGAGGGAGGAGTCCCCCTCGTAGAGATGTGCCCAGAGGGCTTTCAGGTGCTCCATCAGCCGAGATCCCAGGGAAGGGGTGGGGGTGTGGCTATCGTTATCCGAGAGTCTCTAGTACCACGTAGGATCCCTGCTCCGGAGCTTGTCGGGTGTGAGTCCCTGCTGGTGAAGTTGGACCTCAAGGGTCAAGTGGGTCTGCTGTTAACGTACCTGCCTCCCAACAGCGTTGCGCAGCCCTCCCTCACTTCTCGAGTCGGTAGCCGAGCTGGCAATTGAGTTCCCCAGGCTTATGGTTCTGGGGGATTTCAATCTGCCTTCGTTCAGTGAACACTCTGATGGAGCGCAGGAGTTCATGGCTTCCATGACAGCCATGGGCTTGACCCAAGTAATTCGGGGCCCAACCCACTCGGCGGGTCACACGCTCGACCTCGTATTCTCTCGGAGCAGTGGACTTGTGATCTTGGTCTGAGGGGTAGCGAGATCGTACCCCTGTCGTGGTCAGACCACTGCCTACTGAGGCTTGACTTTCGGAGACCAAACCCCCACTGTAGGGAGGAGGAACCGACCAGGTAGTTCCGCCCCAGGCGACATATGGACCCTTTGAGGTTCCAGACGGAGCTTGGGGTTATTCCTGATACTCTCGCCCGCAGTTCGGCGGAGACTCTGGTTGCTGCTTGGCAGCGACAGAGTCTCTTAACCGGATTGCGCCTCTACGCCCACTCTGAGGCAGTGGATCCAGGAGGGCCCCTTGGTTTACCGAGGAACTCCGGGAGAGGAAGCGCCGGAAGAGACGCCTAGAGCACCAATGGAGATCCAATAAATCCGAATCGAACCAAGCACTTTTAACATCTTGCATCAGAGAATACATCAGGGCAATCAGGACGTCAAAAAGAACTTACATTGCCACTCTGATTGCTTCCGCTGAGTCGCGCCCAGCCGCCCTGTTTCAGGATAACCCGCTCCCTCCTAAATAGGAGGGATGTGGGTGATCCTTTGCAGGGCAGGGCTGAGGACTACGTCCAGTTTCTCGTGGACAAAGTTGCTCGGTTTCAGGCGGACTTGGACTCCAACCCTGCAGAACCAGCCGAGGCACTAGGGGATAATCTGGTAGATCATCGCTGGATTGAGTTTCAGGCTGTTACCCCTGAGGATGTGGACAAGGCCATGAGAGCTGTAGGTACCTCCACATGCGTGCTGGACCCGTGTCCCTCCTGGCTGGCTGTCAACAGCAGGGAGGTGACACGGGCTGGATCCAGGCAGTTGTTACCGCCTCCCTTCGGGAGGGGGTCTTTCCCCCCCACTCTTAAGGCGGCAGTGGTGAGACCTCTCCTGAAGAAACCATCCTTGGATCCAGCCGTTTTAAACAACTATCATCCAGTCTCCAACCTCCCCTTTGTGGGGAAGGTTGTTGAGAAGGTGGTGGCCTTTCAGCTCCAGTGGTCCTTGGAGGAAGCTAGTTATCTTGATCCATTCCAATCTGGCTTCAGGCCCGGCTACAGCACAGAATCCGCTTTGGTCGCATTGACCGATGATCTCTGGAGAGCCAGGGATGGAGGCCATGCCTCCATCCTGGTACTCCTGGACCTCTCGGAGGCTTTCAATACCATCGACCATGGTATCCTTCTGCGACGACTGCGGGAGGTGGGGGGTGGAGGCACTGTTCTACGGTGGTTCTCCTCTTACCTCTCAGACAGGTCGCAGTCGGTGTTAGTCGGAGGGCAGAGATCGACCCCTAGGCCCCTAACATATGGGGTGCCACAGGGCTCGGTCCTGTCCCCCCTACTCTTTAATATCTACATGAAACCGCTGGGCGAGATCATTCGGCGGCACGGGATAAAATACCACCAGTATGCGGATGATACCCAGTTGTATCTGTCCGCCCCGTGCCAACTCAATGAAGTAATGGACGTGATGAGTCAGGGCCTGAGGCTGTTAGAGACTCTATGGGGGTTAACAAGCTTGTGCTCAATCCGGATAAGACCGAGTGGCTGCTGTGCTTCCCTCCCATTAATTGGCCAAGTGTTCCATCTCTCAGGCTGGGGGGTCAAATACTACGCCCCTCAGACAGGGTCCGCAACTTGGGAGTCCTCCTGGACCCACAGCTGACTTTTGAACACCATTTGTCAGCTGTGACCAGGGGGGAATTTGCCCAGGTTCGCCTGGTGCACCAGTTGCATCCCTACCTGAACCGGGAGGCTCTCACAACAGTCACTTGTGCCCTTGTGACCTCTAGGCTGGAATACTGCAATGTGCTCTACATGGGGCTGCCCTTGAAGAGTATTCGGCGACTTCAGCTAGTCCAGAATGCGGCCCGCGTGAGCGATTGTGGGTGCACCTCGTTTCACCCACATAACACCTATCCCTCCGCGAGCTGCACTGGCTACCTGTTGATCTCCGGATACGCTTCAAGGTGCTAGTTGTCACCTATAAAGCCCTTCATGGTATTGGATCTGGGTACTGAGAGACCGCCTACTGCCAATTACCTCCACTCGACCAATTAGATCCCACAGGTTAGGCCTCCTCCGAGTTCCATCAGCCAGTCAATGTCGACTGGCAACTACACGGAGGAGAGCCTTCTCTGTGGCAGCTCCGACCCTCTGGAACGAACTCCCCGTGGAGATTCGTACCCTCACCACCCTCCAGACCTTCCACATAGCCTTAAAACCTGGCTGTCCCGACAGGCCTGGGGCTAAAGACCTTCACCGTACCCGAATTGTATGAATGTTGTGCTTTTAATGATGTATTGTCCTATATGTAACTCGGTTTGTCTCCCCCTCCCTTGAATTGTGAGCCGCCCTGAGTCCCCTTGGGGAAAAGGGCGGCATACAAATATTAATAAATACAAATACAAATACAAAGCTCCTGAGGGGGCAGTTGAATGCTGTTTTCCATTCATCTCCTTCCTTGATGGGGACTCAGTAGTATGCTTCTCTGAGATCTAATTTAGTAAAGATTTTTCCATATAGGTTGTGCACACACAGAGTTTATATCTCTAAAGTCCACATATAATCTCATAGTTCCATCTTTTTTTTTTCTTTAAATAGGACTGGGGATGCAACCTGCTTGATAGGTTTTTGTCTATATATTTGTGCATTTCTTGCATTTCCTGTGATATTGTGGCCTATAGTTTAGGTTTGGGTAGTTTTGCCCTGGGGATGATTTCGATGGTACAATCCATCTGTGGGGAGGTAGGACATCACACTCCACCTTGCTGAACACTTCCCCAAGGTCCTGATATTCTTTGGGGATCTTTTTGACATCTGAGGTTTTGACAGAGGTGGCTGCCAATTGTTCTGATGGGGCCTTTGTGGGGTTTCCTGCATGGGTGACGCTTCCATTTTCTGGTGTGGAAGGGGTTGGGGATACTCGGAACAACTCAGAGAACAATCTGCATATGCCTGTGCTTGGTGTGTTTGGCAGTCTCCCTCAGCTCTAGTTTGTAGAGGGGAGGAGCTGCCCACCTTGGGCAGCCTGCCTGTTGGGCAGAGGAGCCACCACCAGCAGCCTCATTCTCCTTCGGTTGGGTGGAGAGGGGATGTGCATTCCAGAGGTGGTCTCTTACCAGTTCGCAATGGTTCAGGTGAACCAGTAGTGGAAATTGGGTCTAGGTTGCCGAACCAGTAGGGGCGGAGCCTGGCCATGCTCCTGAACTTGCTGGGACACTCACCCTTCCTTGCCTTCACCATGTTCATCCACAGAACTGCCTCCTCCTGCCTACACACAGGTAAGCATTCATGCTAGCCTACCACCTCCCTCTACCAACCAGTATCTCCCAAAGTCGCTGCCATTGCAGCCATTGCAGGGATGGGAATGTGGCTATGAAGCTTGCTGGGCTGGAAAGCCCCCTCCCCACCAGGATGAAGCCACCACCATTGCAGTTCCTAGAGAGCCATGCTCATGTTGGCAATCCAGAGGGCAGGGGGAACTGGCTGCTGCCTCCTAGCATTGGAGCCAGCCAGGGGTGAGCTGGGCAGGGGCGATGGCAACAATGGAGTCCAGCACTTGGGGAGGACAAGGTTAGCATGCTCCCAGTCACACCCTGCAGTGCCTCCGTCCACCAGCTCAGAGCAGTGGACTCAGCTGTGAACATTTTTGAAACCTACCACTGCTGCATTCCCATCTATGTGGCCTCACTTCAAAGGGCTCAGTTTCAACCCCCCTATCTTTTGGGCAGCACAACTCCTCTCATCACAAATAGTGGTTTGGTCAAATTTCGCCCTCAGCAGTTCTAAGGATCCTCCCAAGGGTTTTGGGGAGTCTGGCCTATTCCCAGTCCCTCATCCATTGCACTCTTCCTAGCTCATTCAGGTTCCCCCCCCCAATGCTCCCTAGAGTGGGAGAGCACAACCTCAGCCACTTTAGGGACTTTTCCTCACCAATACTCATCCCTTTTCATTTGGGTCACTGGGGTGGGTGTCTGAGCTGTCTCGGCTTTGATGTCCAGAGAGACCTGCAGTTTGGTTCTGATTGGGCTGCTGGCTCCTGGCATTTTCTGAGTGGGGGCAATTCCTGCCCTATTCTGGATCACCTGGAGCAAGCTCCTTCGGATAGTCTGTCTTCTGCCATGGTAGCCTGAGTTCTCTCCATGTAACCCAGGGGTCAGGAAGCTAACAGAAAGCCCGGGACTCAGGAATCCTGGTCATTTTGATTAGTTTTAGGAGAGTTGGCTTGCTGTAAGGGCTCCAACTGATGTCCTAATTAAATCATGAGTATCAAGTCAAGCTTCAAAGAAATCCAGTTTTAATTTTATTCTTGCTTTCTTTCCCTGCCAAATATACCTCAACACTATTTTATTTAGATCTTCAAAATAATCTTTCCCTAATCTAATTGTAATTGTCTGGAACAAATATAAAATCTTTTCCCTGCTGCTATTCTTCCCAGCAAAGATAATTGTAATTTCTCCCAATTTTTCATCTCTGTCTGTATGCTATGCCATAGTGGTTCATAATTATACTTATATAGCTTCCCATTTGAGGTTGAAATATAAACTCCTAAATATTTGACCTTTTTAACTATTTCACATCCTGTCATTCCTTCTAATTCTTCCCTTTGTTTAGTGTTCATATTTGTAACTAGCATCTTTGTTTTCCCTAAATTTATTTTAAATCCTGATACTTGGCCATATTGATTAATCATATTCATTAAAACCTTACTAGATTCCTGTGGTTGGGTTAATGTTATAGCCAAGTCATCCGCAAAAGCACGTACTTTATATTCTTGATGCCTAATCTTGATTTCCTGTAATCATCTGAACCCCGTATTTTATTCCACAATAGTTCCAAAGTTATGATAAACAATAATGGGGATAAGGACAAGCCTGCCTTGTACCTTTCTCGATTTTAAATGAGTCTGTTAAACTTCCATTAACTATGATTTGAGCTGTTTGTTCCTAATATATTGCTTTGAGTGTAAAAAATGCTCTCCTATTTGCATTTTTTGCAATATTTTCAGTAAAAATTGCCAATTCACTCAATCAAAGGCTTTCTCAGCATCTAAAAATATAAGTGCAGCAGGGATTTAGTTATTCTTTCCCATATATTCCAATGTATTAACAATTGGTCTTACATTACTTCTCATTTGTCTCCCTTGGATAAAATCTGTTTGATCATTATGAATCAATTGCTGAATAACCAACATTAACCTATTCGCTAGTATTTTAGTAAAAATTTTGTAATCTATATTGAGTTATGATATAGGTCTATAATTTTTGGTGAGTAAGATCTTGATCCTCTTTTGGTATCAGGGATATAAAAGCTGTCTTCCAAGATGGGGGTACCTTCCCTTCCATTTGAATCTTATTGAATAATTCCTTGAGAGGTTCTAGCATTTCTAATTGTAAATTTTTGTAATAAGCTGATGTCAGGCCGTCTGTACCCGGTGCTTTCCCTACCTTTAGCTGTTTGATTACCTGGAGAATTTCCCCCGAAGTTATTGGTTGATTCAATCTCTCCCTCTGCTCATCTTTAACTATAGGTATTTTTTCTTTATCCAGGTATCTATCTATATCTAAACCTTGTATTTTATCATTCATATAAAATCCTGTAAAAAATTCACGAAAGGCCTTTTGGATCTCATCCTGTTGATGCACTTCCTTCCCTTTATAATGTAATTTTGATATATTGCGAGATTTCTGTTTTTTCCTAATCAAATATGCTAACCATCTACCAGATTTATTTGCATTACAAAAAGTGTTGTTTTGCATATAGCAAATTAGTAGCTACCTGGTCTGACATCAGCATATTAAATTGCTCTCTTAATAAGGTAATTGTTTCTTTAATCTTTTTGTCTCCTGGTTTTAGTATTAACTCCTGCTCTCTCTTCCTAATTTCTTCTTTAAGTTCAATTCTCTTTTCCCCTGTTTACGTCTATGTAGTCTATTTAAATTTATCAGAACTCCTCTCATGTACGCTTTACATGCGTCCCATACCATTTCCATAGATGTACCCTTATTCATATTAAAACAAAGAATTCTCTTAACAATTTTTTACATTCATTAATATTTTTCTCATATCTAAATAACTTTTCGTTCAATCTCCAAGTCCTTCTTTCTTGCATCCCAAATTCCAACTCCATCCAAACTGGATTATGATCTGATAAGACTCTGGAACATATCTTCATCTTCTTTACCCTAGAAAGCAAATCATTGGTTGTTAATATGAAGTCAATCCTCGAAAAGGATTGGTGTCTATCAGAAAAAAATATGAAGTCGTATTCTTCTGCATTCCTTTCTTGCCAGATATCTCTCAATTCAAAATCGTCCATCATGTCGAAAAAGGACTTAGGTAGTTTCGCTCGCATTTGGATATTTTGCTGAAAAGCCTTCTTGTCTTTCTTGGTATCCATAACGCCATTCCAGTCGCCCAGTAATATGCAAGATCTATAGTCCCAATGTACTAACTTAGTCTGAAGCATTTTATAAAATTTATCTTGTTGTTGATTGGGAGCATATATTTCCAATAGAAGTATCCTTTTCCTTCTAATGCCAGTTCTATTGCAATATATCTTTGTCTGTTGAATGCATGTTGTGGTTTACCATTTTATTTTGTTCACTATTGTTTGTCTCTTGGTATTGCACCCCCTCCCCTTGTGATTGTAAGCCACCCTGAGTCCCCTCAGGGAGAAGGGCGGCCTATAAATCTCAATAAAATGTGAAATGTGAAATGTGAAAATCTTCCTTGGGAGTCTGCTTCAATTAATTCGGCTTTCATGTCCTTTCTTAAGTAAATAACTATACCATTTTTCTTCCCCAGAGCAGAAGCTATAAAGTGTTGTCCAAGTCTTGTATTAATCAAGTATTTCTGATCAGTTGATCTAATATGAGTCTCTTGCAGGCAAATTATGTCATTCTTAAATTGTTTCAAATAGTGATTTATTTTCTTCCTTTTCTGTGGGGAATTTAAACCATTAACATTCCAGGTTAAGAACTTAGTTGTCATCTTTAGCTCCCTGAAGCTTTTTAAGAGGCATCTGGAAATCCTGAAGTTTGATTTTCGGCCTGGCTCCACCCACTGCTTCTAAACTAAGACCTGTAGCTTCTTGAACGGTAACATGTGTTTGTTGTGAGGCTTGTTGCTTTTTTAATTCTTGTTCCATTCGCCTGGTGATCACGCGGCTTTGTCTTTGTTCCTTGGCTCCTTGTAACTCTGAAAGAGGAAGTTGGTCCAGCCTTGTTGATCCTTGAGTGGCTTGCTGTCTATCCTGTCCTTCTTGTTCTCTTTCTCTGGATCCAGGAGTGGGGGGGGGGATGTCCAGCCTTCAATATATTATTGTAAAAATCTCGAGCCTTCCATACTGAATTGACAGTATTTTTGCCCCTGATAGGTGAGTGCAAGTCCAGCTGGAGCCTCCCATCTGAACTGTAGCTGGTGATTTTTGAGCTCATCAACTAAGAAAGCATAGTCTTTTCTCGATCTCAACATTTTAGGTGGTATTTCCTTCAAAACAGTCAGTTCCTGACCCCCAATTTGAAGCTTAGTTTTGTAAGACTCTTGCAATATTGTATTCCTCATGTCTCTTAGATAGTATATTCATCTTAATTGTTGATATTCTCCCTATTAGTGATAGTTGTAAATTTCCCCATTTTGCAAGGTCTGTCACTGTTGTTTGAGTTTATGATAATTATTTTCTTTAAGTGAACTGCATCTTGCTGTCAAATGCATTGCCAAATACTTAACCTTATTTGTGATCTGCATCTTCAAAGCTTCCGCCAATTCTTCCTTTTGTCTTACTAACATATTCTTTGTCAAAATCTTCATTTTATCTTTATTTATTTTCAGGCCTGCTACTATTCTATATTCCTCTATCTTTTCTATCAATTTAAGTGCTGTTTCTAATGGATCCTCTAAGATGAAAACCAGATCATCTGTGAATGTAGTTTGTAGTCATTTTTAAATTTTCATTCCTTTTATATCTTTTTCTTCTCTAATATTACTATTTAAGACTCCTAATGTTAACACAAACAACAGAGGTGACAGTGGGCAACCTTGTCTTGTCCCTTTCCTTATATCAATAGAATCTGTCAATTCTCCATTTATCATTATCTTTGCTGTTTGTTTATAATATATAGCTTCTATGGCTTGAATGAATTTCTTACCAAAGCCCATCTGTTCCAATTGTAATATCATAAATCGCCAATTCACGTTGTCAAAGGCTTTCTGTGCATCTAAAAATATCAACGCCATTTGTTTTTCGGGGTGTGCCTCATAATATTCCAAAGTGTCCAGAATTATTCTCATGTTATCTTTAACTTGTCTCTTTCACAGAAACCCATTTTGATCAGGGTGGATAAAATTATTTAACTATCTTTTAAGTCTTTCTGCCAATATTGAAGCAAAGTTTTTATAGTCTGAATTTAGCAGGGAAAGGGGCGTATAGTTCTTAATTCATTGTGGGTCAGCATCCTCCTTTGGCACAAATGTAATATATATTTCTGACCACGATTTGGGTATCCTCATCTTAAACATGACTTCATTCATAACTTCTAGCAGTGGAAGATTCATTGATTCCTGTAATGTCTTATAAAATTCCGCTGGCAGTCCATCCAGACCTGGAGCCTTTCCATTATTTTGTTTTTTAAGTCCTTCAGTTATCTCCATCATCATTATATTCCCTTCTAGCATCATTTCAATTTCTTTAGATATCTGGGTTAGATTCGCTTTCTGCAGGTATTGTTTAACTCTTCCCTCCTCTATGTTCTCTTCTTCATACAATTTTCCATAGTAATCTTGTATAATTTTTTTCTTCTCTCTATTTCCATGGCAAATTTGCCCTTGATCGTCTATTAGTTGCATTATTTTTCTTGATTCTTTCTATTTTTTCAGTTTATACGCTAACCATCTACCTGGTTTATTTGCATCTTCGAAATAATTCTGTTTAGCACCTCTAAGTTTTTGTACTAGTTCCTCCTTTTCCATTAGCTCAATTTTATGTTTAATTGTGTGCTTTTTTATTTTAATGTCCTTTTTTTGTGGAAGTTTCACAGTTTAAAACTTTGCAAGATGCTAGAACAAGAGGAGGATTTGGTCTGCCTAACTGGGAGTTATACTACCAGGCAACAAGCTTGATGTGGACCAAGGAATGGATAATGCTAAGAAATTCTAGATTATTGACATTAGAAGGACATGATTTGTTGTTGGGATGGCAGGCTTTCTTATGGTATAAAGGAATTAAAACACAGGGGTATTTCAGATGATATTAAATACGTGAGGCTTTGTTATTAAACTGGGAGAAGATTAAAAGGCATCATTATTTAAAAATTTCAGTATGGTTATCAACTATTGAAGCATTTTCATATCCAATAACATATAAAAAGGAACAAACAGTTAGATATGTGAAATACTAAATGCAAAGGGTGAACTTAAAACTTAAAATTATGCACTTTGCATTGCGGGAGTCGCCAAGACCCGGGTCTGCAGCAAAGGCGCCAAGCCGCCCAGTAGAAAATGCCGGGCAGAGAAGAAATTGCTGCTGAAGAAACGGCAGCTGGCGGCCCAGAGCAACCTCTCCAGAATCACCCTTGATGGAAACTGCCCTCTCAAAATCATCCTTTGTGAAAAGCCCAGAAGTGACCCACAGGACTATGTAACATTTAGCAAGCTAGAAAACTGTCACCTGCAAGACCGAGACCTGTACCCCTGCCCGGGCACGGATTGCTCCAGAGTGTTCAAGCAGTTCAAGTACTTAAGTGTTCAACGCAATGCACTACTTGGACATGAAAAACCAGCGAGAGAAGTACTCCTACTGCCGGCGGCATTTCATGTCTGCCTTCCACCTGCAGGAGCACGAACAAGTCCACATCGACCCTCTGCCTTACATGTGCATCGCCGTGGGCTGTTATGCTCTGTTTGGCTCAGTGAACGAGCTGCCCCATCACAAGCAGCAGCATGACGACCTGCGTTACAAGTGCGAGCTGAATGGCTGCAACATTGTTTTCAGCGGCTAGGGGCAGCTGTACCATCACGAAGCCCAGCATTGCTGGGCCAAGCACCTTTGCTGCAGACCCGGGTCTTGGCAGCTCCTGCGATGCAAAGTGCCCCGCCGGACAATTATTTGGAATACATTCTAACATCTTATCATTTTCCATAGCCATAGCTGTATGAATACTTTGAAAATCATTCTCTGCAAATATTAATTTAAACTAAAATAGATATTGATATATAAAAAACCCTTGTAAAACAAATATTTCAGTACAAATTTAAATGTATATTAAATGTTAGCTAGTTAAAAATGTTGCAGGTTAATGGGGAAATAAGAGACCTCTAAGTCTTCTGATGGTTCTGCTCTTGGCGGCTCACACAGGAGCGTTTTACAAGCAAGGTTCCTGCTGCTAGATTGCGCAGTCGCTCAAGTGCAAGGCATGATTCGCTGCTCCCAGATCAGGAGGCGGGAGAATCAGTGCCTCCTTTGCATATGAATTTTTTTGCTTTTTAACCCTTGCTTAACTTTTAAAAGGCGAAAAATTCCTTATGCAAAGGAGGCCCCTAGTTCTCTCGCCTCCTCCTATAGTTAACACTAAGCAGACTCCAAGCCACTGTGACTTGGAATCTGGTAGAAACTACCTTGGCTTTAATTATTTTTTAATTTTTTTTTTAAATTCTTTCCTTTTCCTGAGGAGACTGCTGAGGCCCTGCCTCCCCTGCCTCTAGTGACTGCACGTCCCTGAGATGCACCAAGATTTTGAAGAGGTAAATTTTTAAAGAAAGTTTTTGCCCTCCCCAGCACCTAGAAGCACACTGCGGATTTCCCAAACCCTCTGCACATTTTGTGATAAATGGGCATGCAGAGGGTTTGGGAGGCCTGTAGAGAGCTCCTGGGAATTGGAGAGGGCAAAAACAAGCAAAAACCGGCCCGTTTTTTGTGAAAACATGCCCATTTTTCACAAAAAAACGGGACATGCACAGAGTTTGAAAGGTCTGCAGAGTGTTCCTGGGGACTTGGGAGGGCAAAACCACCCAATTTTTGTGAAAAATGGACCCCTTTTCACTCATTTTTGCCCTCCCGGGGTCCCGGGAGCTCTCTACAGGCCTCCCAAATCCTCTGTGCATCCATTTTGGAAGGAAAAGGTGCATCTTATAGTCCAAAAAACATGGTAATTCACGCCCCACCTCTGACTATGTTTTCCCTTCTCCCCAAGGTGTGTCATCAGTCACATTCCCCAACAAAGCAAAGTGGGTTGTAGAAGTCACTCCCTCCAGCCATTATGGGTCTACCTAGAGATGATTTTGATGTTGCTGCTGAAATGTGCTTTGTTTTGCTTGAAATGCAAATTCCTCAATGCAACTGTGAGGCTTGGTTTTCCCATCCCCCTGCCTATGGCAACTCGAGAACAGGTCAGGAATGCTTCGCAAATTGACATTTGGTTTATAATGTTCATCTCTTCCAAATCTTGCAGCAGAGTAAAGTGATTTGATACATTAATCTCAAAGTTGCTGTTCTCCTTTAAAGACTTATCACTCTTTATTTTTTGTTTTTTGTGACATCTTTATCATGTAGGGAGTAATATAGGGAATTAAATATTCCTCAGGCAAGAATATTCAAGAAGAGATAGTCCTTCAGATATTCAGGCCTTGAAATAACTTTTGGATTAACACCAGCTGATTATACCACACTCATAACCCTAATTTGAATCAGTACCCAAGCCATAGCATTTTGTATTAAGCTTTGGTGCAAACTTGTCTTCTTCAAATTTGAGGTTTGAAGGCATGGACAACTATTGGATATATATTAGTTATATAATTATTCTTTTAACACACAATTCTTAAGAGATGTAAGCAAATCTAAATATTAAACATTTCAATTAAGAACTTTTAGTAGTACAGGCTTTTTCTTTTGGATCTATGTTTTATATAGTTTATAATGTGATTTATTCTAATGAACTCCATCACTGAGATGATTGGCAACCTAAAAATTCATTCTCAATTCCTCTTATTTTCCTATGTAATTCCAAAGATCTTCCATCATTTGCATCTAGATTATACTGTTTGAAAACTCATAAAGCATTTCTAAGATGTCCAATTTCTGGAAAAAAAATCAATATAATTAATTCTTAACTAATTGAACAATAAATTTACTGTTATATGTTTGGATGTCACCATAACACCTGGCTGACCAATTGTTCAGACTTGTTACTCGTTTGATAGAACACCATCAAGAAATCTCAAGATTATAGATTAAACTGGGAAGTAAAAGTTGCAGGAGAGAGGGCAAAAAAAACCACCTTGTGTTTGTGTATCACCATAGATATTTAGGAAAGCTGTGTTATAGTGGCTAAAAATCAGAGGTTTCAGATTACCATGTTTCATCAAAAGGCATCAACCGCATCCTGAACTGCCTTTTCTCCATCACATTTGATAAAATGAACTTCAGCTCAGGAAACCTGATGTCTTTAAATAAAATGCACTTTATAAGTGTTACTAGAATTCTGATCCCTATAGCTGCTACTGGCCAGTCAATTGGAGAAGATTTAATAAGATAACTGCACTGAGTGACTTAAAGTTTGTGCAGTACCTCCAATAGTTGTTTAGGAATTTCATTCTTTCTGCAGCAGATGGTCGCCCGCTTATGGTATATTTACTCTGAAGTCTAGAATGAATGAACTTATAAGCGCTTTCAGGGAATGTGCCTGCCACCGGTTGAGTGCTGGCCCTTGTACATGCGCTCCACGAAGCCCTCAAATAAAGACAAGGTTGGGGAGCTGAATTCCAGTTCCAATTAAAGGAATCGAAGACTTTCAGCTGATATTATAAAGGGACTTAAATTAAATTCGTCTGCTAAGCGGCGCGGCCTCTTGAAACAGCAACGGCGCAGAATTGCGAGCGGTGCCGCTCCGCCTTTCAAAACGCGATGGAGGGGGAGGGCTTTAGGGGCGGCAGTGGTGACGTCGAGGGGGTGGCAGAAATACGTTGGCGGGCGGAGCGCCTTCCTACACCTCAAAAGGTCTTCTTGGGCGGAGGAGGTGCCGTGTGAAGGGATTGTATCAGGCTGTCTGCACCTTGGGGCTTTTCCGTGTTGAAGCCATGGTATCCCTGTTCCTTGAAGAAACAGCTGAGGCGGGGAGCGGCAGCAGGCGGAGCGGTTACTGTGACGGGAAACTGTTGGTGTAACACCCCAAGCGCCTAATGACTGGGTTGTAAGAACAAGGATTTGCTTTCAGTGCTTTAATAATTTCATGTTTCAAAACCTTTTGGGCATTTTTCTGGATAGTTGTACGACTCTCTCCGCTGATGTCCTTCGCGTAGGCCTTGAACGTCTTGAATCCAAGTTGTCCTTCGGTGTGTGTGTGTATGTGTTAAATACCGATCCAGGCAGGCAGTCCCAAAGAAGTTAAAACATAAATGGATTTTGGAATGGCATGCAGCTTAATGGGTCTATTTGTATACCATTTTCTGTTATATAATAAGTGTATTTTGCCTGCATTTTTAAGTACATGAAATTAATTGCCTTATATAAGCTTCTGAAAAACTTTTACAATGTTAATAATTAAGAATCTTTATGAATATTGTAACTATATCGGTAGATATATTTAAATAAAATAACACCTAGATAGCATTTGCTGTTATTGAAAAATTAAACATGTTTAGATCTGATCAGTCCTTCTATAGGAGGCTTCCAGAAAATCCCAGTGCTATAATTTAGATTGGAAAATCAAACATATTGAAAGAAGACATTAGCTAACAATTTCTGTATTGTTGAAAGAAAATGACAAGTTCAATTTTTAGTAGCTTTACATTTTTCATCAGCAATAATTTTGATTCAGTACCTTTTATCCTTCTGGTCCATTTCATCTTAACTTTGAAGTGCATGCCAAGGGAAGTAGCTTTAATATTTTTGTATCAGAATGATTGGGATTTATTGTTTTGAGGACACATGTTCTTTTCATCAATTTGTAAGCTATCAAGTTTTTGTTCCACAATGTTAAGCAGACAGTAATTTCCATTACTTAAAATAATTTAATGTAATATCAAATATTTTTCAGTTAAATTTTGTAACTTGAAATATAAGTAACACTAGAAAATATATATTAATGATTTTTTCTTTGTTTATAGATATTTAGAATCAGTTTGGAATCCAGATTAAACAAAGATGTTTTGCCATTGGTTGACAGTAAGGAGGTAAAGTGATTCTTTCTATAGTTTTTAACATACCATTTTAAAGGGTTATATTCCTTTGAATAAAGAGTGAATTGAGTTAGAATTCTTAACTTGGTTCAATAATTTAATCTTATAAATTATATTTTTTTAATATTAGGCAAGTACTTTTTGGCAGAAAATATAGGTAATCCTTGACTTATGACCACAATTGAGGCCAAAATTTCCATTGCTAAGCAAGATAATTGAATCACTGCACTTATTAAGTTAGTAACATGCATGTTAAATGAAACTGGCTTCTAAATTGACTTTGTTTTTTAAAATGTTGCAAAAGATGATCACACGATCACAGCAACTGCAACTGTCATAAATAAGAACTGGCTGCCTAGCATCCGAATTTTGATCATGTAACTGTGAGGATATTGAAACTTTCATAAGTATGAAAAATAGTTATAAATCACTTTTTTCTATGCTGTTGTAACCTAGAAAAATCAAATCTAATTTTATTGACTTATCCATCCTTCATGTAACATGTCATTACCCTGAGCAAAGCTTTTGGTGTTCTGTTTGGTTGGCTAACAATGCTTGATTGTTTGTTTAAGGTTATATTTCAAGAAACTACAATTGCAGGCAAGAGCATTATCTGGGGCTGATGCTATAAATGCTCTGCGACCATTCTATTTTGCAGTACATCCAGATTTTTTTGGTCAGCATCCCAGAGAAAGGGTAAAATACTTCTATTTTTTTGAGATAGAATTCTATGTATTTAAACAAATCTGAATTTTGAACATACCTAAGACTGCACTATTTACTACTTCTAGGTTAACTGAAGTCTGTGCTCAACTAGTAGATTGTTAATCTGAAATCGATATTGTAATGTAGTATTTTCCACACACAAAACATGTGCAAATTGTTTACTATTAAACTATGGCCTATCTATTTAAAAGAGACGTCCTTTTGTAAGAGATAAAGATTATTCTTTTAATCATGTTTTCGGAACATATATATGTATTTATAGATAAAACAGATTGGATAAATCAGACTAGTGTAAAAATGAATGTATCAGGCTAAAAATTGTGAGAAACTGGAATACCATGAGTTCTGATCCTGATTTATGCATGAAGTGAGATGCGTTAGATTGAGTCAGTCACTTCCTCTCAGCCTTAGGAAAAAGACAGTGGCCCTGAAAATACAAAGAGCACACACTCAGAAAGAACTTGAATATCCGAAAAACATTGCTTACTTATAATAAAGAAATTAAAATTTATGCAGTTAACTGGAGCCTTCTATAAAACAATGTTCACCTGGAATTTGGCTAATCCAAACCTTCTTAGATTTAGAAAAGTCATCAAAACTTGATGTATTTTTTGGGCAGACTGGAAAATGGAAATTACATCATTTTTTTTTTTTTTTTTTTTTTGGCAATTTGGATAACTTCTTTATTTGATTTGTGCTGCCCAGACACATGATAGCTGCATGGTTTTTGTTAGATATATGTTCTTCGAATTCTGTATATTTATTTAGGTATACATTCTTCCCATAGATTGGAGTTAGCATATAATTCAAGTTAGTTAGTTGACTTTATTGATTAACCATATCAAAGTGCAGAGTTCCAGACACAAATTGTTACTAAAATCTGATAAAAACAATTTAAAATGGAATTGGATAAAATAAAATTTAAAATGAAATTGAAATAGAATACAATTTAAAATGAAATTGGAATAAAATACAGCTTAAAATGAAATTGGAATGAAATAAAATAATGTAATATATAGATAAATAAAATATTATAAAATTACATTTCGGTATCACCCCTACAATCTACTCCAATTAGTCCCACATATGCTGATCTCAACGGAACCATTTTGCTTATGTACTCTGCTGTGTTAAATGTTATTTTCAGATTCTGGCCACACATAAGGTAAGTTGTTTTGATATTGGGATATAATTCTACTAAAATAAAAATGTAAAAAATCTGTAAGCAATGTTTCATTAATTGAGTGATTGCTGGGATTCTTTGGCAAAGAAAATGACACAGATGAATTTTCTTCATTTATCATTGAAGCAATCATAATGTGTTACCTTTTAATAGAAATATTCTAAACAACACGCCATATAATCTTTCAGTGTAACTGAAAAAATCCAGTTAAAGAAAAATATTTGATCATCTGGAATATATTTTATTAAGCAAGATGGTTGTAATCTATTTCTAATGTATCTGCTTTAAGGTAATCTGTGTCTGCATTTGAGTATTTTGTTATTTTCAGGAAATCAATGAAAATTCTCTGAAAAGATTAAATGGGTATTTGGAGAATCTCCAGAAACCAGGCTTCAGGTCATTTAAACCAACTCGACTCACTTTTTATGTACGAGAGAGAGAACAAAGCCCTTCCAGTGTCCAAGAATCATTTGGTGCTGCAGGTATTTTTAACATTTGGAATTTTACTAAATCACTGACAGATTATGGATAACTGACATTCCTCTTGTGTTTGATTTTTTTTTTAAATTATGTGCCAGGAAATCTTCAATATATCTTCTTAAAATAATCCCAGATTTCCTTCTGCATCCATAGTGACTTTACTATTCCTTTTGTCAATATATAAATGCAATATGTACTGATAGTCCTTGAGTTAAATTTATCCAATGATTGTTAGAAGTTAAAATGGTGCTGAATGTACAATGGTTACAGTTGGTTCTTAGAAATATACCTGTCTAAGCACTTGGACCACCATGATCATATGATTTCAGTCTGGGCATTTGGATACCCATTTGTATATATGACCAATTGCCAAGCATCTGCAATCACATGATTGCAATTTGTTATCTTCTCTGCTGTTTTCCCCAGAAAGATAATGGGGAAGCCAACAGGGAAAGTTGCAAGTTGCTAGGGTGGCACCATACACCCTTCTTAAACACATGCAGGGCTCTCATGAACCCCTGCATACTATACCTGACCTGCTTAGTGTCTATTTTATGCACCCCCTAACTTTTGAATTACCTCTTTACGCATCCCTAGACACCCTCACTGATCTGCATGGCACCTCTCATGCAGCTACATGCACCCTTCCTGACCACCTCCACATCCCTTTCTTGCCTTTCTTAGCCACTTTGGGATTCAGTTGATGATGTCAAACAGGCTCGCGTGTATTGCCATTGCTAAACTATGCAGTTTGCTTAATGATAGAAATTCTGGTTCAATTATGAATGTAAATCGAGGACTATCTAAAACTGCATAATATCTTGCCTGATTTAGTGGTAGGATATTCATTTTAAACTAAAATTTACATGCAATTTTGCATTTTCAAATGGTAGATTGGGGCTTAGCTTTTTTCTGTTATTAATATTTTCCTTATGAGGGGCAGTTTGATATACTGGTCAAGGCATCACACTAGAAACTGGGAGACCATGAGTTCCACCTTTGTCACAAAGCAAGATGGATAACTTTGGACTAGTTACTTTTTCTAAATTCTAGGAAGGGACAATAAAAACTTGGCCAGGAAAGTTGCAGGGCAAGGATTTATGCAGATTGTATCTAAGAATCAGACATGATTAAAGAGGGGGAAAAAATCTCCAATAATGTTATTGTGGAAATAATTGCATAATTTAAAATCATCTCCAGGGTGGAAAAATTAGGATATTCTTCTCCAATCTGGTGTCCTTCATGCTGGATGTTTCAGCTTAATATAACTGGAATACACCAGGTTGGTGAGATTGCTGTAAATGAATAATGTCTAGTTTGTTCGTTTGTTTTATTCCATTTGTATACCATTTAACAGACTAGAAATTACAAAAGATTGTAAAATATAGTAATGGATAAATTATTTTGAAATGGAAAATTATTTTGAAATGTCAGTGTAATTGTATACAGACAGTAGCTTTTTTATTTAGTATGTTTGTTGGCACACTCTGATTGTACTGTGTGGTTTACATAAAATAGTATCCAATTTTATATTTTTATCAAGCTCTTGCAGATCAAATGTCTGACCAAATACAGTGATAATCAATAAGATTAGTAAAGCTCTTTATAGGAAAATCTATTGCTATCAATCTTGGTACAAATTCTGCTGAATTCATGCAGCAGAACTTGTATCAAGTATTCTCAATAAAAATCAGATCTTTATAACAATCTCAGACTTAGCATTATGATTAACTAACAATAAAAGTTTAATCTTCAACTCTGATTTGCATTGTCTTTTAAAGCAAGTATAGAAACAATATAAATGCATTTACTTAAATACAGCCTTGTTCTGTGCATTTCATAGGATTTCGAGCAGTGAGTTTTACTTTGCATACCAGAGACTTGTTAAGCACAGTATTAGATATCTTGAACTCCTGCAGTTTATCTACGGATCATGTCCAAAGCTTGAACAGCAGTGTAAATACTCAGGAAACCAAAAGAATGTTTCACAGGCCTATTAAATGGGACAAGACATACTATTCTTTTACTGGATTCAAGGATCCTGAGGAAGAACTGGAGCAAGCCCAGAGGATGGAAACCACCCTGAGGTAGTTATGTAAAAACGTGCTCAGTTGACTTCTTTACAAACTATTCTGTTTGAGGCAGAGATCTTTCCCAGCCAATGAGCCCATTGTCTTTCTTTGACCATGCACTTCTCAATAATTGTGGAGATAGCATCCAGACATGGGTTGACATTGTCCACTCTCGGATTGGACTGATTATTAATATTTAAGATATGCCCCTGTCGACTCAATCCACTCCAAAAGCACAGGACGTGTCATCAAGCTTTTCCTTTGTATAATTGGTGTACTACTACTATTACTGTAAAACTTAGACTTTTCATCAAAATATATATCTGTGAGTACTTTATATATTCCTCCTGAGCGTCCATCTGCCGCTAAAAGCCAGTACAAGGGGCCACATCAGCTGGGGCCGAAGGGGCCTTGTGCCCACTGGCTCTCCCCTGATTAAAGACTATCAAATGGCTGGCAAAGGGTGGAAGAGAACTTAGCGCTCATTGTTGGTAGCCTGGGAGCACGGACTGCAATTTGGCTCAGCTACAAACCACCATCATTGTAGCAAGGCAAGGAAGCTGCAAGAGGTTGTATTTTACCTTGTCTTCAGTCCGGAGATTTGCCTATCCCCGTTTCACAGCCAGGGTGCCGGCAGAGTAAATCACCGCCTGACAGAAGCATCACTGAGGTGATAGCGGTGCGGCTCCTTTCATCCTCGCGGAAGCTCGCAGCAGCAGGGAGAACGCGGGAGCAGTTTGCTGCGTGATCAGGCTTAATCTCCCGATCAAAGGCAGAGCTCTCCTGTTGATTGCGCCACACTTGTAGCTCCAGGGGCGCAACATCGGTAGCTCGCTAAAAAGAAAAAAAGTGTGAACTGCCATTTTTGGCGCCAGTAAGCCCTTTAGAAGGCGCAAACGCTATTTTGTGTGCGCCACGTCCCAAGGTGGTGCGGTCCTAAGTCTCACAGAGAAGGCCAGATGTCAGGCACAAGTTTACTGGCTGTAGCACCATCTCCTGTATCACCACCCTTGTCATTTACCTCTCAAAGAGGAGAGGGGACGAAGGGCCATAAGAAATCAGACAAATCTGCCAGGTAAAAAAGTCTGCAAAATCAACCGCTAAGTTGTCCAGACATAAGGACAAGTCAGGGATACAGGGGTCACATTCCTCATCCTCCAAAGTGACCGAGCCCAGTCCTTGGACAGCCAGTCTCTACGCCTGTCCCCATTGAGACTGGGTAATGAACCAGGCCCCTTCAGTCCTATGTTGCCTATCAACACTTCAGGCCTTTACCTGACCTTCACAGTTCAAGCTTCACAGTGGGTCAAGGCAGAGGTCTGGAAGCTTCTTTCACACCTACTGCTGCAGGGCTCCAGCCTGACTTACAGTTGGCCTCTGTGGCCATGCCTAATTTGCAAAATATAATTGCTGAGGCCATCAAGCAGGGCATAGCTGCTGGTATGCAAAGACGAGCCACAAAGAAACCAGCGAGGGCCCCTATAGTTCCCCTAGTACAGCAACCTGACCTTCCTGAGATAAAGGGCCAATCCCTTGACCAGTCTCCATGCAGTCAATCACCTGTGTCCGAAGAAGGGGAAATCAGGGAAGCTGATCTATCAGGTGATAACACTTTGGTCCCGGAAACACCTATCTCTGCTGGCCTCTTTCTTCCAGCCCTCTTTCCAGCTATGCAAGGTGAAGACGGCAGCTGACCTTGGAGGGCAGGTGGCAGCACCACAGGCCTTGACATCCACTGCATTTTTACTGAACAGAAAGAGGAGGCAGAGGTCATCCCAGCTCCTCAGCTGTTTGTGGATGTAGTGCAGCATCAGTAGTCTACCCCAACAGCTGGTCCAGCTCCTTCCTCCACTGACAAACGTTTCTACAACATGGCGGAGGACCTTGATAAACTGCTGCAGTCGCCCACCATAGATGCCCTAAATCGGCACTATACATGAACACCACCATGCCAGGCTTGCAGGAGGAGGTCCTCAAACCTGAGGACAAGAGGGCTGACCTAACCCTACAATGGGGACACCAGATGGCTGCATGGGCAGTTCGAGTGTCTACTGTGGCTTCGTTTTTTTCCAGGTCAAGCCTCTTCTGGCTGCAGCAATTGCAAGAGAGAATTTTGGTGACTGATGCCAGAGCCCATCAAAATCTTAACAAGATCGTCGCATCAGTCCAGTTTTCTTCGGATGCTACTCTTCATGCCACCAGATTTGTGTCCTGAGCAATGGCATCTTTGATAGCCTCTTACCGTTTGCTTTGGCTGCGACAATGGCAAGCAGATATGCGACACAAGTGGCGTCTGGCATCTGAGCCCTACAAAGGGGGTTCCCTATTTGGGGAGGCCCTTAACCCCTTACTTATTGAAAACAAAGACAAATGTAAGATCTTACCATCAGCCTCCAGAAAGCGGTTTTCCCGCCCGGCTCCTTATATGAAAAGGCAGCCATTTCAGGCCCATGATTATGGCAATTCCCTTCGTACTTTGGAGTACACCAACCTGGGGTTCAGGTCCCAGGGAAGCTATGACCAGGGTGGTTATGGTCAGAGGCAAAGACAGCAGTATCACAGACCCCAGAAGGGCAATCAGTTAAAATGTCCCTTTCAGTGTGGAGGGAGGCGCTATTACCGCAGACTCTAATCAACCCAGGGATCAGTTTTCTATTGGGAGGCATTTGGCACACTTCTCCGATCAGTGGGAGCGACCACTTCCGATACTTGGATTATAAACACTGTCAAGGCAGGCCTGGCCTTAGAATTTATCTCCACCCTTCGACAGTTCTTCATCCGTTGTCCGGTGTCTCGTAACCCTGATGCGGTCTGCAATCCAACACCTTTTGCACATCAAAGCTATCCAGAAGGTGCCAGGTGATTAACTTCATCAGGGCTTCTATTCTATTTTATTTGTTATCCCTAAAGCCTCAGAGTAGGGGTGGGGGTGGGGGTGGAGAGTGATTCTGGACCTAAAATGGCTCAACTGTCACCTGAAATATAGAAGGTTCAAACTGCACTTCTTGCAATCCATCTTGGCCGGAGTGCAGGAAAATGACTTCTTCACGTCCATTGGCTTGACGGAGGCATACTTGCATATTCCTATCCTACGTGACCATCGGCAGTTTTTGAAATTCTGCTATGGGAACTATCACTACCAAAATCGGGTGTTATCCATTGATCTCTTTTCTGCCCCCTGGGCATTTACCAAGGTGTTGGCAGCATTGGCAGCACATCTGCAGACAATTCTCGTATGGGTACGTTACCTCGATGACATCTTGGTACAATTGGCTTCCTGGACCAGGGCTAGGGAGGACCTAGCCATCACAATACAGGTTCTTCAATCCTACAGGTTCTCCATTAATAGGCATAAGAGCCATTTAAAACCCACCACAAAGATTCTCCTATTTGGGGGCATCTATAGATATCCTGGCAGGACAAGTTTATCCTCAGGACAGACAGACTAACCTAAGACAGCTAGTTACCAAAGTGAAGGGGCAGCACAGGATCTCCCTAACCAAACTGTCACAGTTGCTTGGTAAAATGATGTCAGCCATTGGCATTGTTCCCTGGGCACGACTGCATACCAGGGACCTTCAATGGCTTTGTTTACCATTTCAGAAGAAACGAATTAGCACATCCCTGGCAAAGGTAGCCATCCCCTCAGACATTTGGTGCTCCCTCCATTGGTGGAGATCCCCAGCCATTTCCTTGGGTTGCCACTTCAGGGTAACCAACAGACTAACCATTACCACTGATGCCAGCCTATTTAGTTGGGGGACGCATCTGCAGTCCCAGATTGCCCAGGGCCAGTGGAGCCAGGTGGACAGAGCTCGCAGCATCAACTGGCTGGAACTCAGAGCTATCCACCTGGCCCTGCACAGTTTCAGTCATATGATCGAGGGCAGCATGTCTTCATCCTGATGCACAACATGGCTGCCAAGGCCCACATAAATCATCAGAGTGGGACCAGATCCAAACAGTTCATGCCAGTCGCAAAATGACTAGTAACCTGGACAATGAGACACCTACTCTCTCTTTCAGCGGTGCACATCTTGGGCATGTCAATGTCCAGGAAGACTGGCTGATTCATACCCATGTAGACCAAGCCGAGTGGCGGCTACATCCTCAGCTCTACCAAGAGATCACGTGATGGTATAGTGGGCCAGTCATAGACCTTTTTGCCACCCCTACCAACTCTCAGCGCCGCTGGCCCCCAGGACTCCTCTATGCATTCCCACTTCCCCTGCTTCCCCACGTCATCCGCAGGATCATCACCACCAGGGCAGAGGTCATCTTGGTGACACAACACTGGCCACACCGGCCATGGTTTGCAGACTTATGGACCTTGTCAGTGGACAGACCCTGGAGGACCCCGCAGGACAGAGTGTCCCTTAGTCAGGGGTCACTGGAGCATCCGGACCCTCAGTGGTTCCAGTTGACTGCCTGGCGCTTGAGCAGAGCACTCTGAGGGAGGACAATTTTTCCTTTAGGATCATTATCACCATCCAGGCCTCTAGGCGGCCATCTACATACCATATTTATAGTGCCAGCTGGCGGGTTTTCTGTGCCTGGTGTTTGGACAAAGACTTATATCCTACGTCTGCAACTGTACCTCAGGTCTTGGATTTTCTGCAGGAAAGTCTGGACAGAGGTCTCTCCCCTAATACAATCCGAAGGCAGTGGCAGTGTTAGCAACCGTCCTGTCGTGGGGGGTGGGGTCAGACCTTGGCACAACACCCCACTGTCCAACAGTTTCTGAAGGGAGCGACAAACCTAAGACCTCCGATAGTTCACCGCTACCCTACTTGGGATTTGTCAAAAGTGCTCAATGCTCTCCACCCTTTGAGCCCCTCAGAACAGTGTCGCTACAGTTTCTGATCTTGAAAGTGGCCTTCCTGATAGTTATTACCTCCGCTAGGCAGATTTCAGAGCTGGAGGCTCTGTCGGTCAGGGAGGATCTCTGTACCTTTCACGATGACAGAGTGGAGTTGAGATTAGATCCCTCATTCGTACTCAAGCTTTGTTCATGGTTTCAGCGAGTCCAGGAGATGATCCTGCCTAATTTCTGCCCAGTCCATCCATTAGAGAGAAAATTGCATATGTTGGATGTACGTAGGGCCCTGAAGATTTATATCAATCGCACCTCTACCTTTAGGAGGTCGGAGACACTATTTTTCTCCTTCCAGCCTACCCCTATGGGTAGGAAGGTCTCAGCTTCAACCATTGGCAGATGGTTATGAAGCTACATAACCAGAGCATACGACTCCATACAAGAACCAGACCCGAGGAGCATCAATGCCCACTCTACTAGAAGTGCGGCCACTATGGCTGCTTGGGCAACGCAGGCCTCCCTAGAGGAGATCTGCTGGATGGCCACCTGGGCATCTTCCTCTCCTTTCATAGCCAATTATAAGTTGGACATTCTGCATCTGCTGAAGTGGCATTTGGTCACAGGGTTTTGCAGGCAGTTCATGCCGAAAAGGGTACTTTGGATCAGTCTTTGTTCCACTCGTAAGGACAGTACAGCTTGGGTATGTCCCATGTCTGGATGCTATCTCCACAGCTATTGAGAAAGAGCATTGGTACTTAACCTGATACACCTCTTCTAATATTGTGGAGATAGCATCCAGCCCCTCCCTGGGGTGTTATTGATCCTTAACATGATGGTCCGAAGGTTATAGCTGCATATACCTATGTATTCCTGTTACTTGATATTTAGTGTAATATAGTTCATCGAGGCAGTGTTCATTGTTTACTAAAAGTTTGTTGGTTTATATTGATGACACATGAGTCTGTGTGTTTCTTCACTGAAAGCTGGGTGTGGCTAGCTACAGGGGCTTGTCTTAAATATTAATAATCAGACTCAGTCCAATCTGAGAGCGGACAATGTCAACCCATGTCTGGATACTATCTCCACACTATTAGAAGAGGTGTATCAGGTAAGTACCAACATCCTTTTTATGTTTTAAACTTGATATCAGCAAACTACAAGATTTCTAGAAAATGTGTTCACCTGCATAAAATATTTTATATCCACTAATTTTCACCGCAAATATTGAAATGAAAGTATTTGCTTTTTAGATTTAAATTTCTGAAAAACATATTCATTGAACAGGAATGTGTTTCCATTTAACATCGCATGAACAGAGAAGAGTCTGTATGAGAAAATTCTGTAAAGAAATATAATCCCTCTATATGCAATAAGTGTAGTTAGCATTAGAATCTTAAAGGCATATTTACACCTACAGTGGGACTAGAGAATCTTGGAGGGTCAGGGCAGGGGGTCGCTGACTTGTATGCTCAAAAAACCTACTTCCAATTCAATATTATATAAAATTAGACTATAGGTAATTTTAAATTACACATAAAATGGATTTTGTATTGGGTCTTAACTTTATATTAGTTATATATTGTTAGTGCTAATAGCCATTAGATATTCTCCTGTTCTCTCATGATTTTTAACTTTCTAACAGAAAATAACAGACTCCCAACAATAATGTTTTGCTTATCTATTGTGCTGCTAATTTTTAAATGCAGTGGTAATCTGTATCTGTTTCTTACCATCTCTTACCCATGTAGCTCCTGGTTAGATAATAATGAAAAAAGTGCCACAAAGAAGCTGGAGGACAGCTTACCACTCAGAAAAGAATTAGATCGTTTGAAAAACGAACTGTGTCAGCAGTTGCAGCTCTCTGATATTAGGTAATACATTAACTTTTTGGAGAAAAACAAACTTTTTGTAGAAGTTTCAAGATAAATAGAAAAATACACCTAAAATAAACGGGCCCTAGCAAATACATTTTAAATTATGCTAAAACACGTGCTCTGTTGAAGATAATTATATATAAAGTATAGGAAAAATAGTTTTTACTTTCAAAAAATGCCCCATTTGTATTACAAGTGCTTTTCCAAGAAATAATTGCTTGCTCAGTTTTTCTGTAAAGTAGTGGTTACATTTTATGTAAGGCTTATAATGGGCCTCCAAGTATTTTAAGTATTATTTTGTTTCTCTTTAATTTAATTTAATTTTAATTTTATGTATTACATAAAAATGAATTATACATCTAATATTTTAGTAAAAATATTAAAACATAAGAATATTCTTCTCTATAAACTACCAATTCAATTATTTCTAAAGGACATTATTTCAAAAATGCAATTTTTTTTGTAATTTGTAATTAGCCTGTGACCCAGTTTTTCTGTGAGTTCACAGGATTTGCTGAAAGACATAATGTAACTGTTTTGTATTTTGAGGGATTTATTAAGAAAATTCATTAAGGTTAAAAAAAAACCTCAATTGCAGAACATCTTACCATCAATCATCATTAATTTATGAGAAATCCATCGCATTGAGTAAAAAAAAAACCCATGATGTATCTTCTTCTGTACAGCATTTTCTGAATCTTACCACACAACTTTCTTCTATCTTTTGTGAAATTACACAAACCAACCAGCATTTAGTACGACTCAGACCAATTTAGTTTGGGCACTCTTCCATAAAGCTATAGGTTTTTAACAGCCATTATTGTGGTCTTAGAACTTAGAATAACTTTATTGTAATTTTGAATGTACAGTAATTGGCATACATTAAAATGAAATTTCATTGCATATAGTAATGGGTCATCACCTCCAATATACACTACATAAACATGACAAAATACATGCATACATATCAGGGGTGAAATGCTCTGAAGTCTGCTACTGATTCACTTTGCGTGCACATGTGCACCAGAGCACTAAGAAGCCTTTTCTGAGTCTACAAAGGTAAGTAGAATAGTGGGGGTGGGAGGGCAGCTGTACTGTGCGATAGATTCGCTAGAAAGCAGGATTTCCTGTTTTCTAGCGAATATAAATTGCCCGGCACAGCTGATTGTCACATACATACATACATACATACATACCAGTGGTGGGTTCCTACCGGTTTGGACCGGTTCTCCCGAACAGTAGTGCTTCATTCAAACAGAGAGCAAACCTTTGTTCTATGTTCCCTTGAAAGTGGACCCGCCCACCTGCACCTGGGGTATACATACCTTTATTTCAGCTTCTGAAGCCCAGCTAATCTGGGGCAGCAGCTTCAATTGCCGCTCCTCAGCTCTTTTCCTTTTTTTCTCAGTATTTTTCGGTCAATTGCGTACGCAAGGCGCACACTCACCGAACGAGTAGTAACACCGGTAGCAACCCACCACTGATACATGCTTACATACATACATAGTTATCTGTACCCCCAGATACTTAATACTGTTGACCACTTCTACAGCTGCATCCTTGATACTGAGTGGAGTATGACTATGCTGGCTCTTTCTAAAATCTATGATGATCTCCTTTGTTTTATTAACATTTAGAACCAGGTTACTTTTATTGCACCAAGGCCTTTACCTCTTCTCTATAAGCATCTTCATTGTCATCCCAGATAAGACCCACCACTGCCGTGTCATCTGCATACTTCACCATGTGATGCATAGCAGATTTGGCACAGCAGTCGTGGATTATCAAGGTGAATAGTAGTGGACCCAAAACACAGCCCTGTGGGGACCCTATACTCAAGGAGATGGAATTGGAATGTGCTGGCTGCCACATGGGCTCCTCCTGCACATGGCTGCTGGTGCTGGTACTGCTGCTGTGAGGCAGTTGTAGTGTGGATGGCCTGGCTGCGGGGTCCCTGAGGTAAGCTGGTGTATGTATGTGGCAGTTCTACCCCCCCACCTCGCCACAGTTCACCTCCTGTAGGTACTGTGAGCAACTAGACAGAATGGGCAGCCGTGCAGGTGCTTAAGTAGGGCTTATTTTAGGGGTAGGGGTTATATTGGGTGCACATGCAGAAAACATGCTAGGGCTTATTTTTGGGATAGGGCTTATTTTTTAGGGAAATGGAGTAGTATAAGTAGTAACTATACTGATGCAGACTACTGATATAGTCTAATTCATTGTTACTATTTAAATAGAAGAAAACTTCCTAAACAATCATTTTGACTTATTTTTTCTCATCGTTTAAACTTTCCCTTTAATATTTAAATCTGATAAAGAAAGTGCATGGTATGAAATTGGAATTATTTATATTGCAGAAACATTTAAAATACTGTTTTTTCAATCAACTATCAATATTATGTATAGCTGTAAAATTTTCAACTAAATAAAAATTTGAATTGTTTTTTTAGGTGGCAGAGGAGTTGGGGTATTGCTCATCGATGTAGCCAGTTACATAGCCTAAGTCGCTTAGTGCACCAGAATCCAGAAGCACCTAAGAATGCTAAAGGTACATTTTCCTATTGCAGTTTTCTTTAGTTGTAATTTCATTAACTAAAAGAATTCAGAACATTAAGCCTAATACAAAGCATATTAACACAGACCTAGTAAAACTTTTTTTAAAGTAGAAATTAGAGCAATATATTTGTCCTAAAGAAACTCCATCTCTCTCTACACCTGTAAGCAGAGTTTTCCTCAGCAGTTTATCTTGAATTCCAATAACTAAGTATATTTACCTTTCCTTACTATAATCTTAACCTGTTTGTCTAACTTAAAACACTTCCACATGGCACTATTTGTACTTTCTATTTCCACTTCTAATTCCTAATCAGTTAATTATTTTTCTCTTCTGTTAACTTTCAGACTTAGGAAATAGACAGAGAACACCATGAGTCAATTAGTTTTCTTCTAGTTAATCAACAGAGTAAAAAAAAATCATTCAATTCAATACCCTAACTCTTGGAGCAATGGAATCTCCTAGAATAAAAAATATATTTTTGCTCCTGCTCCACAGAGAAAGAGGATTGAAATACTATTCTGTCTTCCCACCAGCCCATATTATATTTATATATGCTGTACACATTTGACCCACTTTGAAGAAAAAATCTCCATGTATTCAAGAAAGTTTCATTTTCTAGCATACTTGTTCCTTTTTTGTGAAATGACCATTCCCATATCCACCCTGAACTATGATTTCTCTTTCCAACAGGACAAACAGTGATATTTACAGACCGCTCAGGAATGAATGCAACAGGCTATGTTATGCTAGGAACAATGGATGTTCATCACCATTGGACCAAAGTAGGATTTCTTTTAGTACTCAGCATATGGGTCCCCCTCCCTTCCCCCCTTCCCCCCCTCTGTATCTGTCATCTAACTTATTTATTACCTGAAGTTTATCAACCACAGTAACACATAAAAACAGTCACATAGTCAAATAATCATTCAAACATAATCTCACCTCTAAACAACCATTTCACACTTGATAACTGTTCCATTCCAATGACATTCTCTGCAGAGAATGCTCTCTGAAATATTGGTTTATTTATAGAAAGTAAGAAAAATCTGACCAAGTAGATGCAAAAAAATGTTATGTAGAAATCTTAATATAGTTTGATAAATCAGTGTCTATATTTACCATTTAATATTTTTTTTTTGTTTAAAGTTAGTTTCAATATGTCTCTTAACCCTGGTAAAGAGGGCAATGTTGGGATGCATCTTTTGTCCAATTGGCTTTTGAACTCTTCCTTTGCTTCAAAGGAAAGCTGACATATGCATCAGCACTTTAGTTAATTGCAAGTATGACTTCTCATGTTTCTGCACATTAATATTATATAGGGCACAAATAATAGAAGTACAAAAATAGCAAATAGAGTATTGTATTTAGTAATGCCAGTGTCCCCTGTGTATATTATTTCTTTTGAAAAATTACACCAGCTTTTTTCAACAAGTTGGTAGAAGTGAAAATTGTACAACAAATTCTGGGCAAATTGTGTTGAATATATAACAATGTTCATTATAGTAACATTTAAAAACTGGTGTGTACCTTTTTAAAAATTACATTTAATGCTAACCTATTTTCTAAAAACTGCTTAGTTTGGAAAATTGGAGGAGTGTTTAATCCTGTCATGAACTTTTAAGAAAATCTTTCATTTTGTGCAGATTTTTGAGAGGTTACCAAGTTACTCTACACTGCAAAAAAAAGTGCTATTTCTAGAGGAGCGCATTAGCCAACTTTTGGGAGGCATACAAATAACTTATGTTGAAGAGCTTCAGCCAATGTTGACAATTGAAGAGTATTACTCTATTCTTGACAACTTTTATGATCAAGTGCATAATAAGAGACTTCCATTTCACCCTAATAGTCTGCGTGGATTGCAAATGATTCTAGAAAGGTGTGTATCTAAAGAAGTAGATATTGTTTCCTAGGTTTATCTTTAATGATAGTTATGTTGTAGTCAGTTGGTTTTTCTACAATACTTATTTTGACTAAGATCAGAGCACATCTGGGGGTGAGGAAATGAGGAGAAGGTACTTGAACATAAGTATATTTCAGTTTCTGCTGTTGGATATAGTTGCAGAAAAGGAGCCCATGCAGGAAGCCACTTAATTTACTGCAAGGGCTGAATCTCATGCTTTAAGAATGGTCCACTCCCCAGGCTGCTCTAGGGATAGTGTGTTCTAATTTATTTCTGGCCCTGAATTCCGGCCCTGAATTATAATGTAGGGGAAAAACACAATAACAATGTTCTGTTTTCATTCAGGAGATTACCCCAATTTATTGTGTTAAAAATTGTGCTTAGTCATTCCCCCCCCCCCCCCCCCAGACACCAATTGATATAATTGCTCCCTGATTCTTGGTGACAAGTCCCTGCAGTTCCCTTGATAATTTTTTTGAACATGACTTCTATAATTTCTGGGGACTCTTAGTAACCAGGGATAAAAACGCATAGCCAAAGTCACCTAGCTAATTTACATGCTTAACATGGGATTAGAATGTACTATAATCTCTCAGATTCTAATCCAGCATTTTAAACACTATACCAAACCGTCTTTTCATTGACTGCATGCATTATAGTTCTGTTGCTCCAGTTCTGTAAAGTGGCAATGAACAGATCATTTGCACAAGGGGAACCATTTCAATCCAAATCACTTTCTTGAATTTCTTGCCATTTCTTTTGACAGTAGCACGTTCACTAGCTCCCTAACTGAACAAAACCCTTTTCTTGAATCTGACATCATATCATAGATCTATCATGCTACACAATTCAGGCAGCAACCATCAGTGTGTAATTCCACTCCCTGTGCAAAATATATTTTTATTGAAATTATCACGATATCTTGATATTTTATGTAACAACAGTTTTTTCAAGCTTGGACTATCTTTACTATCTTTACTTTTTTTAAAGTGTTGATAAATGAATATTTCTGACTTTTGTAGGTGTTTTTGTATCCAAACCTTACTACTTGCTTCCAAAGTGTTTCCAGAATTTCCAGACCTGTCCTTTTCCTATTATTACTCAGTGTCTTCAGCTGCAGAGCAGTCTTTCTTTGCCTCCCATGAGCTTGTCATCCATCCTTCATGCTGTGATTGTGGTTACTGATTTGGTCTGATTACAAAGATCTCTCTGATTGAAGACAGAACTTTCGATCACTGAACCAATTGTTCTTTCTTATCTGCCCAATATATCATTTTACATAAGCAGCAGAAGTTTTTGTTCCGTTTGATGCAGCTATTTGTAGTAAAATGAAGCTTCAGAACTTAACATTAGTACAAACTTTGAATCAAGACAAGGTTGGTTACTATCATATCTTTCACCCTCTTTAAATGGCAGCCTAATCATGACATAGCTCCACTGGAAAATATTCCTGCGCCATCTATTAGAATATTTCATGTGAAATGCTATAGCTATAATTGGAAGGAAATTTCTTTCCTAATTTTCTTTCTCTCTCTTTCTCTCTCACTCACTTTCTGTCACACAAACAACATATACCTGCATGCATGTACATACTATTATTATTACTTCAGTTCTGTGCTAATCTAACTTTGATATTTTGCATTCATTTCAAATAACAGCAGACCTTTGCTGTTATTCCCATTTTACCTAAAACTTATGTAAAGCTTTTTAATTCATGAATAAGGTCAGATAATCTAGAATATCATATTTCTCACCTAATTGACTACATCTGTTTCCATTGCTTTATTTTCTATATTCTATTTCTTTATTTTCCATATCCATTATATTATTTCATTTTAATTCTTTATGTTGGTTCTCTCTTCAGAAGACTATGAGCATATCAAAATATTTTTAAAGTGGTATATTTTGGAAAATACTTAAATAGCAAGAAGTTCTAAAACTTACCATATAATCCACATAAATTAATTTAGCCAACTTTTTCATTTTCAAAAAGAAATCCCGATTTTGCAGAACAGAAATGTATGTTAGCAAGCAGTTTTGTAGTTGAGGACAAATAGAGAGACTAATATTATTAACAAGTTTGGAGACATATAATGTTAAAGGCATGGCTATACCACAAGATACATCTTGAAAGATATGAATGTGTTGAAAATTGGCAGAGTTCTAGTTATGTTAAGTTTTAGGAAATTATTATTAACTTTTTGGGTATCACAAAACTATTATTATGGATGGAATATCTGTGACTATGGTTCAATTGGTTTTGGACATATCATCAGAATATTAGAAACTTGAAGCTTTTTAAATAATAAATGTGTGTGTTTCTGTTCTTTTCTATGTTTAGATCATTTATCAGACTACAGTAAAGTGCATTTAATGAATGTCACTGGGTAATAAGTCTGCAATTGTAACTGAATTTAGAAAAAGTCTCCAATAAATAAAGCTACAGATTTCTTTATAAGGATTTCTATTGCAAAGCTTCTGAAAAAGTATCATTTCAAAACATAGTATTTTATGTATTGAACAATTGTTTTAATTAAAGTCTTTCCTGCTTCAGATCTTTCCTTAAAAATAGAGCAATCAAAAAGTAGTCACTTAAAATGAAGGAAAAACATGCTACAAATAAAAATTATTATAAATCATTTTAAAATAATGTATTTCCTACTTCTCTCTTGTACAACACTCTTCAAACCACATTCCATAGACTGGAATAGCTAGCAATACAAAAACTTTTCCTTGAGTTCTCTATATTCCACATGTTCTCCACAGAGGCATTGAGGGGTCACAGAACTTTAAATCAGCCATAAAAATTTCCTAGTATAATTATTTTCTCTTATTCCAGAAATAAACTAGTAGAAGGTCATTCTTTCTGTTAGGGTTACAGAATTACTAAAACGTACAATTTTCTGCATGTCCTAAAATACACATCCTCCACTTTATAGTCTTCTATCCTGCAAAGCAGACTTGGAAGTCAGAAAGATTAAAGGATAATTACAAAAGACCGCTAATTATGAAATCAAAGCTGCTAAAGTACTAGAGGTGTAACTTGCTTAATATATTTAATTGGGTGGAGATTATATTGTAGTATTATGTTAAATCATTGCACATTTCCCAAAAATTCTAAAGCATATTTTATTTTTAATTAAGCCTTTTTGATATGAATGTTACATAATTTTGGCTACAAATAGCAACATCAACTTGTTTGTTCTTTCCTTTATGCAGTGACAGATATGCACCAAGTCTTCATGAACTTGGTCACTTCATCATCCCAGTAGTGTGTGATCTAGTAACTCTCCAGTGGTTTATCATGGACAAAAATCAACAAGCAAGAGAAAAACTGAAAATAAAAGAAGAGTAAGTATTATTCAAAACACACATCCTAGTCTGTATTTAATAACTTGAGAGGTTCCAAGGCAACACTTCACATATGTAAATAAAAATGAATATTAGTCCACAAGATTCTCTTGAACCCAGTTCCTTACGCTCTTTAGTCTTAATTTATAGAGTAGCGTGTGTGTGTGTGTGTGTGTGTTTTCTGAGGTTTTCGCGGGTATTAGTATGTAGGTTTTTCGGGTTTTCTCCCGCGTAGAATTGGAGATGTCTTGGTGACATTTCGACGAAGTCTCATTCGTCATCTTCAGGCTACTTCAGGCTTGGTGTTTCCAGGAGTAATGTGAGATCTCGGCTGTTTCTTCCTTTTAACTGCCAGTGGGGGTTTGAACTGATTGGGTGGGGGCTTGGCTGTGTCCTGATTGGGTGGAGGTGTGTCCTGATTGGGTGGAGGTGTGTTCTGTTCTGATTGTTTGGGGGGTTGTAGTGCTGTCTGTTGTTCTTTGGGTAAGTTGCTTTTGGGTGGCTTGCTGGTGCAGAGGATGTTGGTGATTTCGGATCTGATTCTGTTAGCGTCGTCAGGGTTGGTAGGCTCAACAGCCTACACCCCAAAATACAGTTCACCATGGAAACAGAAGTAAACAACCAACTTCCCTTCCTGGACGTCTTAGTCTACAGGAAATCTAATGGCTCCCTAGGACACACCATCTACCAGAAGAAAACACATACTAACCGCTATCTGTATGCACTCTCACACCACCACCCAGCCCAGATTAATTCCGTAGCCAAGACACTCATCTCCAGAACAAAACGCCTAGCTGATGAACAACACCTAAAAAACGAACTACACACTCTCACTAACGTACTGACATCCAATGGATTCCAAAGAAATAAGATCACCAACCTAATCCAAAAAGAAACCCCCACTAAAGTCCAGGACAGAGAACAAGAAAACGGAAAAGCCCTCCTCCCATACATAAAAGGCACCACAGACAGAATCAGCAAAATCCTCCGCAAACACAACATCAAGACAGCATTCTGCACAGACCGAAAAATATCCACCATCCTAAGAAACCCCAAAGACAAAATTGAGTTAGAAAATCAAGGAGTATATGAAATCCCATGCACCACCTGCCCCACCACATACATCGGACAAACCAACAGAAGAATAAGTGCACGCATTGAAGAACACAAAAACGCAATCAGAAAAGAGGAACCAACTTCTTCCCTGGTCCAACACCTTAAAGCCACAGGACATAAAATTGATTTTAATAAGACTAGAACTATCACCAAGGCTGAACATTTCAACAACCGAATAATCAGAGAAGCAATTGAAATAGAAAAACGCCCACACAGCATGAACAGGCAGGACGATACCTCCCGCTTGCCAGCCTTTTGGAAGCCTGCCCTTATTGATAAACGAGTCCCGAACATGATGAATGACACCAGGCCCACACTCACAAGAGCCACACAGAATATCACCACCAAACATCCACAAAGAAAACAGACAAAAACACAAACTGATGAGGAGGCACGACCCAGAACCAGAAGCCAGACTGCAAATGCACAATTAGCCTCTTTAAAACCCCTCCTACACTTACATGAAACACAACCCCCCAAACAATCAGAACAGAACACACCTCCACCCAATCAGGACACACCTCCACCCAATCAGGACACAGCCAAGATCCCACCCAATCAGTTCAAACCCCCACTGGCAGTTAAAAGGAAGAAACAGCCGAGATCTCACATTACTCCTGGAAACACCAAGCCTGAAGTAACCTGAAGATGACGAATGAGACTTCGTCGAAACGTCGCCAAGACATCTCCAATTCTACGCGGGAGAAAACCCGAATAACTAGAGACCTACATATATATACATACATACATACATACATACAATAAATTAATTAATAAGTACTTATTATGTCGATACATATATATAAATCAGATTTAAGGGAATAATAAACTTGAAATATAGTAATTGAAATCAGTGTCAGCCAGTTTTTAAGCAAACCTTGAAACTGAAATTGAAAAAATGTGGAATAGAAGACACTTTAGAAAGTACTTGAGAAGATAATTGAGAAATACTTCAGCTACTATATATTTTGATATTTCTTTAAACTCACCTTTGAAAGAATGTTGCAGGTTATTTACAGTTTGAGAAAGGGAAACTAAATATGATTTTTTTTTTAGTAATTCCAAAAATGCAAAGTCATTTCAAAAGCTAAGAATTGATTTGCTATTTTCCTTTGTGTTTTATATATTTTTTTCCATAGAAAGTTTTTATTTTCCATTTTCATAACATATAATCACATGTATACTATTACATAGTCAATATCATGTTGTATTATTAAGTACTTACATCAATTCATCTTACCATCAACTACCAAAGGAAAAAAAAAAGAAAAACCCAGTTATTGGCTCTTCTGCTCTCCATACACCATATTTATACCTTATCCGACACTTTCTTCCCCCTCTCTCCTCCCCCTTTCTACATCCTGTCCCTCCATCATTTTCTACTCTACTTCCCCTTCCTTTCTCCTTCTCCTCTCTCCCCTTACCACTCCTCCTTATACACCTCATCTTCCCCCTTCACCCTCTCTTCTATCCCTCTCTTCCTATCTTTCTTCTCTCCTCTGCTTCCCACTCTTCCTCTAATTCACTTGGTGTATTTCAGCTTCTGAGCAAACTCCCTTTTGTGTTGATGGTATTTATAATTCCATTTCAATATACATAAAAAAGAAAAAATAGCAGTTTACATGTACAATCATCCAACACCCCTCCTCCAACTTAGTAAACTCCACGCTCCCCCCTCCTCCCCAGCCCTTCCAACCTTCCCCCACCCCTGACTTCCCAGAACCAATACAAGGTATAAATCTTTAACAAAAACAGTTTAAAATATACTTAAAGAGAAAGTAGAAAGTTAATAACATCTTTGAATTCAGCTTAACTCCTCCTTGCTATGCTAACTATAAACAATTTGTATCATTTTTGATCTTAATCATAAGCTATCTGAAATTTCCTAGGCCCATATTTATTTTGAATATAGTCAATCCATTTTTCCCAGTCTCGTTTATATCTCTCATTTGAATTATCCTTGAGATATGCAAATATTTTAGCCATCTCTAAGTTTGTGATTTTCAATGTCCATTCTTGGATAGTAGACAAATCTTCCTTCTTCCAGTATTGCACCACCAACAATCTAGTTGCAGTTACCAAATGCAAAGTCAAGTTAATCTCTACTGCTGTACAGTCAGTAATTATACATAGCAAAAAATAGGTGGGGGGTAAACTTTATCCTTTTTTTTTAGAACATTTTGCATAATCCATCATATTTTTGTCCAGAATACCTTAACCTTTTTATAAGTCTACCATGTCATTTAATTTATATTGATGTTTTTTCCCAACCCGTAGCAAGGCATTCCCCAGAACATGACCTTTAAAATTCTCATCCACCTCTTTATACAGCAAACAAGCAACCATATACCAAATCATACCCTTCAATACTGAGCACTCCATCCTCTGCTAAATTGATCCAATTGCTTAACATTCCATATTAGAGACTTAGTTACCATCATTAGCCCCCTGAAACTTTTTAATAGCCATCTGAACATCTTGGAATTTAACCTTTGGCCTAGCTCCTCCCACTGCTTCTGATGTAACACCTGTATGCTCCTGAACAGTGGCTTGTGTACGTTGCTTTCTTAATTCCTATTCCATTCGTCTAGTAACTACGTGGTCTTGTCTTTGTTCTTTAGCTTCTTGTACCTCTGAGAGAACAAGTTGATCCCCCCCTTGTTAATACTTGAGTGGTTTGCTTTCCATCATATCCTTCTTGTTTTCTTTGTCTAGATCTAAAGGAAGGGGGTTGTCCACCCTTCAGTACATTGGTGTAGAAATCTTGTGCCTTCCATACTGTATTGAGGCGATGTCTTTTTCCAAGGTAGCTAAATGTGATGCCGGCTGGTGCGTCCCATCTAAACTATATCTGGCGATTTTTAAGCTCTTCAAAGGCATAGTCTTTCCTAGATCTCAGCATTTTAGGTGGTATCTCCTTCAAGACAGTCACCTCCCAACCCCCGATTTGAAGCTTACTTTTGTAGGATTCCTGTAATAACATGTTTCTCACATCTCTAGTGGTGAAGTAGACTACTGTATCTCTTGGTAATTGTCTTTGTTTTGCCAGCCAGGAATTAACGCGGTAAACCTTTTCGATTTGCCAATCAAGATTCCCTCCTGACTTTCCCGCCATCAGGTCGAAGGCTTCAGAGAGAGTCTGTTTCAGGTTCTCTTGTGTATTTTCAGGGAGGCCCCTTATCCTTAAAGCAAATTCCATTTGCCTATACTGTAGCATTATGATTTCATTTTCTGCTGGACCGCCTCCATCGTCATTACCAAGTTCGTATTAGAGTCACTAAGATCTTCTAACTTTTCTTCAAGTCCATATGCATAACTAGTTAGCGAATTCAGAGTCATCAGAAAGTCCCTTCTAATCATTTGGTTACATGTCATAAGTTCTTCAGACATCTGTTTGTTAGAAGCAGCTATCTCTTCCTTAAGTTTTGCTTCCATTGTAACAGCATGATTTTTTAACGCATCGATTAATTCCTTCTGCAGAATTTCCCTTGTCAGGGGGTCCCCTGCAGAAGTAGAGGGGAGTAATGATTGTAATTTAGCAGAAGGAGCTGGTGAATTTCCGGCACTTTTCGATGCGGGGGGAGGAGGGGGGGATTTTTGCTTAGAAGCCATCTCAAGTTTAATCTTCTTTAGTCAGTTAAAAAGTCCAAGCAGTCCAATTATGCAGTAATTGCTATTTGGTTTGATAATAAATCACTTCTTGGTAATATATCACTTTTAGGCTTCGCAAAAATTCTATCTGAGTCACGCCCCTCCTACACAGCTCGGCGCCATTTTTCATAGAACTTTCAGCAAGTAATTAGCAGAAGGAATTCTTTGCAGATGGAACTAAGGATTTATACATATAATTAGATGTTCACCAATATTGATTCAGCTCGGCTTGAAGACTATAGTAAATCATTTGTGCTGAGGATGAGCGAAAACCTTCGTTCTGCAACAAAAGGCAGAATGAATCCTGGCTCAGAGCTGCCATGCTGCAGCCGGTGCCCTCCCCCTTCCTCCCAGCGTTTAGGCTGAAAGGGCTAGTTGGAGAGCTTCCGATGCATAGCTTCTCACCTCTCTCTTCTAAGCCCGAAGAGAGGGTAAATAAACTGCTAAACAGCTTGATAGATTGCTATTTAGACAGTTTAACGATGCCAAGATTCCAGAGCTGTTAAAAATAACAACCCCCTGTCAGGCTCTGCCCACCGGAAGTCTCGTGTTTTATATTATTAAGGTGTACATGGGGTGTTTACAATTTCAGGTCCATACTACTAGAAAAGAAGCTGATCAAGGCTGCCACAGAAAAATTTTGTCTTCGACAGCTATATAAAGAACCCAGTGTTTCCAGTGCACAGATGATTCATTCATGCAGCAATCTATTAGAAGAATCATTGCCATATTTGCAAGGTATGAATCTCTGCATTTCCCATTTCTTTTCTGTTCTGCAAGATGGAGATATCTGTATCCCTTGGAACTGGAAAAACTGAAATGCTGCTATACTCAATGTAAAAGAGAACAAATGTTATTTATGCATTGGTATAAATTTCTAAATTGGATATTTTGTGAAGTAAATTATGAACAAAAATTCCATGCCAGTATTAGGAAGCAATGCATAGCATTTCCTTGGATTTTTCTGCTGTTCAGAAAAGTATTATGTCTGCGGGTTTGTTTTTTTTTGTGCGTGTGTGTGAGACTATATATTTAAAGAGGGTTGAATCTCTCCATTGTTGCATATGACTGGGTTTCAAGACTGTAATAAAACTGTATAATGGGGAATGAGGTATAGAAACTTTGAATGTAATCCAGGTAGCACACAAATGTGAATCTTACGTGTGTGTGTATGTGTGTACATACATACATACATACATACATCCATACATGCATACATACATGCATATATACATACTGGTGTTGTTGTATTCGGGTCTTTTCCTGTGTAACCCGAATACAACAAGACCAGCATACCTACACCCATGAAAATCTACGAGAATATATATATATATATATATATATATACTTAAAGTCACAACCCCTGGTATGCCCAAGTATGGGAGGAAGGTCACACTTCCACTCTCTGTCATTAGGCTCGTCACAAGAGTCCATCCAGACAGAAACCCAATATTTTTTACTGTTGCCTTTTTTGTTACATTTGTTATATTTATGCTGATAAATAAATAAAACTTGGGTATGGCTAGCTGATGAGAGCTAATATATATATATATATATATATATATATATATATATATGTATGTATGTATGTATGTATGTATGTATGTATGTATGTATATGTATATGTATATATATATGTATATATATATGTATATATATATGTATATATATATGTATATATATATGTATATATATATGTATATATATAAAATGTATATGTATATGTATGTATGTATGTATATATGTATGTATGTATATATATATATTCCCATGTAATACATGAACATATGGATTTCAGTATGCACAAATTGTGTTTGGAGAAGTCTGAAAGATGGTAATTGAAATTATTCTGTGATGCAAATGTTCTTGAAAATAAATATTTCTGCAACACCCTAGTGGTAAATATTACTGATATACTGTATTTATTTTGCACAATTATTGTACACCTTGTTTGAGAAAACTTTATAAAAGTTTGTTTAAATGCTTTGTCTTTTAGATCTTGCATTTTATATTTTTCATGTAAACAAAAGTAGCTCTATATATGGTCAATTCTTTCTGAACATGAATTTAAGCATTTCTGCTTTTGATTAAGATATTAATATGTGCTTCTTTGTAACCACTTCAGTAGATATTCCTTGGGACTTTTGGGTCAGTTTACCTCATGCCTTTACAGAGCGCAGCCACTGAGGACCTATTAGCCTTGCTGCAATTCAGTCATATATTTTTCATTTCTGATCCAGGTTGATTAGGCCTGACAAGCCTTCTGGGCAGCGCTGATATACTTACATGCTACTTCATCAGTAATGTACACTAGACTAGGTCCTTACAGAATAATCTGCATAAATGATTGGATGCAATGTAAAAGATACTTGAGAAAAACATTTTAGGATCCCCTATGGCAGAAGAGAAAGCCATTTGTGCTAATTGGGGTCTTTTCCTGCTAGGCATCAGAGGTGGGCATGTTCTGTGCACATGGGCAGTGAACCGGCAGCAATGCCGGCAGCAACGCACCCCTACTAGGTATGCAACCTAGTGCGGAGAATCACCTTACATGGAAGTTCCCAGTGTTTGGAACTAGGATGAATCTGTGGGAAGGTAAAAGCATGCTGAGCCCATGTTTTATGATCTTTAGATAGATTACTATTTCCCAATTGAGTTCTCTACTTTTCAGACACGCTGAGCCCCAATTAACATCCTGACTGAAGTTGACAGAAATTGAAGGCCACTCAGTTTTGCACAGGTTAGGAAAGGCTGACATACATGAATAATTCACAAGTAACCCAATTATGGCCCTGCAGACTTTTGCATTCCAGCTTGCATCAACCTCAATGTACAAATACATTGGCTAGGGTAACAGAGACATAAACATCTGCATTGCCCAGAGTCCACAAATTGCTCATTCCTAGATAGTGATATGTATCAGATCAATAGCAATCTTACCAACTGATTTTGCTAGCATGAAAAGAGAACCAACAGCAATTGTTTGCTAAGAGATTGTGACATATTTCTTCTTATCTGAGTTTATGTATGACTTACCTAAAAAAGAGAGGCTTTGATAAAAGTCTGCATACAAACAGTATTTGAATAGACCACACTATTTTAAATATTATTGAACTAAAATGTTAAAGTTGTTTTAATTTTAATCTTCTCAATAACTTTCATAAATATGCATTTACAAGTTGTTTAAAAAGGATGACTATCTTGATGAAAACGCTGAATAAAGACAGAAAAAAGACAGATGTTAGTATTAATTCCTACAAATGATGGAGAGCCTTCGTCCTAAGTAAGGCTGTTGATCTCGCAGATTCTCAAAAAACAATCCTAAACTTCAGGATACAGCTTTTACTGTTACTTGGTGTTATAATCTGAGTCTTTACAGACCTTTGCCAAAATGTTTATCTGACTCATAATGAGATCTGTGTATTCTAAACATAAAGCAGAACCTTACAATTATGAGTGAGTATGTTACATTTTTATGGCTGAATTCTTCTAGTAAAGATAGATTATAAAAGTCTTCATTGTGCAGTCTGCCACACTATGCTTGTTTCCTAGCAGAGGCTGAGTAACTATTTTGTTTGCAATGTTCCAGGCTGGCAACAATAACAAAATTGCAGAAAGAAAGAAGACGATTTGTTAGACACTTTGAAATATAATGGTATATAATTTCTGGGTTGCATTATGGGAAATTATAATTTCATAATGACCGGTCATTATGATCTCAGAAATCATGCTGTAGTGTATTAGAACAGGAAGATAATAATGTGGACTTCCATCTTCACAAGCTAAGAAAGCTTGTGAAGACCCAACTGGTTTAAGGAGTCTGTTATGTTATTCCTGACCTTATCAGAAGAAGGCGAACTTTCCAAAAGAATACTGGAAGAAATCCCAGGTAGGACTAACATTGCAAAGTAGAGACCTGGCTAGGAAAAAGTCATAGGTGGAGTCCAGTCCTCCTTTCTGTATTCTTGTGCCAAGTTTCTTGCTGCCTCATCTTCTGAAAATCAACCTTAAGGTATTGATATAATATCTAATTTTTTTAGAAAACGATATTGCTGATAGTGCCATTTTCAGGAGGAGATTTTACATTAACCATATTTTAAATTGTTGTGTTCTTAGTGCTGCTAAAACTTCAAAAAAGATAAGTGTGTATTATTTAAATGCCTATCAATGTTTCCTAAAATGATTTTATTTTACAGCTTCAGATTATCAAAGCTAAAAAGTCAAAACCTAATTTTTCTATGGCCTGTAGATTGTATTATGTTGTAGCATTCTAGTCATTAAGTTCATATGGAAAACAATTGTCTCAAATAGTCTTTTAGCGATCTCAAAGGTAGAAGAATTCATACATAATGTAAAGCAAGGATGCGGTAAACAAATACCCTGCTGATTTGGTGATTCACAGCAAAGAAAATGGAAAGTATTACTGGGAGAGACTTCCTAGAGAGCTTTTATTACAAAGCTGAGCCTAGATGCTCTAGGGAAAACAAAATTAGATGTGAGGATATAGGCATTCTCAGTTTATTATTTATGTTATTATCCAGAACTTTAGTATCTTAGAATTCTTTATTGGCCAAGTGTGATTAGACACACAAGGAATATGTCTCCGGTGCATAGGCTTTCAGTATACATACAACAATAGTAATAGATCATTATCATAGTCCTTGGAAAAAATACATCATAAAACACTAGATACAGCACTTGATAGCCATGGATACTAAATAAGCAATCAACATAAATCATATTAGAATACTAATTAAAATTTAAATCATAAGATATAAGCAGAAGTTATAGCCATAAGAAGATACGGTAATAGGTAATAGGGAAGATGAGAAAAATGATGGTAATACTGTCTTTCTAAATAGTGTTGTGGGTATTAGTTGTTCAGCAGAGTTATGACATGGGGAAACTCCTTGTGTCTGGTTGTTCTGACTTGCAATGCCCTATAGCAGTGATGGCTAACCTTTTTCCCATTGCGTGCCAAAAGCGGGGGGAACAAAAGGGGGTCGTGCATGGGCATGCCCACACCCATAATGCTATGCGCGTGACCTCCTGCTTTTGGCCCGTGATGGATCTGTTTTTCACTCCCCAGACTCCAGAGGCTTTCTAGGTGCCTGGGGAGGGCAAAACCACCCCCCCCAAGGCCCTCAGGAGGTTTCCCTGAATAGCAGTTAGCAGTTAGACTTATATACCGCTTCATAGGGCTTTCAGCCCTCTCTAAGCGGTTTACAGAGTCAGCATATCGCCCCCACAGTCTGGGTCCTCATTTCACCCACCTCGGAAGGATGGAAGGCTGAGTCAACCTTGAGCAGGTGAGATTAGAACCGCCGAACTGCAGATAACAGTCAGTTGAAGTGGCCTGCAGTACTGCACCCTAACCACTGCGCCACCTCAGCCTCCGGAGCACGAAAAACAGCCCTAGGGAGAAACCGGAAGTCCATTCCCAAATTTCTGGTTTGCCCATAGGGCCGTTTTTCGCGCTCTGGAAATGTTGCAGTTGATCATATTTTAACATAATGCTCTATATTTTGGGCTCACAACGCAACGAAGTGTTACATAGCAGTATATATTGTTGTACAGGGAAAAGTAAAATAAAATTTAAAGAGCATAAGTGCATTTATATAGTGCTTAAAAATTTGTGAATTCTTTTGAATTTTAAATATTTCTTTATAAATACGATCTAAACATGATTTGGAAAAAGCACCATTGTATATCCACAGGAGCACTGCCCCAAATACAATGTTGCAATTATAGGAGAGATTAAACAACTGGGGCCCCTTTGGGTTATTGTTTTAGAGATATTTCCTTACCTAAACAAATAAACAGAATGAACATAGCAAAAAAATGTATGTGAGCAGGAGCTTCCCAACAGATTTTTCTTGTGAGAAGGAGGCAGTGAGCATCAGAAATCTTCATTCCTTCCTCCTTTCTCCAGTGCACTGCTCGGAGAGTCCAAGCGTGGGTTAACACAGCCTATCTGCCCTTGGACTGAGTGATGTTTTTTCTTGACCACGCCTCCCTTTGCCTCTTCATATTCAGTTTAAAAACTCAGTCCGCCCGTTGGGACTGTTTTGGGAGTGCTCCAATCCAAGGACAGATAGACTAGGGTATTTGATCCCGTTTTGACCACCTTTCATCCTAACTGTCGAAGATCAGAAGTATTTGCAATGAAGGTTTGAGTGAATCGCTGAGAGGCTTTCCGGGCTGGCCCTGCCTTCCGCTGGTCACAAGCGGCTCAGGGCGCAGAGATTGCTTGTCCCGCAGCCGCTGGCGAGTGAGGGGGGGTGGGGAGCATGTCTGTGTTCCGTAATTGATTCCCCTGACCGTATTTCGACCAAGGCCTTGCGGGCATTTGCCGCTGGCTTCGCAGCCCTCTCATCTGCCTGGCAACAGCGCCAACAGTTTTCCACCGTTTTGGCGCCTTTTTGTCAAGTGACTGTGGACTTGGGAGGAAGCTGCACGCACATCCGCTGCCATTTTAAATTACTCAAAAGGGCCTGTCGTCACGTGTGGACGTTCGGGAGCTCTGAGAAGCAAAGAACGAAGAATCAGGCCGCGAACGGACTTTCCGACCTTGCTCTCAGCCACAGAGTACCGCCGAGGGCACGGGGCTACTCCGGGGCGCCAGCTAGCCTTTCCCCCTCCTTCAGTTAATTCTCGGGGAGCCAAGGGTGGTGGGGCGGAGGAATCCGTCCATCAGGCGGCCCTCTCTCTCCCGCAATCTCTGCGATCACACTTGAGCTGGCTGGCCAGCGTGGGTGCCCGTCCTTGCAACATCGCCATTACCTCTCACCCAGGCAGTATGGCTGAGGAATGCAGGGAGGTATAAGAGGAGGTGGCAGGGCCCTCCAGCAAGCGAAGCAGGTTGGATACAATCCCCAAAAAGGGGAAAGGGAGTAAGGGCACCAGTAATAGGTCACCCCAGAAATCTTCAGGGCATCCTGACGTGACCAGTGAGACCTCTCGACCCCACAAGGTGGCATAGCCCTCAGTTCCTCACCACCACAGGAGTCTCCTTCTCCAAATTACGGGGACCAATCTCCAAGGAGCAGTAGGTCTCCCTCTATGGATGGGTCTGAGTCCAGAGATCCTTCACCGGAGGCCTCCTGGGCTACCCTGATTCATCCAGCTCTTCTATCAGGGAAGAGCGGGACTCCTTCCAGGACACCTTACCTGGGGAAGGGGATTCCAGCTCAGGCAGGACTAGGCGCCATAGGCACACCAGCAACAGTCGCCTGAAGGAGGGCAAAAGCCCAGCACTGTCTGCAGAAATGAGGGAGGTGATCTCTCTAGCTATCTCCCAGGGCATAGCAGAGGGCATCAAGCAGAGGGATTCTCATAAAACACAAACCAAAATCAAGCATCAGGCCAAGGCCTCCACATCTAAGGAGCTAGCCTCTCCCTCATCCTCTTCTGAGTCTGACTCCTCTAATTCCGAGGAGGAAGGGGGCGAAGGTTTCGTATTCTCTGAGGACGAAGATCTTTCCCCAGACAAGCCGGCCTTCACTGGCCTTTTTAAGCCATTGCTATTTAAATCTATTCTGCACAAGGTCATGACGGCAACTGAGTTAGGTTCCATCCCCATATCAGATTCTGGCCAAGGGTCATCGTCTTCCAAGGACCATAAACATGGCCTTTTCAAGGAAGCAGTTCCCACTCAGGAACTTATTCCGGTGCCTGACCTATTTATGGACGTGGTCCAATGTCAATGGGTCCAGCCTGGCACCTTAACCAACCCCAGTGGGGGGAAAAAGACCCTTTATGCTGTGGATGCAAAAATGGAGGAGGCCCTGAAATTTCCAGAGGTAGATGCTCCAGTGATGTCTCTCACCTCCACTTCCAACTTGCCTGCTGATCTTTTAGAAAGTCTGAAGGCCAAGGATAAGAGGTCGGAAAAGGCTTGCCACAAGACACATATGGCGTCCGCCTGGGCCATTAAGGCGTCCCCCTCTGCCTCGTTATTTACCAGGGCATCCTTATTCTGGCTGAGACAACTCAGATCCAAGCCTCCCCCCAGGAAGTCTAGGTGGCATCATGAGCTTACCAAAATTATTACAGCTATTGAATACTCAGCAGATGCTTCGCTGAATGCAGTGAAGTTCGCATCGAGAACTCTAGCCTCCAATATCACTTATCGCCGCCTCCTGTGGCTTTGCCACTGGCAGGTCGAGATGAAAGCCAAATGGAAGTTGGCATCTGCCCCCTTCAAAGGGGGACACCTTTTTGGGGAGGCCCTGGACAAGTTTGGCCTTTCAGCTCCAGCGGTCCTTGGAGGAAACCAGTTATCTAGATCCCTTCCAGTCGGGTTTCAGGCCTGGCTACAGCACGGAAACCGCTTTGGTCGCGTTGATCGATGATCTCTGGAGAGCCAGAGATGGAGGTCATGCCTCCATCCTAGTACTCCTTGACCTCTCTGCGGCTTTCGATACCATCGACCATGGTATCCTTCTGCGACGACTGCGGGAGGTGGGGGTGGGAGGCACTGTCTTACGGTGGTTCTCCTCTTACCTCTCGGACAGGTCGCAGTCGGTGTTAGTTGGAGGGCAGCAATCGACCCCTAGGCCCCTAACGTATGGGGTGCCGCAGGGTTCGGTCCTGTCCCCCCTCCTCTTTAATATCTACATGAAACCGCTGGGTGAGATCATTTGACAGCACGGGATAAAATACCACCAGTATGCGGACGATACACAGCTGTATCTGTCCGCCCCGTGCCAACTCAATGAAGCGATGGACGTGATGAGCCAGGGCCTCGAGGCTGTTAGGGACTGGATGGGGGTTAACAAGCTTGTACTCAATCCAGATAAGACCGAGTGGCTGTTGTGCTTCCCTCCTACTAATTGGCCAAGTGTTCCATCTCTCAGGCTGGGGGATCAAATACTATGCCCCTCAGATAGGGTCCGCAACTTGGGAGTCCTCCTGGACCCACAGCTGACTTTTGAACACCATTTGTCAGCTGTGACCAGGGGGGCATTTGCCCAGGTTCGCCTGGTGCACCAGTTGCGTCCCTACCTGAACCGGGAGGCTCTCACAACAGTCACTCGTGCCCTTGTGATCTCTAGGCTGGAATACTGCAACGTGCTCTACATGGGGCTGCCCTTGAAGAGTATTCGGCGACTTCAGCTTGTCCAGAATGCAGCCGCGCGAGCAATCGTGGGTGCGCCTCGATTCACCCACATAACACCTATCCTCCGCGAGCTGCACTGGCTGCCTGTTGATCTCCAGATTCGCTTCAAGGTGCTAGTTGTCACCTACAAAGCCCTTCATGGTATTGGATCTGGGTACTTGAGAAACCGCCTACTGCCAGTTACCTCCACTAGACCAATAAGATCCCACAGACTAGGCCTCCTCCGAATTCCATCAGCCGCCCAGTATCGACTGGCGACTACCCAGAGGAGGGCCTTCTCTGTGGCTGCTCTGACCCTGTGGAACGAACTCCCCGTGGAGATTCGTACCCTCACCACCCTCCAGGCCTTCCGCATAGCCCTTAAAACCTGGCTGTTCCAACAGGCCTGGGGCTAAAGATTTGCAGCCCCACTTCGAATGGTATGATTGTTGTGTTTTTTAGCTGTGTATGGTCTTTATGTTTTGTAACTTTGTTTGTTTTTTTCCCCTCTCTTGAATTGTGAGCCGCCCTGAGTCCCTCTCAGGGAAAAGGGCGGCATACAAATAAAGTAAATTCAAATTCAAATTGTCATCGAAACCAAAGACAAACGAAAGGTCCTCCCAGCCACCTTGAAAAGAAATGACTGTAAGGGCTCTGACTCTTTCCGTAAGCAACCCTTTCAGAGCCAGGAGGCAGGCCAAGCTACTCCTTCATCCTCCTACCAGAGATCTTTCCAGCAGAGGGGGGATAGACACCAAGATAGGTCCTCCTTCGGGTCTCATGCCAGGCAAACTCGGTCTTCTTTTTGGAAGCCATTTCATGGGGCAACCACCACAACAACAACTCTCGCTCCTTTTGCAGGGGGAAGTGACGGTCACAGGGTTCCTCCCATAGGGGGTCGGTTGCAACTGTATGCCGACAGGTGGGAGGAGATAACATCGGACAGGTGGGTCCTCAACACCATCAGGAAGGGGCTTGTCCTAGACTTTCTGACCTTCCCTCAGAGGAAGTTCATCCGCTGCCCTACCTCCAAGAACCTAGAAAAGAGGGACCTCATGCGGGTGGAGATCCTCCATCTTCTGCAGATAGAGGCCATAGAGCCAGTTCCAAGGGACCAGGAGGGGAGGGGCTTCTATTCCATCCTCTTCCTGATCCCAAAGAGCTCAGGGGGGTGGAGGGCCATCTTAGACCTCAAAAGCCTGAATCAGCATCTGGCTTACAAGAGGTTCAAAATGCAGTCTCTCCACTCCATCCTAGATTGCATGAGGAAGGGGGATCTATTGACCTCGATAGATTTAAAAGAGGCCTACCTGCATGTCCCCATCCATGCTGCCCACAGGAGTTCCTGAGGTTTTGTTCCGAAGGGAAGCACTATCAATACAAGGCGCTCCCCTTCGGGCTATCGTCAGCACCCAGAACATTTACCAAGATCCTGGCAGTGATAGCGGCCTATCTCTGCAGCCAAACTATCCGTCTGGAATGTTATTTGGATGATATAATTATTCATTCTGTCACACCAGAACAGGTTCGACGCGATGTCACACTGACTGTGCAGACGCTGCAACAACATGGCTTTTTTGTCAACATCCACCCGCATACAACATCTGGGTGCAATCATCGATTCCAACTCCTACCAGGTATTTTTGTCCCTAGACCGCCTGACCAACCTGAGGAGCAGAGTGAAGCACTGCTGTCAGTCCAGGTCGGTGCCCATCGTCCAGCTGTCCCAGCTCTTGGGGATCATGATCTCCTGCTTGAAGGTGGTTCCTTGGGCCCGACTGCATGCCAGGGAACTGCAATGGTTTCTCCTTCCAATGCAGAGAGCGAAAGTCAGCAATTCGCACAGGCGAGTACGCCTCCCCCGGAAGGTGACCCGATCCTTGGCCTGGTGGAGCTCCAAGGCAGTCACAAAGGGCTGTCTATTCAAGGAGCCAGAAAGGGTCGTCGTGACCACAGACGCCAGCCTTCTGGGGTGGGGCGCCCACTGTCAAGGTCAACTTGCCCAGGGCCAGTGCTCTCAGAGGGAGGCTGCCAACAGCATCAACTGGCTAGAGCTGAGGGCAGCCCGACTCGCGCTTCGGAGGTTTGCAGGACTAATAAAAGGGACTCATGTACTGTTAATGACAGACAATGTGGCAACAAAAGCCCATATAAACAGGCAGGGGGGCACCCATTCAAAGGGTCTCATGCTCAAGGCAGAGGCTCTGGGCAATTGGGCGGAACGACATCTGGCTTATCTCAGTGCAGATCACATCTCCGGAACCAGCAACCTGGAGGCAGACTGGCTGAACCGACAGCGCATCAACCACTCGGAGTGGCGCCTATGCCCGGACCTGTTCCAATAGATCGTGCGGAGATTTGGCAAACCGCAAGTAGCCCTCTTTGCCACACATTCCAACACACAACTGCCATGATTCTTCAGCCGTTACCACTCACTGTTGGCGGAAGGGATGAACGCACTGAGGTCCGAGTGTTATACGCGTTCCCTCCTCTGCCCCTCATTCCTCAGATAGTGGCCAAACTGCTGACCGAACAGGCCGAAATTCTTCTGGTGGCACCGTTCTGGCCCAGGAGGCCCTGGTACACAGATCTTGTGAGTCTTTCCATTCAGAGACCGTGGCACATTCCTCAGGACCAAGTCTTCCTCAGCCAAGGGGCCATCAGTCATCTGGACCCCCAGTGGCTGCAACTAGCCGTCTGGCACTTGAGGGGGAACTCCTGAGCAAGCAGAACATCTCTGACAAGGTCATATGAACGATACAAGCGTCCAGGAGGCCCTCCACTACCAGGATCTACGATGCCACCTGGGCTGTCTTCTCAGCATGGTGCAAAGCTAGAGGCATTGTGGACTTTTCAGCCTTGATCCCTCAGACCCTGGACTTCCTGCAGGAGGGTCTAGATAAAGGTCTGGCAACCAGTACACTTAGACGTCAGGTGGCAGCACTGTCTACCATACTAGCCAGGGGATCCTCTTGTTCTCTGAGTCAACACCCTCAGATTAAGAGTTTTCTCAAGGACGCAGCAAACATCAGTCCTCCGACAGTCCACCGGTACCCTTCATGGGACCTCCTGTTTGTTTTAAAGGCTCTGATGGGCCCTCCATTTGAGCCCCTACGCACGGCTACTCTACGCCACCTAACAATCAAGACTGACTTTCTGGTGGCTATCACTTCTGCATGCAGGGTGTCCAAACTGGCGCCTCTTTCTGTCAGGGAGGACTTGTGCGTGGTTCACCCTGACAGGGTTATACTGAGACTCAACCCCTCATTTACCCAAAAAATTAACTCTCTGTTCCATAGGTCAGAAGAGATTATATTGCCTAACTTTTGCCCTAGGCCTTCTCACCCCAGGGAGCATGAATGGCATAAGTTGGACGTGAGGCATGCCATCCATATTTATGTAAAGAGAACTAAGGAATTCCGTCGTTCAGAGGCGTTTTTCATCTCCTTCCTCCCTGGGTCCCTCGGCCGCAAGGTCTTATTGCACACCGTTGGTCGTTGGCTGCGTGCTTACATCAAGCTAGCGTATGAGCATCAGGGCAAGACGGCTCCGTGCCGGGTCACCGCACATTCTACTAGAAGTGCGACAGCGGCCTGGGCAACCCAGGCATCTATTCTGGACATTTGCAGGGCGGCCACGTGGGCTTCCCCCACTGCCTTCATTAAAGACTATAGAATTGACACCTTTGCCTCAGCCTCAGCCTCCTTCGGAAGAAGAGTATTACAAAGAGTAGCTGAAATTCCAGAGGCGCCGGTTCTTCCCCACCCTGGGACTCAATAGCTTGGGCACGTCCCACGCTTGGACTCTCCAAGCAGTGCACTGGAGAAAGACCGGTGGCTTACCTGAACTGTCGTTCTTGGGGCACTGCGAGAAGAGTCCAAACCCACCCGGGGTGTTTTTCTGACATTCTGTGTCTGTATTATTGATTGTGGACATTTATCTGACTGTCGTCCTTTCGTTTTTAAACTGAATATACAGAGGCAAGGGGGGGCGTGGTCAAGAAAAAACATCACTCAGTCCAAGGGCAGTTAGGCTGTGTTAACCCACGCTTGGACTCTCCTCGCAGTGCCCTGAGAACGACCGTTCAGGTAAGCCAACGGTCTTTCCTCCCTCCTTCCTTTCTTTTCTCCCTCTTCATTTATTCTTTTCTTTCTCCATTTTTCCTCTATCCTCCTTTTCGTACTCTTTATTTCCCCCCTTCCCTCTTTCCTTCCTTCTTCCCTCTCTCTTCCTTCATTTTTCTTCCTTTTCTCTTTCATTCCATCTTTCCTTCCTTTTGTTGTTCCTTCCTTCCTCTTTCCCTTCCTTTTTCTGCAATGCGCTCTACATGGGCCAGCCCTTGAAGAGTATTCGGAGACTTCAACTCGTCCAGAACGCAGCCACGCGAGCGATTGTGGGTGCACCCCGGTACACCCATGTTACACCTATTCTCCGCGAGCTGCACTGGTTACCGATCAGTCTCTGGATACGCTTCAAGGTGCTAGTCGTAACTTATAAAGCCCTTCATGGTATTGGATCTGGGTACTTGAGAGACCGCCTGCTGCCAATTACCTCCCACAGACCCATTAGATCTCACAGGGTTGGCCTCCTCCGGGTGCCATCTACCAGCCAATGCCATCTGGCTATTACCTGGGGGAGGGCCTTCTCTGTGGCAGCTCCGGCCCTCTGGAATGAACTCCCCGCAGGGATTCGGACCCTCACCTCTCTCCAGGCCTTCTGAAAAGCCGTCAAAACCTGGCTTTGCCGGCAGGCCTGGGGGTGATGAGTTCCCTCCCCTCTCGACATGTATGGTTGTGCAACTGTTGCTTACTTTTATTATTGTATTTCGTTTTTATGTTCCCCTTTTTCCCCTTTGAATTGTTCGCCGCCCTGAGTCCTCCCGGAGAAGGGCGGCATACAAATAATAAAATTCTATTCTATTCTATTCTTCCTCTTCCTTCCCTTTCTATCCCTTCTCCTTCCTTCCCTCCCTTCCATTCTCCCTCCCTTTCTTTTCTTTCTTCTTCTCTCCTTCATCTTCCTGCCTTCCGTCCTTCCTCTTCCTTCCAAGTTTTCTTCCTTGCTTGTGATCCTTCTCTCCCCCTCCCTCTTCCTTTCCTTTCTCCCATTTCCCTTCCCTTCCCCTTCCCAGAAGATAAGTGATTGATGCTGGATGGGGGAGGAGGCAAAAGATTGCATGAGTGATTAGGAAGCTGTCAGGAAACATTGAAATTTAGAACTGTAGCAATGTGGCAGATGCATTGAAGCAGCCATAATTTCCCCAAATTTTATTTGTTTGTTTGCTTGTCAAACATGTACAAGATAGCAAATATGAACATAAACATGAACAGCGGAAATAAATACAGATAAATGGCGACAGTAAAACAGGGACAATAGGCACACTGTTGCTCTTATGCATACCCCCTTTACGGACCTCTTAAGAATTGGGTGAGGTCCATGGTAGGCAGTTTGAGATTGAAGCTGTGTGGGTTTGAGGCCATAACAACAGAGCCGGCTAGAGCATTCCAGTCATTGACCACTGCTGCTGAAGTTGTATTTTCTGCAATTGAGTTTGAAGTGGTTTACCTTGAGAATTTAGTTTCAACAGTAGTTTGTCGTGCACCACTGAATCAAAGGCTTTGCAAAAGTCTATGTAAATTGCATCTATTGCTTTATCTTGATCAAGATGTGTGGTCCAAATGTTTCTGCAGTTGCAAATGTTGCAGATTATAAGACACATTTTTTTAAAAACCAAACTGATTGTTAGAAAACAGGTTGCTTGTTTCTAAGTGGAGGATGATGGATTGGTTTATAATTGTTTCCATGACTTTACAGGTGATGCAACATAGTGAGATTGGTCTATAATTTTCTACTAGACTAGGTCTCCATTTTTTAAAATAGGTATGACCATGGTTAATGATCATAGGTCAGGCAAAGAGCTGGTTCTGAAAGATACATCATAGATTGTGCATAGAGGTTTGGCTAGGGCAGTGGCAAGCTTTTTCAAGAAGTAGCACATAATCCATCAGGGCCAATAGATAAAGATGGCTTTAGGTTACGTAGTGCCATTTCAACGTTATCTACTGTAAAATCAATATATAGTAAATCATTACAATTTGTTATGGAATGACTAGGAAATGGGAGGCAGCAGCCATTGCTGTCAACAAAGACTGAACTGAAGAACATATTGAACATTGGCCATAACAGTTTTATTGTTACAGTCTTACCTGTTAGGCCCTTTTAGGGGTGGGATAGTTTTCGAGTAAGTTTGGCGTTTATGAAATTATAGAAGGCTTGAGTGGATTTCGAGTTTAGCAGCTCTTCCTCCTGTTTGCACTAGTGATTGGTACAGTCTGCCTTTATCTGGCGACATAAGGCTTTGTAGCGGTTTTTAAAATTAGCTATGCAGCCAGTTTTGTTTTCTTGCCAAAGAGATTTTTTCTTGGATTGTAACTTTCTTATTGTTATGGGAAAATATTTTTTTTTGCTTTAGGGGTTATTATTGGTATGTGTAGGTTAATAACTCTATTGATTTTAAGCAAAAAAAAAGTGTTATAATGGTCATCTGCAGTATTACAACCTGTAAACAGAAGATGCCAATCAAGTGATGCGAGGTCGGCAGCTATGAGATCATAGTTCTTTAAAGTTCTAATTTGGAGTCCCATCTTTGATTACTGTTGGAAAAAGGTTCTTTCTTGTAGGTCATAAATTGAGTTTAAGATGTTGCAGAATATGAGATCTAACCAATTGTTGAGGCTAGTGCTGTTCATTACCAACTGCTCCAGCCCCAGTCATGACAGCATTGTACAAGGTTGCATGTATAAGTTTGGTTGTACATTCATTTAGGGTTCAATTGATAAAAGGCAGTGAGGCCACCAAGAAAGATAAGGGGGTGCGGGCAGGAAGCTACCCACGTTAGTAGTGCAGTTAGTTTGTTCATATGACCAAGGTTGTAATCAGGGGCTCTATAACAGTAAGAAACAAAATGTGGTATTTAGGTACAGTTCTCAGACAATGGTCTCAGACCTAGGAATTTTTTATAGAAGATAGCAACAACAACACCCCTACGGTTTTCACGGTCAGATTGGAGAACATGATAGTCACTGTAATAAGGGAGTCTGGAAAGGATAAATTCAACCATGTCTCGCAGAAAAAAAGAAGGTCGAATAGAGCTACATTTAGAAGCAGGAGGAATTCAGACATTACACAAATATTTTAGTAGTATACACAGTGGTATTTTGACACTTGATTGGTTTGAAAATAATTGAACTTGGTACTCAATGCATTTTGATGTGAAAATTTTGTCTCAATGTTCATTGTTTGCTTGGTACTCAATGCAAAAGTTAGAATTTGTTGGTGTTGGCTGCCTTGTGACTCACTATATTATTTTTTACGAGAAAAATTTGTTTGGTACTCATTGTTTTTGGTACTAATTGCACCTCCCGGAGAACTGAGTACAATGAGTACTGAGATATCACTATTATTAAGAGGTTATATGGGCTTTTAAAATGCCACTGTTTAATTATCTGGTTAATACAAGCATGCAGCTATAAAAATAAGAATATAAAGCCATGCAGCTCTTTGAAAATGGACCGAAACTGAAATAACTAAAAAGCTGATGAACAAAATCTGGAATCCATGTAATAACTCCTATTGCAAGGACAAACTGGACAAGTTCAAAAGCACATAATGAACAAAAAGCCAATAATTCCATCAAAACTGTATTGAAAAATTGTTATTGTCTGAGTCCCTTTTTGTGAAATGGGGCCTTGGAGTTCAGGTGAGCCTTTTTGTTACGTACCTGTCTCCCTGCTACGTTTCATTGGCCCTGCCAGAGCTGCTGGATGTGTTAGCTGGATTGGCGGTTGATTTCCCCAGGCTTATGATCCTGGGGGATTTCAATCTGCCTTCCATTGGCGAGACAACTGAGTCAGCTCGGGAGTTCATGGCTTCCATGATGGCTATGGACCTAACTCAGTTAATTCAAGACCTCACTCATAAGGGGGGACACACGCTCGACCGGATTTTTGTCTCTGGGCAGTGGATGAATGATCTAGATTTAGGGGATATTTCTATCCAACCATGGTCGGATCATTTCCTCATCGGGTTTGACTTCCATACTGCTACCCCTCACCGTAGGGAGGTGGAACCGACTAGATGGTTCCGCCCCAGACGCCTGATGGACCCTCAAAGGTTCCTGATGGAGCTTGGGACTTTTCCTGAATCCCTTGCTCACAACTCAACTGAAGCCCTAGTGGAAGCCTGGGATAGGGCGGCCACTGGGGCTTTGGATCGTGTTGTGCCTTTGCAGCTTTTGATCCAGTGTCAATCCCGTGTAGCTCCCTGGTTTATCCAGGAGCTCCGGGAGATTAAACGCCGGAAAAGACGCCTAGAGAGTGGTTGGAGGGCCAGCCGGTCCGAATCTGATCGAACACTAGTAAGAATTCATATTAAATCTTACTTAGTGGCGATAAAAGCGGCAAAACGGCAACATTTTTCCGCTCTTATCGCGTCCGCAGATAAATGTCCAGCTGCCCTGTTTAGGGTGGCCCGCTCCTTACTTAACCAAGGAGCTGGGAAAGACCCCTTGCAGGGTAGGGCTGAAGAATTTCTTCAGTGTCTGCAGGATAAAATCGCTCAGATCCGGACAGGCTTGGACTCTGACTGGGTAGATTTGGGCGAGTCGATGGGGATGAATCTTGTGGAGACCATCTGGGATGAGTTTGATCCTGTAACCCTCGAAGGGATGGACAGGATTATGGGGAGACTCAGTGCTGCCACTTGTGTGCTGGACCCGTGTCCCTCTTGATTAGGCTTGGCTTCCCAGGAGGTGACTCGAGCCTGGTTCCAGGCGATTACCAATGCTTCGTTGAGAGGGGTTCTTTCCCACTGCCTTGAAGTAGGTGGTGGTGAGGCCCTTCCTTAAGAAGCCTTCCCTGGACCCAGCTTCTTTAGCCAACTATCATCCGGTCTCCAATCTTCGCTTTGTAGGATGGACAATCCGTTTCAGTCAAATTTCAGGCCCGAATACAGCACAGAGACGGCATTGGTCGCATTGGTCGATGATCTCTGGCAGGCCCGGGATAGGGACTGTTCCTCTGTCCTGGTCCTATTAGACCTCTCAGTGGCTTTCGATACCATCGACCATGGTATTCTACTGCGACGACTTGAGGGGTTGGGAGTGGGGGGCACCGTTTTATGGTGGTTCTCCTCCTACCTGTCGGATCGATTGCAGTATGTGTTGACTGGAAGGCAGGGATTGACCCCGAGGCACGTCAGTTGTGGGGTGCCCCAGGGGTCGTTTCTCTCGCCCCGCCTGTTCAACATATATATGAAACTACTTGGTGAGATCATCCGTGGTTTTGGGGTATGGTATCATCAATATGCTGATGATATCTAACTTTTCATCTCTACCCCAAACCACCCAAACGATGCCCTTGACGTGATGTCCCAATGCCTGGAGGCTGTGCGGATCTGGATGGGGAGGAACAGGCTCAAGCTCAATCCCTCCAAAAGGAGTGGCTGTGGTTTCCGTCATCCCGATTTGTGCATCTTGTTCCATCTTTGATGATAGGGGGAGAAATTTTCGCCCCCTCAGAGAGGGCCCGCAATCTGGGCATCCTCCTGGATACGTGGCTTAGTTTAGAAGAACACCTGACGGCCGTGACCAGGAGGGCCTTTTACCAGGTTCGCTGGTACGTCAGTTGCGCCCCTTTCTGGATCGGGATGCTCTGTGCACAGTCACTCATGCCCTCGTCCTTTCTCACCTGGACTACTGTAATGCTCTCTACATGGGGCTGCCCTTGAAGAGCACCCGGAAGCTTCAACTGGTCCAGAATGCAGCTATGCGGGTTGTCGATTGTCTTCCGGGTGTGATTCAAGGTACTAATTATGACCTTTAAAGCGACTACCTACTGCCACCGGTAGCCTCCCATCGTCCAGTGCGATCCCACAGAGTTGGCGTCCTCAGGGTGCCGTCAGCCAGGCAGTGTCGGCTAATGACCCCCAGGGGGAGAGCCTTCTCTGTGGGAGCACCTTCCCTCTGGAATAAGCTGCCCCCAGAGCTTCGTATAATCCCTGACCTCCGGTCCTTCCGACGGACCCTAAAAAGTTGGCTTTTCCAGCAAGCCAGCCTGGCCTGAACAAAACAAATCAAATTATTGATTACTGTTAATTTTAATTCTTTTAAAAAAATGTGTCATTGTCAATTTTAATTGGGTTTGGGATATCCTGTTTAATTTCTTCTTAACTTTTGTATTATATGTTTCTTTTAATGTTGTACGCCGCCCTGAGTCCTTGGGAGCAGGGCAGCATATAAATCGAATAAACCTAAACCTAAACCTAATTTCCTGTTATAAAAATAATAATAAACCAAAACATTACAAAAAAAATAATGATAGTTTTGTCCATATACATAAAATCTGCAAATAACTTTTATCCCAGTGACAACCGTGCGACGATCACATGGGTCTCTAAGTGAAGACCTCACATGATTGCAACTTCCAACACTGCTGGCTTCCCCATTGATTTAGCTTGTGAAAAGCTGACAGGGAACTCAAGAATAATAATCATATGGGGATGTTGGGACAGCTGTTAAGCTAAGAAACTGTCATAAGTACCATTCATTCAGAACCATTGTAACTTCAAATGGTCACTGAACAAACAGCTGTAACCCAAGAACTTCCTGTAGTGGAAATAATTCCAATTGGTAACAAAATATTAATTTTAATTTCAAATCTCTCCAAATGTGAGCAATTTGTTTTCCAACAAGAATCTCCTAGCAATAGGGATCCTGCATGCTGATTATGCTACATATGAACACCTTCCATCTCTTTGTTTCAACTGTTTATTGTTTTAAAGGGTTTACAAAATATTTTAATTCTTGGTTTTGTTGTACACCACCAAGAATAATTTTGGATGAGATGGGCTGGCATATAAATTTTACAAATATATAAATGGATAGATGAGAGAGAGGGAACAAAGGAAGGAAAGAAAGAAAAAAAGAAAGATGATAGATAATAAATAGATATAGATTATATTTATTTAGTATATTGTGACGTTGCATAAGCTAGGAGACCACACTGTTAGTTTGCTCAGGCACTATCCAGAATATACAACAGGGGGAGAACTAGCTCCATATTTAAAAGGCTTGACAGCTTTCTGCAGCAGCATCATGTGTAAGCTATGATAGACCTGCATTTACACATAAAAAGGACATTGGGACAAGCAACAGGCATATGACAATGGCAAAAGCATGATAGGAAATTCTGAGTAGGGAAATTTCTGTTCCACATCGTACGTTCAGAGAATGTTCTAAGAGTGGAGTCTTATACTGTTGTGATCCTTAGAGGGCCCTCATCAAATCTGCTGATGATACCAAGGTGGTGGAGATTGCTAACACTTTGGAAGACTCTAGATTCAGAAGAATCTTGACAGACTTTAGTTTTGTGTTCTATCTAACAAGATGCAATTCAGTGGTGAGAAAAGCAAGGTCCTGCACCTAGGTAAGAAAAAAAAACAAATGCATAGATACAGAATAGACAGTTCCTAGCTCAATAATAGTAATTGTAAGAGGGATCTAAGTGTCTTGGTGGGCTATTGCTTAAATATAAACTAGCAATGAGATGCAGCTGCCAAAAAAATTAATGCATTCCTAGGTTGCATTAGCAGAAGAATAGGATCAAGATCACAAGAAGTGATAGTACCGCTTAAACTGCATTAATAAGATCACATTTGGAACCCATGATGCAAAAATGATGGTCAGGTCCTAGAAAGAGTGCAGAGAAGGGCAGCAAAGATGATAAGGAGGCTGAACCATAAGATAAATGTTTAAGAGAACTAGACATGTTTTAGACTAAGAAGGAAAAGGCTTAGGCATGACATGATAGTCACCTTCCAATACTCAAAAGACTATCATAGGGAAGAGAGGGTCAATTTATTCCTAAAGCACCTGGGGGCAGAAGCAATGGGTAGAAGCTAGTCAGAGGTAAATTCAACCTGGAACTAAGAAGAAATTTCCTGACAGTGAGAATAATTAGTGAATTATTAGTGGAACAACTTGCCTCCCTGAGTTGTGGGTATTCCTTCACTGAAGATCTTCAAGAATAGATTGGGATGTTATAAGGATTTCTACCTTGAACAAGAGGGCGGATAGAAGATCTTCAAAATCCCTTCCAGTCCTATGAGTCTATACTTAAAGAGTAGTAGGAGCCATCTGAATGAATGACTAGTCTTACTTTTCATGAGAAGTAGGCTACGTATCTTCACTTTTCATGAAAAAAGAAAAACTCCTATGATTCTGTCATAATAAAAATAAAGAGATGTTTTGTTTGTCTAACTTCCACATCTATTACTGGGAAATGTATCCAATAATAGCATTCAGGCTTTCATGTATCAGGGACCTCTTGATCTCTATTTTGTGAAGATTTGTCCTAATGTGACCATTTTTTTCTTTTCTTACAGTTTTGTCTTCTGCAGGAAATTTAGGAGTATAATTCCTAAAGTTATTGGAAAGGGCAAGTTTAGGATCATAACACTACAAGTATCAAATGTTGAGACTTATTTACTCCTTTATTTTGAACTGCAAAAGATTACCATAAAGACAGGCTCCAAGGAGCTAACCTATGGCATTAAACTGAGGCTATATGTTCTGCAGCAGCTGGAGCTTGTTTGAAGGAGCCTGGATCACAGTATTCTGTGAACAATGGGGTTACAGTGGGCTAGAAAATTTGAGTGAGCCTAGCATACCAAGGTCAGCTGCCCTTGCTTCCTTGCTCCTCCCCCATCCATGGGCCTAAAAATAGAGATAATCAGGTTTCAAAGAGGGAAAGGAATGGAAAGGTCAAATGTCATGACCTCAACTCTATTCCAACACAGCTTTTCTCTCCAACCCCTTTTTTCCTTAACTGGGCCTCTTCCAGCAGCAGCAATTGCCCTTTGTAGATGCTGAATCCCTCTCCATGGCCTATGCTTGGAGCTAATTATTATGATCATTGTCAATTCCTGATTTGCTCCCCACCCATCTTTTCACTTGATGCTCTTGACTCCTTTTTTATTATTCCAGTTGAGGAATAGTTTTATTTAGCATTATTGAGCGTCTTTGATTAGACCACAAAATCAATCAAAAGAGCCACAATTGCTGCTTTCAGAGCTGGATGTGGAATTCAGTCTTCGTGCACAGTATTGTAAACCAGAAATGATGCTTGTATGTATGGCTTTAAATCCTTGATAGTTACCATTTTCATATAAAAGTTGTTACAAGGGTGATTAAATTGCACCTTAATCCCTCCACAAACATAAAATGCTATAGTTTTGCCACTGAACATACTAAATTTCAGCACTTGATTTTATCCTAACTTCTGCATATGGCTTGAGATAAGGATATTTTAAGGGCCAACTACCTCACATGCAAACTGGTATGTTTAATTTTTGCAATATTGCTTTGAGGAATATTCTACTTGTGGTGATGTAAATCTGTACTAGGATCAGGGTCCAAGAATCTAATCTGCGTGCACATTAGGCACCCTCTTTAAGACTGCAATTCTTTGGTCCTTTTGGCATCAAAGTTAAAATCAGGTTAAATGGTGGCTCCTTGAAAAGAAACATTTGTTTTGTTCCTATTCTTCTGTTTAAGAAATCCTTACCATTGTTATTTTTACCATAGTTTAATCATGTATGCAGGGACATGGTGGCTCAGTGGCTAAGATGCTGAGCTTATTGATCAGAAAGGTCAGCAGTTTGGCAGTTCAAATCCCTAGTGCCACATAACGGAGTGAGTTCCCGTTACTTGTCCCAGCTTCTGCCAACCTAGCAGTTTGAAAGCATGTAAAAATGCAAGTAGAAAAATAGGGACCACCTTTGATGGGAAGGTAACAGCATTCTGTGTGCCTTCAGCATTTAGTCATGCCGGCCACATGACCACAGAGACATTTTTGGACAGCACTGGCTCTTCGGCTTTGAAATGGAGATGAGTCGGGAACGACTAGCACATACGTGCAAGGGGAACCTTTACCTTTACCTTTTTAATGTATGAAGTCCTTTTAATACTGTGTTTTATTTAATAATTTTATGTTTTGCATTAAATTCTGTAAATTGTATACTTCTATATGGGAAGAAAGAGCCTCTCGCTTATTTCCCCTGATTATCAGGTACTGCTGAATATGGATTTTTTAATGTAAGGGCTATTGAGTTGCTGATTGCAGCTTCTCCATGAATTATAGTCAAGTTCTGGATTTATTTCTACTCATCCAATCTAATCACTTGATCTTCCTGAATAGGATAGAGTATAAGAGTACTTTCTGATCATTATGTCTCATTCAAGTCATGTAATGTAATCCAGGTTTGTCCCTGTATCCTGGTTATAGTTTGATGCTGAAAACAGATTTCTTCCATAGTTTTAGCTCTGTCAGATCTTTAACCCAACCTTGATACAGAAGTGAGTGTTTAGTGGCATGAACACATGCTGCCTGGTCTAAGTATATGAAACACTTGGATTAACACTAGGGAAAAATGCATATACAACAATCCAATCACTATGTAATTTCTCCTGCTGAAGAATGTCTGCATTTTTTTCTTAAATGTTGTATTTAATTGGTTTGAATAGACCTACTTATTCATTCTTATTGATAATAATATAATCCAATTTTAGGAAACAAATAAAATAAAGTTTTAAGTTTTGTTATTAAATTCCCAATATTCAATCTGTTAGGAAAACAGACAGAGGAAATTAGATCATGCTTCACCTATTTTTGTCCTGAGTTACTAGGTAAAATTAAAAACATAATGATCCATGCTGGCTTTTTTTTTTTTTTTTACAATCTTTGTCTTTTTACAAAGATTCCTTATAACTGAAAACAATTTGAAAATGCTATCCAAACAATTTCTTGTTTCCTGATCTTCATCTTCTGAGCAAAATTTCTCATAAAGTTTTTTTGTGACACTTTAAATCTAAGTATCAGGCTTCTTATATATAATAAGCCTGCCAAGCCTGGGAAAAATCCTGAAGATCTCTTCAAAAAGGATATTCAGAAAACTCATGTTTCTACAGTAATCATCTGGATTTTGCAGCCCAGATGTTTTCCCCATACACATGATAAACAACAGCATTATTCTATATTAGAATAATGTACCCTAAAATGGCAAGTACAGACAGTTCAAAAGAATTTTCAGACAAAGTATTCAGTTTGTTAAAACTTTTATGGAGCTTAACTTTCTCATACAGAAATATAGAACCTGTGAAAGAAGCAATGGAATAATTTAACTGAATGTAAAATCTTTCCATGAGATAAAGAAGCCAGGACACCTCCAAGCTCAATAGCATACCTAAAAGACTGTGGAATAGCACGAACACTGCTAATTTCGCAGCTGCCTCCCCAGTCTTCTTGACTATTCAGTATTACATTAAGTTTTCAGACCTGATATTTAAATTCACCTTGCCCAAAACCACATTTCACCAAAATCAATAGGCACCTACTTTCAAGAAATAATTCCAGACAAATTCACTCTTTTAATTTCCAGATGAAATTGTCAGATGCTTCTAGACATGTAGAAAAGCCTGAAGATTTTAACTAAAGAATAGTTCCTTGAGATTTTAGATGGCCTAAAAGAATAGCTATAAGCACTAGGTCCAGTTTCATGCATTCCATTTGGCATCTTGTTCTTTAAATGTGTATGGAACAGTCAAGAGATTTCTAACAATAGAGTTGGTTAGAATTATAGCAAGTCTGGACCTGCCTACATCCTAAGAGAAAAGCAAGCTGCTGCTTAGCTTGTGGCTGGGCACAACCTATATTCCCACTCCCCACCCTGCACATCCTCACATAAACCAAACACATTTCTCTCTGTAAAGAGTTTATCATGTGATCTTCACTCATGAAGAGAGTAGAATAGGGTAAGGGTTAGCACCAATTATTAACCATGTAAAACTATTGTTAAAATGAGAATCCCAGTTTTTTATGTCTTTGTATCTTCCTGAAAGGAAGATCCTGTCAATATCATCTCAACTTGCAGTAAAGCTTTCCCTGCTCCCCCCTCCCCACTTTTAGCAGTTGCTAGGTAACATTAAACTAGATGCTTGCATTACTTCGGTGGTTCCCTGAGTAACAGTCCTTTGTCACCCATGAATGTTGTAGAGTTACAGGGTTAAATTCCTTTCTCAGCAACAAAGGATCATTAGATATTGTATAGGTCAAAGCTAGCACCTTTCCTGCAAGGCCTATCCCTTGACTATAATATTTATCTACAGGCTTGGATCAAATTAAATGACGTGATGACAAGTAATAATTGGAAGCAAGGATGAGGAAGCAAAATTGTACATTTTCCAGATATGTTCATTCAAGGGGTGTCAAATGTTCTTAGTGTCTCAAAGCAGAAGAGTTTCCTGAATTTCCCTCAGTAACTGGATGCTAGTGATTTCATCTTAACAGCTTTCAGACCAACACTCAAAAAAATCAACAACCTGTTATGCTATATTTTGCAGATGGAATGCATAAAGGGCTTGAATATTGAATTAAGTAACTTTGACTAGCTAAATGCTACCATTGGCCACAATTTTCCATTGCTTTGTTGCTCATAACAATGTTGAACTGGGTGTACTTTTGGGGTGTACATTATGTACTTTTTAAAATTTGAATATAAAGCATATTTTTCCTCATCTTTAAGGATGCAGGAAGGAATCCTGTCTTCTACTGTACATTGCTTTCCATCTGTGCCTCCCAGTTCTGATAAACTACATTATCATATAGACTATATGTGATATCTCCTTTCTTCAATCAGCATGTGTTTTTGTGATTAGGCAAACATCAACTTGTGTCCCTGCATAAGCAAATCCGTAACCAACTTTTAAGAACTCTATGGAAGTTTGAGAATATTCAACTAATAAACTAATTATAACTACTAAAGATACATTGTTTGTGTAACTGGGAAATTCCAACAAGAATTCTCTTTTGTAAGTATAGGTGACACTGAAGCCATGTCATCATCCTCATCCTCATCGGCATCTTTGGCAAGTAGACATCATGATGCAGGTATCGAATTTGTCTGAGGAGGTCATGTATGAGTCATTATTTCACCTTAGAACAGTTTATTAGAGATGTTATCAGTGATGATTTTCTGGTGACAATATGTTTATATGACCAGACATTAATACAAGTAATAAGCAATCTTAAACTAAACAATAACAATAATAATAAATAAATTACAGGCATTATTGCAAACCAGAATTTATGGATATCTAGAAAACAAAGATTTGCTGCCTTTATAACAGAAAGGGTGCTGCAAAAATTCAAGACGAACCAACGACCAACTGATGATTAATAAACTGGTTTTGAAGAATTCAAAGAAAAGACAAACAAATATGTACTTGGCCTGAATTATTTATAAGAAAGCATCTGATTCTGTTCCACACAGCTGGATTGAGAAATGCTTAGATATTTTTGGAATTAGCAGCAACATCCAGAAATTTTTGAAGACTTCTATGAAGCTGTGGCACACAGCTGCCTGTGGAGAAGAACTTGATGAAGTTGAAATCAAACAAGGAATCTTCCAAGGAGACTCATTATCACCTCTGTTATTTTTACTTTCTTTTTTTTTTTTTCAAATTTCAAAAGTTTTATTTCTTTTAAAACAAACATTTCATCATTCCTCAATCAGTGAGACATCGGAGTACAATTTTTTTGTGTGTCAAAATAGTTCTAGTTTACCACCAAATTCTTGTCTAGCCTAATGTATACCCCTCCCTCCACCCCACCAACCCCCCTCCTCCTCCCCCCCCCCCGACTTCCCAGAACCCCTACATGGTATGGATTTTTAACAAACACAGTCTAAAATCTATTGAGAAAAAAGAAATAAAGAAATTAATGACATCTCTACATTGATCTTAGCTTCTTCTTGCTGAGCTAACTTTAATCAATTTAAATCATTTCTGATCTTAAGCATAGGCTAACTGGAATTTCTTGGTCCCGTATTTATTTTGTATATAGTCAATCCATTTTTTCCAGTCTCGTTTATATCTCTCATTTGAGTGATCTTTAAGATATGCCGATATTTTAGCCATCTCGGCTAAGTTTGTGACTTTCAATGTCCATTCTTGAATTGTAGGCAAGTCTTCCTTCTTCCAGTATTGCGCACCAACAGTCTTGCTGCCGTTATTAGGTGCAGAATCAAGTTAGTCTCTATCACTGTAAAGTCAATACTTATACCTAGTAAAAATAACTGAGGAGTAAACTTTATCCTTCTTTTAAAGATATTTTGCATAATCCACCATATTTTTATCCAAAATGCCTTAACCTTTTGGCAGGTCCACCATATATGAAAATATGTAGCATCAGGAGAGCCACATCTTCAACATTTAGGCTGTAAATTTGGATACATAGAAGCCAGGTTTTTAGGATCTAAATGCCATCTATAGAACATCTTATAAAAATTTTCTCTCAGGTTTTGAGCTTGTGTAAATTTCACATTTCTTACCCAGATTCTTTCCCATGTATCCAGCATTATTGGTTCTTCAATGTTTTGAGCCCACTTTATCATACAATCTTTAACTAATTCTGTTTCTGAATCCATCTGTATTAATACATTATATATCCTCTTTATATGCATTAAGCTTTGATCTCTTATTTGTTTAAACAGATTATCCTCAACTTGAATAAAACCATTTTTTTGATCTATTTTCCACCTAGCCTGCAATTGTCCATACTGGAACCATGTTTGAACTACCTTCTCCTCTTTTAATACCTCTAAGGATTTTAATTGTAGTACCCCCCTTTCCAAGATAAGAAGCTGTCTGTAGGTAATTCTATCCTGTTTTTGTGCTATATTCATATTGGAATTGGAATTGGAATTGGAATTGGAAAAGTTTATTTATAGGCCGCCCTTTTTCCTGGGGGGACTCAGGGCGGCTTACAACTCATAGGGAAAGGGGATACAAACAATGACACATAAGCACAATACATAATTAAAAAGAACACAACATTCATATCATTCGGGTGGGGATGGATTACAATCTTTAGCCCCAGGCCTGACGGGATAGCCAGATTTTAAGGGCTGCGCGGAAGGTCTGGAGGGTGGTGAGGGTACGAATCTCCACGGGGAGATCGTTCCAAAGGGTCGGAGCTACAACCGAGAAGGCTCTCCTCCGCGTGGTTGCCAGTCGACACTGACTGGCAGATGGAATCCGGAGGAGGCCTAATCTATGTGATCTAATTGGTTGCGAGGAGGTAACTGGCAGGAGGCGGTCTCTCAAGTATCCAGATTCACTACCATGAAGGGCTTTATAGGTGGCAAGTGGCACCTTGAAGAGCACCCGGAGATCGACAGGTAGCCAGCGCAGCTCGCGGAGGATAGGTGTTATGTGGGTGAACCGAGGTGCACCCACAATCGCTCGCGCGGCCGCATTCTGGACTAGCTGAAGTCGCCGGATGCTCTTCAAGGGCAGCCCCATGTAGAGCATTTTCAATTGCGTGTCTGGGAATTGCCCACATGGGTATCTTGTCATTTAATTTATATTGGTATTTTTTCCAGACCCGCAGTAAAGCATTTTTTAAAATATGACTTTTAAAATTCTTATCCAATTTTTTGTTGAATAATAGATAAGGATGCCAACCATATACCAGATCGTGTCCCTCGATATTCAGTATTCTATCATTAGTTAAATGAGTCCAATCACTAATTACAGATAGCGCCACTGCATCATAATATAGTTTTAGATTAGGTAATTTCAAGCCTCCTCTCTCGCGTACATCTTGCATTATTTTCATCTTTACCCTTGGCTTCTTTCCTGCCCATACAAATTTGTTGATACCCTTCTGCCATTCTAAAAGATTCGCATCTTTTTTAAGTATAGGTAACATTTGCAAGAGAAATAAAAATTTTGGTAAGATGTTCATTTTCACTGCCGCTATCCTACCCAACAAAGATAAGTGCAATTTCTCCCATTTTTTCATCTCTGTCTGTATACTATGCCAAAGTGGTTCATAATTATGCTTATATAGTTTCCCATTTGAAGTTAAGATGTTAACTCCAAGATATTTGACTTTTTTAACTACCTCACATTCTAGCATCACTCCTAGTTCTTCCTTTTGTTTAGTATTCATATTTATAGCTAATATTTTTGTTTTTCCTAAATTTATTTTAAAACCAGACACTTGACCATATTGATTAATCGTATTCATTAAAACCATACTGGATTCCTGCAGTTGTTCCAATATTATGACCAAATCATCCGCAAAAGCGCGCACTCTGTATTCTTGCTGCCTAATCTTGATCCCTTTTAGACCATCCAAGCCCTGTATTTTATTCAACAATACTTCCAAAGTTATAATAAACAATAATGGGGACAAAGGACAGCCCTGTCTTGTACTTTTTCCAATTTGAAAAGAGTCTGTTAAACTTCCATTGACTATGATTTGTGCTGTTTGCTGTTGGTATATTGCTTTAATTGATTGTAAAAAATTATCTCCTATCTGCATTTTTTGCAATATCTTCAACAGAAATTGCCAATTAACTCGATCAAAGGCCTTCTCAGCATCCAAAAATATAAACGCAGCAGGGATTTGGTTGTTCTTTCCCAAATATTCTAATGCATTAATAATTAATCTGACATTACTTTTCATCTGTCTCCCCTGTATAAAACCTGTTTGGTCGGTGTATATCAATTGTTGAATAACCAGCATTAACCTATTTGCTAGTATTTTAGTAAAAATTTTATAATCTACATTAAGTAATGAGATAGGTCTATAATTTTTTGGTTGGGTAGTATCTTGATCTTCTTTGGGTATCAAAGATATAAGCGCTGTCTTCCAAGATGGAGGCACTTTACCTTCCGTTTGAATCTTATTAAATAATTCTCTAAGAGGTTCTACCATTTCTAACTGTAAATTTTTATAGTAAACCGCTGTCAAACTGTCTGTACCTGGTGCTTTCCCTAACTTTAATTGCTTAATTACCTGCAAAATTTCCCCCGAGGTTATTGGTTGATTCAATTTTTGCCTGTGCTCTTCTCTAACTGAGGGCATTTTCTCTTTATCTAAATATTTGTCTATATCTAAACCATTAATTTTATCCCCTTTATACAATTCTGTAAAAAATTCCCAAAATGCCTTTTGAATCTCTTCCTGTTGAAACACCTCCTTCCCTCTGTAAATCAGTTTAGATATATTTCGAGTTTTCCTTTTTTTCCTAGTCTGATAAGCTAACCATCTGCCAGGTTTGTTTGCATTACAAAAAGTATTGTCTTTTGCATATGAGCCAAGAGCCAAGGTGGCGCAGTGGTTAAATGCAGCACTGCAGGCTACTGCTAGATCAGCAGGTCAGCGGTTCAAATCTCACCGGCTCAGGGTTGACTCAGCCTTCCATCCTTCCGAGGTGGGTAAAATGAGGACCCAGATTGTTGGGGGCAATATGCTGACTCTCTGTAAACCGCTTAGAGAGGCCTGAAAGGCCTATGAAGCGGTATATAAGTCTACTGCTATTGCATATAATAAATTAGTGGCTACCTGGTCAGAAATCAACATGTCAAATTGAGATTTTAATATGGTGATAGCTTCCTTAACCTTTGTATCACCTGGATTCATTGTTAACTCCAACTCTTTTCTGTTAATTTCCTCTTCCAATTCTGTTCGTTTTAGCCCTTGTTTATATCTATGTGTATTATTTATATTCATCAGCACTCCTCTCATATACGCTTTGCTTGCATCCCATACAAATTCCATAGATGTACCCTTATTCATATTCAAAACAAAATATTCAGATAACAATTTTTTACAATCATTAATATACTTTTCATATCTAAATAAGTTTTCATTCAATCTCCAAGACCTTCTTGCCTGCACTACCCTTCCCAATTCCATCCAAACTGGGTTATGATCCGAAAGGACCCTAGCCGCAATCTTTGTCTTCTTGACCCTAGAAAGCAAATCATTAGTGATTAGTATAAAATCAATCCTTGAAAGGGATTGATGTCTATCAGAGAAGAAAGTGAAATCATATTCCTCTACGTTTCTTTCTCGCCAAATATCTCTCAATTCAAAGTCGTCCATCATGTCAAAAAAAAGGTTTGGGTAGCTTTGCTCGCATCTTAGTATTTGGGCGAGAAGTCTTCTTATCTCTTTTAGTGTCTATCACACCATTCCAATCACCCAATAGTATACAGGACCTATAGTCCCACTGTACTAATTTGGCATGAAGATTTCTATAGAATCCGTCTTGCTGTTGATTAGGAGCATAAATTCCCAAAAGTAATGTCTTTTTCCCTTCTAGGATTAGATCTAACGCGATATATCTTCCGAAGGGATCTGCTTCAATTAATTCAGCTTTCATGTCTTTTCTTAAGTATACAACTATACCATTTTTCTTTTCCATAGCAGAAGCTACAAAATGTTGACCAAGTTTTGAGTTAATCAGATATTTTTGATCAGTTGATTTGATATGAGTTTCTTGCAAACAAATTATGTCATTCTTAAACTGTTTAAGGTAATGAAGTATTTTCTTTCTCTTCTGTGGAGAATTCAATCCATTGACATTCCATGTTAAGATCTTAGTTGTCATCTTTGGTTGGCTGAAGCTTTTTTAGAGCTTCCTGCATGGCCTGTTTAACCTTAGGCCTAGCTCCTCCCACTGCTTCCAGACTTGTTACTGTAGCTCCTTGATCGATGGCCGGTGATTGTTGAGGTTGTTGCCTTTTAGCTTGTTTCTCCATTCGTCTAGTAATCATACGGCTAGGTCTTTGTTCCATAACACCTTGCGCTTCTAAGAGAGAGAGATGCTCCATCTTATCTGATAGTTGTGTAGTTTGTTGTCTGTCCTGTCCTTCTTGTGGTCTTTCTCCAGGTCCAGATGATGCAGGATGTCCAGCCTTCAAAATATTATGGTAAAAATCTCGGGCTTTCCATACGGAGTTGAGGCGATATCTTTGCCTATCAAATGTCAGTATAATACCAAATGGTGTGTCCCATCTATACTGTATCTGACGGTTTCTGAGTTCTTCGACTAAAAAAGCGTAGTCTCTCCTGGCTCTTAACATTTGAGGTGGTATCTCTTTCAAAACAATCAGGTCTTGACCGCCAATTTGGAGCTTAGTGTTATAAGACTCTTGTAGTATCATGTTTCTGAGCTCTCTTGTAGTGAAGTATATAATGATGTCTCGAGGAAGCTGTTTCTGCTCTGCCACCCAGGAGTTAACGCGATAAACTTTGTCGATCTGCCAGTTGAGCTTAGTCCCTGGTCTTCCCACCAGATTGTCAAAGGATTCTGATAGAATCTGTTTCAGGTGCTCCTGTTTCTCCTCATGCAGCCCCCTTGCTCTTAATGCCAGTTCCATTTGTCTATACTGTATCATAATAATTTCTTTTTCAGCATTTTCAACTTTTTGTTGCACCACCTCTGTTTTCGATGTCAAGTTGGTATTAGCCTCATTAAGATCCTCTAGACTATCTTCAATTCCGGAAACATGTTCTGTCAATACAGTTACAAGTCCCAGCATTTCATCTTTAATTTTAACAACCCTGGCATCAATTTTATCATACAACTCCTGTTTAAGTTCTTTTATTTCCCCTTTTATTTCTTTTGTTTCTTCTTTTCCCTCCTGTTTTATCTCCTGTTTTATCTCCTCTTTAAGATCTCTAAGTTTATCTTCCATTTTAATTGTCTGAGCGTTGAGAGCCACACTTAATCACTCAAGAAGAATTCTTTTGTTAACAAGTCTCCAGCAGGGGGCGTAGGGAGCGGTGGCTGCAACCTTGTGCCAGGCACTGGGGATGCCCCTGGGAATAGAGGGCGACGGTTTTAAATTAAGATTTGGTTTTGAGGCCATTCCAAATTTTATCTTCAAGCAGTTAATAAAACTCTACTGGCCGACTGTGCAGCTATAGGAAGAGATGCTGAATTTCTCCCTTTGTTTTGAAATTTGAGGCTTGGCAAGGCTTTACCAAGGATTTCAGAAAATAAGCATTGTAACAAGACAGTTCAGCAGATTCTTCACCATTTAAATTCCAGATAAGCAAAATTAATGAGAGAAAGGAAGTCTTGTAAAAATGAAACTAATTAAAAAGTTTCTGCTAGCCGATTGTGAGGCAGGGTGATGAGTCACTCCTGTCTCCTTTGAAGTTTTAAAGTTCTGTAGCGTTTAACAAGGAGATTAAGAAAATAATCATTGTTATAGGAGAATCCAGCCAGCTCGGTGCCATTTTAAAAGCCTCTAAGTAAATAGGTTTTCAGAAGAAGATATTGTAAAAAAAAGAAGCTAGGATCTTGGTAAACAATTAATGTCCTCATAAACGGATTCAGCTCGCATTAAAATCAAATAAATCAAAACTGTGAACTGAGTGGGAGAGATCTTACTTTGTACTGCGCAAGGCAGTTTGAAGTTCCCAGCACGGACGCCGTTCTGCCTTGGGCTGGCCCCCCTCTCTCTGCAGACACAAAAGCTGCAAAAATCGAAGGGCATTTGCCAGCAAAACTATATCTTCTTCCCTTCCTGCCTGAAGGATAAGAAACCTGTTAGACGTCAGGTAGATGATCATCTAAACAGATACGTGACCAGGAATTCGGGGGCAGCTATTTTAAGCTGCCACCATCAGTAAGCTCCGCCCAGGAAGCCCTGTTATTTTTACTTTCGATGGCACCACTAACAAGCATTATGAACAAAACAAACTAAAAAAGTTGAAATTTTCCCATTTGCTCTACATGGATTATTTAAAACTGTTTGGAAAAACAAAAGCTGAATTGAGCTCACTGCTGAAAAGCATTGAGGAGTTTAGTAGAGATATTGCGATGCCACTTGGCATTGACAAAAGTGCAACAGTTGCTGTTAAGGCAGGAAAAAATGTTTACGATGATAGATTCTAACTTGACAATGAACAGTTGATAAAAGCAATAACACCAGAAAACAAGTCTTGGAAGTCTCTGACTTGTTGCGCTAAGCGAGTCAAGAGGCTACTTCAACAAAATACATAAAGCGAGTCTGGGAAATCTTTAGATCAAAGATAAATGGAGGAAATATCATAAAGACAGTTAACACCTGGGCAGTACATATAATACAATACTCAGCTAGAATAATTGATTGTACTCAGCTACAACTTGATAACCTGGATCGAAAGACAAGAAAATTAATGTACCATGCTCTGTACCCAAAAAGTGATATTGATCGATTGTACTTGCCTAGATCTCAGGGTGGCAGAGACCTCTTTCAGGTGAAACAAACTGGAACAAGAAAAACATGCATTAAACATGCATTTAAAAAAGTGTAAGAGCTTCTGCTGAAAGAGATGAACAATTGTTGAAAACAATGAGATTGAAAGCAGAATATAGAAAAGAAACAACTGAGTATCGAGTTTCTATCTGGAAAAGAAGCCTATGCACAGTCAATTCCTGAAGGACAATGAAAGAAAGGTAGAAACAAAGCTAACATGGAGATGGTTGAGATCAAGGGTGCTGAAGAAAGAAACTGAAGGCTTCATTTTGGCTACCCAAATTCCATGAAAGCAAAAATTCAACATGTCAGTAACAACAGCAAATACTGCTTATGCAATATAAAAGATGAAACAGTGGATCACCTTATCAATGACTGCAGCAAAATAACACAAACTGATTATCTACAATGTCATGAGTGAGTTGCTAAAATGATACATTGGAAACTTTGCTGGACGTTTGGGTTCAAATGCAGCAAAAATTACTGGAAACACCCACTTGACAAAGTTCTTGAAAATTAACAAATCAAGATTTTATGCAATTTTTGCATCCAAATAGATAGATGTCTGGCCCACAACATGCCTGGGGAACAGAACATGCATTGGGGAACAGAAAAGTTTAGTTCATTGATATCACAATAGTAGGTGAATTGAAGAGAAACAACTAGAAAAAAATAACAAAATACATGATCTGCGAGTTGAAAATGAGCTATTGTGGAGGAAGAAATCAATGGTTGTACTAATAGTAATAGGAGCCCTTGGAGCAATACCCAAATGTTTACCTAGATACATGGAAATGTTGAACATATCAGACCTGAATATTCTGACTTTACAAAGAATCATCTTACTCGGAACTGCCTATATACTGAGACATTACCTTAACAGCTCTTAGGTCTTTGTTTAGGACTTGAACTGTTAAGTTTTTACCAGTCCCAGACTATGAATCAAATTGAAGAAATTTATTATTGTTGTTGTTATTGTTGTTATTGTTGTTATTATTATTATTATTCGCAACAACAGAATTGTATCACACTGGCCAGTTGTTTTGCCGGATTTGGCATTGATTACTAGTCGGGCCTCACCCAGGGGCCTAGGACGTCGTAACGTATTTTCGTACTATGCGTGCAGATCCAAGCATTTGCATTTGACTGATGGTGATTTTGTCAATTTTTAACTGTTTTAAATGTAATTCCAGTGCTTTTGGAATAGCACCCAGTGTGCCAATTACCACTGGAATTACCACTGCTGGTTTGTGCCATAATCGTTGAATTTCAATTTTTAAGTCCTGGTATTTCGCGGTTTTTTTCCTATTCCTTCTCGTCGACCCTACTATCACCTGGTATTGCGATGTCTATGATTGTAACCTTGTTTTTCTCAATCAGTGTGATGTCTAGTATATTATGTGCCAGTATTTTGTCCGTTTGTATGCGAAAATCCCACAAAATCTTGACCATCTGATTTTCGGTGACTTTTTCAGGCTGATGTTCCCACCAATTTGTTGCTGTATTGTAGAAAAAACAGGACACGCAAGCCAGCTCTTCAGGGAAGGAATAGTTTATTGCGCAAGTTCAGAGACAAAGGCCTGAACCATGAGTGACAGGCAGGAAATCCCTTATATAGTTTATCGCATTCAGATAAAGTCATCTGTTAGATTGGAAACACCCCTCAAGATTTGCCCTTGAGTTACAGCAATATTATGTCTATAGGAAATTATAATACATTGTCAGCTAAAGGAGCAGAATAGCTGGCTCCAGATGATTACGAATGCTTCTACAGGAGGGATCTTTCCCGCAACCTTTGAAGGAAGCGGTGGTAAGACCCCTTCTCAAGAAGCCTTCTCTGGACCCAGCTATTCTTAAGAACTACCGTCCTGTCTCCAACCTTCCTTTTTTGGGGAAGGTTGTTGAGAAGGTGGTGGCCCTTCAACTCCGACAGACCTTGGATGAAACAGATTACCTAGATTCCTTACAGTCTGGTTTCAGGCCTGGGTACAACACCGAAACCGCTTTGGTCGCACTGACCGATGATCTTTGGCGGGCCAGGGATGGGGGACATTCCTCTATCCTGGTGCTCCTTGACCTCTCAGCGGCCTTCGATACCATTGACCATGGTATCCTTCTGCGACGGCTGGAGGAGGTGGGAGTGGGTGGCACCGTTTTACGGTGGTTCTCCTCTTACCTCTCCGACAGGTCGCAGTTGGTATTGGTTGGGGGGCAAAGGTCGACCCCTAGGCCCCTTAAATATGGTGTGCTGCAGGGTTCAGTCCTGTCCCCCCTCCTATTTAACATCTACATGAAGCCGCTGGGTGAGATCATTCATCAGCATGGGGTTAAATACCACCAATACGCGGACGATACTCAGTTGTATCTCTCTGCCCCGTGCCAGCTCAGTGTAGCGGTGGACATGATGTGCCGATGCCTCGAAGCTGTCGGGATCTGGATGGGAGTGAACAAACTTGCACTCAATCCTGACAAGACCGAGTGGCTGTGGATGTTGCCCCCGAAGGACAGTCCAGATAGTCCATCCTTAATCCTCAGGGGTGAGAATTTACACCCCTCAGAGAGGGCCTGCAACTTGGGGGTCCTCCTGGATCCACAGCTGACATTGGAACACCATCTGTCGGCTGTGACCAGGGGGTCCTTTGCCCAGGTTCGCCTGGTGCATCAGTTGTGGCCCTATTTGGATCGGGAGGCACTTCAAACGGTTACTCACGCCCTCGTCACCTCAAGACTAGGCTACTGTAATGTGCTCTACATGGGGCTGCCCCTGAAAGTGTTGGGAGACTACAATTAGTCCAGAATGCAGCCGTGCGAGGGATATTGGGTGATACCAAGATACACCCATGTTACACCTATCCTCCGCGAGCTGCACTGGCTTCCTATTGGTCTCCGATCGCAATTCAAGGTGCTGGTCACTACCTTTAAAGCCCTACATGGCTTAGGACCAGGATACTGCAAGACCGCCTACTGCCACATATCTCCCAACGGCCGGTGAGATCGCACAGGGTGGGCCTCCTTCAGGTGCCATCAGCCAGGCAGTGTCGGCTGGCTCCTCCCCGGAGGAGGGCCTTCTCTGTGGCCACTCTGACCCTATGGAATGAACTATCCCCAGAGATCCGGACTTTACCTACCCTCATGGCCTTCCGAAAAGCCGTTAAAACCTGGCTATTCCGGCAGGCCTGGGGCTGTTGACCTCATTACTGAGGTCCAGCCCCGATTAGATTGGGTGCATGGTGATTTTTTTTTTTTTTTAGAAATTAAATTTTTATTAGTAAAAGAAAAATACAACAACCAATAGCTGGTAAAAGACAATACAACATCCACTGTTTTGCTTTACATTTGACTGCGTTTCAAGACATTCCCATAATGTCAAAATCATAGACATCAAAGGTTAGGTATCTTCTTCCCTCCCTCCCTCTTTCCTTCCCTTGTTTCTTCTTTCCCACTCCCCTTCCTTCCCTCCCTCCTTCTCTCCTTCCCTCCTTCCCTCCTTCCTTCCCTCCTTCCTTTTCCTTTCCTCCTTTCCTTCCCCTTCCCTTTCCTCTCTTCATCCCCCCTCCTTCTCTCATACCTTCCCTCCCTCCTTTCCTCCTTCCCTCCTTCCTTTCTCTTCTCTTAAGTTCCCTCCTTTCTTCCCTCCTTCCTCTCTACTCTCCTTCTCTGCTTCCTTCCCTCCCTCTTTCCCTCCTTGCTTCCCTACCTTCTTCCCTCCCTCCTTCCTATCCCACTTTCTTCTCTTTCTTCTCTCCTTCCTTCTTTCCACCTCTCCCCTTCTCTCCTTTCTCTTCCTCCTTTTTAACCTTCCCCCCTTCTTCTGCCTTTCCCTTTTCCATGTTCCTCTCCTTTCTCCTCTCCATCCTGTCTTTCCTACTGCCCCTCCCTCCCTCCAATCTAACCTTTGTTGCATTTACATATTTTCCTCTACTGGGGACGACCTGGTTCTCTTTCCTTTCCTTATTTAAAAAAGGCAAGCTTTACAGGATGCAAGATGAAAAATTATTTTCATCTCCCATTGCTCATCTCGCCTTACCTAGAATGAAACTTGGTTGCTAATTTCGTGCAGGTAGTTGTAACGGATTACCTATCAGCTTTTCAAGTTTTTCCAACGTTGTGGTCTAGCAGAGTTGGTCAACGGTGAATCCTCACCTCTAATACTTTTCTCCTCTCACTTATCTCTCAGTTTTTATATGTTGTTCGTTAGGGTTGTTGCTTGAATCGTGTTAAGTTAGTCAGCTATCTCCTTTTATGTCTAAATCTTCACTGTCTCATCAAGCCATTTGTACAATTTCTCCCAGACTTTATAAAAGTCTGTATCTTCTTTATCGTTAATCCGCATCGTCAATTTGTTCATTTCTGCTAATTCTAAGATTTTATTCATCACCATAGTGCTAGTGGGGACATTTTTACTCTTCCAGCACTGTGCGTAAGCAATCCTTGCCGCTGTCAAAATATGGACGAGAAGGTATTGATTGATTTTACATATTTTTTGATCTGTTATCCCTAATAGGAAGGTTTCCGGATTAAGACATAATTTCATTGACAAGATTCCGTTCAGCCATCTTAGTATTTGCTTCCAATACGTTTTGGCAACCGGACACGTCCACCACATGTGGTAGTAGGTGCCCAGCATTGTTTTACATTTCCAGCATTTGGCCGATACTTTTGAGGAGATTTTTGCCAGTCTTGTCGGAGGAAGATGCCAGCGGTAGAACATTTTGTATATATTTTCTTTATAGGCCGTCGATTTTGTCAATTTCAAGTTCCACTCCCAGACCCTTTCCCAATCATCTAGATCTATCGTGTGGCCAATATTTTGGGCCCAGGTTACCATGACTTCTTTTACTCTTTCTGCTTCCATTTTTCGAATCAGGAAGCAGTTGTATAATTTCGAGATTACTTTCTCGTCTGGTCCAATTAAAATTTTATCCAGTTCCTGGTCCTTGTTCTGGAAGCCAAATTGTCCTAAGTCTAATCTATGTTTATTTTGAATTTGAAGGTATGGCCACCAATCAATGTTTATTCCCCTTTCAGCCAAATTTTCCCTAGAGTTTAGTCTATTTTGATCATCTAGCAACTGTTGGTAAATAACAATTTTATCAAAATTTATCAAATTCGGGTATATCAGGGCTTCCGTCGGAGATATCCATTTGGGAAGTTGGGTGTAAAATTTCCTTCTGATTTCCAGCCAGTTCTTGATTAATACCCCTCTTAAATGGTGTCTACTAAAATAATTGTGGACTTTATTTCCCTCGCACCATAGGTAGTTGTGCCACCCATATTGCAAGTCATGGCCCTCTATCGTTAAGATTCTTTTGTTGGCTAACATTACCCACTCTTTTGTCCACATAGTTGTTGCTGCTTGATGATATGTTTTCCATTCCGGTAGGCCCATTCCCCCTTGTGCTCTTTTATCCTGAAGATGTTTATATTTTATCCTGGGCTTTTTGCCATTCTATACAAAATTTCGTACCATTTTGTCTAAATCATTATAAAAATTTTCCCCTAATTTGACCGGTGCCGTTTGAAATAGGTAGAGGATTTTTGGCAAAACATTCATCTTGATTACTGTGACTCTTCCCATCAATGATATTTGTAGTTTCGACCAGTTTTTTAAATCTTTTTGGATATTTTGTAATAGTTTATCATAGTTATCTTCTTTTATGGAAGAGCATTTCGCAGACAGCCAGATCCCTAAGTATTTAATTTTTTTTGGTTACCTTTATTTCCATTATTTTCTCTAGTTCTCCAATCTGATTTTTGGGAAGGTTCTTTATAATCATTTTAGTTTTTTCCTTATTTATTTTTAATCCGGCCACACGCCCAAAGTTCTCAATGTCCTTCATCAAATACGGTCCTGAAATTAGTGGGTCTTCCACAATAAAGACCATGTCGTCCACGAAGGCCTGTGTTTTATATTGTTCTTTTTTTATAGTCAACCCCCTAATTTCCTGGTTTAATCTTATCCGACTTAGGAGAACTTCTAAGGACATAATAAATAGTAATGGGGAGAGCGGACACCCTTGTCTAAACCTTTTCCAATTTGTACCCTCTCTGTTAATTCTCCATTAATTATGATGTTTGCAGATTGCTGTGAATATATAGCTTCTATGATCTTAATAAATTTATCGCCAAATTTCATCATTTTTAATTGTGTGGTTAAAAAGTTCCAATCTAAGTTATCAAAAGCTTTCTGGGCGTCGACAAAAATTAAAGCTACTTGTTTCTCGGATCTTGTTTCGTAGAATTCCAAGGTATTGATTATCGTTCTTATATTGTACCGAATGTGTCTTTTTGGGAGAAAGCCGTTTTGATCCGGATGGATACTTTGGTTTAATATTATTTTTAGCCTTTCCGCTAAAATTGATGTAAAAATTTTATAATCTGCGTTTAACAGAGATATAGGTCTATAGTTCTGAATCTTACTACTATCCGCCTCTTCCTTTGGTATTAGGGTGATGTAAGCTTCCTCCCATGATTTTGGGATCTTACCATTTTGTAGTGCCTCATTGAATAGTTCTAGTAATTTGTCTTCTACGACGTTTTGAAGTTTTTTGTATATTTCCGACGGAAGCCCATCCGGGCCAGGAGTTTTGTTGTTTTTTTGTTTTTGAATGGCCTTTTTCAGTTCTTCTTGTGTGATTTCCTTATCCAGCATCTCTCTCATCTCCTCCGGCAAGACTGGAAGTTTCTGCTTTATTAGGTATTCTCTAGTGTCTTGTTTGTTGATTTCGTCCGATTTATATAATTTCTTATAGTAATTCTGTACAATTTTTTTCTTTTCCCCTATTTCCTGTTTCAGATTCCCCTCCTCATCACACAATTGTTTAATTCTTTTGACCTCCTCTTTTCTTATTTTGTGGGCCAGCCATCTCCCAGTTTTATTTGCATGTTCAAAATAGTTCTGTTTCATTCTCTTAATATTTTGTGCTACTTCCTCTTGTGAGATCAAATTTATTTGGTGTTTGATTAACTCTCCTTTTTCCCTATACCTGCTATTGTCTGGGTCTTTCTGAATCAGCAATTCTGTCTCTCTTAATTCTTTGTTCAATGTATTAAGTTTTCCCCTATACATTTTGTTTCTTCTTATTAGATAGGCTATTGATATTCCCCTCACAACTGCCTTCATCGTGTCCCAGACATTTTGTATTGAAGTCTGCTCTTTACCGTTTTCTTTGAAAAAATAGCCCAGTTCCTTTTCTATTTGTTGTACGAATTGCTTCTCTTGTAATATGTTCTGGTTTAATGTCCACCTAGCTTTTGTCCTTGACTTCCCTTTCCATTGCCATAAGACTGGGTGGTGGTCGGCCCACTTATTCGTTGTTATTTCAATGTTTACAGTATCCATGATTAGTTCCGGGTTTGACCAGACCATATCGATACGGGACCATGAATTATATGGTTGAGAATAAAACGTGTACTGTTGTATCTTTTCATTCATTGTTCGCCAGACATCATAAAGGTCTAATTCCTTCACCATATTTGCATAGGCAGTCGGTAATTTCCTTCTTGTACTTTTCTTGTGTATACCCTTATAATCCATTTTACCGTCTACTATTGCGTTGAAATCCCCTAGAATACATATATTTTGCCACTTTATTTCATTTATCCTCTTGTATAGATTTACATAAAATCTTTCTTGTTTTTGGTTTGGAGCATAAATTCCCACTAGTAAAAAAAATTTCCCACCATTCGTTATCTCCACCATTAATACTCTACCCTCTTTGTCTGCATGTATTAATTTGGGGTTCAACCATTCCTTTATATACATCACAATTCCCCTTTTTCTAGTTTGTGCTGACAAGCAAAATGTTTTACCTAATTTTGGACAATTTAACAGATTATTATATTTCTCTTTAATGTGGGTTTCCTGAAGACAAATTACATCTAGCTTTTGTTTCACTAGATCCAACAGTACACGTTTTCTTTTGGAGGTTATGTTAAGACCATTTATATTAGCTGACAGTACATTCGTTTCCCATTCCCCCGTTCCTTTACAAATTGTTCGCTTTGCTGGCACTTTTAGATCTTGTCTCAATTGGTGACCTTGCTCTTGAATCTTCTCTGCCATATCTCTCTCGCTCCCTGACCTCTCCCGTCTCTCGCCCCTCCCGCTGAGTTGCAGTTATAGTGTCCTCCTGTCTTAAGGTTCCTTCTTTGTTAAACCTCTCTTCATCTGCTAGTAAGAGCTCCTGGAATTCTTGAGCTTTCTCCAAAGTATCTATCCGGTACTTCTTTTCCCTCCATGTTATTAACAATCCTTCTGGAAGAAGCCATCGGAACTGGATTCTGTGTCTGTTTAATTGTGAGGAGAGGAAGTTGTATTTCCTTCTCTTCTCTCTGACTCTCCGGGGAATCTGCTTTAAAATAAGGATTTCTTTACCCTTATACGTTAGTGAGTCCCCTCTTATTGTGCTTAGAATGTCCTCTCTTAGTTGTCTTCTCAACACCCTCACATGTATCTCCCTCGGAAGTCGATGGCGTCTCGCGAAGCTTGTATTGATTCTATAGACTTCGTCCAGTTCATTAATGACCTCATTTTTCGGCCTGTCAAGGACTAGCCCCAGAATTTCTCCAATCAGCTCCCGGAGGTCTTCGTCTCTTGCTTCCTCCACGTTTTGTAGTCTCAGATAGTATGCTGATCGCTCTAATTCTAGGTGAAGGATTGCCTCCTCCAGGTTTGAGTTTATAGATTCCAGTTTATCCTCTACTTTGTCTATTCTTTTTTCCGCTACTCCTGTTCTCTCCTTTACATTTTGAATTTCCTGTTCATTTTTCGACAGCGCTGCTTGTATCGCCCCTATACGCTCCTCAATCTTTCCCATATTATTTTTAACTTCATGCATTTCATTCTTTACTCCCTCCAGACCTTTGGTGACATTTTCGCTCATCTTCAGTATTGCCTCCTGTAAAGAGTCCATTGTTACCTCCTGGCCTTGTGGAGTTGGGGCTGCCTTGTCTCCCATTTGCCTGCCCTCAGGCGACTTTTCCCTCACCGGGGTAGATAGAGGCGTTTGCTTTTTACTCCCTTTGGTTAAAGTTACTGTTCTCGTTGCCACTTACGTTAATTCAGTTCTTCCCCTTTAAGCTGTAAATTTGATACCTTCTGGTTGCTGCTTGAGTAATTATACAGTGCCCGGAGGACATGCAAGTCAGTTAAACTAGAGCAGAGCTATACAGCATAGAATCAGTTAATACTGCAATATCTGGGAGGCGTTTACTAGCTAGGGGGAAAATGTTTCAGTGTGAAGAGACAAGAGACAGGAGAGACCAGAGTTTCTGACAGTATTTTAGAGCTCACCCATCAATCACTTCCTGTTGTCAATATAATGTTGTCCTTCTGTTGCCTCTATCCGTAATATGGCGCTGCCTTCTCAAAGTTTTAAAGCTGGCTCAAGCCCTCACGACTCACCAGTTTTTTCCCCTTTTTCCCACGAAGGGGGCAGATCCAACCGACTATCTTTCTCTTCTCCGTCTCGTCCTCTGTTAATCCTCCAGGTTTAGCTATTCCAAAGACTCAGTCTTTTTCTTTCCGCTCCGTCACTCGGCTCTCTTAGATCTTCCCTGTCCGTCTTTGCTGGCCGCTTCAACTAGATGCACCCGCACACGAATCTATGCTCATTACAGTTAAGTTATTAGTCCCTTCAAATTTAGGCTTTTGGGTCAAGTTCTTATGTTTGCCGTCTTTCAATCCGCAACGTTCCCTGCAGCTGTCCTTCCCTTCCTTTTTGAAGGCTGGCAGTCACGTCTTCTGGTCGGCCATTAACCAGCCGACCTCTTTTGCACGTGCTCTGAGGGAGCCTCTCGCTTCGTGGGGGGAGATCGCCTATCTCCCTCCACTGCTCTGACGCTTCCCCTCTCCACAGGTCCTCGCACCTCGAAGGGACCTTGCCTATTACGGCCACGCTCGTGCAAAGACCGGGCAAACCGAACAGAGGATCTGTCGGCAGCTCGCTCCGGCGCGACGCCAAACCAGAAGTCGCATGGTGATGTTTTAAACTGTTTTCTTTTACTTTTTTTACTAATTACTTTCTTTTGTTCTGTAAGCCGCCCGGAGTCCTCTGAGATTGGGCGGCCTATAAATCCATTAAATAATAATAATAAATAATAATCCTCACATCCTCTGGAGCCCTCTAATCAACCTGCATGTACAATTCATAAGCTTCAATCAACCGTTGGTCATCTGCTGTCATCTGCTTCCTGTATTACTAAAGACGGCTTCGACAAATTCACTGGGGATTTCCCCTCTCTCCTAAGAGCTTCCACTGTTAAATTCTGATATTCCTTCAATGCTGTCATCTGGTCCTGGTTCCTAGGACACCACCCTGAATCCCATTCTGGAGCCCTAGCTACCGACTTTGGTCCTAAATCTTGCACATTTAGAAGTCTAGCTCTCATACACATCCTTACAGCTTCCTTCCACTTCTCCCTTTCCTCTGGTGTCAACAAGGTATTCAACAGCTGCTGTATGTCTTGCCAATTGGGGTTATGTGTCTGCATTATGGTTTGAAACAAAACAACCATCCCAGTCGGCTTCAATGAGAGGGGTCCATAATGCTGTTTTCAGTTAAGTAAACTGGGGACATATTGGAAGCAAAGTCTATACTCTAGCACCCTGCACATTTACAGCCTGTGTAGCCATCTGGCTCAAACAAAAAATCCTGCTGTACAGCCACCGCCTCCGCTCTGGCCGCAGTCACCCTAGTCACTACTCCAATCGGTATATCACCCTCAACAGCCCCCTTATCCTCATCACTCTCAACCTCCTCACCCAGAACAAATAGTTGTTTCGTTGTGGGCTTTTTCTCCTTACATCACACATCCTGTTCTGGCTTGCCATATTCACCAGCTATGCCTTCCTCCCTTCATCCTCCCACAACTGCAGCAGCCACTTCCCCCACAGGCACATATGGAGGAGGCCTCAGGAGTTCTTCCTCATCTTGCACTAAAACCTTTTTCTGCCCTTTACATTCCCTGATCTCAGACACCTTCACTTCTTTAATTCTTTCAGACACTACCTTCAAGCTCTTTCCTTTCGGTCTGGCCACACCGAGGCACACCACTTTAGCTTGACATTGCAACAATTCATCAGACTGTTTTGCCACCACATCTCCCCACTGATCTATATACTGAAACTGATTTGGATATTTTTCCTCATTAGCAGCTATCAAAGAAGTTAGATCATCAATAATTTGGAACTTAAATGTACCCTCCGGGGCCCAACTAACACCCATGTGGGTCCACTACTGTTGACACAGGTATTGTAGTCTCTCCCTAGTTACCTTGGGATATGGCACCCTATAGTCAGTATGATTAAAGTAATCAGCAAAACTTTTCAACATACATTCCAACAGCATGCGGGGCACACTGCCATTACCACCCATCCTAACACATTACCAGCGACCTGAGGCCCCAGAAGCCGGAACTCAATGGCCACCTGCAGGAACTGCGCTGGTTTAACCACCCACACAACCTATACGGACTTCATTAGGAACGCCGTCCCAAGTCCAGGGAGGTGATCAGGCCCCCTCTTCTATCTTCAAATGAGTACAACACCAGTTACGTATACTCGCCTGAGACGTCTTCACAAAAGGCCCTTCCTGGCCAGGATACAGTCCAGACCTACTTTCCTTCCTTTAAGGGATCTTGAACTAGCTTTCAGCACCGTTGGCCCCAACGAGGTACCACAGCCGTCTCCCGGAGGCTCAATCCCCCATAGCACCTGGAGAATGTTCAGAAGTGGTCCCCTGCAGGGTCCAAGGGGTCAGGCTGCCCTCAGCGAAACATCGCCTCGCTTAACGTCCCGGCAGAGTCGCCAAAAACTGTTGTAGAAAAAACAAGACACACAAGCCAGCTCTTCAGGGAAGGAATAGTTTGTTGTGCAAGTTCAGAGACAAAGGCCTAAACCATGAGTAACAGGCAGGAAATCCCTTCTATTGTTTATCGCATTCAGATAAAGTCATCTGTTAGTTTTGGAAACAGCCCTCAAGATTTGCCCTTCTACAGGAAGTTATAATACATTGTCAGCTAAAGGAGCAGAGTAGCTCGTATTTTGAAGAAGTTAAATGTGTCTTCCAGACAGATTTACAGTCAAGCCAGCAAATACATTAAAATAGAGACTTTGCTTCAGCAGTTTTCATGTGCCTCTAACCCTTGTCTAACCGCACCATGTCCTAAAAGCAAATCTTTGCAATTTCTATATAAGAACAGTTAAAGCTTAATATCATGAGACCCTAGTTTGGTTCAGGTTTGAGGTCTACCTTTGTTCAGCCTGCTACCTCAGCTGTTTTAATATTATAATTTTTGCACAAATTCCAATGGATCATTTGTACTACTGAATTGTGCCGCAATTTATAATCAGTCTGCGCAATTTTTTTTATAGCAGCTGAGTATGTGATCAACAGTTTCATCAGCTTCTTTGCAAAGTCTGCATTTGGTATCATCAGAGGATTTTTTGATTTTGGCCTTACTGGCATTTGTTCTTGCACAGCCAGGATTAGTGACTCTGTTTCTTTCTTTAATGTACCTGTTGTTAACCATAACCAAGTTTGTTCACTGTCCACTTTATCTTTTATTTTTTCCAGAAATTGGCCATGCAGTGCTTTGTTCTGCCAACTCTCCATTCTTGATTTTATTACATCTTTTCCGTATTCTTGTTTCGTCTGTTGGGCCTTCAGTAGATTTTTGTTCTTTACTTCGATTAATAGATGTTCTTGACTTTCTTTTAAATAATCAGCCAGTGCATGTTTTTCTTCTTCAACTGTTTGCTTCACTTGTAATAATCCTCTGCCACCTAATTTTCGGGGCAGGTAGAGTATCAGTGTCACCACATGGATGTAAACTGTAGTACATTGTCATTAGTTTCCTGGTTTTTCAGTCCAAAATGTCCAAATCAGCTTGTGTCCAGTTAACTATACCAGCTGTGTATCTTATAACTGGTATTGCCCAGGTATTTATGGCCTTGATTGTATTTCCACCATTCAATTTAGATTTCAAATTATTATATAATTCTATCATAGCAGCCAGTTGTTTCGTCGGATTTGGCATTGGTTACTAGTCGGGCCCCACCCAGAGACCTAGGACGTCGTAACGTATTTTCGTAATATGCGTGCAGATCCAAGCAGTGCGGCTTTTTGCATTTGACTGATGGTGATTTGGACAATTTGTAACTGTTTTAAATGTAATTCCAGTGCTTTTGGAATAGCACCCAGTGTGCCAGTTACCACTGGAATTACCACTGCTGGTTTGTGCCATAGTTGTCAAATTATTATTATACAATTGTATCACAGTGGCCAGTTGTTTCGCCGGATTTGGCATTGTTTACTAGTCAGGCCCCACCCAGGGGCCTAGGACGTCGTAACATATTTTCGTAATATGCGTGCAGATCCAAGCAGTGCGGCTTTTTGCATTTGACTGATGGTGATTTTGTCAATTTTTAACTGTTTTAAATGTAATTCCAGTGCTTTTGGTATAGCACCCAGTGTGCCAATTACCACTGGAATTATCACTGCTGGTTCGTGCCATAGTCGTTGAATTTCGATTTTTAAGTCCTGGTATCTTGCGATTTTTTCATGTTCTTTCTCGGCGACCCTACTATCACCTGGTATTGCGATGTCTATGATTGTGACCTTATTTTTCTCAACCAGTGTGATGTCTGGTGTATTATGCGCCAGTATTTTGTCGGTTTGTATACGGAAATCCCACAAGATCTTGACCATCTGATTTTCGGTGACTTTTTCAGGCTGATGTTCCCACCAGTTTGTTGCTGTTTTAATATTATAATTTTTGCACAAATTCCAATGGATCATTTGTGCTACTGAATTGTGCCCCAATTTATAATCAGTCTGCGCGATTTTTTTACAGCAGCTGAGTATGTGATCAACAGTTTCATCAGCTTCTTTGCAAAGTCTTCATTTGGCATCATCAGAGGATTTTTCGATTTTGGCCTTAATGGCATTTGTGCGGATAGCTTGTTCTTGCGCAGCCAGGATTAGTGACTCTGTTTCTTTCTTTAATGTACCTGTTGTTAACCATAACCAAGTTTGTTCACTGTCCACTTTATCTTTTATTTTTTCCAGAAATTGGCCATGCAGTGCTTTGTTCTGCCAATTCTCCATTCTTGATTTTATCACATCTTTTCTGTATTCTTGTTTTGTCTGTTGGGCCTTCAGTAGATTTTTGTTCTTTACTTCGATTAATAGATGTTCTTGACTTTCTTTTAAATAATCAGCCAGTGCATGTTTTTCTTCTTCAACTGTTTGGTTTACTTGTAATAATCCTCTGCCACCTGATTTTCGGGGCAGATATAGTCTATCAGTATCACCACGTGGATGTAAACTGTAGTGCATTGTCATTAGTTTCCTGGTTTTTCAGTCCAAAAGGTCCAAATCAGCTTGTGTCCAGTTAACTATAACAGCTGTGTATCTTATAACTGGTATTGCCCAGGTATTTATGGCCTTGATTGTATTTCCACCTTTCAATTTAGATTTCAAAATTTTCCTAACTCTGTTGGTGTACTCTCGCCTGACAATAGTTTTTACTTCTCCATGCTTGATGTTATCCAACTGCAGAATGCCTAAGTAGCCTATTTGTAGGCTTCATTTTCTTTGCATTTAATTAATTGGCCATTGGGCATTTCAATTCCCTCACATGCAGTGATTTTGCCCCTTTTTATGGATACAGTGGCGCATTTTTCCATGCCAAACTGCATTGAAATATCGGTGCTGAATACTCGGACTGTGTTTGTCAATGATTGGATTTCTATTTCTGAGTTTCAAATCATCCATATATAGTAAATGCGAAATTTTTTCAGCTTCTTTGGCTGTTTGGTAGCCTAATTTCATTTTTTTTAAGATTACTGATAGTGGGATCATTGCGATGATGAAGAGAAGAGGTGAAAGTGAATCACCCTGGAAAATTCCTCGCTTGATATTAACCATTCTGTAGATCTCATTCCCTACTGCCAACTCAGTTCTCCATTGTTTCATCGCCTTTTCAGTAAAGGATGTAATATTTTTGCTAATGCCAGTTGTTTCTAAGCATTTTATGATCCAACTATGTGGCAGTGAGTCAAATGCCTTTTTGTAATCAATCCAGACCATATTCAAGTTCGTTTTTCTGTTCTTACAATTTTCTAATATCATTTTATCAATTAGAAGCTGATCTTTTGTGCCCCTACTCCTTCTTTTGTTGCCTTTTTGCTCTACTGGCAAGATGTTGTTTGTTTTCAAATAATCCATCATGTTATCTGCAATATGCCTGTGAGTAATTTGAAGGTTGTTGGCAAGCATGTTATTGGTCTGTAGTTTTCAGGTGTTGTTCCTTTAGTTGCATCTTTCTGAATCAAGTATGTTTTTCCAGTTGTCAACCATTCATCAATTTGGCCCTTTTGTAAAATTTCATTCAGTTGCCTGGCCAATATTGCATGTAAACTGGTCAGATATTTGAGCCAGAAACCATGTAATTGGTCCTTTCCAGGTGATGTCCAATTCTTTACCTTTTTAACTCGATTTTTGACCATCTCAGTTGTTATTTCTAATACTTGCATTTGTTTGTTGCCAATGCTTTTCTCAAAGTCATGTATCCACTTTGCTTCATTGTTGTAGTCCTTTGCATTTTCCCACAATTCTTTCCAGAATTCAACTGTGGCCTGTTTTTCTGGTTTTTCACTTTTGGTGTCACCATTCACATTAAGACTTTGATAAAAACGCCGTTGGTCTGATCGAAATTGCTGATTTTGTTTATATTGGATGATTCATGCCTCATATCTTTTAATTTTTCTAGCTGTTGCTGTTATCTGCTGTTTTACAATCTCTACAGCTTCATTGATGTTTCTTGTATCCAATCTATATCTTCTGATTAGCCGATCTATGATTTTGTTGTTTTTAAGCCGTTGCTCATGCATGTTCTTTAACTTACTAGCATCTGCCCTTAATTTTTTGATTTTTTGTTCTAAACGGATTTTCCACTTTGGCTTTGATGCTTTTTCTGTTGTGTGACTAGGTACTTTAATTTTAATGCCTAGTTCATTAGTGACTATTACAGCTGCGCTGTACATTAACTGGTTTGTTTCCAAGATGGATCCCGGTTCAATTGTTGAAAACACTGCATTAACCATTTTCATGAGGGGCCAAAATTTTCTTAGGCACAGTTTTTAGTGATGGTAAATGTTGCCTTTCCTCATTAAGCAGAAATGCTCCATGATCTTATCCTTCAATTCTTTTTGTTTTTGAGTTAGTTCAGTGATAACTGGTTCTAGTGGTGGTGATGTTATTTCCTCCCCGAGAGCTTCTTCTGGGAGTTCTACTATAATGTCTTTAGTTGTGTCTTGAATATCAGTTATTTCCGCTTGTGATATTGTTTTTTGGGTTTTGCAATTTGCCTGAATTTCCTCATGTTCAACTTCACTAAACACTTTATTCCGTATAATAAATCGCCTTTGATCTGCTAGTCGTTGTTCACTAACATTTGAATCTGGATATTGTTGTTTCCATAATTCATACATTCGCTTTAAATAGCCTCTTTTTTCTGGCTCTGAGTTGTAGTAACAGGCCATTATGGCACGGTTTTCATCTGCACTATATTTTTGTCGTTTTGTTGGCTGGTCCACTTGTAGCCCACTTGTTGACGGATGTCCAGGGACCCCAACATCCGCCGCAGCCCTTGTTAACCCATGCGACGATCAATGCGGTATGGAATTCTTATTTGTTTTTTTTCACCAAATTGTATGGGTTGGCGGGTTTTTTTTTACGGGACCAGATGCCAACCTGACCCCAACCCTCCTCCTTTCTCATCCGGGCTTGGGACCGGCAACGGCGGAGTTGTTGTTGTTGTTGTTGTTGTTGTTGTTGGATGTTTTAAATGTTTTCGAAGCATTTTTGAATGTTCAGTTGACTGAGTTTCATGTTTAATGAATAACAACAACAACAACAACAAGGCTTTATTTTGGTAGCTCAAGAACAAGTCTTGGCCACAAATTGCATGAAGGCAAAAATTCAGAATGTTACCACCAACAGCAAATGCCGCCTCTGTAACGAGAAAGATGAGACAGTTGACCATTTGATCAGTGGGTGCAGCAAAATTTCACAAACTGACTACCTATAACGCCATGACCAAGTTGCTAAAATCATTCACTGAAAACTTTGCCAGAAAAGCCTGGTGATGTGCAAATTGAAGATAAGCAGCAAGAAAAAAATCACAAAGTACCATGACTTGCAAATTGAAGTAGAGTGACTGTGGAAAAAGAAATCATGTGTTATTCCAATTGTAATTGGAGCCTTTGGAGCAATACCTAAAGGGCTTGCTCGCTATTTGGAAATTCTAAATTTATTGGACTTGAACATTCTGATTCTGCAAAAAACCATTCTACCTGGAACAGCTTATATCCTCCAATGTTGATTTGACAGTTCCTAGGTCCTTGGTTAGGACTTGAGCTGTTGAGCTACCAACTAGCCCCAAAGGCTGTGAATCTCACCAAAGATTAGCCACATAACAACAACAGCAGCAGCAATAACAACAATAATAATAATGTTCAATAATTTTATAAAAGACTAATAAATTGCAGCTTTCTGCAATAACACCAGTGGAATTGCAATAAACTCCACTATTCCAGAACAACAACAACAACAACAACAACATGTTCAAATGCAGAGTCAGACTGGTGTATACAGAGAGATGAGCTTTATTTAGGTAGCAATATTAATGCTGGGATTAATTCAGTCTGGTTCCATGGGATCAGTGAAAACAGAAAGACAAGTGTGTGGGGGTGATGCAGGAAGCTTTAGAAAGTATTAGCCTTCTGGAGAGGCACCATTTGGACTTCTCTTCAGGCAGCAAAATGTCTCAAGGTAATGCTAATTATCTTTGTATAGCACTTTAGAAAGTATGCAGGCATCATTAATCCCTGCCCCAAGCTATTTACAATTTGAATTTTAGCATACCGGTTGTAAGAGAAAATACAAAAACAATTGTTATTGTCTCCATCTTCTATTCCTGAGTATCTCAAAAGCATCTTGTTGGCTACTGTGAAAAACAAAATGCTGAACTAAAATGAGTGTTGGTTGGCCTAATCCAGCAGAGCTATTGTATATAACAGCAAGAGGGACTTTAAAAGAACAGTTAATAGCTTGCTCCTTATGATGATTCCTCAGAAATAATGCCCACTGAATTCAACAAAGTTTACTTGGAGTTAACATCTTTTCAGAATTTCAATTGAAACCTTCTTTAATAGGGGTGCTTTTAATAACAAAATTCTTTACTAGCAGGTGATAAACTGTAGATGTTGCAAATAAATAAACAAGCAAGCAACTTCATGTCAGTTAGGGATAAGTCCAATTAAAAACAATTATAATCACTGGGCAGTAAAATACTAAAATATGATCTTTTTTTGTGAATACAAGATTAAAATAATTTGGGTGTTTTAATGAATCACTAAACTATAGTTGTGCACTCTGTCCTGTAAGAAGTTGTATAATAACAAATATCTTCATACATTAAAATTGGCATAACTTTAGAATATGGCTCCAATAGAATCTCCTCTGGATGTAGTTATTTTTAACCATAGTATTTATTCACATATCTTTAGACATTTTCCACAAAATATTAATTATATGTTCAGATTCTGATAGATAAATGTGGATTTGAATTTTAATCTTTCTCAAAATGTGCAAAAACCTCTAACAAGAACTTTTTGTTCCCATCCAATCAAAGAAAAAACATTAACCTGTTATAGAAGAAAAAGAACGGCATTTTCAACTGAGTTTCAAGATGTGGGATGCAGATGTTTCTATGGCAACTGGACTTGAGCATGATTTATCACTTAGACTTACATTTCAATTAGTAACTTGTGGATAAAATGTGTAATATAGAAGGTAGTATTGTGAATCTGCTTACTTTTTTTGTGTACCAGAAACAATTTTTCCTGGGAACAAAGGAGAGTCCAATAACACCTCAGATATTTTGTCCATACTTTGTTGACTATCTAATAAATAGCAACCTTCCCTTATTTGCCGCCCATTTGTTCTGTTGGACTGCAACTGTTTAAATGTATTGAAGTTATTTCTATATCATAAGAATAAATTGGTAGACAACATCTTACAAGATCCAGAACATGAATTAGCAAAGAAAAAATGTGAAAAGTAACAAATGGCTTTGTGTTATCCATATATTTTTTTCTTACCAATAATAGCAAAAATAAATAACATAATTTTAAAAGCCACAATGACTAGTCCAAGTTTAATGTTATATATAGCATTTCCTGGCATCTTCCTGGTAGAATGTTTTGTTTACTCCAAATTATTTTTGTCTGAATTGGAGGGGGGGGTAAAAATGGGAGAGAAAGGGAGTTCACTTTATCCATAGTATCCTACTACAAGAATAAGAACTGCAATGATTTCTTCTTTTGGATACATGATAACTTTGAGTGGGTGAGTGGCAATACTTATGTTCTCATTTGGTTTGAACAGCTGCTGCAAGCTTTAATGAAAATGTCCTATATTTGTCTCTGACAACTCATCCTTGTCACAAACTGCATTTACAAACATAAGCTTGTAGAAAAAAAATGTAGAAATGGCTATTCATTCTCCTAGATGGAATTGATGCTAATTTGAAGATGGACAATTTCTGGTGGGCCAGTGGTACTTCCACATTCAGTTTAAGTATTGCTCCAAACTCCCACAGTTGCGGAAGGGATGAAAGAAGAAGTATTAATTCTAAGATATATGTGGGCACGTGCACATATATTTTAATATGCAGAGCTCAGATTTTAAAAAGCTAGATGATTTTGCGGTTGTTCCTACATTAAAGTTCAATCCAAGTTCCTGGAACTGAGCTGAGATCAGGCACTTAATTCAAATTTCTATAATATGATCATAGGTATGGCTAGGAAGTGATTAAGGCAAAAAATTAATCTGGCTTGTTGGTCCACATTTAGCAGGAGTTTCTTCCACATTCTGCATTAATATCTGTTGAAGTTTGACAAAAATTGCAAATTTGTGTTCTCTTTCCAGGAATAGATCATTGGAATTAAAAAAACAAAACAAAAAGCAATCTGAGTTCCTAGTTGTTCCTGGAAATGTATCTGGTCCCCAAAAAATCAAACTCTTTTCATTGCTGCCCCATACAACAGGAGAATAACTTGAGCCACAGGATTGCCAGCAATCTGCCTCCTCCACTGCAGTTTTTGAACCAAGTTATAAAACCCTCTTAAATGCTTCCACTATAATACTTAATAACAAAGGGAGAAAATTATTAAATGCATATTGGCTCTGATGAATTCAATTAATATTCCTTGTATTTACTTGTGAATCCTATCAAATGTAAATTCAGCCTAATTTCACACTCATTGTTTGAAATATAGATACTGGTTGGCTGTGGAGCAATTGACAAAAAAGGCTGGGCAGCCTTCTAAAATGAGAATGCATACCTTCCATGTGCAAAAAAGCTGTGCCAAACATTATGGAGCCTCTTACAATGTAACATTACAACAGTGGATGGCTCAGTTCATAGTGAAAAACTATTATGACCATTACTTTCATTTAATCAAAAGCTGAAGTTCAGCTTCAGTACAGCCTTTCATTGAGTTTGTTTTTAATGTGTCTATAGTATATAATGAGACCTGTGCTTAAGCACCTTTCCTGTAGAAGAGCCGCTACTGATTGTCTTCCATTTATTTGAGCTTTAGAAGGAGAATTGCAAAATGTATAGCTGGAGGGTCATTCTTAAGTTAAGACATATGCACATATATTTGGCCTGCTGTGTAGCCCCTTAATTCCTGCCTAGGGGATGGGGGTGGGATTGAAGCAAGCAACCCAGGAAACCCCTAATTAGCCACAGTTTCCCATCTCAATTTACCAATTTACGCACTACATCTGAAACAAACCGGTAGCATCCTTCTCCGCTGCAGACAGAATGGGATTGTCAGCTTCTGCTTTGCTGTTGCTTCAGCTGCCATGAAACGGGAAGGGGGGGGCGTGTATGTGGGAGGGATTTAATTGACGTGCTGGAGGAAGGTTCTAGGATGTACCAGTCGTTGGGAGTACGCATGCGTACGTGTTTCCCGCCTGCATCAACGGCCTACACATTCCATCTTCGGCCTGTCTGTTTGAAGTTATCTCACACCTGACATTTGAAGGACTTATGATTGGACTGGAGCTTTGATCCTAGGGGGGGGAACGGGTTTCCCTATATATCAATTGCTTTCGCGCCATATTATTCAGATCTTGCTTCACTACTGCTCGCTTACCATTTATAATTAGTAAAAGTACTTTGGATTTCCAACCCATGGAGTCTCTTAGTCTTCTTTCCTAATTATGGAGTGGAGTGGGCCCTGACAAGAAGCAAGATCTGAATAATATCCCTTTCCAGGAGATTTACGTCTACCGAGAAGGGAAAGAATGTCTTCTCCGACCAGAGAGGAGGAGGGCGCAACTGGAGGGGATTCCAGTGAACTAGGACCTCCCGATCTTTCTTTACACCAGCCCAGCCCGTCTGACCGACCTTTGCACGAAGATTTATTTCAACTGCAAATTTCCAGTCAGCCTGAACCTTCCCCCCCACCCCGTTGGTCAATTTCCGCGGGGCAAAGAGAGATAGAGACAAGCTGGAATGCTGGGCTCACCCAAAGACCACCTCCGCAAACTTCGCTGGAGCCAGGTGCTGTGAGAAAACCTCAGGCGAGTGAAGTCCCTGACTATTGGAGCCAAAGGTACTGTGGGGAAAGCAGAGGGGGCGATGAAGGAGAATGGAGAGGCTATCAGCACCGGGGCCCGATGAGAAAACCCCAGCGGAGTGAATTACCTGATTATTGGGGTCAAACATTTTTGGAAGAGAGAAGGGGGGAGGAGGAAAGAGACTGGAGAAACTGGCAACGTTACCCACGCCAGGATTCTCCCCCCCCCCTCGGCCCGTGTCTCCCCCTGCGGCTAGAGGTTTCGCTGATCAAAGAGGACCTCCCCCCCAGCCTCCCCCCCGAAGACATCGAATGGCTAAAATCCCTCCCTTGCCTGTACGTTTTAAGGGGGATTCTACTAGCCTTCCCTCCTTTCTTATGCAAGTGTTTAACTACATGGAAATTTATGGCCGGGACTTTGAATCTGACACTTTAAGGGTCAGAATGATTCTTTTATCTTTGGATGGTGAAGCGGCTACATGGTCGACTGCTTTGCACATGTCTGGGTCTCCCCTCTTGGGGAATTTCAACCGTTTTATGGAGGCTTTCCGTCAACGTTTTGATGACCCATTAACTGAGAAGCGGAACAAATTGAAGTTTTTAACCTTCGACCAAGACGATAGACCTGTCGCCCAATACATCCAGGAATTTCAGTGTCTCTCACAATACATGAGAGGATGGGGGGAGGACGCCCTTCTGGACAGATTTGCCGAAGGGTTGAACGCAGACATTTATCAACAGTGTGTCAATCGTAACCTGCCAAGACGCTTAATCACGTGGTTTGAGCATGCTGCAGACGCCGAGCTTGACTTGATCCATCTGCGTTATGCCACAGAAGAAAGAAGGAAGCGGAAGGAGAGGGCTGCCAGGTCCCTCCCCCCTCCTACTACGCAATCGTTCTCCAAACGACGAGGCGATGCAAGAGGGCCCCCTTCTGGCTCCTCCAGACCGTTAACATGCTTTCGTTGTGGCAAGCTTGGGCACACCGCCCCCGAATGTCGCGCTAAACTGCCTCTCTCTGCCCAACCCCCTCCCAGACGTGATGACAAGCCTGCCAGAGGCTCTGACAAGAAGAAGAAGGAGACAGCGTTCGCTGGGGAAACCAACCCCCCTCCTTTTGCCCAGCCATTAAAGGGTGACGCAGATGCTAACTCCTCTTCTTCTGAGGACTCTGATGACGACACATCGCCTCGCTGGGTGAGTTCAAACAAGGGGCCCCTTCTCATTCCTATTGAATTAAAAGTTCCTCCTGAGGGGACCCCTGCCACCCTCCTAGCTTTACTTGATTCTGGCTGTTCCCGATCCATGATCAATCCCGCCATGGTAGAAAAATTGGGCATCAAATTGCGCACTTTGAAAACCCCGATTGTGTTTTGCCAAATAGATGGCTCGATTGCGGGGGGGGGGGGCGCCCATTTTTTTACTGAGCCTTTGGAAATGAAAATGGGTACCCATACTGAATTAATCTCTTTTGTGGTCGCGCCTGGCATGGACAGACCACTCATTTTGGGCATCCCATGGCTCCGGAAGTGGAACCCTCACATAAATTGGCGGACAGGCCGCTTGCGTGTTCGCTCGAAGGTGCCTCCAGTGGGGGAGGGCTCTCCGGACCAACCTGAAGTCACTGACGTTCCTGAAGTAGCCGCTAGAGGGCAGGAGAGGATTGCAGGAGAGGAAAAAATCCCGAAAGAATATTTGGATCTTAGGGACGTCTTCAGCGAGCGATCTTCGGACATTCTACCCCCCCACAGGCCTACTGATTGCTCCATTGACATTTTACCCGGGGTCAAACTCCCAAAACCCCGCATTTACTCCATGTCACCCAGGGAAATGGAGGAGATGCGTTCTTTCATTGACAAAAATTTGAAACGTGGGTTCATTGAACCGGCTCAACCCAAAGTGGCTGCCCCTGTCCTATTTCGTGAAAAGAAAGATGGGTCTCTTCGTTTATGCTGTGACTTTCGCAACCTTAACGCAATCTGTACTCAAAACCTCTACCCACTACCATTGATGAAGGACTTGTTAGCGCAACTGGGGAAGGGCCGCATCTTCACAAAATTGGACCTGCGGGAAGCTTACTATAGAGTACGCATTAAGGAAGGGGACGAATGGAAGACCGCATTCAACTGCCCTCTTGGTTGTTTCCAGTTCCGAGTTATGCCTTTTGGCCTACAGGGGGCTCCTGCTGTGTTCATGCAATTCATTAATGAGATCCTCCACGATCATCTCTATAAGGGCGTTATCGTCTATCTGGACGATATCCTCATTTATACTCGCTCTTACGACCACCACGTCAATCTCGTGCGCACTGTCTTGAAAAAACTCCGTGCTGCCAACCTATATGCCAAATTGTCTAAGTGCGAGTTTCACCAAACGACTATTGACTATCTGGGCTACCGTATCTCCTCGGATGGCGTTGAAATGGACCCTGAAAAAGTGAAGGCGGTCACTGAGTGGGACGCTCCCAAAACTCGTAAACAGTTGCAAAAATTTTTGGGTTTCGCTAATTTCTACCGTCAATTTATTCCCTCTTTTGCCAACATTGCTCTCCCTATCACTAATTTACTCAAGACTAAAGGCGACCCGAAGCCTAAACCCAATAAGCCTTTGGACTGGACCATGGAATGCCAGGCGGCATTCGAAAAACTTAAACGCCTTTTTGCCGCTGAACCAGTTCTTAAACATCCTGATCTCAACCAGCCTTTCGTCGTCCAGGCGGATGCCAGTGATGTCGCTGTTGGGGCCGTTCTGCTACAAGCCAATGACCAAGGTAACTTACAGCCTTGCGCGTACACCTCACGTAAACTCACTGACACAGAGCGGCGCTGGGCGGTTTGGGAGAAGGAGGCTTTTGCGGTCCGTTGGGCCCTCGCTACTTGGCGCCATTTCCTCGAAGGCTCTAAACACCCATTTGAAGTGTGGACTGACCACAAGAACTTGGAAGCGTTACGCACACCTCGTCGTCTCTCCCCCAAACAGATGCGGTGGGCCCAATATTTTAACCGTTTCAATTTCACTCTCAAGTATATCCCGGGCGGAAAGAACTTCATGGCCGATGCTTTGTCCCGATTACCTCAGTATAATTGTTCCAAACTGAGTATCGTCCAACCGCTCTTGGCAGCTCCGGTACTCACACGTCAACAGACCAAAGCTCAGGAGGTAGTGCCTCACGATCTACTTTCTGACCTCAAAGCGGCTCTTCATCAAGACGACTGGTTCCTGACCCATCGGGACGAGTGCACCATGAGGGACGATCTACCGTGGATTGGTGCTAAATTATACGTCCCCGCTTCCCTACGACTTGTCGTCCTTCGTCGCGCTCATGACTCCAGGATGGTGGGTCATTTTGGGTTCGTCAAGACTTTGCACCTCGTGAAGAGACAATTCTGGTGGCCTTCTTTAAAAAAGGACATTGAACTTTATGTGGCCAGTTGCCCAGTTTGCGCGGCCGCCAAAAAGCCGCCGGGGAAACCGCAGGGACTTCTACAGTCTGTTGCCCGCCCAGTTGCACCTTGGAAGGAGATTTCTATGGACTTTATTGTTGAGCTCCCCGAAAGCCAGGGCCACACCGTCGTCTGGGTAGTCACTGATTTGTTTTCCAAGCAAGTTCATTTCGTCCCTTGCCACAAAATTCCTTCCGCCAAGGCGTTGGCTAAATTGTTTCTTTCCCACATCTACCGGTTGCATGGGGTTCCCGACCGTATTATCTCCGATCGTGGAGTCCAATTCACATCTAAATTTTGGAAGGAGTTCCTTGCACGCATTGGTTCCACCCAAGGCCTTAGCTCCGCCTACCATCCTCAGACTAATGGCGGCTGTGAACGTACTAATTCCGTCCTTGAACAGTATTTACGTTGTTTCATCAATTATCAACAGGACGATTGGGTTGACTTGTTACCACATGCTGAAGTGGCCTATAACAATTCGGTTCACTCCAGTACGGGCTTCACCCCTTTCCGGGTCGTTTACGGCCAGGATTTTGTTCCTATTCCCGAACTGCCTACGGCCCAACCTCAGGTTCCTTCCGTTGCAGACTGGAGCGAACGTCTCAGTCGCCTTTGGCCCCTGACTCTTTCCACCTTGGACGCTGCCCATAAGGCTCATAAGAAGCAGGCTGATAAGAAACGCTCTCAGCCCTATGATTACCACGTTGGAGATTTAGTGTATTTGTCCACGAAATTCTTGCATACTACACAAAAATCGAAGAAATTGGGTCCCAAGTATGTTGGCCCTTTCCCAATTGTTAAAGTTATCAATCCTGTTTCGGTTCGTTTGCAATTGCCCAAGCATCTGAACCGTATCCACCCGGTGTTCCACATTAACCTCATCAAACCAGTTCGGGTATCCAACCTCAGGCCCGCGGATGACCCTCCACCTGCTCCCTTACTTGTGGATGGAGAACATCATTTTGAAATTCGTGAAATTCTTGATTCCCGTAGGCACCGTAATCGCATCCAATACCTTGTGGCTTGGAAACATTTCCCCCCCTCTCACACGGAATGGGTTGATAAGTCCCACGTTCGTGCGCCCCGCTTACTCCAGAGATTTTATGCTTCTTATCCCGACAAGCCTTGACTTCCCTCCCCTCCCTTTTTCATTTGTTTTCTTATTTGTCTGTTTCGTTTGTTTTTTCTTCCAGGCCTGACAGCCTTTTTCCGGGGGACGGCCGGATGTCAGCTTCTGCTTTGCTGTTGCTTCAGCTGCCATGAAACGGGAAGGGGGGGGCGTGTATGTGGGAGGGATTTAATTGACGTGCTGGAGGAAGGTTCTAGGATGTACCAGTCGTTGGGAGTACGCATGCGTACGTGTTTCCCGCCTGCATCAACGGCCTACACATTCCATCTTCGGCCTGTCTGTTTGAAGTTATCTCACACCTGACATTTGAAGGACTTATGATTGGACTGGAGCTTTGATCCTAGGGGGGGGAACGGGTTTCCCTATATATCAATTGCTTTCGCGCCATATTATTCAGATCTTGCTTCACTACTGCTCGCTTACCATTTATAATTAGTAAAAGTACTTTGGATTTCCAACCCATGGAGTCTCTTAGTCTTCTTTCCTAATTATGGAGTGGAGTGGGCCCTGACAGGGATGCTGGCTGAATTTGAAGCAGGTTTTACTCTTTACCCCATCATAAGAAGTTGCATACATGGGTAAAAAGCTTATTTATGGCTCATGATAATGCATATATAATCATGTGAATGAAACATCTTATGCTATAAAGGACAGTTCTTTATTTCCTAAAGTTGTCGTTTAGAATGATATAATTTAATTATTTATTTCCTTGATATCATTCTTAAATTTGCTTTTGCAAAGTCAAGTACCAGAAATAAATAATTTTCTTATCTTTATGAACCTTTTTTCAGATTTGCCCCCATTTTAGGCTTGTCCTTTATTATTTCAAAGAAAATATAGTGACTGTATTTATGGTTGTTTCCTACAGTAAAATATTGAACTACATATACAGTATATAATTCCATACATACATGCAGTCATTAATGCAAGCATGAATACATACAAATCTGGTGCACACATGGAGTAATGTTTTTCTACCCATACTATGTGCTACAAAGTAGTCTTGTGTCCTCATAATGCATTCAGCCATGAATTTACTTTGTAAACATCAGGGCTTACTCCACAACAGCAAACTAAGAGACAAAGCACATAGTTAATGTGGTGTTAGAATCCAGACTCAGTTTGACAGAGGCATTGTAACAGTATTGTTTATGGATTCCTTTTCAAAACAAAAAAGAAAGTCCAGTTGTCTCTTGAAAAAGCACCTTTGGGACAATCATGACCTAGATCAGGGGTCATCAACCTTTCAAACCTCAGGGACCACTAAATTCATAATTTTAAATCCTGCGGACCACTATTATGATTTTTTTTTAAAGATAAACAGTATTTAGTGCAATATAAAAAATGCAAATAATTTTTCTGCAGACCACCAAAATTTTCTCACAGACCACCAGTGGTCCACAACCACCACTTGGTGACCACTGGCCGGGATGACTGAGAATCTCTACAGACTTTTAGCTATACAATTTGGGATGAACAACCTTTGAATGATGTGGGAGTAGGAATGGATTTCCAGAGAACAAATTGCAGACTACAGGAAACAGCAGCACTACTCCGGTGACCCTGAGGACTCAGAAAAACGTCCAAGTGCTTCAGTGACCTGCAAAAAGGATGCAGATTACCAGCTGTCTACAAGGAGTATAAATCCTTCCATTCCCCACTATCCTGTCAGAGCTGAAGAAGCTTCTTGGATGAGAAGCAAAACATCTTCAAAAGAAAAAAACAAAGTCCAGTTGCCTCCTGAAAAAGCACCTTTGGGACAACCATGACCTGGATGACTGAGAATCTCCATAGATTCCTTAAATAGTTTAAATGATTTCATGTAAACACATGAGGCTCCTATTAAAATATTTCATTTTCAATTATTTCAGGACAATCCTGCGAGGCTATAAAATCACAACTGACTCAAAGAGACAAAGAGACTTAACAGCTGAGTAGGAATTTGAATCACACTTTCTGATCTAATATTGAGATAAACTTCTAATCTTTGTCTTCCAAACATGCTGAAATAGAACTTCACCATTCGATACCAGTGTGAATAGTGTTCTAATCACTCTAAGACATGGCTGAGTTTCAAAATTCTACTGTTTTTGTTTTCTATGCTCATATATTGTTCATGGAATGGGGGAGAATCAATCAAGTCACAAGATTTCTTTCATTTTTTTATATCCGAGATAAAAAATAAAAATAAACAAGAAATTTAACTAATCAGTGTGGTATATTTAGTTAATACTGATTAACTACTCTAAGTCTTTATCAGGGAGCACTTGATATGCAGGAGTTTACTGAAAGAGCAAAAGACTGGAGCAAATGCTTTATTCTTTCTTTTTTGTGGTTTAATCAGAATGGTGCCAGATGATCGTTCCTCAACCTACTCACTTTTCTGCCTCTGGCTAACAGCAGCCTTGAACCAAAATGTCAGCAAAGTGAGATCACATCACTAACTTTTGTCGTATCATTTCTCTCTTTCCCTCCCTCCCCCTCTTTCCCTCCCTCTATTTTTCTCTTTCCCGCTCTCTGCCCCCATTTCTCTCACTCTGTCTTTCCCTCCCCCCTCTGTCTTTCTCTTTCCCTCCCTCTCTTTCCCTCCCTCTCTCTCTTTCTCTCCCCTCCCCCTTTCCCCCTCTTCCCTCCGTCTCTCTGTTTCTCTCCCCTCTCTTTTTCTCTCCACCTCACTCTCTATTTTTCTCTCTGTCTCTCTCTGTCCCGTCCCATCCATCCATCCATCCATCCATCCATCCATAGGGGAAGGCAAGGGGCAGGGCCAGCCAGTGGCGGGATCACGCAACAGAGCCACAGCAGAGACAAAAGACCTGCAGCTTGCTGTCACCCGCCCTATGGCATACTGTGCTGGGGTGATGGCACGTATGCCACAGAGGGCTCTGTACGCCTCCTCTGGCACGCATGTCATAAGTTCACCATCAGGGACCTGGTTCAGAATGCAATAGTGCAGACAATAATGAAAATACTTCAGTTTGCTTCATAAGTTACACTTGTCAGTTATGGTTGTTGCTTATAAAGTTCTACATAGCATAGTGATTTTTACTTGAGGGACCTCCTCTCACCACAGAATCTGCCCAGCTGATCCAACATGGCAGGTTGGCACACTCCAGATTCCTTTAGTTAAGCAATGCCAAAAGACCACCTTCTCTGTATCATCTCCTCCTGGAATGAGGTTCCCTCTGAGATCTGATCAGCCCTTGCCCTAAATGAAGTTTCAAAAGACCTTGAAGACTGTCTCTTTACCTGGGTTTTTAAGTGAGTGTGATTGAAGACCTTTTTTCTTCTTTATCTTTGTTTCCATCTGGTTTATTTTCTTTGCCATCTATATTCCTTTGTATTTGGCTTGCACTTTTTGTATTGCTCCTCTTTGTATTTTAATATTTTGAACAATTTGTAACCAATAGCATTGCTGGGAGTCAGGCAGCATATAAATTTAATAAATTATTATACTGCCACATAAAAGATTTTTAAAATTCTGGATCGGGGATATGGGAATGGCTAGAAACAGCAGAGGAGAAGAGAAAGAAGTGTAGAAAATCACAAAATACAAAGACCTGCAAATAGAAGTGGAATGATGGTGGTAAAAGAAATCAAAAATATACCAAGAGAAATTAGATCGTGTTAAGATCGTGCAATCTTAAAATGTCTGGAGCTCACTTGAACTACATCAACATTGACAAAGTCAGCATCAGTCAAATATAATAGGTAACTTTACTTGGAACAGTTTATATCTTGTGACAATACCTTTGATAAAAACAAACAGCAGCAAATGCCTATGACATATCCTCAGGAACTAATTGATAGATAAATAAAAAACCACATGTAGTCTAAACATCTGGCTGACTGTGCAACCAACTACAATATTATTAGATGAAAACCAAAATATAATTTCTCAAGAATCCTCTTCTAAGCACATTGAAGAGTTCTTATCTCAAGGTAGAAACATAGAACCATAGAGCTAGAAGAGGGCCTTTAAATCAGCTAAGAATCTTCAAAAAATCAAGATGGTGATGACAGTCATGTAATTAAAATTCCATACCTTTTAAATATGTATTGTACATGCGATTCACACCTCTGAAGATCCTAGGTCTATGATGGTGAACCTATGGCACATGTGCCAGAGGTGGCATGCAGATCCCTCTCTGTGGGCACGCACTGTTGCTCTTCTGGTCTTCGTGGTGCCAGAGCACCAGAAAACAGCTCAAAAAAGCCCCAAAACCAGACTGTTTTCTGGGACATTTTGGGGGTGTTTTCTGGGGCATTTTTCAGGCTGTTCTCAAGCTGTTTTTCAGGTCATTTTCTGGGCCATTTTTCATGCCATTTTGTGCTGTTTTCCAGGCTGTTTTCTGGCCATTTTCCAAGCCTTTTTCTGGACCATTTTTTGTGCCATTTTCAGGCCCTTTTGTGGGCCAAAAATGGTCCAGAAAACAGCTTGAAAACAGCACAAAAATAGCCTGAAACAGCCCTGAAATAGCATGAAAAACGGGCAAAAACAGGCAGGCATGCACTGGCCAGCTGGTCTTCAGGTTTCCGGCACTCCAGAATAAATGCACACACATTCCAGTTTGACCAGTGCCAAAAAGGTTCGCCCTTACTGTCCTAGATGCTATCCAAAAGCATCCCATTTTTTAATTTAGAAAAAAAAAATTATTTATTTTTTCCCATTATCTTCTAGGCACTAATTTAAATTTGATTAAATTAGTGGACCAGAAAAATGCTGTGGACATAGTATACTTGGATTTTAATAAGGCATTTGACAAAATAGACTACAACTTACTTTTGGGTAAGTTAGAAAAATGTGGAATAAACAGCATTACCATCAGACAGATTACTAACATATCACACTCAGCATATAGTCTTTAATGGAAGTGTATGTACATGGAGGCTGAGCCCGATTGCTTACTTGAGGAGGGTCTCCCCACTCATGAGAGCCCTTCCAGCCCTGCCACAGCCAGATAGGGAGGTGCGAGAGAAAGAGACAGAGAACAGAGAGAAAGAGAGAGGAATAAAGAGGGAGAAAGAGAAAGAGAGAAAAAGAGATGAGAGGGAGGGGAGAGGGAGGAAGAGAGAAAGAGGGATGGGGGAGGAGAAAAAAAGAGAGGAGAGAGACAGACAGAAAGAGGGAGGGGAGAGAGTGAGAGAAGAGAGAGAAAAGAGAAAAAGGAGAGAGGAGTGGAGAAGAGAAGAGGGGGGAGAGAGGAGAAAGAGAGAGAGAGAGAGAAAGGGAGGAGGGATGAGAGAGATAGAGAAAAAAAGAAAATAGAGGGCAAGAGAAGGGGGGAGAAAAGGGAGACAGACAGAGAGATGAGAGAGACAGAGAGAGAAAGAAGAATACACCTGAGGCCGGGTGTGGCAAGAGGTGACTGGGAGGGGAGAGGTGAGGCAGGGCCAGGCAGGACAAATAATTTAACAACCAGTTCTCTGCCCTAATGACTGGCTGGGTAGGCATGGCTGGAGAGTCATGTGACTGAGTGACATTGAGTTGGCCACACCCACCCAGTCACACTGGTTGTTAAATTATTGGGCCCTGCTGTTTCTTTTCTGTGGAAACAGGTCCAAATGGCTCTTTGAGTGTTTACGGTTTCAGACCCCTGATCTAATCTAGTGAAAAGAAGGAGTAGGGGTGGCATGATTAACAGTTGCAAGGAACCTTGGAGGTCTTCTAGTCCAACCCCTTGCCCAAGCAGTAGACCCTACATTATTTCTGACAGATGGCAGTCCAGTTTCTTCTTGAAAGCATCCAGTGATGAAGCTCCCACAACTTCTGAAGGCAACTTCTGTTCAATTGCTTAATAGCAGTGTTCCACTGATTTGAGGGGCTACCACAAAGAAGAGGTAGTTAACCTATTATTTAAAGCACCTGAAGACAGAACAAGAAGCAATGGATGGAGACTAATCAAGGAGAGATCCAGCCAAGGACTAAGAAATTTCCTAACAGTAGAATAATTAACCAGTAGAATGGCTTGCCTTCAGATGTTGTGGGTGTTCCATGACTGGAGATTTTTATGAGGCAATTGGATCTCCAAGGTCCTTTCCAAGTCTGTTATTCTGTTAATTTCTGTTAAAATATCCACAATGTCATCATTTTATGGGACTTTAAGAATGTGAATAAAAATAAAATAAAAAAAGCTAATTGTCCACCACACTTTTCAAACTAGTCTCTTTTACTCTTTCCTCTGCTTAAGCCTTCTAAAGCATTCAAAGCTTTTGCTAATGGCTCTATAAATGTACTTTGCAAATCTGGGTCTTTTGCAACTTGATTTGGGTGGCATTTGAGAAAAACAAAGGAGGTTCTGCATAGGTGAAACCACGTTATCCCCATTCCATTTTAGATAATAAGGCCAGAAGAATAATCCTGTGATTAAAAATATAGCCACAAAGGGGCAGTGTTGTTTTATATAAACAAAACTAAAAGGCATCTTAGCCAATAAACTTTGTAGCACTGAGAATATTCCCAAAAACATTTTTGTCCTACAGTAAGAACAGTTCTTTTTCTCCCACCCAACATTCAACGTGATTGTCTCCTAATCCATACGGGGAGTATATTGGGTATTCATGCTGCTTCACAACTTTTGTCAATGGAATAAAAAGAAAAAGAAAAAAAATGCAGAAGTGAGAGATCATTTTTGTCTTCATTTGAGGAAAGTACTCAGTCCTCCTCAGCTGATTGATTCCTTTGTAGAAATAAGCGATTTAGCTGGGTTCACACATCAGCATCATATTGAGTTGATGTTTTTCTTGTTATTGATGAATGCAAGGAACCATAAGGATGATTTGTAAACTTAATGTGAATGCTCTAATTTTTGGATAGTGCGTGAATTGTATGAATTCCCAATTCAGCAACAGATGTTCTTGGGTCTACACCCAAAATACATCTCAAGTGATGGGACTGTGTTTGTTCTAGAAATGTGGTTGAGTATAGATCCCAAACTTCTGCTCCATACAAGAGCATAGGAGTAACCTTATTTCCATTTATTGAATTTATAGGCCACCCAATCCTGGAGGACTCCGGGCGGCTTACAGAAATAAGAAATATTAAAAAGGATTAAAACAAATAAGACACAACAAATTAAAAGAAACACAACATGCAGCCAGTCTAAGCGGGGCTGGACCTCAATCAAGAGGTCAACAGCTCCAGGCCTGCCGGAAAAGCCAGGTTTTGATAGCTTTACGGAAGGCCATGAGAGTGGGTAGGGTCCGGATCTCTGAGGGTAGCTCATTCCATAGGACTGGAATGGCAACAGAGAAGGCCCTACTCCGAGGCGTCGCCAGCCGGCATTGTCCAGCTGATGGCACCCGGAGAAGGCCCATCCTGTGTGATCTTATCGGTCTTAGGGAGGTATGCGGCAGAAGACGGTCTTTTAGATATCCGGGTCCTAGGCCATGTAGGGCTTTAAAGGTGATAACCAGCACCTTGAATCGTGCTCGGAGACCAATGGAAAGCCAATGCAGCTTGTGGAGGATAGGTGTGTGGGTGTACCTTGGTACACCCAGTATCGCTCGCATGGCTGCATTCTGGACTAACTAGTCTCCGAACACTTTTCAGGGGCAGCCCCAAGTAGAACGCATTACAGTAATCCAGTCTTGAGGTAACGAGGGTGTGAGTGACTGTTTGAAGTGCCTCCCGGTCCAAATAGGGCCGCAACTGGTGCACCAGGCGAACCTGGACAAAGGCCCCCCTGGTCACAGCCGACAGGTGATGTTCCAAAGTCAGCTGCGGATCCAGGAGGACCCCCAAGTTGCGGACCCTCTCTGAGGGGAGCAAATTTTCTCCTCCCAGGCTTAAGGACGGACTAGCTGGGCTGTCCTTAGGGGGCAGCATCCACAGCCATTTGGTCTTGTCCGGATTGAGTGCCAGTTTGTTCATTCCCATCCAGACCCTAACAGCTTCCAGGCACTGGCACATCACTTCCACCGCTACACTGAGTTGGCACGGGGCGGACAGATACAACTGTGTGTTGTCCGCGTACTGGTGGTATTTAATCCCGTGCTGGCAAATGATCCCACCCAGTGGCTTCATGTAGATATTAAATAGGAGGGGGGACAAGACCGACCCCTGTGGCACCCCATAATTGAGGGGCCTAGGAGTTGACCTCTGGCCTCCAACCAACACCGACTGCGACCTGTCGGAGAGGCAGGAGGAGAACCACCGTAGAATGGTGCCTCCCACTCCCACCTCTTCCAGCCGTCGCAGAAAGATACCATGGTCGATGGTATCGAAGGCCACTGAGAGGTCAAGGACCACAAGGATGGAGGAATGTCCTCTATCCCTGGCCCGCCAGAGATCATCGGTCAGTGCGACCTAAGTGGTTTCGGTGGAGTAACCAGGCCTGAAACCAGACTGAAAAGGGTCTAGATAATCTGCTTCATCCAAGGTCCATCGGAGTTGGAGGGCGACCACCTTCTCAACAACCTTCCCTAAAAAAGGGAGGTTGGAGACTGGACGATAGTTTTTAAGAATAGCTGGGTCCAGAGAAGGCTTCTTGAGGAGGGGTCTCACCACCGCCTCCTTCAGAGGTTGTGGGAAAGATCCCTCCCGCAAGGAGGCATTTGTAATTCTCTGGAGCCAGCCTCGTGTTACCTCCCTGCTGATCAAAACCTTACCGGGAGGGGCACGTAAACAGGTGGAGGTACTCATCGCTCCCATGGCCTTGTCCACTTCATCAGGAGTGACAAGCTGGAACTCATTCCAGAAAGTCTGAACAAGACCCTCTCTCGGCATCTCCGCTGGTTCTATCCAAATGGAGTCCAGGTCTGTCTGAATCTGAGTGATTTTGTCCGACAAAAACTGAGCAAACTCCTCAGCTCATCCCTGTAAGGCATCCCCCATTTCCCCCCCTTTCAGGAGGGAATGGGTTATCCTAAACAGGACGGCTGGGTGAGATTCTGCGGATGCAATAAGAGCAGAAAAATGCGCACATTTTGCTGCCCGGATCGCCACTATATAAGTCCTAGTGAAGGCTCTTAGTAGTGTTCGGTCAGATTCGGAGTTGCTAGCCCTCCAACGTCGCTCTAGGCATCTCTTTTGGTGCTTCATCTCCCGGAGTTCCTTGGTAAACCAAGGTGCCCTCCTGGATCCACTGCCACGGAGAGGCCGCAAAGGCGCAATCCGATTTAGCGCCTTAGTCGCCGCTGTATTCCAAAGCGGCGACCAAGGACTCTGTCGGATTGTGGGCAAGAGAGTCAAGTATCTCCCCAAGCTCCTTCTGAAATCCCAATGGGTCCATCAGGTGCCTGGGGCGGAACCACTTAATTGGTTCCACCTCCCTGCGGTGGGGAAGTAGCTTCCAAAAATCAAGCCTCAACAGGAAGTGATCCGACCATGACAAGGGCGAGATCTCTACTCCCCTCAACTCAAGATCACATCTCCACTGCCCCGAGAGAAACACTAGGTCGAGTGTGTGTCCCACTCTATGAGTCGGACCCTGAATTACCTGGGTCAAGTCCCTGGCTGTCATCGAGGCCATGAACTCCTGGGCCCCATCAGAGTGTTAGCCTAGGGACAGCAGGTTGAAGTCCCCCAGTACTAACAGTCTGAGGAACTCAACCGCCAACCCGGCTACTGACTCCAGGAGCGCAGGCAGGGCTGTTGTGACGCAGCTAGGAGGTAGGTATGTCAGAAGCAAGCCCACTTGAACCCCTAGGTCCAACTTCAAAAGAAAGGACTCACACCCCACAATCTCTGGAGCAGGGTTCCTGTGAGGAGCTAATGATCCTCGGATAATAATTGCACTCCCCCACCCCTGTGATGGAACTCTCTCGTGGTTAGTGGAGCACCTGGAACCCTTCCGGGCACATTTCTGAGAGGGGGACTCCGCCCTCATGGCCCAACCAGGTTTCAGTAATACATGCCAGGTCTGCCCCCTCGTCAAGTATTAAGTCCCGGATGAGGGGAGCTTTATGAATCACAGACCTGGCATTTAGCAGCAGCAACCTGAGACCAGGGCCCTGGCTTATCTTGCCACCTGGTCCTTGAGTTGATCTTACAGGGCCGGAATGAGGGATCGCTATGACGTAGCGAGCCCTCCTTCCCCAGTAATGGCTAGCCCAGTAGCTCCCGTCGTACCTGCCCCTCCCCATCATGACTGAGATGCTCCGGCCCGCCCCCATCCCCGTAGACCCCCCCATGGCCCACGCTCTTCCCGGCAGGCCACATCTATCACTCATTCTAGGACGAGGGGTAGGCCTGGGCCCCCCTACCACTTCTTCTTATGCACTCAGTGGAGGAGGCACCAGGCCACGCCCTCAGTCCTCTCAGATGTACTCCCAGTCACTCTCTCATGCATACCCTACTATAGTCCATTAAAAACATATAAAAATACAGTAGCATAATAATAAAGATAATAAAAACTAGGTGGGTTCATTCATCAACAATCATACCATACACACTCCATACACAGAAAAATTGCGCAGATCTCAAAAAAAAATTCCACTCAAGTGGATTTGTGCAGAAATGGAGGTCGGAACCAATGATGATGAAAAGGAGGGAGAGTTCCACAGTCCCTCTCCCCTCTTGTCAGTCCGGAAATGCAAGGGGGGGGGGGGCAAAGGCCCAGAGTCTAAAATAGCTGAAGTGGTTGCAGGGGGGGTAGGTGCCAGTTTGAAACAGGTGGCAAGTTCGCAGCCTCATCCCCCCCCCCCACTCGTCGCCGACCCAGCAAAAGCGCTGTCGAAAAAGGTCCTCTTGAGCGAGCAGCAGATGGCAGATAGCAGAAAAAGGGGGGGGGGGCTAGAAGAACTGTGGCAGCAGCAAAGGCCAGCCGCCCAGTCCCAGCAATCAGCTTTACAAACTTTAATTAATGGGGTTGGGAGCCTGGATAACTATGGTTCTTTACTTAAACAGTAAATTGAAATGGGCTTTTGCTCTAAATATACTTGGTTGATGATGGCAAGCCCAAGAACTAGTCTTTGAAAAAGTTACGTCTAAATATACAAAGGTGTTAACCTGTTCAATTGGTTTACCATCTAATTGCAACCTATATCTCTGATGGTGTGTTCCAAACACCATTATTTTTTATTTTGATTTACTGATGATTAGGGAGTTATCCTGGCAATGAGCTGAATCTTCTTAATAGCCTATGTAATCCTACTTGTGAATATGATAGTAAAATCATATCATCAACATAAAACAAGCTGTTACAGTAAGTATTTAGAATCATCGGCATGTGTACCATTGGGATCCTTTATTAACCCTAGCAAGTCATTGGTATATAAGCTAAATAATAATGGGGCCAGGATACACCCTTGCCCTACCCCTTTATTTTTGTGTGAATCCTATTAATCAGAGCCCCGTTAATCCCATACCTCAAACAGGTATTTGTGTAAAGGACTTTAATCAAAGCCACCAGTCTAGGTTCTATTTTAAGAGATGTTGATTTGCTTCATAATAATTCTGTTTATCATATCAAATGTTGCTGTGAGGTCTATGAAAGCTGCAAACAGAGGTTAATATTTGGCAATTAGATGGTTCAAGACCATGTGAGATTTTTCTATTTTGTCTTGTAATGCCAAACATGTATCTTTTCATGGCTCTTTGCGCAACTCATCGTTTTTGTATTGATTGTGAGGTTAGTGTCCATGTTTTACTGCCATATATTAGAATAGGTAGCACACACTGATTGAAAAGTTTTCTCTTCGGGTATAGGAAGAAGCTGTTCTTGAAAATTATGCTTAGCTTGCTGAATGCTTACTAACCGATTTAACATATTGAATTTTATTTATTGTATCACCTTCCATTGAGATCTATTGGATAAGGTATACAATGTCTAATTCTTTAGCAACAGGTGCTTGAGATTTTGAAAAAAAAGACTAGACAGCCACATATCTGAAATGGTATTGATAGATCTCTGGAGAGGAAGAGGGGGTGGGGTAGAGCTGGTGAGGAAAGACTGCCCCAACAAGCCAGCATCTTTCCCATGCACGATTGGAAATGAGGATTCGCTTTTGAGAAGGGCCAATCTCCCTTGTGCAGGACCAGGGAGTATTGCTCTTCTTCCTCATCCTCTTGCTCTCCAGAGATCTGTCAAGGCACAAGTTGGACTTGGAGGAAACTGCCTCCTGCAAACTTTCTCTTCTGTGCTTCCACACACAGCAGCAGCAGCAACCTCCATCTCCTGCTTTGCTGGGAAGAGTCATTGGGCCTGGAAATGACAATGATGTCTGAAATTGGGAGAAGAACATCTCCTTTGGCATGCTATGCACATGCACACATGCATGTACATGCACATACACACACACAAAATTCCAAGCTTGGAGACTTTTATCCACATCTGAGCTTGCAATTGCCAATTATGCCTAGGCTTGGAGAGAAGGCCACCCTTCCTCAGTGGATAAAAGTCCCCAAACTTGGAAGTGGTGTGTGTGTATGTGCACCCGGGGTGGGTTCAATCAGTCTCTACTGTGGGTTTGCTCATGGATGCGCCACGAGCATGTGTGCACTTGATGCGTGATGTGTGTGCATGCACAGAGCAATAAAATTATTCTGTGCATGCATAGAACAAAAAACAAGATGGTGGTGCCATAGAGAACTGGTTTGTAGGTGTGGCAGGCCTGGGTCACTGCCAGTTCCAGCAACCTTGGCTGCCAAACCACTACTGATTCAGCCAAACGGTCTGAACTGGTAGGAACCCACCACTGATATGCGCCCATGCATGCAATTGGCTGCCAGCAGTTTGGGGAGGCTTGGCTGCCAGCAGTTTGGGGAAGCAAGGAGCTTATGGGGCATCAAATTGTCTCCATGTCAAGTTAGCCAGTGCGACTTGTTCCATCCCAACCCAGCTATCCTGAATCAGCCATGCCCAGTGAGTGACATCGAGTTGGCCAAGTCCACTCAGTCACACCCACCCAAACACTCACCTAGTTGCAATGTCCCAGCTATTACCACCCAGCCACACCTATCCAGCCACACCCACCTAGTTGCTGTGAGTCATTATAGTCTTACATGCAACTAACCCTTTGAAGGCAACCATAATGCTGATGTGGCCCTCAATAAAATTGAGTTTGACACCACTGCTCTATAGCCTATGTACTGACTTTTTATTGGATAGAGGCATCCGGGTTCTGGGATTATACAAGTTATGTTAAGTTATGATAAGCAAAGCCATGAATTTTCCTCCTTGCTGGTGTCAGCTGATGGCAAACAATCCAGCATTTGATAGTTTTGGTAGATGGCCAGACTGGGACATTTATCTGTCTGTCAAAATCCAACACCTTCTCAAGCCCGCTAGAAAGCTGAATATATATATGTATGTATGTATGTATGCATGCATGCATGCATGCATGCATGCATGCATACATACATACATACATACATACATACATACATACATACATACATATATATATATATATATATATATATATATATATATATATTAGTGTCACAACCCCTGGTAAGCCCCAATCATGGGAGGAAGCTAACTGCTTCCAACATCTGTCAATCGGCTCGTCACAAGAGTCCATCACGACAGAAACCCAATATTTTTACTGTTGCCTTTTGTTATATTTGTTTTTTTTATTTGTGCTGATAAATAAATAAAGGGAGACTAGTATAGATCTATTTCATATATATATATATGTGTATATATATATATGTATATATATGTTGTATATATGTTGTATATGTGTATATGTGTGTATATATGTGTATATATGTGTGTATATGTGTGTATATGTGTATATATGTATGTATGTATGTGTGTGTATGTATGTATGTATGTATGTATGTATGTATGTATGTGTGTGTGTGTGTATATATATATATATATATTGCCTAAGATGCAATACAGCACAGGTTCGAATCCCAGTAAGGGTGTGGCTAGCTGATGAGAGCTAAATAGCTTGAAATAGATCTATACTAGTCTCCCTTTATTTATTTATCAGCACAAATAAAAAACACAAATATAACAAAAGGCAACAGTAAAAATATTGGGTTTCTGTCGTGATGGACTCTTGTGACGAGCCGATTGACAGATGTTGGAAGCAGTTAGCTTCCTCCCATAATTGGGGCTTACCAGGGGTTGTGACACTAATATATACCTTCTTCCCTGGCTTCAGCTGATAAGGAGGAGACCTGTGGCTTGATGGCTAAGACGTTTGCCTAAGATGCAATACAGCACAGGTTCGAATCCCAGTAAGGGTGTGGCTAGCTGATGAGAGCTAAATAGCTTGAAATAGATCTATACTAGTCTCCCTTTATTTATTTATCAGCACAAATAAAAAACACAAATATAACAAAAGGCAACAGTAAAAATATTGGGTTTCTGTCGTGATGGACTCTTGTGACGAGCCGATTGACAGATGTTGGAAGCAGTTAGCTTCCTCCCATAATTGGGGCTTACCAGGGGTTGTGACACTAATATATATATATATATATATATATATATATATATATATATATATATCATATCATATCATATCATATCATATCATATCATATCATATCATATCATATCATATCACATTTTCCACTGTAACTTTGCTCTCTCCCAAGACATATTTCTAAAATAAATATCCATGAGTTTATGTCATTCAGTAGTTTTTATCTTAGCATACAATATATCTATTGTTTTTCCCATCTTATTTGATAGCCAAAACTTATTCAACATTAATTATGACACATTTTAGAATTAATGATAGCATTATGCTTCTTAATTTTTCAGGACAATGTAATTGATCTGATATTTACCACCTTGAGTGTACTAAATATATTTAAAAACATGTTCTGAAATAAGTCAAAGAAATAATCAAGTAGATTTCTAAAGTTTAGCAGAAGAGGCTCCTTTGTAAAAGAAAAAAAAACTAATAGAAAACCATGACTGTTTGAAGGTAATGGTAAATAATTCTAAATTTTACAGATTACATTTTTGTGAATACTTATAATTTCAATCAGTAATATTCTGTTCTACTCTCTTTCTCCATTAATACATCTAAAATTATTTAGAAGACTGTTTAAAGCAGGGGTGGGGAACTGTAGCCTTTTTATGATTTGTGGACGTCAACTCTCAGAATTCCTAAGCCAGCTATGCTAGTTGAGGAATTCTGGGAGTTGAAATGCACAAGTCATAAAGGGGCCATAGTCTCCCACCTCTGGTTTAAAGCATCATGTAAGCCAAACACTGTGAATAATCTATATGAGAGCCAGTGTGATGTGCTAGTCTAAGAGTGAAGAATATATTGACCATATATATAATAAGCATCCACTATCATATTGTCTTCTCCCACTTTAAGGTTTACTATGTCACTCAGACTCAAAGCAACTATCCTTTGTATATTTGCAAAATCCTAAATTTCAGTTTTGCCCATCTAAAAGAGTAACTAGCTTAACTAAGATTTTGCTGAGTCACACATAGTAGTAGTAATGGCGAGATAGTAGTTGTATGTAAAAAGAACACCGAATCTTTATGTTATAAATCTTAGAATAAATCTATTTAAATATTTAAGATTTATTTCTCATAACTTAAGCTCCATTTATTTCAGAAGTTTCTATTGTAAATATTAATCAGGATAAAACTCAAGTAATTACCAATGAATTTAAGTTATAAATAAACATGTGATGTTATGAATATCAATGCTGCAAAAGAAAATTAGAGCTCTTAAGCCTCTGTATAGATCAAATATGATATTAGATCATGATTTGTATAATAAGCCTCAGTGGTTGAGGTGATGTAATGAACTGTGATAAATTATGATTTCAAAATGTTTAGTTCATGTAACATGTTTAGCTAAAGCCAAACGACCATATACCTTCTTATGAGATATGCACTGAATTCACTCATCATATGAAACCATAATGCCGCTACTTTATTTTATTTTATTTTTTGCTTAGCATACCATAGGAATTAATATATAATTTGAAACACATGATTTATAATCTTAGATACTGAGTACACTCAGCCAATTATGAGTTTAAAGACCATTAGATAAACCATGGTTTATTTCATCTTGCTCATTCTTCCCTACCTTACATTTTTAGATTAGCATTTGCTTTGTGACAAGTAATTCTTGACACCCAGTTGAATGTCAGCTCAGATTAAATCCTAGAATTTCCATTAGCACATATAAACTTGACATACCATGCCCCAATTCTCCATTTTCATGCAAACCATCTGATTGGTTGAAATTCACATAAAATTGGGTTTCATCCTAAATTAAAAGATTCTAGTAGCCACTTGTTTGTTTTTTGAAGAAAAAGAAAGAGGAAAAAAAGGTTCAGATTAGTTGGTGTAAACTGCAGTATAGCTCAATCAAAGCTTCCAAATTATTAATATAGGTTTATGAAAATAGCCATTTGGTTAAAAGACCTTTTACAATATTTTCCATTGATCGCTTGATTTGAGTTTTTCAGTAGCCTCAAATGAATCTTTTCAACTCTATCTCACTTTTAAAAAGGGGGGAAGGGAGAGGGAAACACAGAGTTGTGACTTCAGGAAGAAGACAATAAAAGTAAAATTGAGTGTTTTCATCTGTGGATTTACAAATGCAAATTGTTTCACAGAGTGAGATTTAATTGTTTACTAAATAATTGCAATGTTGTTAAGTTACTTAAAAGACATGAATGCAAAGATTTGCAGAGTGATGTGGTAGGTCCTTTTAGTTTGCACTAAAAATATCAAGAGTGTATCCAGATAAAAGAAACACCAGGAATCATAAATTAAAATTAACAAAAAACAGGAGTGTAAGTCCATTAAATAATGCTTTATTAAAGTCAGTGTTGGAAAGAAAATAGGAAAATATTCCAGTTGCTCACAAAAAAGATCTGAGAAACTTTCAGGTACATTTCAATTAGCCCAAAATAAATATATGACTAAATCTAAATAGTTAATTAAAATTTATTAGGGTCCAAACTAGCATCATGAATTTAAATATGCTCATATTGCTTGCTTGCATTTCAATGAACCAAATTCCAACATCAAAACCATTCAAATTTATAAAACAGGTCAAGACATTATAAAAGTTTCAAAGCTGAATCCTGTCAATATAGTAAATGTTTCTACATTGGGAAGGGCCCCACATAGAGAACATGATGGAATGGAATCCCTTTTCTCTTTGTGCTGTCTTTGTGTGTGTGTGTATTGTTTTTTTTTAAATCAATTGTCATCATAATCATGATAAGTTGTGGTTTTAAATACCGTTGGTGGGATAGGTAAATTCACTAAGTTTACATCTTCCTTAACCCAGACTGACCAGTCTTCTGGTTACTCTTAAGCATATGAGATGAAGAAGATCAAATATCCAACAGTAGTTAAAATGAAGATTCAAAAGAGATAGGAAAATGTCACCAAAGTTCTGGAACAATATTTTGTGGGAAGTTGTCTTGCTGCTGCTGCTGTATTATTTTAATCTGGTTTCTGATTTAATCAAGATTTTGCATTTCCTTCTTCAGAACAGTGAAATATCCTGCCGATTTTAAAATATTGGACTAAAAGATGATTCTGAAGACCAAAAATAAGAGTTCAGGTATTGTAAGCTTCTCTTTAGCTCTGGATGTTGCAACTGCCCTAAATAATGATTTACAGTGTAAAATAGTTGGGTTTACAACCAGCCTAAGATATTCAGAGCACACACAAAAAATGGAAGACAATTTAGGATTTGGGGGAAAAGAAAAAATGGAAGGTGTGTGTGCTTAAGTTTCCTGCCCCTGCTACATGAAAAGCTAAAGCCACACAAACCACTTAGTGAGTGTAAATAAAAGCTTCTAAATTGCATATAACACTTAAACATAGGATACACAATATTATTGTCAGCAGTTTCATGTTAATGGTGTGTGTGTGTGAGTGTGTGTTTGAAGTGTAAGTTTTGTAATTATTTGCTCTCCGCTTAAAGTGATTAAATATTTGCAGTAGTTTATGATTACCCAGAAAAGAAACATGTTGTAAGTATTTTAATATGACTGGTTGCTAGGTTTAAGAGATAAAGCTTACTTTAATGAAGGATTGAGGTTTTGAGATAATAAAGTGTAGTGGTAAATTGTTAATTCAGATTTATTGAATTCTATAACCAGTTACCAATCTGGGATTTTAAAAATTATACTTTAAAAATAGAATTGAATCCAGATTTGCAGTAGAATATAGAATATCTCAGAAATATATTCACTTATAGTAACAACTGAATTTTTACTGTTTTCAGTTAAATAGAAATATATTTAATTGTATTTGATCCAATTCACTTTCCTTAAAGGCACTTAAGGAATATTTGCTTGGCTAGGATTTGCTTAATGTCTGTTTATTAATTAAATTCCAGTTGTGTTGGTTGACATTCTGCACTAAGCTATATATCATGCTTTAAAAACCATACATAGGTTTTCATCCACACATCCAAGAAAGTGAGTGAAACTGTAATTTACAGACAACTCCAACCATTTTTTCATTCTATATCAGGCCATACTTTAGCTATTTGAGTCAAACACTCAGTTGATGCCTACTTGAAAGTATTCCTTAACATAGTTCAGTGTTAATCTTTGCTATTTTTATCTTCTTTTCTTTTTCTGAAAAGAACCTGGGATGATAAGGTGACCCTCCTTTGAGTCTTAAAGCCTTTTTATTGACTTGTGTTCATAAGATTCAAATACTATCCCCAACACGTGGAATTAAAAAAGAAAGAAACAAAGCAAAGAGAACAATAGCACAGAAGACTAAGACTGGAAAAAAACCAGATAAATAAATAGGTATAAAAATGCTACTTTCAATTTTGAAAGAATATTGATTTCAATTTTTACTGCATATCCAAATAAAGACAAGTAGGAGAATCTTATTTGCCAGGTGAGACTAGGAACGGGAGTTACAGTTACTAAAAATGGCGCAAAACCCCAAGGTGTTTACAGAACCCAACAGCTCAATCTGGTGCACAGATAGATGACTGCAGAGTAATTAAGGGAGGCAAAGCATGACCTGAGAGTGATGATGTCATCATGTCAATGCTATAACTTTGTACTTTGATATACTATCTTTTTTATTTCACCATGGTTTGCTACAAATGCTGCTTGTTTTGCAAGCTGACCTATATGTGCTATATTTCTTTAGTTTCCCACAATTGGCTTGGCTTACATATCACTAATGTATCACTTAGTTTACAATCCAGAATGACTCTGTTATCATGACAAGGCAAAATGAAACAAACCACACTGTGTGTCAGAATCAGATGATCTTGGTTAGTATGTCATGCAAAGCCAACTATAGACATCTGTAAATCATGACTTATGGCTTAGATCATTTGAAAACTCAGTTTCTAGGGAAGATGGTTCTACCTTATACTAATATTTATGTGCATGCCTTACTGTTAGGAACTAGACTTATAGTTAGATTTGATTTGATATTCAGTTTGAGCTGATTAAAATGTGATTATTCTAATTTGTATTTATGATTCCTGTTTCATTAAAATCAAAGTTTATTAATGACCTTTTGGAAGTCTTTGGGGATGTGTTCAACACTTTCATGGCAGCCTAAGGGCTTCAAGGCCTAGGTAAATAAAGATCCCTAGTTTGTATAGTGCAAGTAACTCAGGAGTAAATAATTTAAGATAAGACATGATTGCAGTCCAAAATGATCAGCTGTAATTTCAAGGTTATCCACAGGGGTATATATGTGGATACAAAACTCAAGATGGTAGCCACAACTGGGCAACCAAAGCCTGAAATGTACAGACACAGATGTCAGCCCTACAAGATGGCTCTGACCAACCAACCAATGCCATATAAATCAGCACGGCTTTTATTATAACAGCCACTGTCACATAATCTTGCAAGACTGAATTTGTTTCCCTCATCCCTCACTTTAACTTCCTGTAAATTAGAGCGGGGATTTGTCTGAAACAATTTTTCAAATTAGTTTCTTGTTTGGGTCTCAAGCCTTGCTTATCTAACTTGGTAGTGATTCTTCCTCCTCTACTTGAAGGCCATTCCCTATTCTATCTACAAAAAACCAAGGAGAAGCAAGGAAAATTCATAGCTTTGTTCAAATTTCTTATTGACAATTACTATTGCCTGAACCAAGTATCATGCAGAATCCCTTGCTCTCTATGTTAATTATGCTTTGTGACAATCAAAATCAAAAGCATGTTAATTACAATACAAACATAGCGCTGGAGAGAAGTTTATAGTGCATCAGAGATGAGGACCTTATTTGTTGAGGGCAATATTCCTTCTAGCCCTAGTCTATTGGGAGAGCAAATGGTGTACAGAAGAGAAGTAGTGGATGAGGATACTTAGTCTCTCTTTGGTAGTAATTATTCCCCACCTTTTGGCTTTCTCTTCTCTCTCTCTCTCCTAATCTTCAAGGAAAGATAGATAAGAAACACTATCAGTATGAAATGGTTTGCCTTCTTCTGAAATGCTGTTTTGATTTCCCACTTTAGCTCATACTTGTGGGATTTTCTGGTTGTCCCCTATTCAAAAACTAAGCAGGACAATCTATTTAACTTTGTCAAAGACAGTCAAAATTAAATAGGTGCTGTCATTAATTCTTAAAGAACTAAACTAATCTTGGTTAATGGACTTGAAATTAGTCCAAGGGCTATTACATTTGAGTTCTGGAGCTTTCTGCCATCTGCGCAGAACTTCAACTGAACAAAATGAATTTTATTTCTGCATAGACATGTATTGAATTGTATGGGGAGCACATTTTTCCCAGATTCAAGTCCCATCCACCCCAAAACCAAGTTTTTACAAAATTTGCAAAAAATAGATTAACAAAGTAGCCAACCAATATTAACCCAGGGCATTGTATAAACATAGCTAGTTTGATCTGTTTAGATTTTGGTGTGTTGTACAAATACAGACATCAAGGTTTAATAATCAGGGTGAACACACTATGAGAACAGAGGCATTACACGTCATAGCTTGAATTGGTCTCAAACTACTAGGAAAAAAATCAGCTCTAAATATGCATTAGGATTAATAAATAGGTTTAGTAACAAAATGAAAACAGGAGACATTTAGGTGTTGTCTGGGTAACTTAGCATTAGATTTACAAAAGCAACAAGTATGTGAAACCTATTGTACAAAATCAGCCGTTGTGTAAGCAAGAAATGACAAGGGGGGAAAAACAAGGGGAAGATTGGTTTCCTATCACTGTGATAAACTTTGGAGTAATTCTTCAATAAAAATTAATTATGGTAGTTTTATGGTCTATAGATGGATAGGATGAGTTCCAAAGCTTCAACAGTTCTATCTGACTACATTTTCCCATAATGTCAGTCCATGGTTAACTGAAGCATGATTAACTGAATGTCACTAACTGAATGTCACTGCCTAAGTTACCATAGATACACAAATGGGTGAAACACATTTTAGCCTAATATGGTGGGCAAACCCTGCCTCTCTCCTTCTAAGGCTGCAATTGTTTAACTATAAGTAAATATTATTGGCTTCAGTAATTGCAGCTGCAGAAAATGTCCAAAAATCTCTTAATATTTGTGTGCAATCATTGTGCACAATGTGTGTGAACATAAATAAGGTCAAACTGATTTACCTCCTGTGATTTGACATTTCCATCAGAGATGCCATTATTTGTAGTGTGACCTTGGAAGATCACTGAAAGAAGAGTGTTCACAGGGGGTGGGCTACAATAGTCAAGATGGTTGAAATCATGCAATCCGAAGTTCCACACAGGCCCCTTTAAAGAGCAAGGTAATGAAAATGCAACATTGACTACACAATCATGGATGCCATCTTAAACTTTTGGACTCCTGGCAAATGCCACTGCTTTGAAGCCAAATTTAATTTCTAACAGAACAAAAATGTGAAATGATAAAATAAGGAGTAGAAACCATGACAATTGTATTTAACTGATATAAGTTAAATTGCATAATAAAAGTCTTATTCTGGCCCTAGCAACTTCTTATATGCAGTCTCCTGCATATCTCACATAGGCCAGTATGGTTTTTAGCTGGATAAAGTTATATTCTTGCTACAATAAATGCCATAATATACAGGTTTCTTTCTATTCATGCATTTGATTATGAGAATTGAGGAACAAGGAGGGAGAAGAAAAATGAATTTGGCTTTTTCACTCCAGGTTACTTCCTTCAGTTTGCCTTCTTTCTCCCAGTCTTATTTAATCCCATCTGTTTCCTTCATTTCCTTCCTTTTAGCCTTCTGTAGTTGGGTATCACTCTCAGGAAGATTTCCTAAGGGTACTTTTTTATTTAACTATTCCTCCTGATAGGCTTTTCTTCTGTTTTCATGTTACTCTTTATTTTTTTCAGAATAGTGCTAGTTATTTCTTTTCTCTGTAACCTTGCATTAGGTATAAAATAGTAATTTTCTTGTGTTGTGTTCCATTAATAGATTTTATAGCAATAATGATTCACTTGACAATCTGAACATGAATTAATAACTGTAGCAACAAGAGTGATCTGCCAGATAAAGATCTGAATTTGATTAATCATCTGCTTTTCCTCAATTCATTGATTACATTTAAATAAATTACATTTGCATATTAAGAAAGCATTAGAAGAAAGCTAAAAGAATGATTTATCTCTGAATCAAATGAACTGAATATTTCTATTCATTTTTCCCGCTAGACATGTTAAATACCGTATTTATCGGCGTATAACATGCAGTTTTAAAACTAAAATTGCAAGCTTAAACCCTGCCTGCGTGTTATACGCCGATACTGCGTGTTATACGCCGGGTCCACTGTTCCCTCTAAGGTGCGCGGCCGCGCGGCCGCGCACATGGCAAGAAACCCCGGCGCAGAGGTTTCTAACTCCCGCGCAGAGGTTTCTTTCAAAGCAAACGTGGGGAAGTCCTTTGCAGGCAGCTAGAACTGGCTGCCTGCAAAGGACCTCCCCAAACTTGTTTCAGCGGCAGCTCTCAGCCTGGCGGCAGCGTCACACAGACTGTGGAAGGAGGGGGAGGAGGAGGGAACCAAAGAGAGCTTTTACCGAGTCTGCGCCCCACAGCCAGGACCGTCCTGGCGCCTCCAGCCGCGTTTCTTCCTGCAAAGCCCTTCGGGCAACCCGAGAGTTCCGCTTGACGCCAGAAGGGCTTTGCAGGAAGAAACGCGGCGTTTCTTCCTGCAAAGCCCTTCTGGCGCCAAAAGGAACTCTCGGGTTGCCCGAAGGGCTTTGCGGGGAAGAAACGCGGCTTGAGGCGCAAGGACGGTCCTGGCTGTGGGGCGCAGACTCGGTAAAAGCCTCTCTTTGGTTCCCTCCTCCTCCCCCTCCTCCTCCTCCTCCTCCTCCTTCTTTCTGGAGCCCCTTCCTCAAAGATTTGGTACCAAAGCAATGGCGGTGAGGAAGTTGTGTCTTTTGGATTTTGCACTGTTGTCTTTTCAATGGTTCTCAGACTGGTTGAACCTTTAGCAGCTGGGGTGATATTCTTTACTGTTAAGGTTACAATTGGATGTGTTGGACAAATCTTAAAAGATGAAACTTTTATTAAAACGTTTGACTTAACTAAAAACGTCTTCCTTTTTCTTCTTCTTCTTAAATATGATTTATTTATTTATTTTTACTTCAGAAGTTTGATGACCGTTGTACAAACTAATCCAACCTAAATGTAGAGGAGGAGAAGAAGGGGGGGGATTTAAAAAGAGCAGAGGAAAAAGAAAAGAAAGCATGAAGAAAACATAAAGAAAGGGATGGGAGGGAGGGAAGGAAGGAAGGCACTTTATGTTGAGGAGTTAATGTTATAATTCATGTTCTAATGTTATAAATTTTAATCCAACATTAAGTTCCGAGCTTCCAAGTCATTTATTTTTAATGAAAAAAAATTTTACTCAAATTTTTGTGTTAAAATGGGGGATGCGTGTTATACGCCGGTGCGTGTTATACGCCGATAAATACGGTATTAACAGTAAAATGCTGTAATTTAATTATTTTTTAAAAGGCAGTTTAGTATTTTCATTAATCTCAGATCCAAATATTAAATATAGTATGCTTATCAATCAACATTTTATTTTATTTCATATATTTGCTGTGTTTCTTTTGGAAGTTCGGAGTCTGAAATATATCATATTGCTTTAAGCTGGTAGAAATGCTGGTCCAAAAATTATCTAGTAAGCTCTATGGTGACTAAATTGGGACCCAAACTTGAGTTTTCCCAGGTTAATTTTGGAGTCCACATTGTTGGATTTTTCTCAAAATATACCTAAATTTTGATATGAATAGATTCAATATTCTATATTGAATTACATATAGGGAATGAAATAGAAATGTATAAAACAATGCAGTGGGAAACAAAGAATTCCTGTATGATATTAGAATTTTAATGAATACATATTATTGTGTCTAAGATAACTTATTTGAGAAAGATCTCAGGATATTGAAGATATTTAGACTTTAATGCTAGATTCTCGATGTTTTGTAGACCTTTTTTTTGCCTAAACACTAAATAGAAATTGAGTTACATTTTTCTGTCTTTCCTCATATCTAGTTGATCATCTTGGTTTACACTTTCTAGTTGTGGTCTACACTTTTACACCAAGATGTGGTAGCCTAATTTTCAATTTCATATGAATTTAAGCAGCAAAATAGTGAAATGATTCTACTCTTGCTACTCCAGCCAGTCTGCTAGAAGGGAAGATAGTGGTCCTCATGTAACTGACAGCAGTAACACACAGAGGACACAGATCAGGCGCATATATTTTATATTCTAGAGGGTGCTTAGTTTTGCTATTATTGGAGGAAAATGCTGCCAGGTGGAATAACATTTACAAAATGTTGAGTTCTTCAGAACTCTAAAGTAAGGGCATAACAGAAAGTAATTAACACTTTAGTTACATTTGCATTTAGATACAAAAGCCTTTTCCAAACTCTTGAGTGCTAACCATGGCCCTATTAACATTGAGTTCCAATGTTATGATGCCCAAGGGCTCAAATATGCTCTGTGTATTTTAAGGATAATCCTGTTGGACCCACAGAAGTAGCTAGAGAAGGGGGAACAGGCAATGATATAATTATTTTAAATATTTTATATACTGCATGCAATATACATATATTATGAAAACTATTATTGGCTTCTTAAATGCAAAAACAAAAAATAAAAATAAAAAGTATATATCCAGACTTCAGAAACAATGTTTATGCTGGAGGGAGGGCATCTTTGATGAAATTCTAACTAATTCCTATCAAGAATTTCTTTTGTGTAACCTTCTACAACAGTGAGATACCCTAGCAGTCAGGAACCAGCACCCACTATCTTTGGCTCCTCCCACCATATCTTTTTCATTTATTAGTGTGATGTTGTGGCCAATTGCACCTTTAAAAAAGGATATTGCTATATTGATAAGGGATAATTTATCAATTGCTGGGAAATGAAATACAAATAAGGCACCAATATGAAGGTCTTTATAACATACAATCTAAATTCAGGTAAGCCTTAATACCATTGTCCCTGCTTGCCCTTTAGTTTTTCTTCTAAGCCAGGGGTGTCATCAAGTCACATGATGTATTGGGACTTTCCCCCCTTTGCTAAACTGGGCATGGCCATGGCTAGTGCGTGACTCAACCTGCCCACAGGGCGTGAGTTTGACAGCCCTGCTCTAAGCACTGGACCTCAATGGTTTTCTTGGCCCCCATAAGGTATAGAGTTGAGCCCTTAGTGAGTTTTCAATTGAAGTTCACTACTGCCCAGTTAATGAGACTATTATTGGATGAACATGAATTATCCTTCTCACATTTTTCTTTCAGTTAAATCATGCACAAGTCAGTTGATTAAACTGACTGCATTATGGTGAAGACTATGCTTTTTACTTTCAATAATATTCATATATTGATATTAACATCCCACAGTTTAAAAGAACTGGAAATATCAGTTCCATCTTAACTAGTGATATAATTAGAGGCTGGAAGCTGAAAAAAGTAATTTTAACAAAAACATGAAACTCTCATGATTGTATCCAAACACATAAAACTAGAATCTAAGGTTACTGATTCAGTTCATGATCAGCAATAGGTGCAGCTCTGGCATTTCTAAACAGATAGTTCTCCAGTCTCTGCTTAAGGATTTCTCACCCCCTCTGGTTGCATTTTGTTGTAGCTTTGTGTCACCATCCAGACATTATTTGCAATGTTTAGCCCAAATCTCTTCCCCTGCCTTTTTGAGCAAAGGAAAAATACACCATTGCATATACTGAGAACTATCATAATTATCTCTAGAAATACCTGATGATTTCCCAGCCTCATTTTCAGTAAAAGGTAATGATTTCTGTATGAAAGCTTTCACCATTTTGATTATTGTCATGCCATGAAGAATAATTATATGGGTAAACAATAAGGTTAATTGCAAATTAAAAGGGGAGAAAGAGATGTATGTTTTTTTTAATACTTAAAATGACAGGTGTGAACTGAGCACCATATAGGAAAAATTATCTATAAATGGTCATCTAATAGAAATTCACAAAAATGCAGGAACGTATCAGCAAAGTAAAAGAAAAAATAAGTCCTATCTAGACATTTTTAGATTTAAATTTCATTACAAAATAAAACCAACAAGAACTTTAGCAGTTTAATCCAAAACACATGTAAGGACAACAAAAAAGGAACAATTCCTAAACAGTTGAACTTAGAACAGATCTATTGAAATTAATACAAGTTAAATGTAACTAATAATTCACATGGATTTCTGCACAATTTTTATGAAGATGGCAGAGGATATGATTAGTTTCTTACATAATGCAAAAAAACTTATTTAACGCTAAATGAAATCCAAATCAAGCATATAATAGCTTAGTATGTTGTGTCAATCTGTCTCTAGGGACACAACATAATAGAAAATTAAATTAAATCCACTGATTTAAATGTAATTAAATATAGAAAGCACTATATAATTTTGAATACTTGGAGAAATAGAAAGGGAAGAGAAAACCAGCCAACTGTTTCATATACATTCAAATACATTCATGTGTTCCAATGCCATTAAAAAGTTTTAAGCCTGTAGGATTGCTAGAGATTCCTTTGCCCACTGGTAGATTGGTGGGTTTGAGCAAATACAGGTATTCTATTAAAGATTTTCCTTTGGGCAGAAAACAGCAAAATAGATTGGGAACTAGCACACCACATTGGGAAGGCCCTTGTTATATAACAGCACGTGCTTTTTGCTTGCTTCTTTTTTTTGCTGATATGTAGAGTGAAAAAATTCAACATTTTCAATTTTATTTTTTAAAATATGAAATTTGTTCTTGTGCAATTTGTGCTTTAGGTATTAATTAAGTTTAAATATGAATTTAAAAGTTGTTAACTGATACCTACATTCACCACCATATCAAAAGGTCAAAGTAACAATGAGCCAGGAAGGCAAGATATCTTTCAATATAATTCTCATAAGGTTATATTGGCAGTATATTACTATTTCAGCCTCTCATATCCTTTAAAGCCATCATATATATGATATTTATCCACAATATTGTACCAGTTGTATATATATTTATATTCTATTCTATATTATAACTGATAGAAATATAAGACACTTTTCTTGTTGCAGCCATTCTGTGCTGTTACTTCTGAAAGGGTTTCCCCTGATGTCAGAAAAGTTAGCCTCCCTATAAATAAAATAGTAGTGAATTGCATGACAGCTGAAAAAATAAGCTCAAGAACAGAGTGAAATGTATATGTATGTATGTGTGTATATATATATATATGTGTGTGTATATGTTATTTTAATTGGAAACTTACAAGGCAGGGTACACAATTATTACCCAGTGTCCCAATGCACCAACTTCTATCTCACTGTCCTCCAAAACATTAAAGTGAAATCATCAAAAAGCTGGGTTACCTGAGCAATACAATTTTAATATTTAAGACCTTTGTCTTTTAGAAAGCAATTTCATCTTCCATTCTGAGCATGGAGTTTCCATGGCATTAACTAATGTCATAAATTCCTCTGCTTTCAAGGAAGGGCTACAAAGGCCAAAAAAAAGGTCCGGCAATGTATCTCCATTTTGGTGAGGCATATTTCTTTATCAGTTAGAAGATGTAGGAGAGATTCTTCGTATATTTCCCCTTCTTTACATCTATAGTACTAATTTACCTTTTTAAAAAAGGAATTTCTGTCTAAATTGCAGAGTAAGCTCAAGAGCATTCCACAATTAATTCCTGACCATCATATATTTCAAATGTGAATTTCTTCTCTGTATTTATCAGGTGTGAAAAGCAAACTTTACATTGGTATGGAAAGATGGATAGAGGGATGACATATAATATCAATGATCACCAAGCAAATTCTGGAATAAAACATCCTGGAAAAGAATCTGGTTGGCTTATTCTTTCCTGCAAAGTTTTACTGCTTGTCTCATTTGTTGCATGAATAAAGGACAAAAAAGACAAAAAGAAGTGGTTCTGCTCAGCAAAATTATTTATGGCAGTTATCTCTAGGATTGTTAAGGAAGTGAACAATAAATATACACTGTGTTGCAGTTTCAATATGTGTAATGTGTAAAGCAGTGTGAATGTTTCTCATGTTTTTATTTTCAACTTAAATCTTTTAAACAGTCCTTTGCATTTTCTTAGGTATACACATTTCAAAATCTAAAATAAACTGAATATGCTTTGCTGAATTTATTAAGAAAAAGGGATAAAATTATGCCAGTCTGAGATTGTAAAGGATAAGTTACTTAAAAAAATAGAAGTCTAGCAGAGATTTTTGAATAGTGGGGAAACAAAAACCTAAGTAAGTTCACAGCTGAGAACTAAAGATCACTGTAAATATTAAAAATGAAGCACTTGGCTGAAATGAAACATTCAGATATCTTAAATAATGTAAATAAAAATAAATTGTTGGACAAACTTCTCTACAGCAAACATTTCATAATGAAGGTGTATGTTGATATAAGGTGACTCACAATATAATAAATTAAAAAACGAACAGTCACAAGTCATGAATTTATGATCTATTCTCTCATGAAGACAAGCTTTGATTTCACAGTCTGTGAGTTGAGTTTCTTTAGGTTTCTAACCAGGTACAGCTTTTCAGTCAAAATGTGAGCCTGGAAATTAATTACAAGTTTATAAAAAGGAAAACAAATATTATTATATATCCATGTTTGTTCCATATAAGATCTGTTGTATTTTGCACTATCTTAAATTTCTGGATTGTTTTCAAAAGAGCCTGCTCAGCTCGTGATGATGGGGTAGTAATCCATTTAATTAGAAAGGCCAAGTAGAAGACTACAGTGAAGTAATCTATATTACTTCCCAAAGACTGTTTCCTGGACATCATCAAGTCCTAAGAAGCAAAGTTGCACTGAAGAAGCAGAAAGGCAGCTTGAAACATGTTTGGAGTATAATGAATTACAGCATTTTCTGAGCGGTCTGCACAAACACTTCTTGACCAAAAATATCTAGTTAAAATATATCTATATTTAATGCATAAACAATCCATTCTGGAAAATTTAGTTCTATACAACAACTCATTAAAGTATTACTTAAAATAAATCTGATTACTAATTTTACAAAACTCTTTTTAGGGATCTGCAATCACATGGTTGGATCATAAGATGAGAAATAGAAAATCTTGTTTTTAGAGCCAAAAGGTAGTAAAGAAAAAAATCTGCAGTTAAAATTTCTGGTGCTTCTAAATCCAATATTCCAATCATTGAGATGTGATCTTTCCCCAAAAGTTTGTATTTTTACTGTCACAGCATTTCAGTTTTTATTCTGGCTCCACTGAATGAACAATCACTTCTGTATACTTCATAGAAATAAAATAATTGCATATGACTTATTTTCTAACATAGTGCATGAAAGCCATAGTTTGAAAATAGTCAGTGAATAGTAAACTACACATATTGTAATTTAAAAGTTTTACTCTAAAACTATAAATATCAGCACATTTTTATTAAGTTGCGCTGTTCTCAATGGTGCTTATTCCTTTGTAAGTATGTTTAGGAGTGCATCGTAATCAGCTTTGCTGATATTTGTTGTTATATTACAAGTATTTTATGGAAAGCAAATATTCTTAAAACTGCATTCAACATAATTATTTCCTGCATTAAAAAGAAAATTTGGTAAAACATAAATGATCCCCAAAAATCAGTAGGGCTGGGCTTCAATGTTTATCAGATCAATTATTTTCTAATTGAACTGCAGCTTATGAAGTTACTTTAAATACAAGTGTTTAAAAATAATTGGATCCAGAATTCAGATCTGTTCTATGGAGTAACATTGAATCCAATAATTCACATAAATCACCATCTTAATGAAATCTTTATTCTTTGCATTGATTGACATGTGTGGGACTATCCCTCTTGAGATCTCTTTATAAAAAAGTATGCAGATTATTAATCAGGAAATGGGTTTTCACTCCCTTCAGGAAGAATTTATTCACAAATTCACATTGGTTAATCAGCTGCATTGGTTAATCAGCTGCAAAATCTCATGGATCTAATCGGAGATAGACCCTAATTTTTTTAATTAGGATTAAGATTGTGAATACTTCACTCCAGGATTTGATTTAGAAGTACCCTTTAATAATGCTACTTAAAGTGGTTTTGTAATTGTTTAAGGTTCCTGATCATTAACCTGGATGAACTCTTCTTTGAAGAGTAAATGTTTTATTCTAAAAAGAATAAATATGTGAACTAAAGTTCAAGACTCTGTCCTTTTAATTGTACCTGTTTAAAACAGGTTTTAGCGACATGGTTTTAATCCTTCTCCATTCAAATGTTAATTAAAAACTAACATTCTTTCAATATTGTAACGTTGCAAGATTGAAGTTACTTAAGAGAATTCTAGTAGAAAACCGGGCGTACATCTGAATAAAGCTTGAATTGGGCTTCTTTCAGACAAAACATGCTGGGTGTTTGGGAGTAGCCTGAGCAGTTTGAGGTTTTTAAAGACCTTAATGCTTTTAAAGGCAAATTTGAAGAAACCAGGTTTCCCCGACGCTAACTCTTAATCTCCCACGTCTGTGCCGCTATCTTGAAAAAAGACCCGCCATATATTTCATTGAAAGTTGTCGCTTCTTCCGCTTTGTAGCCCGCTCGCTAGCTGGAACTTTCAGAACCGCGACGCTTAGCTCGAGAAGACGCAGCCCCGCACAAAAGACAGCGGTACCCAAAGGGTTAATGTTTTCTGTTTGCTTTTTTGAGTTCTCCTCTTCCCCTCCTCCCCTTTCCCTTTAACCGCCCCCTCAGAGCTCAGGCGGAAGTGAGTTCGCTCCTTTGGAGATTAAAAGGATTCCGAGCTCCATCGGTTTCAATAACAGGCGTTCCGAAAGAGGTCGACCAGGAATGCGAGCATCTCGGCGCCCTGCAAAAATCCGGCTCACCTAAATCGCGGGTCGGGGAGGGGGGAGGGGAACGTAGGGGGAGCGAAACCACCCATTCACCGGCACGATGGCTACAGCGGAATCGGATGGGATCTCCACGCTCTTGCCACTACTGTTGTTAATTTAACCCCTCGGTCGGCGGGCGCTCCCACCTCCCCCCATAGATTTTCTTGATAACCACGTTGGGGATTTTTTCATCTTCGGAGGGCAAAATAAAGAATTCGTTTTCAATTATTTTTGGAAGACCACGCGAAGAATTGAAATGACAAAGGAAATGTGATCGCAGTGCTTAGGGAGCGAGGCGCAAAAGAAGGCTGCTGCCGGATTGCAGCCTGGGGAAAGCGCTACACCGCTGTTGCAATTTGTGCAATCGAACCTAATACGCCCCCCCATGAATAATTCAGGAAGGCCGGCCGGAACCTGCCGCCGCCGTCCTTTTCTCAGGCGGCTCCTTTTGCCGGTTTAAACGCGTGTGCGGCCAAGCTACAGGAAAGAGTGAGACCGCGTGCGTGTCGCTGCCGCCCTTGGGCAGCAGCAAAAAAGGAGCAAATTCGGGAAACCCCCAGAAAGAATAAAGGACCTGATCGATGCGCTCACTCGGCTTCCCGGGGGATCCGCTTGGAGACCTGGAAAAGGCGTGGACCCGTGAGGAAGACGATCTCTGGAGAGTAAGAACGCGTGCTCGTTCATTCATTCACACGCACCACCCACCCACCCACTCTTTCTTTCGGAAGCCTGCCTGCCCAGAAAGCTACACCGGAGGAATCGCCATCTCTGCTTCTCGTTTTCAAGACATGCGGTGGTGGAGCCCTCAGGGGTGGATCGGTGCCGGAAGAGTCTTCCGGGACAACTTTCGTGTCTCCCGAAACCTCCCGGAGTCCCCAAGAAAGGAGAAGTGAAGCAAGTGGTCCCGCTGTTCCTTCACCTCTCTCTCCTTCACCAACCGAGCCCTTTTCTCATTCCCTCGCCATCAACCCGCCTCTTCTGATACACCAACTAAAGAGAAGATTTCGCCCCCCTCCTCCTTCAGTTTTTCCCCTAGAAGGAAGCGAACGGCAGCCGCGCGACCGGATCCAGTTCACGCTGGATTTTTAAGGAGTAGGGCCCGATGCACTTTTCTATTAAAGAAACCCTCATTCTTTCGCCTCGTAGTCCGAGAAACGCTGAGGCGGCAGAGAAGGAAGAAGGCGCTGTCCCAGGTGGGAAGCTTTAAACGCAGAGCGAGGGAGGGGGCAAATCAGAGGAGCGTCTTCCTCCTGACGCTACTTAAGGAAGGAGAAGACGAGAGGAACGCCGGCTGAAGCTGCTCCCGTCTCGCCTAGCCCGCGAAGAGTGGTTTGGAGTAGCAGGAGTCGTCGCAGCGCCCCCACACAGCGACTAATTGATGCCACCCACCAGGGCTTGCAACGCGGGTCGTCGTCGCTCGCTTCGGTTCATGCTGCTACTGCTGCCGCCTCCTTACTAGCCGCACTCTCTTGCGCTTCCCCCTCCCCCTCCCAATGGCTTCGTTCCCCGAGTCAGATTTCCAGATTTGTCCACTGTGTAAGGAGATGTGCGGCTCGCCGGCTCTTGTCTCCTCTAATTCGTCCACTTCGTCTTCTTCTTCTCAGACTTCAAACTCTTCCGGGGGCGGCGGCGGCGGGGGGGTGTCTTCATCCTGCACCCCGTCGAGGCGGCTCCACGTCTTGCCCTGCCTGCACGCTTTCTGCCGCCAGTGCCTGGAAGCGCAGCGCCACCCAACCGCGGGTGACTCTCTAAAGCTGCGCTGCCCCATCTGCGACCAGAAGGTGGTGATCTCGGAGCCGTCGGGCATGGACGCGCTGCCCTCCTCCAACTTTCTCCTCAGCAACCTGCTCGACGTGGTCGTGGTGGCCGCCGCCGCTGCCGAAGATCAGAAGAACAACGGTCGTCCGGGCGGCGGCGGCCAAGGAGGCGGCGGCGGAGCGGCGAGCAACAGCAATACTAACAACCGGCACCCTCATTCCCGCCAGCAGCCTGTTCAACAGCAACAGCAGCACCGCACCGCTGCGGGTGGTTCTTCCCCGGGCTCTGCCGCCGGCTCGGCGCCGTCCGGGGGAGGCGGTGGCTCCGCGTTGCTGCTTAGGAGGCCCCACAGCCGACAGGGCGAGCCCCGCTGCAGCTCGTGCGACGAAGGCAACGCCGCCAGCTCCCGCTGCCTCGATTGCCAGGAGCACCTGTGCGACAACTGCGTGCGCGCCCACCAGCGCGTTCGCCTCACGAAGGACCACTTTATCGAGCGCTTTGGCCCAGGGCCGCCCGCGACGGCGGGAACCGGCCCCGCCTCGGCAGCCTCCCAGCTCGCTCTCAACCCACCCTATTCCGCCTCGCCTTACAACATCCTATCTGTCTTCCCGGACCGAGTCAACTATTGCCAGCACCACGACGACGAGGTGAGTGCCCCGACGGGTTAAATTAAGTGGCTTTTCCTCAAAGAGTCCCAGCTCGTCAGCTTGCGCACGAGAAACGTTGGGAGTTAAAGAAGTGGCGTTTTCCTTCTTTCCCTCCGTTTTGGGGGAGGGGCAGTGTCAGAGGCACTCTGACTTTTGCCAGACCAGAAAAGATGCCAACAGGTGGGAGCAAGGGGAATCCTATGAATTCTGTCTTCAACCCCACGCTAAATGGCCAAGAAGTGGTTGGTTTTTCATGGGTTTGCAAGGTAGTTTTTGTTAGGGGGCAGTCCCTAATGAAAAAATATTAGAAAGTGTTCTTCTCAAATAGACAAAAACGTTCTGTACTAAGGGGTGACTCTTAGACTTTGGGATTGAGTCCTGCGGTGATAATCTGGATTAAGGGACAGCTAAATGAAAAAGGGGCACTGGTACACTAGGATTTCAAGATAGACTTTCATTCATATATATTAGTTTTTTTACTGTATCAGTCTCAAAATAATAGGGTTATAGTGTTCTATACATATTGGAAGTTGTTCAAAGGTGCTAAATTCCCCAGAACCTATTGCTTGTGGGGGTGGGATTTTGTGCTCCTATGGATTAAAATTTACTGTATTGAATTTGGATAATTGATAACTAAGCAAGAGGCTTTTGAGACTTGTAATTTTGTGGCTATGCAGTATAAATTTCTTACCTTAGAACTGCATTGTACTTCCTCTGACAGGCTACACATGACTTTTTCTCTCCATAAGATTGTCAACCAGTCTCTTCCTTCTCCACATTAACAGGAAATACCCTTCAGGTTTCAAAGCATCTGGTGGCTTTAATTTCCTTTTTTTTTTAAAAAAAGAAAAAAATAGTTCCCCTTTCATACTTTTCCTTTGCATAGGTGGTCACACTTTGCATCTTCCAGTCCTACTTCTTTTTCTTCCATGCCTTTGTTCACATGGAGCTGTCCAAGCTTAACTGGTGTAAATCATAATTCTCTACAAGCAGCAGAGTTTTTCTGTGTGCTGCAGGGGGCAGAGATAGTTGGAGCCATTTAAAAACAGCATCATCTATGTATATGTGTGTGGGGGGGGGGGGAGTGTTGATGCTGCAGACCAAGGAAACATGTTTCCTCTTGCAATGCTTTGGAGAATAAGTACATACATTGTTTCTTCAGGGATGCCAAGATAAAAAGTGTAAATGTGAGAAGTAGCAATCCTAATTCCTGGGACATCATCCTGTTTTTTGCTCCACATTCCTCTGCCAATTTGTGCCCATTCCCAGGACTACAGATGTCCTTGAGATGGACAAAGTGCTCAGTAAGGATTTCCTGATCTCTCTACCCATGTAGTTTACATTTTTAAATAAACAGATGGCTATATTTGCCACTCTGTTTGACTTAGCTGCTGATTACAGATCAGTTACAGACTACTACAAATGAAGAAGTAAGATATTGACAAACTTTTAACATAGATTTTGGGTTAAACATAAGTATCTTTCCAAAGATGGATTATGAATGAAGAATCTAGAAGCCTGACTTTAAGCCAGCTATGGAAGTTGATGCTGGTGCTTCTGAGCATGTGTGAAGTATTGGTTGAATTACTTCTCATTCAGAGGTTTAGGGTTAGAGCAAACTGACTTTCTGTTATTGCTTATGCATACAAAACATTCTTTAATTTGTTGCACAGGATTTAGTGCTAGGTTTAAAGTTTCTAAACTGATAGAGAACATCTTGTACACAAGATAATTTGTTTATAATATCTCTATTTCTTAAAAATTGGACAGGGACCATGAATAAATATCTGAAGAACTATTCTAGCAGATTTTTTTCTATTTTCAAGAGATAGGATCAATAAAGCAAAGCAGAAGCAAAATGAAAACTTAGGAAGAAAGTGAATTGAGAACTGGTGTACAGATTATAATTCTCTCTATAATTATTCTTTGAGATTGCATGTGTTTGGTGAAATTAAATGACCTGATGGTATTAATATTTTGAATGATCTCAAATAGTAATATATTAATAAAAGGTTTAACACCAGAGTGTCAAGTAGTCCAGAGCAGTTATTTCCTGAGAGTACTGCTCTTTTTAAAAAAAACCAGTTGTTTATAGATTTTAAATAATTATTTTAACGGAAATTCATTGCTTTAATCCCAAAGAATAAAAGACCTAGTACTGAATTCATGTATTGGAAGTTCAACTTGTAAGCCGACATTCCATTTCTTTTGCTAGTTGCATAGACCACAGTGGAATTTTCCACTAGCCCCATTGTTAGAGGATAGCTTACTCCATGCTACAGTTCCTGATTGATCCTTATTACTGAAAGATAACCAGGTTTTGGAAATAAATGGTTGGTTGATGCTATTTAGATACTCTGAAGCTTGGGAAAAAGTACACTATGATCTATTTTGAAAATAAATGTTGTTTATGTCTAATCAACTTTTGCCATTTTGTGTAGTTATTTCAAACATGGAAAAGAATGTCAATTTTTGTCTTCTTTTTTTAAGAAAAGGGATTTTTATTAGAATTTTGTAAGAATTGGAGGAAATATAAACATCTTATTGACATTTAGTTATCTGCCACTTTCTGAAAACGCTGAGCTTTTTAGCATTTTCCACAAACAAATAGGAATATTTATGAATCTAAAGGAAAGTTTGAACTCCAAATACAAGATTTAGAATGATAAAAGTAAATTGTGTATTATTTACAGGGACAGTATAAATAAGTGCATGAATATTTCTGTTGTTCTTAAGAAGTTATATCAAAAAACATCTTTCAACCCCCTCTTCCTCGTTCTGTTTTCACTATACTTAGTAGATTCATTTTATAGGAATTCTTCAGGGGAAATACTTTGTTCTTATGGCTGTATTTTGAACAAAGTATTGTAATTCAGTTTTATCATAATGCTTGCATTTCAAATAATGCTCATACTGAAAAACATAAATGTGTACTCTGCAATGCTTGTTAATTTCTTTCCACATTTAAAAATATTACTTCAGAACTTCATATAACATGTGTCTTTTTAAAATCATATTATGATAGTAGAAAGCATTTTGTGCATTTTGTTTATGATAGTTTCTTTTGAAACAAATAGTTCATCAGTAACTTCTTAGTACAACTTCACTTAATACAATACTATTTGCTTATGCTTATTTAGGAATAACTAAATAGAAATAAATAGCAAATAGAATGGGGACTATTCCAAATGAAAAAACAATTGTGCATTAAACTTGTATTTGTTGTGGAAAAAATATTTGAATCTCTGTAAAGGGAATAAATAATAAATATTTTCATTTAATTATAAGATTTTTATGGGAGAAATGGATTAGGGGTGTTCTAAAAGATACTTTGCATTATTTCTGCTTGCACAGGGCGAGCATACTACAACCTCCTGGATTCCTTAAAAAGCTTCTATTGAGGATTAAGAAACCTCTGAAGTAGTGTACTATTCTAAACCAAGGGCTGCCATAACAACCATAAATTGACACTATTGAAGAAGACAGCCTTTGAACCAGTGTGGAATTTCAACAACAGTCTTATTTCTGACTTAATTTGTAACCCAGAGATTCCATGAAAATGGACCTGGTTATGACTTGTACTGGCAATCCTCTCAAGAGTACTACATGGTCTCAGCTGCTTCTTTCCATTACTTTTTTTAAAAAACTATTTTGGACCAGTGCTTTCCAATTGAATGCCTGAATGGTTTGGGATTGTAGCTTCCAGAATTCTGAGAGAGCATTTAGAGAGTCCCAGTTGAAAAAGGCTACTCTTAGTATCTAGTTTATATTTTGGAGATTTTCTAAAATGTTGTACATCTAAAGTGTTCTAGAACACTACAACCATTTGTTTACTTAGAAGTAAATCCTATGCTCAATGAATAAGTCTATTCATAACTTTAATTTTAATCTTGGGATTTTTTTTAACCTGTTCATCTAAATATCACAAAGTGAAAACTTTTATAGGAATTAGAAGCAGTTTCTATGCCTTTTATAATTTTGGTGGTCACTGTTATATTTCTTAAAGAGTAAATATTGGTATTCATATTTCCTATTTGATGATTGCCCTTAATTTTTGTTTTCTGCAACTCTGTTATTCTGGGGAGCTTAGCCTAGTGGGTCTTCTCTTTGGTATGTGTACTTGCTGCTTCTGTTTTTGTGTTTCCTAGATAATTATAGTAAAGAATTATCCTTGAATAAGAGATATACTTTTCAAACAAGTTGCAAACATGTTTATCTAAAATTAGTTGACTGGGTTAAGAAGTTAAAACAGGAGCATAAAAAATGAAGACCAAGGAAATGGAGTATAACTTGCTTATGGATGTTCTTATAGGATACTTTAACTTTTTTTTGGAGATGGATGTGTTTTGATTACTTTGCTTTCAGAAATTGTTTTGCCTGGCCTGACTGACTTTCAGATTATATGAATTAGTATTTCCATCTAATATCAAAGATCTAAGGTTTCTGATAAGATTCCTGTTTAAGTAGGATGGAAGAAAATGTCTTCTTCCATAACTTTTTCGTTGGATGTTTATTGTACTTGGTTTGCATTGCATGAACTAGTTGTTAGTTTTGTAGTTTAAACACATAATTAATAGTCAATGGAGAGGGAGAGGAGAGGGGGAGAGAGTTTTATGTACACAACTGAGGATTTTTTAAAGCATATTTTCAGTGTTACAAATATTTTAAGCCCTGTAATGTTAATTTTTGATTATGTAACTATGTTACTAGTATATATATTTTAGGGCATCTACAAAGTGCTTCTTTAATTCACTTGCCAGTACCACAGGACTTGAATAATAAAAATGGTTTACTTAAAAGGCTTGACTATCTCTGGGAAAAAGTTTGAACAACAGACTGCATGGTGCCAGCTATCATAACAAGTGATCCCAATGGTCACATCAAAACACCACTAGTGAAAAAGTAACCATTTGACTCTGGAGATTGTAAAATGAGAGAGTTAAACATTTCCCTGAGGCTCAAATAGTTTTGAACACAATGACTTTGTAGTGGGGAAGGGAAGAGAGGAAAAGGACCTACAACTAAAAATTCATCAAACTTACTAACTCTGGTATTGATTAGCAAGGTTGGATTTTAATTGGTGTGCCAAATTTAAGTAATTATTTCTACCAACTGTTTCTATGAGATAACTTTCATGTTTTAAAAAGAATTAGTTGAAATATTTTTAAACACACGGAGCTGGATTTGCACACATACTTAAGAGTATGAATTTATGAGATTATTTAGCATTTGTGCCCCTGTTGACTTTTTCTTGTATATTCTTCTATAAATGGGCTTAGCTGATTGAGCTGTGCAAACAGAGACATATTTTACATCTGATGATGCATTTTGCAAGTGCTCAGAATAAATAATAGTTTTAATAAGAGTTCAACAGTTTTTTCAAACTTAGTACTAAAAATCTAGTCTTGCTTTGTTTTAGTGAACCAGAGAGAGTTGGCACCATGCTACTTCTTTGTGAGACAAAGTAATGGATTAGAATTGGCTCTATTAATATAATAGTGCCACAGGTTTGTATACAAAAAATGCAGCAGGATATGAAGATTGTACACTATTGTAGTTTGCCTACTTGCACTATAAAATAAGAGTGTAAGTACATGTGTTATATCTTGGAAATTGTGGCACATTTTCTTGTGTGCCAGTTTTGACTACAGCAGTTAGCATGTTTATTTGCTACTATGTTTAGGGAAAGTCTAATGGTTTGTAGTAAAAAAATATGTGGGAATGTAGTTATATAGTGGTAGTTGAGTTTGAAGAAGAGTAATGATTGTTTAAGTTTGTAACCTGTTTAATATCTTATATGAAATTTGATTTCATATATTGAATAACTTCAATTGTTTTCAAGCCACTTTCTCCAGTCTCTTCCTATAATGACACATAGAAGTTCTTGCACGAGAAATGAACAATTTGGGGGCATTTTGAACAAGAATAAAATAGCCTTGTTGTTGAACTGAAATCTATATTCTTATCCTGTGAAAGTAACATGACCTTTTATTAAATTTACAAATGACCTAATGAGACCATCTTGATTGACATAATTCCTGTTTAATGTACTGTATATACTCGAGTATAAGCCTAGTTTTTCAGCCCACTTTTTGGGCTGAAAAAAGCCGCCTCGGCTTATACTCGAGTCAGTGAAAAATTTGCCCGAAATGGAGGAGAAAAAGGGGCGGGGCCATGCCGCTGGGTGACACTTGTGAATGGCCCAGTGCCCCTGTGAGTTTCCCCTCCCTCTGTGTCAGTTTGCCGCGCAGCGCGCACCGCACCATCCCCCCTCCTCACGTTCTAATGTAATGCAGGGCTGTCTTACGATTCCCCTTCCTCCCCCTCCTGCCGCTCTGCAACGATGTCCCACCTCCTCCTTGTTATGGCAAGCAGCCACATAGCGATGTCCCACCTCCTCTGGTACAGTGATCCAATGATAGGAATCACTGTGCCGTGTGTCATAGGAGGCGGGACATCGCTCCCGCGGCTGCACGGGACATCATCATCACAGCGGGACATCAGCATCATGAGGTGAGTGAAGTATTTCATTGAATACACCGCTAGTTTACTGTTTTTCTTTGAAATAAATATTCAAAAACATTATTGGTATCTATTTTTATTTTTGAAATTTACCGGTAGCTGCTGCATTTCCCACCCTAGGCTTATACTCGAGTCAATAACTTTTCCAGTTTTTTGTGGTAAAATTAGATGCCTCGGCTTATATTCGGGTCGGCCTATACTCGAGTATATACGGTATACTTATTGCTGTAAAACTAAAATACTCAAATTTTAATTATTATATTCTTCTAGATGTATATGCAATGTTAATTTTTCTTCTTTTTCTTTGTGATTTAAGACTTGTATTGAACAATATTATTAGGACTATTAATTGTGGAAAAACTATACTTCCAGCATCACTTTGGTATGTAGCGTATACTTCTACCTCCAAAAGCCTGCCATCTTAATTCTGTTTTAAATGAAAACCAGGAAGTTACATTTCCTTAGAAACCAAGTAGTGGCACTGATAAATCCCAGTGGTTGTCAAGTACAGCCCATTATGTTGCTCCTGTGAATGTTGGGGGGGGGGGAGGAGTGAGATGCAAAGATCAACAAGCCAAAGCTGTTATGATGAGGAAAAATGGAAGAGAGATGGGCTTTTTGATTCCATATACTTCAACCAAAAAGTCTAGTTAGATTCAGATCTAATTCTAAACTTTGTGCACATTGCCTAAACTTCTCCCATTCTTTTGATCAGTTTGCCATTTATTTTCAACAAACAAGTCAGTTGAAAACTCTTAGCAAACTTAATATAGAGTGGAATAAAATCATTTGTTGCTTTTCTTTAACAGCTTGGTGTGAAGAGAGTGGCAGAATGTAATCCTGTTTAAAAATATCTTTCTGAAGTATTGTATTTCTGCAGAGTAGTATGTCAGTAGTTATTGAGTTAAAATGAAATCTATCCTAACAGTTGCGTGTCAGCAGCTAAAGCCCAGCTGTCCAATGAAGCACAACGGCTGCAGCATCTGCACCATGTGCTTTCTTTGTCCAGGCAATTGAATGAGAAAGCAAAAGATAATCAGTGCCAGGTAATTTTTATTACACTGATTGTAGCCAGCATCTTTCTATTTGCATTTGGGATGCTGCAAATAAATACCTATGTTAAAACTAATCAAATCTTCTCAACTTTTAGAAATTAATATTTGAAATGGCACATATTTGGAAGAAAGCAGAGACAAGGTCTTATTTTCTTTTGATCCCCTGACATAAGCACTTGGCCTTATTTTGGGGAGATATTATTATTTTTGAGGTGCAGGAGGCAGCAAGCATGGTCACCTCATGGCTGTCTGTGTTACAATATTTTTGGGGAGGACTTACTTTTTTAGCACATGTGCTCAAAAGCCTAATTGGGAATATTATCCGAGGAGGTCTTATTTTCAGGAAAACAGGGTATAAAGAGAGAGTTTCTTATCCTTCACAATTGTTTTCTTTCCTTAACAATTTCAAAATGCATGGACTTCAGCTCCCAGAATCTCCTAGCCAGCATGTCCACACATCTTAAAATTGCTAAGATTGAAAAACAGTAATAACAGAATAAATATTTATGATTAAATGCCACATTGTTGGCTGATAGAGAAAATTATAAGGATGGATAGCAATAGCACTTAGACTTATATACCTCTTCACAGTGTTTTACAGCCCTCTCTAAATAGAGTCAGCATATTGCCCCAACAATCAGGGTCCTCATTTTACCCACCTCAGAAGGATGGAAGGCTGAGTCAACCTTGAGCCTGGTGAGATTCAAACTGTCAAATTGCAGGTAGCTGGCAGTCAGCAGAAGTAGCCTGCAGTACTGCATTCTAACCACTGCGCTACCAGGGTTCCTGATTAACACATAACACGAAAGCTATTACAGGATTATTCACGTAACCTGATAGGGCTGGGGTTTGAGAGTAATAGTTGCACAGTGTTTTCAGAACTACTGTAGGGTAATGTCGATAAGTTAGGTTCCTTTCATAAGATTAGCCTATGGAAGTACCATAAGGGTTCCACAATACACTATATTGCCAAAAGTATTCGCTCACAACTGAATCTAATTATTTGGATGGGTGAGTGAATACTTTTGGCAATATAGTGTATCTATATTGGTTGAAGCTGAAGGCAGCCCATCTGGCTCTGCTGCACTTTCGGACCTCAGTGGAGGGGCGTCACGTGCTTCTCCTGACAGACAATGTGGCCACCAAGTCCCACATAAATCGTCAGTGGGGACTCACTCTCGAGCTCTCTGGCTGGAGGGTCTGAAGCTGGGCGCCTGGGCGGAGAGACACCTGTTGTCTTTGGTGTCAGAACATATCTCCGGTCTTTCCAATCACCAGGCGGACTGGCTGAGTTGGGAGACGCTGGACAATGGCAAGTGGCAGCTCCATCCATCGTTGTTTCGGAGGATCTGTAGGAGGTTTGGCACTCCCCTGGTGGATCTCTTCGCCTCGCTGGTGAACTCGCAGCTCCCGAAGTTTTTCACCCATTTTCAGTCCCGGTCTGCGGAGGGCATGGGCGCTCTCAGGAGCAGGTGACCCCCAGGCCTTCTTTATGTTTTTCCTTCCATTCCCCTCATTCCGGGGATCCTCAGGTAGGTGGTAGTGGAAGGGGCGCTAGTCGTAGTCGTGGCCCCGTATTGGCCCAGGAGACCCTGGTTTGCAGACCTTGTCCAGCTGTCGGTGGCTCCTCTGTGGAGGATCCCGCAGGAGGAGATGGTCTTGCGGCAGGGAGTCCTGGTTCACCCGGTGCCCAGTGGCTCCATCTGACTGCCTGACTCTTGAACATCCACCATCTTATGAAGGGAAGCTTCTCAGACATTCAATCGGCACCCTAGGGTGCATAGTTTCCTGAAAGGGGCGAGCAACCTTCGACCTCTGACAGTCCATCGATACTCATCCTGGGATCTCTCAGTTGTTCTACAGTTGTTCTGCTCCCTTCGAGCCACTCTGCTCATCCATCTCCGGCATTTAAGAATTAAGACTGCCTTTCTCATTGCCATTACATCGGCAATTTCAGAGCTGGCAGCATTCTCAGTCAGGGAGGACTTGTGTATTGTGCATCCTGATAGGGTCAATCTTTCTTTGGGCCTGTCATTCCTTCCAAAAATTAATTCTTGGTTTCATAGGGTGCAGGAGATAATTCTCCCAATTTTTGTCCATGACCCAGACATCCGAGGGAACACACCTGGCATACCCTAGACATCCGTAGCACAGTCCGCACATATATCAAAAGAACAGCTTCCTTCCGCAGGTCGGAGGTGTTCCTCATGTCCTTCCAGCCTGGCTCCATGGGGCAGAAGGTGTCATCTTTGACTATAGGATGCTGGTTGCACGCTTGCATCAAGCTGGCCTACGAACAGCAGGCCAGGTCGGTACCAGCACACATAACTGCACATTCCACCAGGAGTGCAATGACCATGGCAGCTTGGGCAATGCAAGTGTCCATTGAGGAGATATTCAGGGTGGGCGACCTGGTTGTCGCCTTCTCCGAAATTTCAAATTGGACTCATTTGCTGTAGCCAAGGCTTCATTTGGAAGAAGCGTTCTGCAATGGGTTCATTCTGAATCGCAAACCCTGGACAGACCTTCTTCCCACTCTGGGACCACATAGTTTGGAAAAAGTTCCATGCTTGGACTCTACTAGCAGCGCACAAGAGAATGACCATTGGCTTACCTGAACAGTCATTCTCTGGGCATTGCAGGAGAGTCCAACCCTGCCCAGGGGTCTTTCAACAGTCCAGGGTTTGACATCAGCCAAGACACATCACATTATCATCATCACGTTCTACAGGGATTCATGCCTTAGTTTTAAAACTGACCTCAATTAGGAGCAGGAGGCATAGCTAGAGAAAAAATTGAACTCAATCCTTGGGCAGATGGACTAAAGTTAACCCATGCTTGAACTCTCCCGCAGTACCCAGAAAATGACCGTTCAGGTAAACTAACGATCATTAATTCCAGGAACTATTATGATTCTCAGTCTTCATTGGGAATTCAAATAAATTATAGAATTAGTATACCAACAAAATAGATTCATTTAATTGCTTATTAGCTTCATATTTAAATTTATTACAACTCTTTCTTGCCCTCCTTGCTCTCACACTTACTGTACATATTGAGAATATTCTTTATTGTCCATTAGTTTTCCTTAAGCTTGCTTTTAAACTGTGTAATTCTAAGCAAATTAATTAAATAAGGAACATAATGCAGCATAAATTCAGCTGTTGGGTTCCAAAAATTCAACCCACTAATGGAAAATAGCAAATAGAATTTTCAGTAGCTCTGTTACGCCATCTCGTGCTCACTGACTTTTGCAGTCCAAGCTGATTTATCAAAATATAAAGCAGGAATTCCCTTCTTTTCCTTTGTTTATAGAACAATGGAAGATAAATGATAAATAATAGTTGAAAAAAACTTGAGTGGGCTTTGTGAGGGACAATAGTTCTATGTAGGTTGTGAAGAATATTCCGTATTTTTTCACCCATACGTGTTTTTGAAGCCAGTGTTGAGCTTGCTTTTATATTAGATTTAAAAGATCCTTCATATTTTTCTCTTTTCCCTCCCACTTTTGAGCAAGAGGACAAATTCATAGACATATTGCTGCCAGTGTGGGATTGATAGGCAGAATTCTATTGGCATGATCATTCATCTGTCTAGTTTGTTATTTAGAGAGTGTCATGTTTCCTTATCCTTTTATATTTCTGAAAATGAAATAAACTTAGTTATGAATACTATAAGTTGGTAATTTTCTGATTTAAGAAAAATATATGTCTTTCTTTTTATTAATCATAGTTTCTTGAGCAATTTTTTAAAGGAATATCCTATGCATATTCACCTTCAGCAGACGTTTAATGCAAATTCACCCATCATACTGATTGGTGGTAGCCCTCAGTTTGGGGTGATTTAAATTGGTGCCCTTAAGCACTTATTTTGCCTCTTATAATCCCAGACACCTTCCAAAATCCTCCAGTTTTCGGTCCTGCTACTCTATGGGGATTCCAAAGAAAATGTTCTAAACCCAGATTTTTTTTTTAAGTGTCCTTGCCTTTGCAGTTGTTAAAAACAAGCTTGATTGTAAAGCAAAGCATATTTTAAACAATTATTATATAAATGAGTATTAATCCAATTAATTATATAGATTTTGTAATGAAGAAAATTTAATTTTTCACTTACAGTCATCTAAAAAAGTAAAACCTATGTTTTTTTAAATGTGGACATATATGTGGTCATAACAATATTTTACCTTCATTCAAACAGTATTTAAATATAAAGATAGGCATTTAAAATTGACTTTGCAATCATTTAATAACATAAAATTAAAAGATCTGTCATTTCCTTCTGTAGAAAAAGTAAGTACACCATTGGCCCTTTTTATAACTTTCTACCAATCTTTAACCACAAATGTGAGACTCCCCCCCCCTCCATGTAGAATTTTTTTTCATCTGCAGTATTTGAAGAGTTGTTTTGCATGCAAAGCACATGTCAAATCAACTCAAAGTATCTAAAAGGATTTAGATCTAGGTTTTCTCTTGGTCATTCCAGAGTTTTCCATAAAACAGAGAGCCATGGGGTTGGAAGGAACCTTGGAGGTTTTCTAGTCCAACCACCTGCTTGATTTTACTGGATTTCAATTGCATACAAACACACACATGTATAAAGTTTTTTTATTTTTCATTTTCATAACATATATCCACATGTATATTATTTCATAAACAACATCATATTATATTATTAAATGTTTACATCAATTCATCTTACCATCAACTCCCAAAAACAATTATTGGCTCTCCTGCTCTCCATAACCATATTTGTACCGTATCCATCACTTTCTTCTCCCTCTCTCCTCCCTACCTCCTTTCTTCCCTCTGTCATCCTTCTCTTCTACTTCTCCTTCCTCTCCTCTTTCCACTCCTTCTTTCTCTCCTCCTCTTCTCCCCCCTGCCCTCTCTCCTATCCCTCTCTTCTTCCCTTACCTATCTCTTCTATTTCATACTCTTCACCTCATTTACTTGATGTATTTCAGCCTCTGAGTGAGCTCCATTTTATGTTGATGGTATTGCTAATTCCTTTTCAATATACATATTTAATTTTAACATATATCTTCTTCCTTTTTAAGAAAGAGAAAAAAGTATACATATATAGTAATTGTATTTTTAAACCACCACCACCACCCCCAGCCTATTTTTAGCCGAGATGTAGACCTGTTACAGTTCCCAGCTATTCTCATCATTATATTTATATAATTATACATCCTTACACACCCCAAATTTGTGATTCTGTCTTTATAATCTCAATAATTTCCCATTGTAAGTATATTTCATGTTCCCTCTCCATTTTTCCATATCTTGGCTTAGGTTACCCTTAATTGTCTTAAATAACAATCCTTAATGTGCAATGTTCATTACAATTTCCTTAATCTACTATCTAGAACAGTGGTAGTCAACCTGGTCCCTACCGCCCACTAGTGGGCGTTCCAGCTTTCATGGTGGGCGGTAGGGATTTGCTGTAACTCTGCTTTATACATTTTATAAAGTAAAGTTACTTCCCTACTTTATAAATCACCATTACTGTGGAATCGGTGGGCGGTTAGAAAATTTTACTACTAACAGAGATACAAAAGTGGGCAGTAGGTATAAAAAGGTTGACTAGCCCTGATCTAGAATAACAAGCGGTACACCTCTAACTTTGTTCATCATGTCCATGTTTCATATATTTTAACCCATACTTAATTGTCCTTCCATTGTCATATTCAGTCAATTAGCAACTCAGCTTAATTATCATGTATAAAAGTGAATCACATACCTCTACTTTACATTCTCCCCATAATAGATTCATATTTGTCCATATTCCATATATTTTAATCTTTATTTAATTATCTTTCCATTATCATATTCAATCAGTTAGCAACTCAATTTTATTAACATATATAGGAGTAAACCACATATCTCAGCTTTATATTTCCCCATATAATAATTTCTAATTGTCTGATTTTTTCCTAGTAAGTTTTTTGTCCCACTTCTCTATTCCTGTCTTCTTCCTTTTTTTTTGTTTTGACATGTCCACCCTCTTCAATTTTTCCCAAGCCACTGTCAAACCCAGTAAATTCTTTTGTATGTCTCTTTGTTGGGGCATAACCCCCCTCTTCAATTTTCCCTATGCCACTGTCAACCTCAATAAGATCTTTTCTCTGCTTTTTATTTCCTTTTGTTGGGACACATTCCCCTTTTCAATTTTCCCTATACTACTATCAAATCCAATGAAGTTTTTTGTCTGCTTTTTATTTTCCACTGTTTCTACCTCTTTGTTATCCCTTCCCCCTTCTTCCTTAACTTTTTCCTTCAATTCCTGCTTCTCTGAGTTCAAAATTCTATTTAGACTTGATTTTAATGACTTATGCATGTTTTTTATAATTTCATGTAGTTCTTCAAATTCCCACCTTTCCATAATGTCCAGTTCCAAAGTTGTAGTTATTATACAGTTCTTATTTCAAAGTTCTGGTCCACTTTAAATTTAGGTAATTCAGCTAATGTGAAAAAGAAGAGAAGTAGGAGCCATCCTGATCTTTTGCAGAGAAAAAAAAACTTCGTATTTTCTGGGTTCTTGATTTTATTATTTTTTTCTTGTTACCTTCCACCTCTTGTTGGTTATAGTTGCTCAAAATATCTTAATTGGAACAAACTTGCATACATCCAAACTCTGCTATGTTTCTCTTCACCTCCTGTTTTTCTAAGTTCTGATTTATTGCAATTGGTTAATTAAATCTTCCTGCTCAGAGTTTCGCATTCTATTCAGCACACAGACAAGATAAGGTTATCAATGAGAAAATAGTGCTTTTTTCTTAATTTTTTTCCTTTATTACATTCCACCTCTCATTAATTGGAGTTGCTTAAGATATGTTAGTTAGAAGAAATTCGAACAAAGCAAATCTCCTTGGTATGTTTTTGTTTCCATTTCAACCTCCTATTCTCTCTTAAAAACTCAATCTTTTCAAATCCAAAACCAAATGTAGAGTTTGTATTTGAGTGGGTTTGTCATTTCTCTACTTTTTCCTTTTCTGTCCAATTGTTCTTTTTGGGTTAGTGTTTCAACCCTCCATTTCCCCCCTTCTTTCTTTCTTTTTGCCAAAATCCAGATCTGTCCATTAATATTATTTATACTCTCAAGGTTCTTTGCCTTTTCCAAGTTCTGATTTATAACTGTGGGTTAATTAGACCTTCTTACCAGGCTTTCATCTTGTCCTGCACGCTTCTGCTCAGTAGCTTTGGCTGGAAGCCAGCTTCTTGTGCAGCCATATTGCCGTGCTGCCTCCCTGACTCCGATTCAGAGAGCAAATCTCTGACCTATGACAGACCTGTTGCACTCCCTCTGGATCTGATGAGGCACTGCCTCTTCTTCACTCCCCCCCCCGGGGGGGTTCTGATCCAAAAGGGTCTCAGAATTGGTTTGTCAGACAAGAGCTCAGGGTTCATGTCAATTTTTTGTTCTATTATTTCTTCTAACCATTTTTGAATTTTGATCCAGAATTCTTTGGCTTTCGGACATGTCCACTACATATGATAGAAGGTCCCCTGCTGGTGGTTACATTTCCAACAATTTGGTGATCTATTTGGGAACTTTTTGGCCAATCTGGCCGGGGGTAAATGCCACCTATAAAACATTTTGTAAATGTTTTCCATATAGGATGCTGACATTGTCAATTTATAATTCCCCCTCCCATACTTTTCCCCAGTGCTCCAATTCAATATTATACCCAAAGTTTTTAGCCCAAATTATCATTGTTTCCTTCACAATTTCCTCCTCCATTTTGAATTTTAAGAGACAATTGTATGTTTTTGTAATCATTTTTTCTTCTGTTCCTGTTACTATTTTGTCCAATTCTTGCTATTCATTTTGAAATCCATACTGTTCTAAGTCCTTTTTGTATCTTGTTTGAATTTGTAGGTATGGCCACCAGTCTAATTCAATTCTCTGTAATTTTAACTCCTGATTTGTTTTAAGTTTTCCTTGCCCATCCAATAACTCTTTATATGTCAATATCCTATTCAAATCTATTAGATTGGGGTAGATAATTGTTTCCATGATTGATATCCATCTGGGAATTTTTGTGTAGAAAAATTGCTATAATATTTCTAGTAAGGCCCCTCTTACCTGATGCCTCTAGAAATATTTATGGGCTTTACTCTTTCACTCCCAAATAAAAGCATGCCAGCCCAGCTATAAATCATGACCCTCTATCGTCAATATTTTTTTATTTTGAAATACTATCCATTATTTGAAGCATGTTACCACTGCTGCCTGATAATAAAGCTCCCAATGTCAATGTATTTCATAGGTTCTTGAAATATTTTTATTGTATATTTTAATGTAATTGAAATACTTTTTCCCACATCCCATTATATATAAATATATACAGGTAATCCTGTGTCATAACCATTCATTTAGTGAAGTTATAACGGCACTGAAAAAAGTGATTTAATGATGGTTTTTCACATTTGCAACCATTGCCGCATCCCTGGGATCATGTGATCAAAATTTGGACGCTTGGCAAGTGGCATGTATTTCATGTATTTATGATATTTGCAGTATACTGGGATCATGTGATCACCTTTTGCAACCTTCTGTCTAGCAAAATCAATGGGGGTCAGATTCATTTGGCAAATGTGTTACCAATTTAACAGTTGCAGCAATTCACCTAACAAGTGTAACAAGAAGAAATGGGGGAAAACTCATTTAGCAACTGTCTTGCCAATGAAAATTTTGGACTTAACTGTGGTTGTAAATTGAAGACTACCTGTAATTGAAAGCTTTGATATTCACAAGTAGTCCTCAATTTACAATCATTTGTTTAATGATTGTTCAAAGTTACAAAGGCACTAAAATGATGTGACCAGTCCTCGCACATGACTTTTGCAGTATCCTTCATGGTCATGTGATCAAAACTCCAGTACTTGGCAACTGGGATATATTTATGATTACAGCAACCCAGGATCACATGATGCAAGGTTGACTCAGCCTTCTTGTCAGGCCTTCCAAGTTAATAAATTGAGGACCCAGATTGTTGGGTGCAAAATGCTGACTCTGTAAACTGCTTAGAGAGAGCTGTAAAAAACACTGTGAAGCAGTATAAAGTCTTAAGTGCTATTGCTATCCAGTATTTGCAATCTTCCCAGCTTCTGACAATCAAAGTCAATGGATAAAGCTGGATTTGCTTAACAACTATGTGATTCACTTATTGCAGCAATTCGCAAAAAAAGGTTATGAAATCAGGCCCGACTCACTTAACAACTGCCTTGCTTAGCGAGGAAAATTCTGGTCTCAATTAATTTACATATCAAACTTATTAATTGTCTATCTCCCACACAGAAGGAGTCTTTGGTTATAATTGCTGTTGTAAATTGAGAAGTATCTGTATCAGGACCCTTTATACTGGTTCCCACCCCCTCATGTATTGAGCTATATGATGTTTTTGGATAATATTGGAAAATGTCTGAAGGGAATCACATTGGAGAAGGCTGCCGTACTCCTATTCAATTATTTTTCAACAGCTGTCTCTGTTACACAACAAATACTTCTAAAACATTTCTGATATATAATAGTGTGTGAGAGAACAAGAGGTAAAAATTTAACTTTAGTTCTCAAAACTAAGGCTGTTAAATTATGTGAAATCTATATTTACTACACAGTTATTACAAGTAGATAAGTTGCTTGCATTAAACTAAATTTCAATTAATAAGAATACAATAACACTACCAAAATCACTGATATTTTCTAAAATGTAAAACTATTTGAGGTCAGTCTGTGTCACATGCTATTTCACTTTGTTTAAAATTGTCATTTCATTACTCTAGTGAATCAGCAGTATTTATTTGAAAGGGGAATCTCAAGGAGTGTTGATAATACTGAGAGGTATCAGTTTTTTCCATTGCAAAGCCTTGTATTCTGAGACTATATTAAAAAAGAGAGAACCTCCCCAGTGAGAATAAGATTAGTGAGAATTAATTTCTTGTCTTCTTGATTTCTGAAACTTTATTTTTACTTAATTACATTTTAAATTTAATTCATTTAGTGTTTTGTGTGGCTTCTGGAAATGTTAATTTTTACATACTATAGGAAGAGTACGTGCTTTCCACAAACATTTTGTATTGGAAATATATCATTTGTAAATGTATACTTACAAAAAAATAATGCAAATTATATATTTCTATAGTATATACATTTATGAAATATAATATATAATAAAATATAAATAATAAAATTCTGTATAAATATTTCTTGAACATACAGATATTACATAAACCTTTTAAAAAGTTCTTACTGCCTGTTCTTACTGTTAATTAAAATCTTTGCTAATGTAACTCCATAATTATTCTCCTTTTTTTTTTTACTTTGGTTTTTTTTTTTTTTCCTCCATGGAGGTGGTGATACAATCCAGGCATGGGTTGATTTTGTCTGCTCGCTGATCGGACTGTTAAGCTGTTAAGGCACTACCTTGTTGCTAGGAAATACCCAGTTTTTGACTCAGTCCCTCAGTAAGGATGATCGTGTCATCGCTTGCTCCTGACAGCTTATTTGTCAATTTTCTCCTAAATCTTATCATCTTGGACTTGTGAGTACTCCTCTTGGCCAGAATAAGCATTATAGCTGGCTCAGTGGCTTGAGCGGAGGCTCCAGCTGCTGGACTTCTGACAGTGAGAGCCAGGCTTATCATTACTGGCCTTACAAGCTCCCTAAAAGACTTGGCTTAAGAGGCTGTAAAATTCAGAGGAGATTGATTGCTCCATTCATAGAGCTCTGCACTCTGCTGTAGCTTCATTACTTGGTGCACTTTGGATTTGTAGAGCTTCATGCTCTCTCGGAGTGGTAAAAAAGCAGCTGGCATGCTGGACTTTGTGAGGAGAGCTTTGCACTCTTCAATTACAAGGAGGCAGCACCCCCTTTTAAGCAAAAGCTTCGCGCCCTGCATGAGATTGGATCCAAGGCCATAGAGTAAGGCATGGTGCACTCTATAACATGGTAGACGATTCGGCTTTCTCCAGCCACCAGCAGCAAGATAAGTGCTCCCAACAGATACCTTGGAGGGCTCCGAGAGTGAGTTTTTTGGTTGTTAGAAGCCTTTGAGAGCCTAAACAGCCAATTTTTAGCTGCAAGCATTGCTAGTGCTGCAGCCAGCCCTTAGCATTAAAATGAGCATGAAATTGCAGTTTGACAGGAGAGAACAGCCTGCCTGTAATTGATTTCAAAATGAGGGTGCAGCAGCACCCAGCTCCAGTGAAGGAGGCAAGGGCCTGGGAAGCCATGATTTGATTATAGTTGCCCCTATGCCTCCCTCTTTGCCCTCTACTTCCACTGAGCACAAACAAAGCTCAAAGGCTGTCCCCAAATTAGGCAAATCCTGGAATGGTTCTAAAACAGTCTTTGAATTCTAAAAAAGAAGGGAGAAGACCTTAGATTGCCTGTTCTCCAAAGCTAGCAACCAAAAGATTCAGGCCTCCCATGCCAGAGGGGAATCAGGGGAATCTCATGGCAGACACACCTTGTCGCTGTCACCAGGGGGAGCAGAACAGCAGCCAAACCTTATGGTGTTGCCAAACTTCTAGGTGCTGGAGGCCATATGCCCAACATGGCGAACCTGTGGCACGTATGCCACAGGTGGCACGCGGAGCCATTTGTCAAGGCACGCGAGGCATTGCTCTGTCAGCTGGCTAGCACACACGTGCGCGCTGGCCAGCTGAGTTCAGCCTTTTTTAAAAGCTATTTTTCACCCTCCCCAGGCTCCAGAGGCTTTATAGGAGCCTGGGGAGGGCGAAAAGAGCCTGCCTGCCCCCTGGAGGACCTCCGGAGCCTTAAGGAGCTTTCCTGAAACCTCCAGAGCACGAAAAAAACGGCACTATGGGCAAACTGGAAGTTCCGGAACAGACTTCCCTCCTAAAGAGGAGGGATACGAGCGATCCTTTGCAAGGCAGAGATGAGGATTACGTCCAATTCCACGCGGATAAAGTTGCTCGGCTTCGGGCGGACCTGGACTCCAATTACGCAGAACCAGCTGAGGCACCAGGGGAGAATCTGGCAGGACATCACTGGATTGATTTTCAAGCTGTTACCCCTGAGGACGTGGACAAGGCCATGGGAGCTGTAAGCACCTCCACATATGTACTGGACCCGTGCCCCTCCTGGCTGGTTGCTAACAGCAGGGAGGTGACACGGGGCTGGATCCAGGCGGTTGTTACCGCCTCCCTTCGGGAGGGGTTCTTTCCCTCCGCTCTAAAGGCGGCGGTGGTGAGACCCCTTCTGAAGAAACCATTTTTGGATCCAGCCGTTTTAAACAACTATCGTCCAGTCTCCAACCTCCCCTTCGTGGGGAAGGTTGTCGAGAAGGTGGTAGCCTTTCAGCTCCGGCGGTCCTTGGAGGAAACCGATTATCTAGATCCCTTCCAGTCGGGATTTAGGCCTGGCTACAGCACGGAAACCGTGGTTGCATTGATCGATGATCTCTGGAGAGCCAGGGATGGAGGTCCTAGTGCTCCTTGACCTCTCAGCGGCTTTCGATACCATCAACCATGGTATCCTTCTGCGACGACTGCGGGAGGTGGGGGTGGGAGGCACTGTTCTATGGTGGTTCTCCTCTTACCTCTCAGACAGGTCGTAGTCGGTGTTAGTTGGAGGGCAGAGATCGACCCCTAGGCCCCTGACGTATGGGGTACTGCAGGGTTCGATCCTGTCCCCCCTCCTGTTTAATATCTACATGAAACCGCTGGGTGAGATCATTCGACGGCACGGGATAAAATACCACCAGTATGCGGACGATACGCAGCTGTATCTGTCCGCCCCGTGCCAACTCAATGAAGCGGTGGACGTGATGTGCCAGGGCCTCGAGGCTGTTAGGGACTGGATGGGGGCTAACAAGCTTGTACTCAATCCAGATAAGACCGAGTGGCTGGTGTGTTTCCCTCCTACTAATTGGCCAAGTGTTCCATCTCTCAGGCTGGGGGGTCAAACAGTACGCCCCTCAGACAGGGTCCGCAATTTGGGAGTCCTCCTGGACCCACAGCTGACTTTTGAACACCATTTGTCAGCTGTGACCAGGGGGGCATTTGCCCAGGTTCACCTGGTGCACCAGTTGCGTCCCTACCTGAACCGGGAGGCCCTCACTACAGTCACTCGTGCCCTTGTGACCTCTAGACTGGACTACTGCAACGTGCTCTACATGGGGCAGCCCTTGAAGAGCATTCGGCGACTTCAGCTTGTCCAGAATGCAGCCGCGCAAGCGATCGTGGGTGCACCTCGGTTCACCCACGTAACACCTATCCTCCGCGAGCTGCACTGGCTCCCTATTGGTCTCCAGATACGCTTCAAGGCGCTAGTCGCACTTATAAAGCCCTTCATGGTTTTGGACCTGGGTACTTGAGAGACCGCCTGCTGCCAATTACCTCCACCAGACCGATTAGATCCCACAGATTAGGCCTCCTCCGAATTCCATCCGCTGGCCAGTGTCGACTGGCGACTACCCAGAGGATAGCCTTCTCTGTGGCTGCTCCGACCCTCTGGAACGAACTCCCCGTGGAGATTCGCACCCTCACCACCCTCCAAGCCTTCCGCAAAGCCCTTAAAACCTGGCTGTTCCGACAGGCCTGGGGCTAAAGAACCGTGCCCCTATCTTGAATGGTATGATTGTTGCACTTTTTAAATTATGTATTGTTTTGTGTTGTTGTCAAATTGTCTGTATCCCCCTTCCCTTGTTTGAGTTGTGAGCCGCCCTGAGTCCCTCTCGGGGGAAAAGGGCGGCATACAAATGAAATAAACATTCAACAACATTCAACAAACATTGACGAGGGGTGTTAGATTTTAATGTAATATGACTGCACATGTATACTGTCTTCTCTTATTTTTTATTTAAAACTAAGATATGTTAAGTATATTGATATGGAAGCATAAATACCATCAACATAGAATGGAGTTTGCTCAGAAGCTGAAATACACCAATAAGAGGAAGAGTGGGAAATAGAGAAGAGAAGAAAGATAGGAAGAGAGGGATAGGAGAGAGGGTAAGGGGGGAAGATGAGGAGGATAAGGAGGAGTGGAATGAAGAGAGAGAAGGAGAAAGGAAGGGGAAGTAGAGCAGAAAAGGATGATGAAGGGAAGAAAGGAGGTAGGAGAGAGGTAGAAGAAGGAGGTGTATGGAGAGCAGAAGAGCTAATAATGAGTTTTTATCTTTCTGGGCGTTGATGACAAGAGGAACTGATGTAATTACTACTTAATACAATAGGATATTGGCTATTTAATAGTATACATGTGATTATATGTTATGAAAGTGGAAAATAAAAAAAGTATATTTAAAAAAAAAGGATATCAACAACGTGGTGGCAGCAATCCAGTTTTTGGCAGATGCCACCCTCAATGGTGCCAGATTCATATCCAAGTCCTCGGTTGTGACGTGACATTTACTTTGGCTACGCCAGTGGCAGGAGGATGTTCAACACAAGTGGCATTTGGCTTCCACCCCTTTCGAAGTGGGAGCCTTGTTTGGAGAATCACTTGATCCCATTCTAGTGGAGACCAGGGACAAGAGGAAGGTCTTGCCAACGGCCACCAGAAGGGGTCTCTTTTGTCCCACGCCTTACTCCAGACATCCAGCCTTTCGGGGATCAGACTTTGGACCTGCTAATTTCAGGCCATGAGGGAGGGGTGTTACATCCCTAGGCAATGGCAACAGGTGGACTTCCTGTCTAGAGGTAGACTGTAAGTGGCCCTTTCATAGCTGAGGGGGTTGGTTCTTCCATTGCCCCTAATTACTTAGAATTCATTTCTCCCATCGGAGGCTGCTTGGCCTCTTTGCACACCAGTGGCATGAAGTCACCTCTGACATCTGGGTCAGAGACACGGTGAAGTCTGGGCTTTCCCTCGAATTTATCTCCACACCCCAAGGTTTTTCATTTATTGCCTGGTATCAAACAACTCTGTCAAAAAGGCCCTCATACACTCTGCGATTCAGCACCTGCTGAAAATTCGAGCCATATAGCAAGTACCAGACGACCAAAATGGTTAGGAATTTTATTTGTGATCCCAAGGCCTTGGGGGGGGGGTAGGGGTGGAGAGCGATTCTTGACTAAAATGCCTAAACTGCCATCTGCTCTACAGGCATTTTAAGATGCACTCGTTGCACACTATTCTGGGGGGCGTATGGGAGGGTGACTTCTTCACATCAATAGACTTAATGGAGGCTTATATGCACATTCCCATCTTGCCCCTTCATTGGCAATACCTCTGATTTTATTATGTGGGCTGCCACTTTCAGTATAGGGCCCTAACATTCGGCCTTTCCTCAGCACCCACTAAAGTCCTAGCAGCATTGGCAGCCCAATGGTCCAACACAGCCTAGATGATCATCTGTCACGCAAGCCAGGGAAGAATTGAGTCTCACTGCCCAGACATTGCAGTCCCATGGGTTTTCTATTAACATAGAAAAGATCCACCTTGAACCAACTAACTGACTGCTCCACTTGGGGGTGCTTATTGATATGGTGGTGTGCAGGGTGTACCTGTCCCAGGAGTGACAAGCCAGCCTTAGGGAGTTAGCAGGGCAGGTCGAGAGGGAGCCCACGGTATCCTTGGCCAAGCTCTCCCATCTCCTGGGCAAAATTGGTATCCGGTATATCCCTGGACACACCTACACAACAGAGACCTCCAATGGTTTCTTTTACCATTTCAGAGAAAGTGCAGGAGCAGTTCCCTAGCCAGGGTCACTGTTTTCTTGGAGGTCATCTGATCATTCTACTGGTGGAGGTCCCCAGCCACTGCCAGGGGATGCTGCTTCAAAGAGACAGAGCAGCTGACAGTGACAATGGACACCAGCCTCTTTGGATGGTGGGGCCCACCTCCAGTCACAGTTGGCCCAGGGACAGTGGGACCAGAGTGACTGAACTCACAATATCAATTGACTGGAACTAAGAGTGGTCCCTCTGGCTCTCCGTCACTTCCAACAGACTGTCTTGGGCAAGCATGTGCTCATTCTGACTGACACTGTGGCTGCCAAAGCCTATGTAAACCGTCAGGGTGGGGACCCGCTCCAGGTCCCTCATGCAGAAGGCCAAACAATTGGGGCTCTGGGCGGAGAGGCTCCTATTAACCATCACAGCAGAACACATCTCAGGGGTGGCAAATGTGCAGGCAGACTGGCTCAGCCTAGCTCTAGTGCACCATGCCAAGTGGCACCTGCATCCTCCACTATTCTGGGAACTTTCAGACTGTTTCAGCCTCCCAGTTGTGGACCTCTTCACCAACCCAGCCAACACACCTTTCAAAGTTTTATGCCAGGTTCCCAGCACCAGGGCGGAGGGGGTCAATGCTCTCAGGTGCTCCTGGCTTCCTTGACTGCTTTATGCCTTCCCTCCCCTTCCCCTTATCCCATGGGTCAATCAGAAGGTTATAGTGGAAAGGGTAGAGGTTCTACTTCTTGCCCCCCACTGGGCCAGTGGCCATTGTTCACCAATCTATGGATCCTGTCGGTAGACCAGCCCTGGAGGATCCCTCGGGACAGGATTTTGCTCAGGCGGGTTGCTGGTACATTCAGAACCACAGTGGCTCCAGTTGACTGCCTGGCACTTGAGCAGAGCATCCTGAGGGAAGACAAACTCCGGGGTCATTAAGACCATCCAGACCTCTAGGAGACCCTCCATGGGCCAGATATATAACTCCATCTGGCGGACCTTTGGTACCTGATGTGCTAGCAAGGCCTGCCTCCCACAGAAGCAACAGTACCCCAGATCCTGGATTTCCTCCAGGATGGGCTACTTCTCCAAATTCCATCAGGAGGCAGGTAGTAGTGTTAGCTTCAGTGCTGACCTGTGGGGAGCTGCAGTCCTTAACACAACACCCCATGGTGCACCAATTCTTGAAGGGAGTATCTACCCATTCCTCGTGGCAATCACCTCAGCCAGGAGGATCTCAGAGCTGCAGGCCTTCTCCATAAGGGAGGACATCTGTATTTTCCACCACAACAGGGTAGTGCCACATCTTGATCCCTCCTTCGTCCCCAAGGTTTGTACTTGGTTCCACAGGACCCAGGAACTGATCTTGCTGAACTTCTGCCCGGCCCCTTCTCACCCCTTGGAGAAGAAGTGGCACACCTTGCACATGAGGAGGGCTCTCAGGATATATATAAAGAGGACCTCTGCCTTTAGGCAATCAGAATCTCTTTTCCTGTCCTTTCAGCTGGCTTCCCTTGGCAGGAAGGTCATTCATCAACTGTCAGTAGATGGCTAAGGGCATGCATTGCTAAAGCATATAAACTGCAGCCCATCCCATTACCAGGAGGAATCACCGCTCACTCAACCAGAAGTGCAGCCACTACTGCAGCATGGGTGACGCAGACGTCATTGGAAGAAGTCTGCTGAGCAGCCACATGATCCTCTCCTCCATTCATAAAGAACTATAAACTGGACAGCTTTGCCTCGGCCAAGGCAGCATTTGGCTGAAGGGTACTACAGGCTGTTCACACAGGAGGGGGATCTCTCGGACCAGATGTTGGCCCACCTGTAAGGACAAGCCAGCTTTGGCATATCTCATGCCTGAATGCTATCTCCACCCCCATGGAAAATAGGGCATTTGTCTTACCTGATATCCTCTTCTCATAAGGTGGAGATAGTATCTAGCCCCACCTTATAAGATGCTCGTCCTCATTCCAAATGAGCAAGACTTTACCATAAGACACATCGGGTCTGTCACTTCAACTTTGCAGAAAGCTGGGTAATCCTAGTAACAAGGGTGTGTCTTAACAGCTTTGACAGACTCAGTCCAATCAGCAAGCAGATGAAATCAACCCATGCCTGGATGCTATCCACCTTATGACAAGAGGCATATCAGGTAAGACCAATGCCCTTTCTCTTTTGTATTTATTAAAAACAAAATAAATATATACATAGCAAATGTATTATTAAATCTTATTTTTTAGACTTATTTTATAATGTTTTTCATTGACATCTCAAAGTGATGCACCTCAGATACTTTGTTTCATTGTATTCTCACAGTAACTATAGTAATGGGTTTATGCTGAGGGAGATTGAGTGTTGCCTAAAGTCACCCAGCGAAATATATAGCTGTAGTTCTCTCTGGTTCTCGTTCAAGTCCTTAACCCCTTGCTGCTGTCAGTGTCAAGTATTGTTGGATCTGTAAAGCAGTGATTTCCAGAATATGTTTCAGGGGACTTGTGAAAAAGTGCATTTTCCCCTCGCAAGAAGTTTTTCCTCAGAGTCAGATCTTTATTCTCTTTCAAGCCTCCAAGGAAACTTCAAAGCTAATTGTATTTTATTAATGGAAAGGATTTAATAAGATGGGAAATGTTTACCTTCATTTTAGTCTTGCAGAAAAATAAATTTGTTTTTAAGTATGGTTTTGAACATCACATTAAAACATATTCTAATGTTTATTTGGAGATTGCTTCATTACAGTACCCACAATTATTTTTAGCTATCTTAGCAAGATGTATTTCCTTTGAATTATATAGATTTTAAGCCTAACCCTAGCAAACCCAAACCCTTTTGAATATGTTCAAGTGAAAGGAAAAGAATCAATTCAGTACAGTAAATCAATTCAAAGTTTATTTTGATCAAAACAATGAACTCTTGTTTTGTAAAAGAGGAAGAGGAAGGTCAGGTATGAAATGTGAGCTAAAAAGTTAGAATATTAAGTTACTATTGCCACTATAGCTATTAATATAAACTGGATCTCTCAAGCTAGAATTGGAATATTATTTGTCTTGGTCACTTAATATTATGACACACAAAAATTAAGACAAAAGTAGGCAAAAAGTAAATCTACATTCAGAGTTGTAGAGGTGTTAGTTGATTCTTTATTGCTGCCAGCATTATAAAATTTAGCAACATCCAAGGGAGGGCAAAGTCCATTTCAATCAAAATAAGATTTGTATATAGAAATATCAAAGATTTGGATATTTCACTAGAAAAGGGAAAGTAAGACATATTCTAATATCCCTATTTTAAAAAAATACAGGAAATAGATTCTGTGGTGCCATGAGTCCACACAATATTATACATTTTTATCATTTATTCTCATGTCTTTCATTCCATTTGAAATCCATGTTTGGAAGTGTTAGTAACTATTCATACTCTGTTCTGTCATCTTAATCACAGCAAAACAATCAAGCCCTTTCTTTTCTTATGTCCATATGTGAATAATAAGGCAAAGTAGTACAATTAAGCTATAAGTCTCCATTGGCTTCCCAATGAATCTGGCTTTTTTGTGGGGGATGTTGTTTTTGTTTTTTGCATTGCAGCTTTCAGTGGAAACTGCATCCACATTCCATTGCTTTTGTTAATTGTGCCTGGTACTTAAAACATTTGTAAAGAGGAGGCAGGTAGGTGGGGCATATTGGGGACAACGTGGGGGAGGGTAACCGGTTTAGGAATTGTCCATTCAGGTCAGAGTTTAACTCTAGTGGCCATTCATCAGATGTTGGTTGATTGCTATGCAATCCTTGGAGACATTTTACTTACCCATCCCCCTCCTAGCTCTTTGAAAGCAGATGGGCCAAAAAGAGAGTATGACACTTGAACATTCATGTTTTTTGTTTTACTATGCACTGTAAAGCCCTATCCTAGAGCAATCAACTTTATAGCCTTGCTCTGGTACTCCTTTGCCTGCTGCGGCTGTAAAAGATGAATAGCCCCATGTGATATGACCTACGGCTTTGGAAAAAGTAGCAGGTTCCTTTAGGCAGAGTTTGTTTGTTTGTTTGAATGCACATGACTAATTCAAAGAACATTTCCTCCTAGCTGAGGAAATGGGCATTAATGCAAGTCTTGAATTCAAATAGCTTTAGCATTTGCAAATAATTCTTAGCACAAATACACACTACTTTTTTGTCATTAAGTCCTATTACTGCTTCTGATAATGATCTTTAAAAAGCTACGTTTGGTTTTGAAATACTTAATCTGCATCAGGAAATCTGAAATGCTATTCTATTTTATATATTTTCTATCATAATGAAATGAACTATTTGTTTAACTATTTTAGTGTAATTCCAGATTATTTCCAATATTTGCATTTTAGGATTTGAGCCTTTGGTCTCCATTTCTGTGTCTAGTTTTGCTTTTCGTTGTTGTTGTTGTTTTTAACATTAGTAACTAAGTAGACATTGACTAGATGGACCAATATCATCTGGGGGTCAGGTTTAGGAATGTTCCATGAATGACCTGCAAAGTGGAGTTTTTAGTTAAAACCAGCCTTTAAACAAATAAGTGGGCTTCATGCATGTAGCAGTTCTTGTTTTTCTGCTGTCCCGATATTATAATGTAACTATTACGGTATGTCTTTCCCACAACCTATCCCTAAAAATGTCATTCTTTTGCATTCCAAACAGTTTGATTCCTAGTAGCAGTATGGCGACATCTAGTACAAATGGGTTTCTCGTTGTCTTTTTTTTTGGGGGGGGGGGGATTTTGTTTGACATGACAATCTTTTCTACAGCCATAGGATTACTGCTACAGGCAGTCCTTGACTTACAACAATTCATATAGTGACTGTAGTTACAACACTGAAAAAACTGACTTATGACTGTTTTTCACATGCTCATATGATCAAAATTCAGACGCTTGGCAATTGCTTCATATTTGTGACAGTTGCAGTGTCCCTGGGAAAGCCACTTTACAATTTTGTTGCTAACATAATAACTGCTGTGATTCATTTAACTATGGCAAGAAAAGTTTTTAAATGGGGCAAAACTCACTTAACAACTGTCTCACTTAGCACCAGAAATGCTACCAAATGTCATACCTAATTATTATCTTATTTTCTGTGAATAACAACAACCACAACAGTTTGGCCAGGACATAGAAAAGTAGCATATTGCTTATGAGAGTGTAAATTCACCTTCTAATCAGAATCTACCATTATTTTCTTAAAAGTTCCTTGCAAATGTTTGGATAATCTTGGAATACTCTAAGATGCAGAATTAGTTTTCTGCTGGAAAGATATTGTATTGTGAATAGAGCTTGGTTTGCTCATCTCTGCAACAAATCCAGTTGCAGAGATGGTACAATCCAGTTAGCCATTGACACATAGCACATTTTAAATAATGAATAAATATCCACTGTTGTAATTTATTTCATAAACTATGGTTAACCGAACTGGAAAAGTGACCAGTTGAGAGAATGCTGTTAGACAGAACAAAATGCCAGTTAGGTAGAATTCCTTTTTGTGGATGAAAAGCTGCTGTCAGTCTATGTGGAACTGCACATTCTTAGTCAGAGGACATGGCGAGGAACAGCTGGGAGAAGTGTTGGCAAGCACTTAGAATTGTACTAATAACTAGTATTATACCACAGATAGATGGGATACATTTTTATAAGACAATAGCCAGTTAGATATTTCATGCTTTTTAACATAAGTAGTTAAGTATTATTAAGTATTATTACACAACCATTACCATCACCCAACTATGGAAGTATATTGAACAAAGGCAAGAAAGGGCAGAAGTTTGTTATGTCACTGTAGACAGGTACAACTGTAAAACTGGTACCTTGCAGACATTTTGGACTATAAGTCCTATCATCTCATGTCACTGGTTCTGCCCACTGGTTAGGGCCATATTGACAAAGGACAGTATTGGTAGTATTGGTAGATAAGACAGGTTAGTTCAAAGTTATTACAGACACCTCAAAACTACATATATGGTCCTCTTTCAAAATTACAATTGCTGCATCGCTCCTATGGTCATTCACCCATATAACCCATTATGAAGATGCTGCAGCATCCCCACCTCTCTTCTTCTCCCACCATGACACAACCTCAATCCTTGGGCCTGGTACCCATGCCCCCTGGAAGCAGCCACCATTTGCTTTGGTCATTTCGTACAGGAAATGGAGGGTGCTTTCAGAGCTTTCTGCCCAGATCAGTTGCAAACCTCTGGCTCTTGTAGGCTTTGGAAAACCAGTCTCTGCATGCTAAGGCAGCAGCTTCAGGATGAGTTTCCCAAAAGCTTTCCATTCCTTTAACTCCCCTCCCTTCCCAAAAAACCATATTTATTCAATAAAGAAAACAAAGCTGGAAGGGAAAGACTTTCTTTCTCCCTCAAACTCTCCTCCAAAATTAGGTGCTAAAACTAAACTCCCCACCTCTGCCATTACAGTTGTAATTCAAGGACTAACAGAAGAGAATACCACTACAGATGGAGATATTATTATTTTCTTTAATAATAGAGAGATGCTACTAAAAATATACCAACCAGTTTGAAGATGACAAAGGCAATCTAAAGATGATCTTTTACTTCACCTTATCTTAACATCAGCATCTGTTAGCACAGCTAGTGAGAGGAAAGAGTAGCTCTTCATTTCATTAATCATTCTTCTGACAACATACTGTTTGGGTCAAAATGTTTGCAATTTCACTTGTTAAACCAGTTGTATTCTCAAAACACTAAAAACATGTTTTTCATATCAATTCTATATTCTATAATAAAGATGATTTGTTTGTCACTAGGTAGTTCCCACTGCTACCAAGCCATTTTTAAGCTACAGTCAGCTCAGCTAGAGGCTTTCTTTAATGATCTATTAATTTTTTTTCATTACTTTTTCCTTTCTTTTGTGGCTAGTGTGCACACTGACTCCTACATTGTATCCCTGTGGAAAGTAGCATCTGGATCTTTATGACAGCACTGCTCTCTGGACTTTTAGCTTTGCTTCTGGCATTAACTGTTTCAGAGGGTTAATAGTAGGTTTAGTTTGAAGCAGAGTTCTTGCTCATATTGACACCATTTTCTTTCTGGTGTTTCTAACTACCACCACGACTGATATTATACTGGTGACCTACATGAACTTCTTTCTATGCTTTTAGGATTTTTTTTTCTGTGTAGGATTTTTTTTAAGAGCACACTTACATTTGGAAATAAAATGCAATCAGATAGCAAATAAAAATGATGCTGCTATGCTCTGCCAAAGAACAAATGTTGAATATTATGGGATCCCAGGTAATAGTAACTCTCATAGTTATTTCTGACTACAGATTCATGGAATTCATTAAAAATATATAGTTTTATTAATGCTGAAACTCATGATTTTTGTTGATTGATTGTTAGACATTGATTTGAGTTGTTAAATTGGAATATTTTAATATCATGGTTAGTTTTACAGAATAATGAATGAAGATATGCTAAGAAAATAAGAACAATGAATGCCACACCATTTTACATAATTATAGAACACAATTAAAGTATTACATTTCTTGTAATTTGAACTACTTGTGTTCTACAAAGATAAACATATCAAACTGTTCTGGAGCTATAAAAGATGGTGTAAACACTGAGATTTGTGTTTTTTTAAAAAACCTAAATGAGAAGCACTCCCAGCTCTCTGTTGCTTCCCTCTGCTGGATGAAATGTGAAAAGAGCTTTGTAGTTCACTGATGAATAAATCAGTTAATCCCTTGACACAATATTTTGGGAAAGTTCACTGGAGTCTGTTTTAGGGTAGTTAACTAGCATTTTATCTAAATAAACAGTAAATTAAGAGTTTAACTGGAAGGAATTATATAAATCTAATGGCACTTCAAAGTAAATGGTTTATAAAGAAAGATATAACCAAAAGAAAAATGTTATTCTCATACCTTGAATTAAAACAAAAAGGAACTTCTATTGTCCCCTTTGCAGTGTACTTTACAAATTGCCCAATTAAGAAATGGCTTTTAAAAAATCTTACATCTTCTATTCAATACTCTCTCTGTCTCAGGTGCTGCATTTCTACTGTGATGCTTGTTCTGTTCCCATTTGTCGGGAATGCACCATGGGACGCCATGTCGGCCATAGCTTTATCTACCTCCAAGAAGCTTTGCAGGACTCCAGAACTCTTACTATTCAGCTGCTAGCAGATGCACAACAGGGCCGCCAAGCTATTCAGGTAAATATGCAGCTTAAACTAGGGACTGATATTCTTTGAGATCTAGCAGCCTGTTGGGAGACAACCATAATTGATAGGCTAAACCATTGTTTTTCAGTCTTGGCAATGGGTGGACTTCAACTCTAGCTGGAGAATTCCAAAAGTCTGTCAATACAGCTTAAGTTGATGTATTGAGCTAAACACTGAGTTAAACACAGTATTGTTATAGAACACTTCTGTATATTCTCTGCTATGCCATTCTCTCTTGAATGATGTAGAAACGTGTCACACGTTATTGTGTGATACTTGGATTCATGAATATAGGTTTTAAATATATTTGAGAGGTGTATGAAGTATTTATAAATACATTGTTTTTTAAAATCTACAATTCTATTTTGCCCTTTTTTCCTTAACATCAGAAAGAAAACAGAAGAAATTTAAAACAACAAAAATCAATATAGGGGTATGTGTGTGTGTGTGTGTGATAGAGAGAGGGGGAGGCACAGAGAAAGTAGGGTGAGGATCACCCTGGCACAAACAATTTACAAAGCAGCAACTGCGATTATGATCATACCATCTCTGTGGAAAGATTCCTTTTAACTTGTTAAATTTTGGCAGTTAACTATCTAAAACTTTTTTTGCTTAGGCAGTTTCAATATCTTTTCCCAATGTATCATTATTTAAAGCTGTCATTCTATAAAACAAGGGAGATTTTTCAAATTGCAGTTTTAGTTGTTGTTATGTTATCAGACTGTTTGATTTTTATCATCCCATATTTTAAGGTTTCCTAGGCTCTCTGGAAAAGCCGCTCTCATTGCTAGGTCAGTTAAATAAAATAGAATTCTTTATTGACCAAGTGTGAATGAACACACAAGGAATTTGTCTTTTGTGCATATGCTCAGTGTATCTAAAGAAAAATAATTAAATTGATATTTCTGCTTAAAGTAAAAAAAAACATTACTACCTGTGTATTTTCTTGAAAGTGATTTTTTAAAAGCTTTGATCTAATAGTCTCAGTGCATGATAACCTTTTCCAAAAATACAATTTAAAAAAAAATATTCAAAAAATTATTTTGTCCAAAGTGCCATTAAACCAGTTAAGCAAGTCTAGCTCATTTCAAAATCAAAATTTGTAGGAAATTCTTTTACTAAGCTTATGGACATTTTTCCTGGTCTGGAATGTCACAGAGGCATTACTTCTTGTATTGTTGGCATTCTGTCCAGTTTTGAATCTTTCAAATAAAGCACATCCAGAAAAAGCATACCCTACATCTTTCTGAAAAATCCCCAGATGGCAGATTGATTTTTGAAAGAGGTTACAAATTTAGACCATGCATCCAAGCCTATTTTTAAAAAACTACCTTTCTGGAAATTTTAAGACAAAAAAAAAAACTTTAAGAAGAAAGGTATCAAAAAGATCAAAAAGGAAGGGCTGTACAGATAAACCATTGTTTAAAAAACCTCTGCTAGCAAATTTTTCTTAGTTTAAAGTTTTCTTGTTATTATAATAATACATACATGGCTTTGTACAAAGCAAATAGTTAGGAGTAGCATTTAGCCTTATCTTTATTTACAGGAACCCCTCTATGCCCACTCCCTGAGTAGTTGTATGATATGGTATTCCAGTATTGCTGCTTCTTTTATATATGAGTCTGTCTATCTGGAAAAAAATGTGACAGTAAGTATATCCACGAGAGAAGATGGGTTTTAAAAAAGGAGGCAGCAGCGGGCAACGTCATTAGTTTGTCTTTATAATACATGAGTCTTCTAGGATTCCTCTTTTTTCCTCCTTTTCTGATTGCAACAATATTTGAGAGCAGACAAATTATTGGCTTCCTACTGCCAGAAAACCAAGCATTTGGATCAAACCCAATTCCAGGTAATCATCCCTTAACCATTCATACAGCAACCCTGAGCAAATAGTAGTGATGTCTGATCCATGAATTAGATTCCCTAACCCTACCATCAATTATTTTGATACCGATTAAGATTGCTAGGTGAGAACCATCTATGCCTTATTACAGTGATGGCAAACCTTTTTCTTACAGAGTGCAAAAATTGTGCTTGCGCTTGCCAATTCAATCTCCCTGTCCACCTGCGCATGCGTGTGCAATCCTCTGCTCATGCACGCAACTCCTCCCCAGGCTCTGGAGGCTTTCCTGGGAAGGGCAAAAACAGCATCCCACATTTCCCCAGAGGTTCTCTGGAACCTGGAAATGGATCATTTCCGAACTTCTGGTTGGCCCATTGGAGCTGTTTTTCACCCTCGCAAGTCTCTAGAGACTTTTCTGAAGTTTGCGGGGGGGGGGGGCAAAAAAGGTGCCCCTTGCCCCTCTGGAAGGGCAAAAAATCAGCTGGCCGGCATGTCCATGCACATCGGAGCTGGCATGCCATAGGTTCACCATCATGGCCTTAATTAGGTAACTTACAGAGAAAAAAAATAGATGGTTTTCTTTTTTTAATGGCAGAAGTAAATCAGAAATCTGTTTATACCTGGTAGGAACAATAGAAAGAAAGTCAGGAATTCATGTGATTTTGACTTTTTACTATAAAAGCCTACATGGTTGCTGAATGTTAGTAAAAGATTAACAGTGGTTGCCCTATCTTTTGGAACTGGAGGAATAATTTTAGCTTGGGCCCACAATAAAATGTATGTTGCTCATGTGCGTTGATGGACAAGAGATACTACATGAACATTACAACATTAGTGTTTTGTAATGAGACAATGAAATAGTATGATCTGAAATCTGGAGCTATCCTTTAGGACTTGTTGGTTCCATTGTTAAGGATCTCTGCTTCCCACCTCTACATCTTATCCGTGTCTTACAGCTACCATAATGGAAACAGGTTTGTTGCTATCCCAGTAAATAATTATTTTAGAAAACTCGTCCACAATAGAAACCCAAGGGTATAAATCTATATGTTTTTAACCTTACTTTTCCTCGTGTCAGCGTTTCCCAAACCTGGAAAATTATCCAAAACTTGGTAAAAGTGTATTTTCTTGGAACCCATTACTCAGTCACAACAGAGACATTTAAAATGCAGCTTTACCTGAATTGGGTAAAAAGGACTTTCTGATAAGTAATTTTTGGTAATGGAGGAAAAGGGGGAAACACTACATTATCAGTGTTAATCAAATTTTATTCATAAATCTTAAGATTTAAATTTAAAATACGTTAAAGCACAACTTTTGATCTTTTTCCTGTGCATCGCTTGGAGAGTCCAAGTGATGGGTTAAATCAGTCTAGTTGCCCTGGGACTGAGGAATCTTTTTCCTTGGCCACGCCTCCTGGTATCACTTGGCGCCAGAATTTTTCCTCACTCTGCCCGTTCAGGACTTATATTTGTGAGCTCCAGTGTAATTTATCTAGGCTTGGACTCTCCTTCTAGTATTTCCTTTTCTTTTTCCTTAATTTGTTTTTCCTATAATTAGCAGTTCATTTGTCTCCCCCTTTTTGCTTCATGTCGTTTTGATTTCTCCTAGAGCCTCGGAGGTAGGCGTGGTGGTGGTGGGTGCTCCACTTGCCACACCGCCTTTGGACGGCAGCGGAGAGCTGCTGCTTTTGCTTTAAAGCACAGCAGGAGCGGTGAGGATTCCGGCGGCGGCTGGCATTTCCCTTTTAGTTGGAATTGTTGTGCTTTTGTGTTTTTCTTGCCTTTTGGAGGGTGTAGCCTGCTGCGGAGGGGTGCGCAATCGCTTTAAATTGCGTAGCCACCATCTTTACCTCCTTTTTCCTCACACCAGAGTGGCGGCCAATTGGGAGGGCCTGAATTCATGCCTTTTCCCCCATTGGTGTTTCCGTTCAGCCACGCTTCTGCAGATAGCCTCAGGGTGGTTAGCTGGCCTTGATTGTGTCTCCGGTTGGGTCACTTCCACCCCCATCATTTATCCAAGTGGTGCTGGCGTCTTGGCCACCTGGTGGTCATACACCGGCACAGGGAGGATTCTTATGTAAATTTTTTGCCTTTTATCCACTGATTCTCCCTGATCTATCTCCCTTGTCTTGCAGCCTCGGCTGCTTTTCCATTTTCTCATCTCCTGTCGATTGACTGGATTCATTGGACTCATTGCAGAGCCCCAGTTTTACTCCTCTGGATTTTTTCCCCCACAAACTGTTCCTGCTTCCACAATATCTGCGTGTCATATGATCCAGCACCAGCCACCAGAGTCTCCTTCATCTCCTGACCTTCATCTGTGTTGGCCTATTGTCTGGAGTCTGTGCCATCAGGCCATGGAGCATCCTGGCCCATCTGACTCCCCTGACAGTAGACCAGGACCCTCTCAAGCCCCTAACAAGGGAACTTCTGTGGGCAGGGCCAAGGGGGTAAGGAAGGGCAGAGTGGCCAATTAGGATAGCCATCCCAATAAGGCACCTTGCATGGCGGCGACCAGGGATGCAGAGAGGCAGCAGGGAGCTCTCGACAAACAATTTGAGAAGGCCTAACGCCAGGCTGTGAGGGAGTGCCCTCAGCCTACCCCTCCTGTCGGGACAGTCATTCCACCACTCCCAAGGGGGGATCGACTATCCATAATTGATGAGGAAGTGGACTTCCAGGACCTCTCCCTCTCAGGTCTCTGGCTGAACCGGGTTCTCCTGCTTTTTTGTGTGTTTCTGAGTCAGGGCCCACCCCCGAGGGGCTCGCTGATCCCATCCTTGCCCGGTATGTTCCTCCTCCTTCCAGGGACCCCATTGGTTCAGACTCTGCCATAGCTCAGGAACCTGAGTTATCTGCCCACATGCAGGCCGTGGTTGTCCGTGCCATCTCCAGGACATTGCCCAGGGGATGCAGAGGCATGACCAAGCACCTGTTGCTCCCAGCTCCTCTCAGCCCAGGCAGGAAGCTCCCTCCACCGCCAGGCGGGTCCATCACCCACCTCTGGAGTCCTCGGCGCTAAGCAAGGCTTCCGTTTTGGAGGACCTGGATCAAGAGGAGCAGGAGCTCTCGGAGGATGAGGACCTTCCTCTGGATGCTCCTGCCTTCTCAGGGCTCTTTAAGCCTAGTCTATTTAAGCCATCTTACACAAGACTAAGAACACCACCCAAGTGGGTACCAAACCTAAGACCGGGGAGGGATCTTCAGATTCCGCTCCGGTTAACCCCAATGCTAGCATGTTTAACGTTCAGGCACCTCAGCAAGAACTGGTGCTGGTCTCGTATCTCTTTATGGATGTCATTCAACGGCAGGGCTGCCGTTGGGACAGGGGTAGGCAGCAGTTCAACTACCTCAGGTCCAACCACGGCAGGGTCTCCAACAGGCCCTTCCGCACGTCCAAGTGACCAACGCTCCCTTCCCATTCGGGGCCAACTCCAGCTGTTCACTCCCCAATGGGCACTGACCACGGGGGATGCCTCCAGACTGTCAGGGAGGGGCTTTCCTTGGAGTTTCTCTCCCAACCCCCTCGGAACTTCATCCGCTGTCCAACCCCCTTTTGCCCTCTCAAGAGGGAACTCAGGAAATTTACCATCTTCTGGAGATCAATGCTGTAGAACAAGTTCCACCCAACCAGGAGGGGAGGGGATTTTATTCCATTCTCTTCCTGGTGGCCAAGAATTCAGGGGGGGGGGTGGAGAGCCATCTTGGACCTCAAGAACCTCAATCGTCACATAGCATACAGAAGGTTCAAGATGCAATCCCTGCAGACTATCCTAGTGGGGGTTCGCCAGGGCGACCTCCTCATGTCCATCAACTTGAAGGAGCCTTGGCTACACATTCCCATTCGGCCACAACACTGGAGGTTCCTGTGGTTTTTCTATGCCGATCAACACTACCAGTACAGGGCCCTTCCATTCGGCCTGTCATCGGCACCCAGGACCTTCACAAAAGTTCTGTCAGTGGTTGCAGTGCAACTCAGGAACAGGCCCGTAAGGCTTCAATATTACCTGGATGACATTCTCCTCCAATTGTTGTCCATGAAACAGGCCTTATGGGACCTCCACATTACAATGATGACCCTCAGGAATCACGGGTTCTCCCTGAACCTGGAAAGAGTCATCTCATCCCAACTACCAAACTCGTCCATCTGGGGGCGGTGATAGAACAGAGTATTCCTTTCCCAGGACACGTTAGACAGTTTAGTATCCCTGACCCGCAAGGTTCTGGGGTTGAGGCAGGTCTCCATGCTACTCCTATCACAACTGTTGGGGAAGATGATCTCCTGCATCTCAGTCGTTCCCTGGGCACCTCTTCACTCCAGAGAGTTGCAGTGGCTTCTCATGCCCCATCAAAGAGCCAACAGGAGCAACTCATCCATCAAGGTGGGGATTCCCCCAACCGTGAAGAGGTCTCTCAAGTGGTGGCAATCAGCAGATCTACTGAAGGGACACCTGTTCAAGGAGCCCACGAGAGTAGTCATCACAACAGATGCCAGCTTTGCCGGTTGGGGGGCGTACATGGCACATTGTGTAACTCAAGGCCAGTGGTCTCCAGCCAAAGCAGCCTGCAACATCAACTTCTTAGAGGTGCGAGCAGCCAAACTCACCCTGCGACATTTTCAACGGGACTTTTTCATCAACACGTCCTCCTGATGACGGACAATGTGGCCACCAAGGCCCATATAAAAAAGGTCCAGGAAGCTCATGATGGAGGCGGAGATCCTGGGCAGGTGGGCAGAGCGTCACGTTGCATCCATTCGCTCTGACCACATCTCGGGAGTGGACTACATGCAGGCGGACTAGTTGAGCAGGACCATCATAGACAATGCAGAGTGGCGTCTGGATCTGGCCCTGTTTGACCAGTTGTCTCACAGATTTGGCACCCCAGTGATCAACCTGTTCGCCACCCGAGAGAACACGCAGCTCCAGCACTTCTTCTCCTGCTTCCACTTGTCAGGGGCGGAGGGGATGGATGCCCTTCGATGCAGATGGTCTCAGGGTCTTCTGTATGCCTTCCCATCGCTTCCACTTCTACCACAGGTAATCTGCAAGATCATCACAGAAAGGGTGGAAGTCTTGCTCGTAGCTCCCCACTGACCTCGCAGGTCATGATATGCTGACCTCATCAGCCTGTCAGTATCATTCCCATGGCGGATTCCTCAGGACCAAGTCTCTCTCAGCCAGGGGGCCATAGTACACCCAGATCCCCAGTGGCTCCAGCTGGCTGTCTGGCACTTGAGGGGGATCTCCTAAGGAGTGAAGGCGTGTCGGAAGAGGTTGTGTGTACCATCCAGGTGTCCAGACAACCATCGACGACCAGGATATATGATTCCACCTGGTCCACTTTCACCAAGTGGTGTGACAACTACCATCTCGATCCAGTCACTGTGTCTGTTTCCCGCGTACTGGACTTTCTACAAGGGGGCCTAGACAAAGGTCTTGCTCACAATACCCTTCATCAGGTCATGGCACTATCCACCGTCTGGTCCGGCGACCCAACCCAGCCCCTCAGCAAGATCTCGAGGGTTCGCTGTTTCCTTAAGGGTGCCTCCAACTTACGTCCTCCGGTGGTCCACCGCTATCCCACCTGGCAGCTATCAGTGATCTTACAGGCTCTTACCTCTCTGCCCTTTGAGCCTCTACGTATGATATCTCTTCGTCACTTCACCTTGAAGACAGCCTTTCTTGTTGCAATAACATCTGCAAGACGCATCTCGGAACTGGCGGCTTTATCGGTCCAGGAGGATCTATGTGTTGTCCACCCGGACAGGGTCGTACTGTGTTTGGATCCTGCTTTTATCCCGAAGGTCAACACCTGGTTCCACAGGACACAGGAAGTAATCCTGCCTAACTTCTGCCTGTGCCCCAACCACCCGAGGGAATGTGGTTGGCACAAGGTGGACATCAGATGGCTCTGTGAATATACATCAAACGCTCTGCGGACTTCCGTAGGTCAGAGCCCTCTTTGTTTTGTTCTAGCCTGGCTCCATGGGTAAGAAGGTAACATCTTCCACGGTTGGTAGGTAGCAGCTGCATATGAACACCAGTCCAGGGCAGTACCCTGGCACATTACCGCCCACTCCACTCGAAGCGCTGCCACCACCATGGCCTGGGACACCCAGGCTACCATTGAAGACATCTGCAGAGTGGCTACTTGGTCCTCACTATCGTCCTTTGTCAGGAACTATAAATTTGACATGTATGCCACGGCCGAGGCATCTTTCGGTAGGTGGTTGTTTCCATAACTGAATTCCGAGACTGTTCTTCTGCCCGCCCTAGTGACATATAACTTGGGTATGTCCCGTCGCTTGGACTCTCCAAGCGGTGCACAGGAGAATGACAATTGGCTTACCTGAAGGGTCCTTTTCTGTGCACCGCAAGAGAGTCCAACCCACCCTGGTTTCTTAGTCCAGGGATTCGTGACCTCCGTGTCAACTTGGACTTTCTTTACCTGATTCATCACGCTTTCAGCCTTCATGGTTCCAGACCATCTCAAAATTCTGGCGCCAAGTAACACCAGGAGGCGTGGCCAAGGAAAAGATTCCTCAGTCCCAGGGCAACCAGACTGATTTAACCCATGACTTGGACTCTTCCGCGGTGCACAGAAAAGGACCCTTCAGGTAAGCCAATGGTCATTTTCAACAGTGATGTTAATAGTCTTGGAAATCTTGAGCTATGTAATGTGTGCTTAAGAATGTGTATCTGTCTCAAAGTCTAAAGCTTGATTCTTTTGGGGATACATTAGGCTAAATGGGAATATTGTTGACCTATAACTTCCTGTTATTTTTAGTTATTAGATGTCTAATTTACAGTGTACGTTCATGGAAATCATTTGACATTGTGGGAGAAAGAATACATATCTTTTGCTTTTCTCTTAATTAATAAATCATGCATTTTCACAGCTGTATTAAGATTGTTTTTTATCAAAATATTAAAAGCATTTTTTTCATGGTGGCTTTCAGTTATTGAGGGCAAAATGGCTGTGGGTATATTCAAAAAATCCAGAAAACATGTTGATAATTCATAAGATGCTACAATGCTGTAAAGAATGAAATTATTTTGAAATGTTTTCAACGTGTGCTAGTCATGTTTAAATGAGATCATCAATTATATTATCAATTGCATTAAGAAATTGGGAAGGCTGAATTTTTATTCATGATTCTTCTACTTTAAATCTTACTGCCACTGAAAGCGGGCATAGAAGAAGGCGAACAAGTGGAAATTAAGAGCAGAGAACTGCAAGGCATATATTGAAGAAAACACACTCAAATTCCTGAATGGCTGGATTTAATCTACTATAAAGTCTCCTGGTGGGATGCAGGCAGAGTCTGGGCCAAGCTATTATGATGAATACAGATATTTCCAGTAGTTCATTGACTGAATTGAATGAGGAAGACTGGTGGAGATATGATTTGATAGCAAGTACAAGGCTTCTCTTTTTCACACTTGATGTGGTAACTGTACATACAGTGAATGAATTAAAAGAAGCAAGGTCTACTATTATATGTGAATGAAGATTTCTGTGTAGTAGATTAAATCAGAATTCATGGCAGGAAAAGGTATATGCATTATTTGAACAAGAGATATAGATCTGCAGAAACAGACCATTTTGAATAAATCACTTTCTGAGAAAAATAATCAGTTTTACCAATTCCTAATTCACATAAGATTTTAACGCTGTGCTCTGATCCATGCTAATAATGGAAGTGGTCAATCAGCCATTGCCAGCCCACTTTGAAAGGTTATATTGGTCAAGGTTTGAATATACTCTAAGTACGTTATATTTCTATTTGGTAGACTTGGTTATTTTGTGCTTGAGTTCTATTTTTTTTTAAAACAGCTTAATAAATGCTCTGTCTTCTATTGTACAATTAATTGACTAAAATGTATATATATATATATATATATATTGTTATAGCTGAGTATTGAGCAAGCGCAAGCTGTAGCAGAACAAGTTGAGATGAAGGCAAAAATGGTACAATCTGAAGTGAAGGCTGTGACTTCCAGACACAAAAAGGCTTTAGAAGAAAGAGAATGTGAGCTGCTGTGGAAGGTAAAAAGATAATGCATATGTTTATGAACTGCAGTGGCATACTTCTATGTTTTTTTAAAATTATCTATGGAAGGAAAGCTGCTTATAAAAGATGGTAATTTTGTCATATCCTGAATTAATTTTTTGTTTGTCTTCTTAAACAAAAGTTGTTATAATTGAGAATACATTAAAAAAAAGTTCTTTTAATTTCATTTTTACAAAAAAGCAATGAATTCCTGCTTGGAACAGAGGTCTAAATAGATCCAGCTGGAGTTGTATGGCTTGTTAGTTATAAAAGCTTAGAGGAAGAGTGAAGTGATTTCGTCCCACAGTTTGAGAAATCTCTAAACTTAGCTCTATATGGAAGGGTTTTTTTTAATGGCACTAATTAAATCTTGAAGTGTCTAATTGCCAATATCCTGTTGAGAGTCTTGCTGGTCATTTGCTAATATTAATTACCATTATTGCTACTGACTGGTGCTTTATAACAACCATTGAGCCATGGTGGCACAGTGGTTAGAGTGCAGTACTGCAGTCTACTTCTCCTGCCTGCCAGCTGCCTGCTTTTTTCATAGTTAAAATCTCACCAGGCTCAAGGTTGATTCAGCCTTTCATACTTTCGAGGCAGGTAAAATGACGATTATGACAATTATTGTGGGCAATATGCTGACTCTGTAAACCACTTAGAGAGGACTGTAAAACATTGTAAAGCAGTATATAAGTCTAAGTTCTATTGCTATTTGATTGCCCACCTATGCAATGTCTTTTGCTGCAATAAATGCTTGCGTAGGGCTGACTGGTTAAAGCTTGCCCCCACCCTCTTCAATTGAGAAGAATTGTTCTCATACTACAGCATTGTTTTCTTGTAGAGTCTACGTTTTTGAGCTAGGATGCTATATTAATTTCTTCAAGTTAGCATATGGGCGTTAGGTCTTTATGGGAAGGCTTTACTCAGATAGATTTTTGGAGATGGGTTTAGAAAATAAACCTGAATGAGATTAGAAAAATTTAGTTAGGAATCAGACATTTTCAGGGGAAGGTGCAACTGATGTTGACGTCCTAAGGTACAGGGAGTTACTCTAATATAGCTAAAGCAGGCTATTCCAGGAGAGAGTAAGTTAATCAGGTTGTGTTACTTTTTCAAAGCCAAGTCATCAATCTATTTTGCACAGACAAGCACCCAGATAATTTCTCAAAGTCTTTTTTTCTACTATTGATGGCTAATAAAATCATCTTTTTGGAGGATTGTATAGCCTGAAAAGCTAACTTGGAAAAGCTAATAGAGTCTTTATTGGATAAGCTAGGTAATGTCATCTAAACCCAGATTTGAAGGGTTGAAGGCAGGGGTCAGGTCCTGCCCTCATTGTTAAAGATTCTGTTCCTCTTCCAGACCACAATGCAACAAACCACAATTTCATCAGGCCAGTGACATGCGGTGAGGTTTATGGCTAGTGAGGCAGCAATTTTTTTAGACTTGTGGATTTCAATTCCCAGAATTCCACAGCCAGGCATGCTCAGTTCAGCATTTGTTTTTCTCCTTTGCTAAATAGCTTTCCTTCTTTCTTCTTCTTTTTCTTCTTCTCCCTTCCCCTCCTTCTTCCCTCTCTCCCTCCCTCCCCCTCTCTCAAACACACACACACACACACACACAAAGTTGCACCAGGAAGATGAAGTTTGAATTCCTCCCCCTCCCTCCATACCTTTTCCAGCTATTTCAGAGAGGATTTCAACTCTGCTCTTGCCTGTCATCATGAAAAGAAAAAAAATGTAAAAGGAAAAATGCAAGAGCTGAGGTCAGGCTGAGCTAGTTGCTGCCAGAGTCACCGTCATCTACGTCAGGAATTTTTCGGCTTTTAACCCTTGCTTAACTCTGCTCGAGTGATCATAAAAAATCAGACTAGATGAGGCATGTCGTTCTCCTGCCACCTCCTGTACAGGGTGCTTTTTTAGAGGCTTTTTTAAACAGTTAAGCACTAAGCAGAGTCATCCATGGTGACTCTGGCAGCAACTAGCTCAGCCTGACCTAAGCTCTTGCCTTTTTCCTTTTACATTTTTTTTCTTTTCATGATGACAGTGATGAGGTTCTGCCTCCCCTGACTGCACATCCCTGCATCAGGCTACAGAACTATGTGAGTGTATCTGGAATTCAGATAGCATTTATTTGTGTACCAGGCAGCCCACAGTCCAATGTTCTCTGTATCTGAGTAGTTGGAGTTGTCTTCAATCCAACGTTGGAATCCCTAAGATGTTGGCATACGGAAACTTCAACATCTGGGCTGTGACCAATCTCTTGGATGGTCTTAGAAGTTTATATCTATCATAGACCTGTCACAATTGACAGGGTGCTTGACTGAGGTGTAGGTATTGCCTATGTCTCCTGAGCATAGTTCTCATTTGATTAGAACTTGTTGGGAAATGTTTAATAAATACGTTGTGCTCTCACCACATCTTTTCTCTACAGCAGTGGTAGTCAACCTTTTTCTACTTACCACCCACTAATGGATCTTTCTTGATGGAAAAATTTCCTTACCGCCCACCAGTTTTTGCGCAAGTGAGGAACATGAGCATATTTCTTTTTTTCAGACATGGGTTCTAAATTTGTTTTACAATTTAACAACTACTTTTACTCTTACGTTTTGATCTGCACTCCACACAGTGCTTTTTTCCCTCCTCTTTTCCCTTTTATTACAAACACCAAAAACAATGCTGTATTAGGTGCCAATTTTTATTAAGTGTCATCATCAAAACAAAATTCCTTTTCCTGCCTTCTTCTTTATCTTTCTTATAGTATTTCACTATATCAAGGATATCTTTTTCCCTTTTTTACTTTCTCCTTTTTCTTCCTTTACTTATTTCTTTCTTTTATTTTATAACATAACAAAACTTAATTTATGAGCCAGACTAAACACTGCTTACTTTCCCCCTTTATTTTATCCCCTTTTCTCTATTTTTTCCCTTTTTTTGTTAATTTTTTTTATCTTTTCCTTTTTATCTCCCTTTTTTTTACCTTCCTTAGGGCAATGTACAAAAGTAAGGCTGAGCTAGTTAGCCCACTTATTATTATTAGCCAACAACAATGCTCTCCTGCCTATAACTTTTCTTTCTCCTATTTTGCAACTGCTCTGCTCCGCTGTCCCTGCTATCAGTTTCCACTCCTCCCCTTCCTCTTCCCATGTGTTTGCTTGTTTGCGTGCACGCACACGTTGGCTTATTGATGTGTGTGCTCGAGCTTGCCCACTCACTCAAAAGGAGATTTTAACCTCTGAAGTCCCTACTGCCCACCTGGAATCCCAAAATGCCCACTAGTGGGCGGTAGGGACCAGCTTGACAACCCATGCTCTGCAGAAATACCATTTGCATTAAAAGAGGTAATAGCGCATTCCCTATTAAAAATAATTTTGAACCTATTGAAAAAGTACAGGTACTTGTAAAAGTAATGACTGATAAGTAATTCCAGATGCTTCCATTTGGCACAGATAATGTCAGGTTTGTTTTGATTTAGTGTTAAATTGGGGTGGAGCAGCATGCTTTTGAAAATTATCTAGAAGCTGCAGCAAAATCAAGATATAGTGCCTAGACTTCCTTCAGGTTTCCTTAGGAATATGTGACATAAAACTCAACTTCAATAACTAACCATTGTTTTTGAAGTACCATATTTTTCAGAGTATAAAACTCACTTTTCCCCTCCTAAAAGAGGATGAAAATTTGCCTTATACACCGAATTTAGCCCCACCCACCCACTGACCCCCACCCGTTGACCTCTGCCTCCCACCAATTTGCCTCCTAACGGCAAACAGCCTGTTCAGTTTCAGCTTCAGCACAGCATGATTAGCACAGGCAGCTGATTGTCAGTTTGGATCGGCTTCCCAATCATCAGCTGTCAGGCTGCAGGGATTACCTCAGTGCACCCCATTTTTGGCTTCTGCATCCCATTTTCTGCCTCTGCATGCCCCATTTTCAGCTTCCATGCGCCTCATTTTCCGCCCATTCTGATCTCCGCCATCCGGAATGGGCAGAAAATGGGACGAGTGGAGGCTGAAAACATAATGAGGAAGCTGAAAATTTATTTATTTATTTATTAAATCAATTTATAGGCCACCCAATCCCGGAGGACTCCGGGCGGCTTACATCGAAGAAAGAAGAATAATAAAAAAATGACAATAAAAACATGTTAAAAACAACACACATACATTCATTACGATCGGGGCTGGACCTCAACAATGAGGTCAACAGCCCCAGGCCTGCCGGAATAGCCAGGTTTTCACAGCTTTTCTGAAGGCCATGAGAGTGGGCAAGGTCTAAATTTCTGGAGGTAGCTCGTTCCAAAGGGTCGGAGCAGCCACAGAGAAGGATCTCCTCCGGGGAGCCGCCAGCCGGCATTGTCTGGCTGATGGCATCTGAAGGAGGCCCACCCTGTGGGATCTCACCAGCCGTTGGGAGGAATGTGGCAGTAGGCGGTCTCGCAGGTATGCTGGCCCTAAGCCATGTAGGGCTTTAAAGGTAATACCCAACACCTTGAATTGTGTCCGGAGACCAATGGGTAGTCAGTGCAGCTCACGGAGGATCGGTATGACGTGGGTGTACCTAGGTACACCCAATATCGCTTGCGCGGCTGCTTTCTGGACTATGCAGTCTCCGAACACTTTTCAAGGGTAGCCCCATGTAGAGCACGTTGCAGTAATCCAGACTTGAGGTGACTAGGGCGTGAGTGAGAGCCTTTTCAGTAGCAGCTCCGACCCTCTGGAACGATCTCCCCGTGGAGATTCGTACCCTCACCATCCTTCAGACCTTCCGCACAGCCCTCAAGATCTGGCTATCCCGCCAGGCCTGGGGGCAAAGACCATAGTCCGCCCCCACCCGAATGTTGTATGAATGTTGCTTGGTTTTAATTATATATTGTGTTTTTATGTTATTGTATGTCTTCCCCTCCCATACAAGTTGTTAGCCGCCCTGAGTCCCCTCAGGGAAAAGGGCGGCCTATAAATAAACTCAGAAAAAAAAAAGAGTGACCATTTGGAGTGCCTCCTGATCCAAGTAGTGCAATTGATGCACCAGGCGAACCTGGTCAAAGTCACAGCCAACAAATGATGTTCCAGTGTCAGCTGTGAATCCAAGAGGACTCCCAAATTGCGGGCCCTCTCTGAGGGGTGTAAGTTTTCATCCCCCAGGATCAAGGATGGACTGTCTGGACTGTCCTTCAGGGGCAACATCCACAGCCACTCAGTCTTGTTGGGATTGAGTATGAGTTTGTTTACCCCCATCCAGATCCTGACAGCTTCCAGCATCAGCACATCACATCCGCCGCTACACTGAGCTGGCACGGGGCAGAGAGGTACAATACTGATGATACTTAACCCTGTGCTGTCGAATGATCTCGCCCAGCGGCTTCATGTAGATGTTAAATAGGAGGGGGAACAAGACCGAGCCCTGCAGCACACCACATTTAAGGGGCCTAGGGGTCGACCTATGTCCCCTGACCAACACCGACTGCGACCTGTCAAAGAGGTAAGAGGAGAACCACCGTAAAACGGTGCCTCTCATTCCCACCTCCTCCAACCGTCGCAGAAGGATACCATGGTCGATGGTATCGAAGGCCACTGAGAGGTCAAGAAGCACCAGAATAGAGGAATGTCCTCTATCCCTGGCCCGCCAGAGATCATCGGTCAGTGCAACCAAAGCTGTTTCTGTGCTGTACCCAGGCCTGAAACCAGACTGAAAGGAGTCTAGATAATCTGCTTCATTCAAGGTCCGTTGGAGTTGAAGCGTCACCACTTTCTCAACAACCTTTCCCAAAAAAGGAAGGTTGGAGACAGGACGATAGTTCTTAAGAATAGCTGGGTCCAAAGAAGGCTTCTTAAGAAGAGACCTTACCACCGCTTCCTTTAACGGCTGAGGGAAAGACCCCTCCTGTAAAGATGTGTTTGTAATCCTCTGGAGCCAGCCTCGTGTTATCTCCCTGCTGGTCGAGACCAGCCAGGAGGGGCACGGGTCCAGTAAACAGGTGGAGGCACTCATCACTCCCGTGGCCTTGTCCACTTCCTCAGGGGTAACAAACTTGAACTCATCCCAGCAAATCTGACTAAGACGCTCCCTCGGCATCTCAGCTGGTGCTGCCCAAGTAGAGTCCAGGTCTGCCCGAATCTGAGTGATTTTATCAGACAGAAACTGAACAAACTCCTCAGCTCTTCTCTGCAAGGGCTCCCCCGCTTCCTCACCTTTCAGGAGGGAGTGGGTCACCCTAAACAGGATGGCTGGGCGAGATTCTGCGGATGTAATAAGAGCGGGAAAATGTGCACATTTTGCCGCCCTTATCGCCACTATATAAGTCCTAATAAAGGCTCTTAATATTGTTCGGTTAGATTCGGAGTTACTAGTCCTCCAGTGTCGCTCTAGGCGTCTCTTGGCACTTCATCTCCCGGAGTTCCTCAGTAAACTAAGGTGCCCTCCTGGATCCACTGCCGCGGAGAGGCCACAAAGGCGCAATCCGATCTAATGCCTCAGCCGCCGCAGCATTCCAGGCCACGACCAAAGACTCTGTCGGATTGCGGGCAAGGGAGTCAGGTATCTCTCCAAGCTCCTTCTGAAATCCTTTCGGGGTCCATCAGGCGCCTGGGGCGGAACCACTTAATCGGCTCCACCTCCCTGAAATGGGGGAGTAGCATCCCAAAGTTGAGCCTCAGCAGGAAGTGATCTGACCATGACAAGGGCGAGATCTCTATTCTCCTGAATTCAAGATCACGTCTCCACTGCCCCGAGAGAAATACAAGGTTGAGTGTGTGTCCCGCTCTATGAGTTGGACCCTGAACTACTTGGGTTAAGTCCATGGTTGTCATGGAAGCCATGAACTCCTGTGCCCCATCAGAGTATTCACCTAGGGATGGCAAGTTAAAGTCCTCCAGTACCATTAGCCTGGGGAACTCCACCGCCAGCCCGGCTACTGCCTCTAGGAGCGCAGGCAGGGCTGTTGTGACACAGCTGGGAGGTAGGTACGTCAGAAACAAGCCCAATTGAACCCCTAAGTCCAACTTCAGGAGGAGAGACTCACACCGCACAATCTCTGGGGCAGGGATCCTGCGAGGAGCTAACGACCTTCGGATAATAACTGCTACTCCCCCACCCCTTTTTCTGGTGTTGTGGTTGGTGGAGCACCTGGAACCCATCTGGGCACATTTCTGAGAGGGGGACTCCTCCCTCTTGGCCCAGCCAGGTTTCCGTTATACATCCCAGGTCTGCCTCCCCGTCTAATATTAAGTCCCGGACGAGGAGAGCTTTGTTTACTACAGACCTGGCATTTAGCAGCAGCAACTTGAGACCAGGGCCTTGATCTCCCCTGCCACCAGGCCTTTGAGTTGAGCCAGCAGGGCCGGAACAAGGAATCACTGTGATGTAGTGAGTCCTTCTTCCCCAGTAATGGCCAGCCCTACAGCTCCCATCATATCTGCCCCTCACGGTCATAACTGGTATGCTCTGACCCTCCCCCGTTCCCGTAGACCCCCACCCCCCTCCCATGGCCCCCATTCTTCCTGACAGGCCGCGGACATCATTCATCTCAGGACTGGGGATGAATCTGGGCCCCCATCCACTTCTGCGTCTGCATTCAGTGGAGGGAGCTCCAGGTCGCACACCCGGTCCTACCATGCACAACAAGCAGGCCCTTTCCTCATACACACCCCACAATAATTATTAAAATACAAGTAATGGTATAAAAAATTAATCAAATTAAAAAGTGGGAACATTCTCTCTCATCATACATACACACACACACTCAGCACACAAGGTAAAATGGGGCGCGTGGAGGCGGCAATAGGTTATGGCAATCCCTGCATCCTGAAACAGCTGATGATCAGGAGGCGGATCTAACTGACAATCAGCTGCTTGTGCTAATCAGACTGTTCTGAAACTGAAACGTGTTGTTTGCTGCAAGGAGGCAAATTGCTGGGAGGCAGAGGCAGATATTTTTTTTCTTGTGCTAATCAGTCTGTGCTGAAACTGAAACTGGCTATTTGCTGCAAGGAGGCAAATTTCTGGGAAGCAAAGGCAGAGGTAGACTTTTTTCTTGTTTTCCTCCCCAAAAGCTAGGTGCATCTTATAGTCCGAAAAATACAGAAAAGTGCTTCTTTCAACATCTTTTTGACCATCTGAAGGAAGGACTTCCATAGTACGTTACAATCTGGAAGCTCCATTCATATAACAAGATCTACCTGCGTGCAACCAATGTTCCCTCTAAGCTGCGTGGGTGCGCGGCCACGCACGTGGCAACAAAACACCATGCAGCAGTTTCCAACTGCCGCCCAGTGGTTTTTGTGAGACGCCTTCCACGATAATAGGAGAGGAGAGCCAGCCTGGAGACAGCAATCACAAGACAAAAAGTAGCTGAGAGAAGGGGCACGGGGGTTGGGAGAAGGCATGGGACGGGCTCCCAGCAGCGGCTGTTCGGATTTGCCATTTGAGAGAGGGGGGGAGTAGGGAGGTATGGGGAGAATGCGAGTGTGTGTATCCCTCCTTCCTTCAGCCCAACACTCTCGCTGGCATTCTGGCCAGATGAGAGGGATTGCAGAGGGTCTCCTCGAGTCTAGGACAGTGAGTCATTTGACGGGAAAGTTGCCTCTTGGAAGGAATGACCCAGCTTGGCTCCCGCTTTGTCGCTCCTGCCTCTTCGCTTCTCCGTTCAGTCGTTGGGTGGCAGATTGAAAGCGGGAGCCAAGCCAGGTCATTCCTTCCAAGAGATAAGTTTCCCATCGAATTACTCGCTGCCCTAGACCTTCTGCAGTCCCTCTCATCTGGCCAGGATGCCAGCGAGAGTGTTGGGCTGAAGGAAGGAGGGATACTCCCTCTCCCTCTCTCTTTCTCGCTCTCTCATTAAGAAAGAGAGAGAGATAGTTGGTGGGCAGGCTTAGCACTTTGTTAAGTTTGTTTCTCTGTGTGTTGTGTATATATACATGTCTCCATGGATGCAATTGTGCAAGCATTTTTTTTCCTCTTTAAAAGAATTTTTGGATTTCTCCTCCCCAAACCTTTAAGACTGAAAGAGTTAGTTGAAATATAAAGTGATTGTCAATCGCCATACTGTTAGATTGATAGGCAATTATCAACTATCTTGATTATATCCTCCTTAGAAAGAATATGCTACTGTATGGTTGAGAAAAAGATCAAACTTTATTCCATGGAAACCCAACAAAGTTCATAGGGAGGATTTTTTTCTACGATGGGCTTCTTGGGTCAACAGAACATCAGTTATCAAAAATGTAGGTAGAAAATTAAGCAGGCAATAGGCAATTACAAAAAGGGAAGCCAATTTTCTGAATTCTGTTTCTTTGCACTTAGTGACTTATAAATAGACTAATGTTCTGAAAACCTGACCTAAATTACTATGTATTTTAAATAGCTGTAAAGCTATGCTGAAAAAGTTATTCTCACGGTATTGTGATAAATTCAATAAAAAGAAGGGAATTCTTGATGAACTTAAGGAGAAATGAGAGTATTGGATAGTAAATGGACAAATAAAATTACCAATCAAAGAGAATATTTGCACCTCAGGGTTGAAATGAGATGTTCTATCTTACTCTTTCCTCTTTCTCTCTCTGTCTCTCTCATCCTCTTTCTCTTTGTTTCTCTTCTCTTTCTCTTTTTCCATTCTTCTATCACTTTCTCTCTCCTCTGTCTTTTTCTGTCTCTTTTCCCTCTTTTTTTCTTCCTCTTTCCCACTCTTTTATCATTTCTCTCTACCGCCCAATCTGTCCCCATACTTATCTTTGACTGATCATGTTTGCAATAATTTACCTTCTTTCCTAAATAGGCACAGTTCCCTTACCGGATCCCTCACTCACTCAAACACATACACACACTCATGCACAAAACCATTTTTCTCCATTCCAATTTGGATCCTATAAATCAATTGCTCTGTGAAACATCTGTGAAAAAAATTCAGGTGCTCAGGCATGAAAATGTGCCGCTCAAACACTATACTTTTCCGCCCACGCTGAAAAAAAATTAGAGGGAACATTGGGTGCAACCAGGCTTCCTCAGTGGCAACACCAATATTATGGATTCCCCTCCCCCCCAAGGTCTTAGTGCTTCTTGGCTGCTTGTCTAGTCAGATTTGAAAAACACTTATGTAAGCTAGCTTTCCTTTGTGATTATCTCTTTGAATTTATCAATTTCCTTGATGGCTATTTTAGCAATGTTTTATATGAGCTGTTACATATTAACCAAGGTGGCGCAGTGGTTAAATGCAGCACTGCAGGCTACTTCAGCTGACTGCAGTTCTGCAGTTTGGCTGTTCAAATCTCACCGGCTCAGGGTTGACTCAGCCTTCCATCCTTCTGAGGTGGGTAAAATGAGGACCCGGATTGTTGGGGGCAATATGCTGACTCTGTAAACCGCTTAGAGAGGGCTGAAAGCCCTATGAAGCGGTATATAAGTCTAACTGCTATTGCTATTATTTTGTATTTATGTCAGCTTTGTCGGCTACTTTATTATATAATATGTTGGAAATCATTATGGTCTGGCTTTCCAATAATATTTAGGTAGAGATTTAACAGTAAATAAAATAAGTAAACATTACATTGGGAGGAGTATTAAAATTCTTTATTAATTTTAATAGTTTTGTAGGGTGTGCTTTTTCACATTCAAATATTCTGTTCCATTTTCTATAGTATTTGTAGTTGATAATTCCAAATATGTTTTCTTGCTCTTATCTTAGGTGGAAAAAATCCGCCAAGTGAAAGCCAAATCCCTCTACTTGCAAGTTGAAAAATTACGTCAAAATCTTAATAAGCTAGATAACACCATCAGCGCAGTCCAGCAAGTCTTGGAAGAGGGACGGAACATGGATATCCTCTTGGCACGGGATCGGATGCTTGCACAGATGCAGGAAATGAAGAATGTAAGAGGCTTCCTGCAGCCTCAAGAGGATGACAGGGTCATGTTTACTCCTCCTGATCAAGCACTGTATTTGGCCATCAAGTCTATGGGGTTTGTCAGCAGTGGGGCCTTTGCTCCTCTGACCAAAGCCACTGGGGAGGGTCTCAAACGTGCATTGCAAGGTAAAGTAGCTTCTTTCTCAGTGATAGGTTATGATCATGATGGTGAGCCTCGCCTTTCTGGGGGAGACATGATTTCAGCTGTTGTAATGGGGCCAGATGGAAATCTCTTTGGTGCTGATATTTGTGACCAGCAGAATGGAACTTACCTTGTAAATTACAGGCCACAGATGGAAGGGGAACATCTGATCTCAGTCATGATGTGCAACCAGCATATAGAAAGCAGCCCATTTAAAGTCATGGTCAAATCAGGACGTAGTTATGTTGGCATTGGATTGCCAGGGCTCTGTTTTGCTAGTGAGGGGGATAGTGATGGAAAGCTGTGCCGCCCCTGGGGTGTTAGTGTAGATAAGGAAGGCTATATCATTGTTGCTGATCGTAGCAACAACCGCATTCAGATCTTTAAACCTTGTGGGGCTTTTCACCACAAGTTTGGCACCTTGGGCGCCAGACCTGGCCAGTTTGATAGGCCTGCTGGTGTTGCCTGTGACTCCTCACGGAGGATTGTTGTGGCAGACAAGGACAATCATCGCATCCAGATCTTCACTTTTGATGGCCAGTTCATTCTCAAGTTTGGGGAGAAGGGAACCAAGAATGGGCAGTTCAATTATCCATGGGATGTAGCAGTTAACTCTGAGGGAAAAATCCTGGTGTCCGACACAAGGAATCATCGGGTTCAATTGTTTGGACCTGACGGAGTGTTCCTGAATAAATATGGTTTTGAAGGAGCACTCTGGAAGCACTTTGATTCCCCACGAGGTGTGACATTCAATCACGAGGGCCATCTTGTCGTGACTGATTTCAACAATCATCGACTTCTAGTCATTCGCCCTGACTGTCAGTCAGCCCGTTTCCTTGGGTCTGAAGGCACAAATAATGGCCAGTTTTTGCGCCCACAAGGTGTGGCTGTGGATCAGGAAGGTCGTATTATTGTCGCAGATTCTAGGAACCACCGTGTACAGATTTTTGAGCCAAATGGTAGCTTTTTATGCAAATTTGGCACTCAGGGAAGTGGCTTTGGTCAGATGGACCGTCCTTCAGGTATTACAGTCACCCCAGATGGTATGATAGTTGTGGTGGACTTTGGAAACAATCGAATCCTCATATTCTAATCTGTGTATATGTGTACTAAGAAGAAACTGTCTCAGGGAAAATCCTTCTAAGAGATCTTGCCCCACATAAACACACAAATATTCCAATGATAGTTCAAACCTACCTCATCTTTAATTTTTTTATAGATGAATGTATTTTCCCTTTATATCTGCAGGGGTTGAACCTGTGATTATATGAACTCTTAATCTACCTCATTATCTTTATGTTCCTTTATACCCACAGTATACACAGTGCAGTATAAAATTAAGTCTCTTTTTCCCTAAATGGGACACTCATGCACAAGCTTATTTATGTGCACATTAGCTGGTTGTGTGATAAATTTTGTAGATTCTGCCAAAGAGGCACACTCATCTTGAAAAAGAAGAAAAAATCAGTAGTTTTAGATTTTTAATTGTTTTATATTCAGATTGTACTGTGTTTTTCTTATTGGAGAAGGTGAAGGGAGCTGTATTTTTAGATGCTGCTGCAGCAGAGAAATCGTTTCTTTGTTCTCTTTTTTTATACCTCAGTGCATTTGACATACTGTTCCACATAGCATCTTATTTCAGAAGGCCTTTTCTTTTGAAATGGGATGGAAATCACCAGGCAAAAAAAAAAGGCTAGGTTCTTTGTCACTGGTACTTTTCTGCATGTGTATTTTGAAAAATGCAGTAATTTCACGACACCAAAACAATGTTTGAGAATGCACAAAATGTTGTGATGTGTTCAACCTTATTTTGGTAGTTTGGACTTTGGCCCAAAGGGCCGCAGGGCAAAACCACCCATACATAATAGCCCTGGAGCTCCTGGAAACAACTTTTTTTATCTGCTAGGCAAAGTTGCTCTCTACACTTGGAAACTTCAGAAGTTACCTCTGTTGTTGACGAAGGAGCTGCTAAATGGGTGAGAATGTGTCTCCCCTAATAGCTTTTGACTTCAAAAGGATATTTTTGGAATGTAGCTTTGATATAGTTGGATGTTCAAGGCAAATGAGGATTTCCTCTTAGGCTAGTGTTTTTTCTCATAACCTTTCTTCCAGTTCTTTTTTTTTTAAGTTACTTCCCTTATGTATTCTGTATCTGTCTATATATGTGTAACAAATACGTGGCAATAGCCATTACAATGAGTCATGTTTAGGCATGATATGATATTTCTGTTTTGAAAGTTTGTGTTGAAGAAATTAGCTTTTTGTAGTTGTAGCATTATCAAGACATGTGATTTTTCAGGTATATATATCACAAGAAGTTCAAATTTGGAATTTCAGGGTGCATATCAGAAGTTAACAGTAAGGAAAGAAAGTAGATAATAGTATGTAATCTGAGTGGACGGTTTTCTGCCTTCTTCAAACAAGCCCCCCCCCCCCCCCTATTAAATGGAACATCTACATGGGAAATTCATCCTGACAGGATAACCATGTAGCTCCCTCTTTGGGATAAAGACTGTGGAAAGTGAACCACCCTAAATCCTACCTCATTTGCTCCAGCGCCAAAGAATGCCATGTAAAATGGGGGTGCATTTCTAAAACCAAAACTAGTAAATACCTTGAATTCAATCAGCCACATTTAGCACTGAAAATACTGAGAATATTTATACTTCTCCAAGAAGCTGTAACTCAAGTTTTATATCAAATTATAGGAATGTAATTCCTTCCCTGCTTTGTCATTAACCCCTATATACTCTGAATATTTGAGCAAATGTGTGTTGAGTTACTATGGTGCTTAGTCTCTGTGCTAAGGCTATCCTTGGAGTCATGTCTGTCAGGTAGTCTGATGTCTTTTATTTACGATCCTGCTTGGAGATTCAAAATATTGATAGAGCAATCAGCAATCTGAGAGTTTTCAAATAGATTACTTCTTTTTTTAGAACTGAGTAATCAGAAGGGGATAATATGAACATTTCATGTAGTGACTGAAATGATCTTTAATGAAAAATAATACTTCCTACCCAACCATATATTCATTACTGGCAGATCTATCCTTGAATGTTTTGACCAGAAGAAGATGTTATGACTGCACTTTTTGCATTTCCAAAGGCATTACTTTCTAGATGTGATGAAATTGAATTCATTCTTTAACTGGATGGCTACATTTATAAAAGGAATAGTTAATTACTATATCCTTCTCCCAGAGATTCAGGGTGTTCACAACTTACATTTTTACAATCCTTCACTGAACCATCGTAGCATTTCTAATGTCTTATGCTATATAAATCAGTTGGGCAGACCAAATGGTCTCCTTTTAGTCACCACCAGTATCTCTGAGTTCAAGGATTCAAATTAGGCTTGGGGTAGAGTTGATAAAATATAAGCTACTTTCAATATTTTATGCTGCTGCAACTGATATAAAGCTAAGTTGCAAAGGAGCTTCACTGCTAAGGGATAAAAGACTGGGCTATCTGAAACTAAGGATTGCCTTCGTAACCATGGGCAAACCAATATACCAGTAGCATACGATGGAGGTAGTATTAATTCTTTAAGATAACATATCATGATGCTTGAAAATATTCTTCTCTTAGACACCAAATATACTATTTCAAAGGGAGGGGGGTTCTATTGCCCCTGCCTTTAATAATTAATAAAGGCAGGATATAAAATATATAAGTCTTGTCCCATATAAGTCACATTAGGCTTGTCAGAAATTGTTATTGGAGTTGACAAAGAACATTGAGCATTGTCACTGGAAATTTAAGTTTATCTATCCTGATGCCAAATTTAATGTAAGACCAGTGCATAATCTATGAAGGCATTTCAGATTTTAGTTTGTACTTTAAACTCTAATGTTAGTTTCTCAAATGGCTACCAAAGATAACTGGTTAAAAGCTTTATTGTTAACAGAATTCTTGATGTTCTTCTAATAGAAGCTGTTATTTTCATTGATTCCAACTTTGTTTTCTGCTAGGCTTATTGTAAACTAAGCTATTTCTAGAAGTTTTTGTCCAGTAACTTCTGTGCCATCCATTCTTTCTAACCTCATAAAACTGATAATTAAGGTAGTTCTACTTTTGAAAGACATATATCTGCACACTTACATGCCTACATTTAAGGGGCTATACAAGATTGCAAAGACAGGAACCCTATCAGGGGAAGAAGGTATGTGTTGTGTATTTGTTCATCCACAAATACTTTATTTTATGCTATTGCAGATGTATATCTGCTATTTTGGCACAAAGTAAACAATTTAGAAAAATAGTGTCTTCATACTATTTTCCTCCTTGTGTATTATTAAGTTTTTAATTTTTTATATGCTGCTGCTTGGCTGCCAGATTTACTTTTATCCAGTTACTGCAATAGATAATGCCAAGTACACATAATCTCACTTTAAGGTTTAATGGAAACTTCTCACGGGAGTATTTATAATACAATGAATTAAATAGTATAATAGAAAAAATATTGTCAATTTAAAATGCCCTCTAGGGGTCTGGTTTTATTTGGAATGGACTTACTGGGCTCCTGAGCAGAAATTGAATACAGATTAACACTAGGTGAGCAAAGGTTTGAAAACAGCTTGTAAATGTGTTTATTCTTTAGCTCTTGGCTACTAAACCAATACATCTCATTTACAAAATATTTGTTATTTATAAAGTTTAACCTATATTTGGGGACTGGTTGTGCTTTAAATATTTGAATTTGGCTAATCAATAAGCTGTTAGGTTATTTACTTTTCTAATTATTTTCTTTTCTTGAAAACTCAATAAGGAAGCTAAGAAGTGCTGCTAAATAGCAGGTACTTCAACAGTAAACTGAACAGTGTACTCTTAAATAAATTTCAGGGAAACTAATGGCATTTGATAACTATAAATTATACTCTGCCTAAGATTAATCAGAACGGATACTAAAGGAGGTACTTCTTTATGGCGTCCAGCTGGAATTGCATGATTTGATCCTGTCACATTTAAGCAATTAAGTTCAAAATTAATTTATTGAAGAAAAACTTCCATTTCATTTTACTCACTTCTCTGATTTCTTTTGAAGATTAGGAGATTCTTATATTTTTTTTCTGTTTCAAAATTCTGATTCATTTATATAGTGCTTTTTTTTTAATGGTCATATCCAGATGGTGCCAAAAGGTAATGGTGGTTGTTTTTTTAAAGAAAAGTTAGACACCACCCTACCTATGGACACAGTTTTAAGCTGTGTAAAAAGTAAATATTGATACATAAGACAGCACTGTTTATAGTCCTGGTGTCTTTGGGAAATCAGCAAGCCCAATTTGCTGTGATACAGGATGCTTGAATAAATATGTCTTAAGTTCCTACCTCACCGTTAATTTTATAAGCACAGCATCTACCTCAAAGTTAGCCTCCAGACATTAGAGGAAAAATTGGGTATTCAGCATGGTAAGAAAACCACCTGAAAGCCAGGTAAGCTTTTTTGGTTCCTGCTCCAAAGAGCAATAACATCCTGACTGTTTTCTTTTAATATTAGGCCATCTGAACTAAAAATGGACACCTTAGGCATATCTATTAATCATCTTTCTCTATGACCTTATGTCTAGGGAACAACCTACCTCTGTTTCAATACTTAGCCTAGTTAGTTGCATAATGAATTACTGTATTTTTCAGTGTATGAGAGGCATTCCCCCCACAAAAAAGTGGGTGGAAATGTGTGCCTGTCTTATTGAGTGAATGTTGCTGAAGCCCTGCCAGCCCCTACCCATCAGCCTCTGCCTCCCAGCAATTTGCCTCATTGCAGCAAACAGTCTGATCAGCTTCAGCACTGCCTGATTTAACATGAGCAGCTGATTGGCAGTTGGATCTGCCTCCTGGAATACCACAAATCAGCTGTTCCAGGCTGAGGGGATCTCTACTGCCCATCAGTGCCAGCACCACCATCGGCACTGCCACCTATTGCAGCCTCTACATGCCCCATTTTTTAACCTCCATGCAACTCATTTTTGGCCTGTTGTAAGCCGCAGGGAACAAAACTGAAAATGGGGCGGATGGAGGCTGAAAATGGGGCATGCGGATAGGTGGCACCAATGGGCAGTGGTGATCCCCACAGCCTGGAACGTCTGATAGGCAGTATTCCAGGAGGCCAATCCAACTGCAATCAGCTGCTCATGCTAAATCAGGCTGTGCTCAAACTGACCAGACTGTTTGCTGTTAGGAGGCAAATTCTGCAGAGGCAGATTTTTTTTTCCTCACCAAAAGCTAGGTGCGCCTTACAGTCTGAAAAATACAGTAACTCTAGTTACAGAATCACAATAGGTTATTGGCCTCCTCTCTGAGAAAAAGAAATACATTGCATTTATAACAAGTTGAGAGAAAAGCCATCTTCTGGAGATCTGGAAATGCCTGGTTAATTGTTCAAAGTCTATGAAAGGAAATAATAATCTTCTCCTGTATCAACATACAGTGAAAGGAGATTTAGGGGTCTTACATTGATTTTTTTTTTTGTTTTACAAATTTTCATATAGCAGCTTATTTAGGCAGAGACAAAGGATTCTCATCCAAATCATCTTAAATTGAATTATTTCATCCATCGTTTCCCACATGCTGCAATGATACAATGAAAGCACACTATGAATACCTTGTAGATTATCACAATTTCTCAATCTTGCTAATAAGTGAAGATGGAGAAATGGGCACAGAAAACTATTTAGAATTAGTTGAGTTTGAATGGAAGATGCCTTTTTGGGATTCCTTTAAGTGGTTTTACAGCATGACAAACATTAGGTCAATTTCCCTCTCCTCCACACCACGATCACAATCTTCAAGTAATGATTCTTGAAGAAAAAGGTTTTTAAAAAATGTTTGTGTGTCTGCATGGTCCTAGACCACTTCAATGATTGTATCAACTTACAAACTCAGGTTGATTTTTTTTTTTTTGTGGGAAGCTCCTTTCTTCAGAGCTTTGGTCACTGAATGTTTAGTGTATGTAGTAGGGTGTAGTATTCTTTGTCACCAAATCTGTACCTTCTTTTTGTAGCATTATAGATTTCTTAACTCCATGTAGCTTCTTTCCCATGGGAGATCTTGTTTGTAGCCTCCCTTCATATATATAAATATATATAAATATATACACATATATTTTTAAAATAGGTTATGTAATGTGTGTTCACTCATACAAACTTATGGCTTTTCCTACTTTGTGATATTCCTTGTATTGTGCCTCACCTAATGCATATCTGTTTATATAGTGCTAATCCTCTCTCCCCCGCTTTTTTATTTTTAAAGTAGCGGTAGTATGACATACCTTTGGGATTATTTTCTTGAAAAAAGCATTTCCAGTATTTTTCTGTGCCTAAACCCTGTGGTTGGTCCAAGACCAAAAAAAATTTAAAAATCAGCATAGAAACTCTGCGGACAAAATATTCCATTGATTTGTCTTAACATAAATCCATTTTATCCCATTTTTAAAAAATGGGAACTACTTAAGATTCTGACTAGCTTTGGAAAATACACTATTTTTTAAAGCAAGTTGAATTTTTAGTGGTTCATATATTGCCAAACACACATCAGATTTGTTAAAAGAAAACATAGATTCTTACAGACCACCTTCTATGTATTATTGCTGGATTGGCCAAGGTTATTTTCTCAATTATAAGCTGATAATTTTTGAAATTTGATCATCCCAACTATTGCTGTTGGATTGCAGAGTGATATGAGAAAGGTGAGGCACAAGCTTTATTTGGACAAGCTAAAATGTTAGAACTTGTGTTTTTTTTCAAATGGAGGCTTCTGAATGTATCTTTGTGGTCCATGGAGAAGGCTGAAGGATGTAGCAAGGAGACGATGTATCAGCTACTAGCAGCCTTAAAACAAAGTCATGGTCTCCATGGACTTTAAAAATGTTTCTATGCAGTTTATTTTATTTTTGTTTAATTAAATAAATGTGAGTTTCACTTCAAATGTGGTTTGTCTTTTTTTCCATCTCCAAAAACAGTTGCCCATATCTTTTCACATCTGTGTGATTGGTAACACCTGTTTCTTTCCCTGTTAATACTTTTATTCATATATTACATTGTCTGATATAACAACAAATTACAGCCCTTTTTAATTTGAACCATTTGTACCTCTACTGTTAAGTTGTAATTACATGACATTGTAATGACAAAGTGACAAATGTCTGCTTCTTAGAGTCAAAGAAGCATGTGCTTAAGTACCATCGGTAACATATTTAAAGTTTTGACAACAGTCAAAAGTGTATGTAACTAGACTGACTTTCAACAGATCAGTAGGGTTGAATGAAATAGAAAATTTTCTGTTTTAGTTCTAGAATCATCACATTCTGGAAGTTTTGCCAAACCATTTTGGATCAGCTATGGTTCTGGGTTTTGGGTGAAGGAGAACCTGCCACTTTATGGACTGGTAGGTTAAGCCTAATATATGTTTTTCTCCTACAACCCTTGTCCCTCGTCGCCTTAGACCTATGTAGCTGTTGCTGTGTTTTTTCCTCATTCTTGACCTACGCAATTAACAAGGCTCACTGTCTTGGGCAACATTTTTAGTTTCCTCAAAAGTTGTTTCCATGAACCAGCAGAAAATTTAGATTTCCTACGATTCTGAGATAATTCAAGAATGCTATTTCTGTTGGTTTTTACTCGATGACATGGCAGAAGATTCAATTCGGACAAGGATAGATCCAATTCAATGAAAAATCAATTATTTTTTTTACAAAATCCCAAGTTATTTTTAATAGTGCCAAACTTTCGTCTTTATTAAAAGTTATTTTTATATGCCAGTCACCAAGAGTCAAAAACTCATTTTCATGGAATTGCTGCCTTATAAGTAGCCCTAGATTTATGATTGTTCAATACACAATGGTTCAAATTTTTAAAGGATAAACAACAATGGTGCAAAGTTGGAAAAGGTGATCCATTCTTAGTCGAAACTGTTGCACCATCCGCACAATCATATGATCACAATTCAGGTGCTGGACAACTGGCTCACACATCGTTGCAATGTTTTTCAGCCACATTATTGCTATTTGTGATCTTCCTAGCTGGCTTGACAAGTAATGTCAATTGGGGAAGCTAGATTTACACATGATGCATTTAATGAACACAGTAAACATGGTTATAAAAATTGGGTTTGGTCATGTGATGATTCAATGACTGCACTATTTAGTAACTAAAAATCCAATCCCAATTGTGGTTGTAAATTGAGGACTATCTTTACTGTAATATAACTACTTGCTTCAGTTGTGCAATGGCTTCCTCAAACTAACCTTAATTCTTTCGCAGAAAAATTGAAAGAGTGCAGAGAAGAGCAACAAAGATGATTAGGGGACTGGAGACTAAAACATATGAAGAACGGTTGTCTAGTTTAATAGAAAGAAGGACTAGGGGAGACATGATAGCAGTGTTCCAATATCTTGGGTTGCCACAAAGAAGAGGGAGTCAAACTATTCTCCAAGGCACCTAAGGGTAGAACAAGAAGCAATGGGTGGAAACTAATCAAGGAGAGAAGCAACTTAGAACTGAGGAGAAATTTCCTGACAGAACAATTAATCAGTGGAACAGCTTGCCTCCAGAAGTTGTGAATGCCCCAACACTGGAAGTCTTTAAGAAGATGTTGGATAGCCATCTGTCTGAAACAGTATAGGGCTTCCTGCCTAGGCAGGGGGTTGGACTAGAAAACCTCCAAGGTCCCTTCCAACTCTTGCTATTTTATTATTATTGTATTAAATCCAAGCCATTTTCTTGGAGGCAATGCAAAAATGCCACACCATTTTGAATGGATAAGAGATTCACAGTACCAATAAACATCATAAGTAACAATTTGAACAAAATAAAATGAATCTTAAGTCTTTCTATAGATTTTATTTTATAATTAAAAAAACCTTAATGTATGATATATGTAGTTAAAACATTTTTTCAACATTACAAAACAAATCTTAAGTGCTCCCTCAAAAGGACCATTCTATTTATAGAGGTTCACTTCCTCTGAACAGTGGTGAATGTTGGCATCTGAATAGGTTGAACCAAGTGGGGAGGTTGGAATACAGGTTTCTTTCGTATTTCAGAGAGCATTTTCACTGAAGGGAGAAGCTGGTTTCTTTTGATGATTTGCAATGCCAGTTGAGTATTGCCTAAAACAATTTCAAAATTTATTAAGATCTTATATGTGACAAGTCTATGAAACATCAGGCACACCACAAAATTCAACTGCCAGTAAATTTTTGAAATTGCAGAGGGAAACCCTTTTTCCTCCATACACACACCTGCATTATCTAAAAGGAACCACTGCCTCAAAATATGAATAATATGTTGTTATTATCTCTTCAATTTGTAGAGATACAAATAGACTTCACGGGGTTATTGTGTGGAAAGTAGGAGAAAGGTGTGTGGGATATATGTTCATGCTTTGAGTTATTTATGAAAATAATAAAGTGGAATATAAATGAATAAATAAACATGGATAAAAATACACCTAGTCTTCAGTTTATAAACTTAATTTAGAATTGATATGTTCTTGATTACTAACTCATTAATCTCCTAGACAAGAAGTTACAGACCTACATATGCAAATAACAATAATTCTAACAATAATTAAATAGAAGACCCTCCAGACTAAAAGTTAGAGAAACTTTTAATATTACAAAGTGGCTTCAAATTGAAGTGCCAAGAGATATCAAGTTTCTTCAAAATCAATTTAAGATTCTTTATCTTCTGCATAGGGACTCAACTAAAGAATTTTAAAGAACTATGTATCTCTCCGGCATCAAGCAAAAAAAAGTGCAATAACAGGATTTATTGTTAAATGAGCTTAAAGCAAATAAATCACAACTATAATCCAATTGTGAATTTAGTATAAAGGATTAAAACGATTCATAATTAACTAGCTCGAATGGAATTAAATGAGCACTTTAATATATGAATCCTACTCAAATTTTATCAAAGCTAAATATTTTGGAAAAAGCACTTAATCAAGAAAATGTTGATTTGCCAACTGAAATGAACAAGACCAAAGAATTATTTCTTCTATTTAGTACTGAATTAGAAATGCAAACTAGACATGGATATCATGGGGCAATTTTTAAAATATAATTCAAGATTATATAGTAATCAGATTTTATCCAGAAAGATTAAGGAATACTTGAATATATTAAAATTTATAGATCAACAAAAATGAAATTCTTAACACGTAACCAAACCAAACTATGGAAGCAATCAGAAAACAGAAATTAAACAAATCTCCCGGATTTGATGACATTTCCACAATATACTACAAGTGTTTCCAAGAAATGTTGATTAGTTCACTATCCTAGGTAATTAATGAAGTCAAGAACTCCCTATGTTATGGAAAGAAGCTTTCATTTCTCTGATCTACAAGGAAAAAAAATGACAACTATTCAGAATCGTATAGAAGTATTTCATTAATGAATACAGACCACAATACTTGCAAAAAGGGGATTTTTAAAAAACTGAATTAATACTTTCTGGTCAGACTGCATTTGTTCCAAAGAAATAGATGACAGATAATGTCAGCTGTATCTTGAATGTTATTGATAAAATGAGAGGACAACTATAATCTTTCTTGATGCAGTGTAAGCTTTTGATAATTGGAATCATCTTTCATGCTTAACAACTCTGAAGAAGATGAATTGTGGTTCCAAATTATTTAAATGGATAGAATTTTAACAAGGAATAAGAAGTCAATATTCACTGTAAATTCTTTTCATCACAAAACTATATCACAACAGTGAAATATGAACCAGAAACCGACTAAGACTAAATTAAATGGGTGCTGAATTTAGATTCAAGAATTGTTATGCAATAAAGGAATTTTGATGAAGAAAAATACTGTAAAATATACAGTCAATATTAGATCTATTTAAATGACAGCTGGTATATTATTTCAGTAGGGGACCGCAGAGGATGAGATAGTTAGTGTCATTGATGCATTGAGCATAAATATGGGTGAACTCTGAAAGACAGTGGAGGGCAGAGAACTCTGTCATGCTTTGGTCCATGGGGTTGTGAAGAGTCAGACATGATTTAGTTCCCGAACAACAAAAAACATGTATATATACAAATAAAACTGGCTGTGACATACACTTTTGATCCCATTGATTTCTGTGAGGTCCAAGTGCAAGCCTATGCTGATCCACTCAGAAATAATTTTTATTTCTTTTGGTGAGACTTATCCTCAGTTAAGGGAATATAACTACAATAGAGGATTCAATCTTATGGGACCAAAATATATTTTGATTTAACCCAGAGGCAGTCATTAGCAATAATATTTAGTTGGTATATACGTTCAACAAATTTGGAAAAGGATTTGCAATAGAAACAAATTTGAAAAATAGAATTTCTTTCCAACTCTTTTTATATTAAATATGGCTACATGTAACATTCTCACCAAGTATACTGAACTAAGTCTATATGTAATTAACTGCAATTTCCTATTGGAGGATACTTAGAATTCTTTCTGCAGAAAAATGGCTAATTAATCTCTTTGTAAGACTTGGTGTCAAAAATAACTTCATTATTTTTCAAAATCTGATACAGAATTTATTCCAACTTGAACACCATATTTAGGTTAAAAGACTATTTACAAATTTGTAGAAATAAAAAAATGGCTTTCTCTTGACATCAAGTCTTTAATTATCTGAATAGAAATTACTATAATTCAATCTCCTTTTATGATATATACTGTGTTGACTGCTACTACTGCTACTCGTATATTATTGGATATATTGGATTTTATTAATGACTTGTAGTTTATTCAGTTATCTAAACCCAATTAATGAAACCCTGAAAATCCTAACCCAATTCCATGACACTTGTAAACTCCCTATTTATCCATTCTGTGTTTTAGTTTTATTATGTTCCTGTTTTGCGTGTCTTTCCTCTTTCCCCTTTCCTTCATGTCTTAAAAATGCTTCATAAAAAATATAATTAAAAAACAGCAAATGTTTACCGTTCTGAAGCTCAAGATATACAGCCAATAAGATAGCTTCTGGTGGAATCTCTTTTGGATGAATCAGTGAGGCAGCCTTGTATCAATACCAAACAGAAAATAAAAGGTAAATTAATATCTTTTTAACAAAAGAATACAGTATGTCTCTGATGCAATAAAAAGTATTTTATATCAGATTTCATCCCCCCAAACAAATTGTTAAAGCAAGATAGATAATTAATATGACTACATCATTTGCATTAATCTATATCATCATTATGTAAATTGACCCAAAGATGCAGTTGGACATCTCTTCCCTCTAAATCATCTTTTAAATTAAGTTATTTTAAGAAAATGTTTAAACAGACCATTTCTAAGATGTAATGAGATTTTCCCAAACACATAATGTGTTCAACAGGAAACATTGTTCAAGCTTTCTAATTTACAAATTATAACAGTATTTCTTTGGTTTGGTCTCTGGGACTTGCACAGAGGACAACACATATTTGCAGAAATCTGCAGAGAATGCTTAACTTTCATGGTTGAGGAAAGGGTCCTGCCTCCCAACTTGTTAGGATCAAATATTGCTCCAGTGAAAACAGCAAAGGTGATTCTATATCTTGCTTTAATATTGCAGTTGACCATATTTTAACAGTTTTGCCCAAAATTAAATAAGAAACCCTTTTTTTAACCTGATGCAGACATTTCCGTGCTTTGTCATACTCGCTTCTTAAGCAGTAGGCACTTCCAAGATTGAACAGCATCATGGTTCGTGCAGATGTAACAGAACTGGGATAACATTGGGGTACTTGCTTGCCAGCTATATTAAAATGAATACAGAATGCCATTGTTAAATTACAGTTGGTAAAAATGTATTTTATTTATTAATCACATTTATATGACTTCCCATCTCATACAAAATAACTCTGTGAGAAAGGTAAATACATCTACCGACTAATCAACAGAAATAGAAGAGTAGCAAAAAATATTAGCGTCTCAAAAATTCAAATAGCTTTTTAAACTGTAGCTAAGCTGATACGTAGATTCACTCAGTGAATGTTAACAATATGAAGAAGAAACATCTTTCAACATTTGGATCATCTGTACGGGCTATAGATGTCCAAATATTCTTATGTTTTGTATTTGTAAAAACAGTTTCAACCTCATTTTAGTATTTAAAACATTTAATTAAATTGCAGTTGTAAATGCAAAATGCTATTTAAAAGGTGGAATGTTTAAATCTGAAGTGATTTATGAAACCCATTGATAAAATGATAAAATGTTGTGATCCGTAGTCACTTTAAGTAAACTGGATACAAAGGTATTTTTCAGTGACTTCATATTATGCAATAAATGGGAAGTTTACAAACTTACAAGATTCCATGGCTTCATTTTCTCCTTTATCAGACCCTAAAGAGAAACCAAAGAAGACAGAATAAGAATTTAAAAAATAATGTTGACAAAAATGTAATCTGGGTTGAGGGGCCAACTATTAATTTGAAGAAAAAGATGAAATTTAAGCAAGCAAAGGCATGTAGAATGCATAATATTTAAGACATGATGATGCATATCCAAATCCATTAAGAGGGTGTGTGTATACATTTAATCAAGCACAAACAACCAAGTTCAAACTATCCTACTTCGCACACATTATGCAAAGACCCAAATGCATAAAGGAAAAAGATGCTAGAAAAGGTGAAAGGAAAGAGGATGACCAGTAGCAAGGTGGAAGGATTCAGTTACTGTCAGGTTGGATAAAAATAGATAATTTTTTTAAAAATTAAAAAAGCAGATTTAAAAAAATTAAATTGGATTTTTTTATTATTTTTATTAAATTTATCTTAATAAAATGCTTTTGGAATAAAATCTATCTAAAGATAGTTTTCTATTTAAGATACATTAATAATTTAGTTTATTCAGCATGAAATGGAGCTTAGTTATGTAACATGAGGCTGTATATTCTGCAATATTTACATTTTTGGTAAACTCATTCAGTAAATCCAAACTCTGCAAGCTGAGATAACATGCACTGCATTGATGCATTCACACAATTTCACAGTAACCATGAGATAAATAATGAAACAAAGTTCAGGAATATTCCTTTATCCGATTGTTTTGCAAATCTATGTACACTACAAACTGTATGATTGTTTGAAGAAAAATATATCTATACCACCAGGCTCTAAGTGTGAGGAGAAAGGGCAAGCAGTAAAAATGAAAGTGAAACCAAAGGTAGAAGATATTAAAGAGCACCTGTCATTTCAGATCCATTATGGCACCTGTTAGTGGGCATCTACTCATCTGCTGCCCATCACGTTCCTCACCTTGTTGTGTCATTGCCACATCACCAACATCCCATTAAAGTGAATGAGACTGTCAGTGAGTCAACAGCGGGTCAGAGGTGACAGCTGCTCTTTAAAAATTATGATTTAAATCAAGTTGATTTACATCAAGCCTTTTTACTAGTGATTTAAATCATGATTTAAATTGACTTGATTTAAATCAAATGCACTCTGGTTACTGTGGCTATGGGGATGCTATTAGAAGAGCTGAAGGGCCAGTTTAAGGATAGATCATCATGGAAGATATACATCTATATGGTCACTAGTGGCTGATAACAACACAATTTAACAGCTGCTGTCTTCTGATTCTTCTATCTTTCCAGAGCCATGATTGGTGGAATGAGATAACGGTTGTATCTAGCTAGCTATAATCTTCAATATAGAGGGCATGAAGAAGCTTTAAAAATAAAATTTGATTTAAAGTGAGAAGGCAGTAATAATTTAACAGATGTGCAGTATTATCAGGACTAGGATATACCCAGTTTTACTTGTGAGAATTAATTTAAATTAACTAAATAATATTTGTAAATTAATTGATTTACCATGGATGTATTTAACTGAATTTGTTTTGTGAATCTTTTAATTATCAGTTCTAAACTGCAGTGTGTCCTTTAGAGATTTAACAGCATGAAAATAGGATAAATAAATGACTATTAAAATAAGATGCAGAGTAGGGACTGCCCAAAGTATTTACCCAGATATTCACCAATGAAGTTCCAGCTGCAGCTTATGTCCCTTCTAGTAAAACTTATTTATCAGAAGCAGTCCTTTCTTTGCTGCAGTATAAATACAGTGTGTGCACAAATACCTAATGAGTATTTTGATCATATCATTATTTTTATGCCTTTTCCCCACCTCCAAGCTGTATAAAATTGAATGCTTAGTGGATATAAGTATATCAGGTTTTTGTATAATGCGGGAGGATCTGGCCTAAGGAGATCAATACTCTATATCAAGGTATGCATTCTTTTCCTCAGGCAAAATGGGACAAAAAAGAGTTAACTGACTCTGAAAAGTCAAAAATTGTAAAAGGTATTTCAGAAGAATGCAGCACTCTTGAAATTGCTAAGATATTGGAGTATGATCACAGAACCATCAAATGTTGTGTTGCAAATAGTCAACAGGATTGAAAGAAACAAGTTGAGGGGGAAAAAAAACGCATTAACTGCCAAAGATTTGAGAAAAATCAAACGTGAAGCTACCGGAAACCCATTATCCTCCAGAATTACAAGGTATTCAGTGCTCAGAGACATGTCAAAGATAAGGCAGGCTGAAACCCGACCACCACTGAACAAAACACGTAAGTTGAAATAGCAAGACTGGGCCAAGAAATAGATTTTCAGAGGTTTTATGGATTGATGAGAGTGACTCTTGATGGATGGATGAGCAGTAATGGGCACAGAGCTCCACTTTGACTCAAGATGGCAGCAAGGTAGAGGTGGGGTACTGGTATGGGCTGGTATTATTAAAAATGAGCTAGTTGGACCTTTTCAGGTTGAAAATGGACTCAAAATCAACTCCCAAAACTACTGCCAGTTTTTAGAAGACACTTTCTTCAAGCAATGGTACAGGAAGAAGTCTGCATCTTTCAAAAAGATGATGATTTTTACTCCAGACAATGCTCCATTGAATGCACCGATGTACTCCACTGTAAAAGCCTTAAAGATAAAATAATAACGACATGGCCCCCTTCCTCGCCTGACCTAAACCCTATTGATAATTTATGGGCTATTCTTAAATGGGAGACTTACAGTGAAGGAAAACAGTACATCTCTCTGAACAGTGTCTGGGAGGCTGTGGTTGCTGCTGCACAAAAAGTTGATTGTTAACAGATCAAAAAATTGACAGACTCCATGAATGGAAGACTTATGACTGTTATTGAAAAGAAGGGTGGCTATATTGGTCACTGATTTTTTTTAAAAAAAATCAGAAATGTTTATTGGTAGATTTTCAGTTGTTTATTAGTCTCATTTTAACAGATGCAAATAAACAAGTGAGATGGCAAATTTTTATTTTTCATTTAGTTGCATAATTATTCTGCTTAGTAATAGTTGCCCAATAATTGTGAACATATAGATATTCTCCTAAGAAAGCCTTTACTTTCTTAAATATTCAGGCTTGAGGTTTATTAACATTTTGGATTGATCGAGGCACTGTACTGGCTCAATAATCAAATTAATCCTCCAAAATACAACTTGTTTAACAATTGTGCTCACAGTGCAGCTTTTCAGATCCTGAGCTAAGGGCTTAAATAAGTGCTGCTTTCTGCCAGTACTCTATCCAAGAGAAGGAGAGACATGATCAGCTTGTTATTATATTGATATTCTCAACTTACGATCAGAGCAGAATTGAAGACATCAACTTCCATCATTAGCTAAGGCAATTATTGAGTGAATCATGCCTGACTTTGCAATCTTTTGTAATGTGATCATTAAGCAAATCACATAGTTGCTAAGTGAATCTGACTTCCCGTATTGACTTTAGTTGTTGGGAGCTGATCAGTCGCAAATGGCAATCACATAACTCCAGGATAAAGCAACTATTGTAAATGCATACAGGATTAATTTTGATCCCATGACTGTGGGGAGGCTGTGGAAATTAGTTGTAAGGACCAGTCATAAGTCATTTTTTTTTCAATGCCATTATAAATCTGAGACATCATTAAACAAATGACTATTAAGCCAAGGACTACTTGCATTGATTGGCTAGATTGGAACTCAAGGATTACTTGCATGGATGGATTGGAAGAGGCCTCAAAAAAGCAATGTCTTCCATTTGCAAAATACCAATCACAGCACTAGGAACAGCAATAATGCCTAAAATAACTTGAAGCAACCAATCATTGCTTTTTGTCTTATGTTTGGAACAAACTTTCACAATGTGGCTAATTCATTTCATATTTAAAATACGAGCACAAACATTTCTAATTTGGAACATTTTGCATATCTCTAATTTGAAGCAATTGCAGATCAATTTTCCAGTCGTATATACATTTATATATATTTTATGGAATGCGTACATTAGAAATGCAAGGTGGTCACATTGATTTCTATTTCATTTGGAATTTAACAAACATGAACTTAATCTAAAGAAGGCAATATTTATTCTTTAGTGATGGACATGACTGTATTAACTTTAAAAAATATGTAGAAAGAAGCAATGTCTTTTATAATAGTGTACTACTAAAAGGAGGAATCCTTGTAAATATCATGGAAAGTCAATTGAAAACATAACTGATTCTAATGAACTACATATTCATTAACCTTGATCCTGCTCATTTGAAGAAATTCCCAGGGACACATCAGTGACGTTCTCAGGATTCAAGTGAGTAATAGCATCAGAAATTCTGTCCAGAGAAATAAGGGCCACTGCAGCATACAAATGGCCAAGGAATCTAAAACACCAAAAGCATAGTGAAAAAGATCAGCCTAATGACAAGGTACCTCATACAGGCAACTACTGTAACTAATGAAAAACAGAGAAATGTGGATTCTTCTCTTAATAGAAGCTTCATGGTATCTAATTTGGACATAAAATTCAGTAGAAAGCGATAACTGCATAAAATGACAATTGCTTATGTATTTAAGGAGTTGTTCCACACTGTTTCTTGGTCTCCAGCTACTTCTACAAATCTATTCATGACTAGAATAACTGACCACTTTCTTAAAGATCAGCTGCCAGTCAAAATATTGTTGGCTAAATACATGGCTGGGTTTCAAATTCCAAGGGTGGCTAGTATTTCTCACTACCCTCACTGTAAACTCTACTTAACTTTATTGGTAAAATGAAAGAACAAGAAAATAAAAATCAAAATTGTGATTTAAAGGCCCAAAAGGTGTAGATGTATAAACATTGCATTTTCCTACATCCACTCTAACCAAACATTTCTTTTTTAACGATCATCCTACAGCTGAACAGGGGTAACACGAACAGCAATCATGGTAAAGTGTGGCTGTCTGAACAAGATACAGAATGGTGCTAGGTGACTATTCCTATGTGGTGCAAAATACTATCTGTTTTTGAATTGGAAACGCTGTCTACAATGGTAATAAAACAGCTTTTTATCAAAGCATTGTTCACTCTCCATTGTTGATTACATTGAAGGCTGTGCCTATATTATATATAAAGAAATAAAATATCCTATTAATATGTAACAGTAGGGACAAGCATACTTAAGTGATCCTGAGAGTTTGGGCTGCTGAAGAAGTTTATCTGCATGACTCAGAGCCATAAGGTTGTCTCCCAGTGCCAAAGCTACATAAGCACTGCAGGCAAGTATGGAACATCTGGCAGAGAAAAAGAAAGTATATTTAATTTATCTATACATATAGCTATCAGGATGAGTACATTTTAGCATATTTTAAAAAAATTGCAATAGAAATCACTTATATTAGATCTGATCTAAGAAATCTGATGTTTTCTAGAGCTTAAACCCTCTAGCCACTAGATAGATAATTACTGCTTTTGGCAGTTTTTAAGCCCACTTTAGCTTCAGTAATAAGTCACATTAATTCATGACAGGATCAGGAGTTTCTTTATTTCTGGATCCTGGGAGGCATGTTCTTTAATTATACATGAGTAACATGAGAAGCTTCTCTATTGCACTTTCCCATTTCCTTTGTACCATACCCAGATATCATTTCAAATCTCATTCTTGAAAAGCTTGCCAAGGAAAGGAGGCATGCAGCAGTTGCAGTTACACAAAGGAATAGGATATGGGCTTTGTATGAGGGGCTAATCATTCCTGTAGATAAATTCAACGGAAACCAAGCCATAAAGATTTTGCAATGAATTGATTCCAAACATATCAAGTTCACACTGATTTTCATATGCATACACATTTTTAGTAGACTTTTTGTGGTTTTTTTAATATCAATAGACCCATTATTATGCCAGATATATTCTGCAGGAACAGATACATAAATGTAGCAAGCTACATATTATTTTCTCAATCTTCCTTTCCCACTGTCCAGAAATAATAATAGAATCACAGGCTGTTTGCAATCCAAATGTTAGGCCCCAAGAGTCCATACAAATGCAGTTGGTATATTCCAATGGCTTTCTGCCTCCTCACCCTAACCAATTTTCTCGAAGTAGCTGCTTGGATGGGCAGTGAAACATCTAAAACCAATAAAAAAATAAGTCCAGTTGCCATGACACAACTTTTAAACTTCTAAGAACTTAATATAATGCTTATTAAGCATAGCATGATACTATGGAGATAATTGAAACATAAATGTTATAAATGAATAACCATTAGCATTTCCTCAAAAAGATACAGCATATCATTTATTTGATAAAATATTAATATTTCTCTTTTGTGCAAATTTTCTAGTCACAAAGGTTTTCTTTGGGTTTTGAAAACAGTCATTAGTATTCAATGGGACTAAATTATGGAGGAATTAAATTCTTCCAAACAGGAAAGCTCATACATGAGAATAAAATCTCTGAAAATCTTAAGATATTGGAGTATAACTCCGACCGATAAGATCGCACAGACTGGGCCTCCTCCGAATCCCATCCGCCAGTCAATGTCGACTGGCGACTACACGGAGGAGAGCCTTTTCTGTTGCAGCTCCGACCCTGTGGAACGATCTCCCCGTCGAGATACGCACCCTCACCACCGCCCAGGCCTTCCGCGCAGCCCTTAAGACCTGGCTATCCCAACAGGCCTGGGGATAAGTCTCTAATTTGCCCCACCCGAGTGTTGAATGTTGAATGCAAGTTGTGTTTTTATTACTTTATTTATTTTGTTCACATATTGTTTGTTTTGAATTGCACCCCCTCCCTAATGATTGTAAGCCGCCCTGAGTCCCCTCAGGGAAAAGGGCGGCCTATAAATCCTAATAAAATACTAAAAAAATACTAAACTGATATTTTGTTTGTCATTATTCATGTAACACACTGAAAAAGGATCTTCAGCAATAAATATGAACTGTATCAAAGAGAAGAACTAGGAAACCATAAACTAGAGGTTTGTGACTAGGTTTTCTAACTGCAGATTTAACATTCTCCAAACAAGTCTTCAGATGATTGGGACTGTAACATTTAGTTACCATGGGTACAGTTAAATCATAACTTGCCCTCCTGCTTAGTTTCAATCAAGAATCTCACTGCAATTATGTTATTCACTGAACAAAGACCAGCATACAATATAAAACAAACTAAAATGTACTTATCTTTTTGTCATTTCTTCATAATATATGAAAGATAGATGTTCATATTCTTTTTAAAAAGGTACTTCTTCATATTGTCACTATTTATCAGAAACTTTTTGTATGATTTTTAGCTAATTCTGGATGGATGAAAAAAACTTACCTTAGGTTTTCTAATTCCTGCTTTCTCAATGGAGAAGATGGTGGAGCAGGAATAAATTTGTCTCCTTCATGACTTTTACTACTGAAATAAAGACACCATGAGTAGCATCATAAGGATCAACATAACAAGTTCAGCACTTTCTAGTTACTAAGGAAACCCAAATTAAGCATGTTTAAAAAGGAATAAAAAGGATTAGAATCATTATGACAGTAAAAAAGCTTTTAAAAATACATTTTAGTAGAAAAAAATATTTTAAATATTAATATCACAGCAGCCACTTTGTAGAAAACTGGAATTTGATGATTTATATTCCTTGCAATCCCTTAAAATAGAATAGATCTAATATATATATATATATATATATATATATATATATATATATATATATATATATATATATATATATATATATGCATCAAAAAATCTATACAAAAAAAATACAATTTTGAATATGTATAAATATATATAAATAAGCAAAAATTAAATATATACAAGAAACACATATTCAAAAACATTCTACAGATGTAAAATAGATTAATTATTCTTCATATTTTTTGTTGCTGTCACACTTTTAAATATCATATAAAGAAGATATATTTTAATTTTTCAGTGAATGATGATTCTATGTGACAGAAGAATTTCTCCTTTGAAGTCAAAAGCAAGATGCCACCAAGTCAATTTAAAATTGAGATGAGTGAAAGGATACATTTTAAAATGTCAAATGTATCTTAAACATATTAAAAACCATTCAGCAATTTTTTCTCCCAAAACAAAAAAGAAAATATGAGATAAAAACAATGTTGATCAACACCGAACTTCTTAAGTCTTTATGTCTTTGTTCAAAATATCCAAACCATCATTTAAGATTTTTAAAAAATTTATATGTCCTGGAACTAAATGTCCTGTTAAGATTATATTATATTCTACACTACTGCTATGACATTTATGAAATAGCAAAATGCATACAATCTGAAGCATTCCTATACTTTGCTAGTGACATAATACCAATATGTGAAGGAAAGAACAGAGAATATGCTTGGGAAAAATGAATTTTTTAACGAAAATATTTTAAGAATTATTTTATGACAATTTTTCAGGGTTTTTTTAAGTTGATGTTGTAAGACTTTGTTTCCAAATTTAGAGCACTGTATTACAACTAGCAGTTTCCCTAGCGATGAAAAGAAAATTGAACAGATTGTATTCTTCATATCAGAAAAATATCTGTTATCTTTGATTGAGACTAGGCGGTTGTACCAGCAGACATTTGCTGAAAAATTAGGGAGATTGAAACCAGTGAGTTTTTTTAATGGGGAACCACTAAGAAATCCCAGGCTGTAGACTAGATTGGGAAATTAGAAAAACATCCCAGAAAATTCAATAACAACCCATTTCTCAATTGCTGCCAAAAAAACTATTTATAAAGTGTTTATAAAGCTCCCAGGAGCTGAATGTGACTTCAAGGATATGTTTTCCACTCTCTTTTATTTTATGTAAGTTAGAATTATTTTTTCAATAACAACTGATCAAAAAAGCAAATAGCTTGTCAATTGTTCACATATTCCCTTTATAATAGCTTCTTGAGCATACCCTGCATTTATTTTTCATAGTGAGAACACAAATATTTTTCCTATGTCACCATTCAGTGTTACAGTTGTAATATATTCATTTCAAGATAACTTCTGCTTACTGTTTATGTGCAAAGTAATCCCCCCCCCCAAATTCTATCTACATTAGTTACCAAACAAGCACCATAGTGTCTCACTTACTTGCAAGCTTCATTATTCTCACTGCCTTCATTTCCACTTAGCTGATTACCAGCTTTAGATCCATTTTCTTGCTTTGGCTCCTGCTGATCTTCAGGAAGCAACAGCAAAGCATTTCTTAGACAAATTGCTGCAAACTCCATGCTGGCTACAGGAATAGCTGAAGATTGGCCATCACTTGAAAAGGAAATTAAACAATGTATTAATTTTCTCTCCCCTTTTTTATCCAGTTTGTTTGCATTATGTATATTTTATACAGTGCAATCATCAATACATTATTTTGTTCTTCAGCTAGTTTGTAAGAGAGTCTGATATTGTTTTAAAGTTGAGACACAAGTGAACGGCCCAAGCATATCCTGTGGCTTCTAGAGACAACTAGAAATTGGTTATTTGTATCCCTAGTCAAGCACCTTAACTACTACACAACACTGTTTGAAGACAGTTTCAAAATGCATCTACTTTAAAAAAAATACATTCAAGTCAATTGGAAAATTTACAAAGAAACTGAAAAAGGATTTTTTATATCAACCAATAATTAAAAAATGCGTTATTTTGTATCCTGAAAACCTCTCTTTTAAAAGAACTTTAAATGAGCTAAACTAAATAATTTACTAAATAATATAAATGAATTCCACATTCAGAACATATTCAATTTTCCCAAGTCAAAGTCAATTGTAAAGAGTATCCTATAAATAATAACTAAATTTGATATACTTTCTATTTATATATTCAAAGGTCTTGTGGTAAACATGTAAGAAGTGTTTTTTCCACATATTCATTTTTGCAAACATTTACAGCAATTATGCCCAACCTATGATCCAAGTGCCACATATGGCGCTGGACAGGTAATAATGCAGCCCCACAAGATGGAAAACTTTTAACATTATTGTGTAATGTATATACATTATTATGTATGTTATACGTGGCCCAGGAAAATTCCTCTTCACTCAAAGTGGCCCAAGCAAGCCAAAAGTTAGATACCCATAATTTTGAGCATTTCCTCTAAAAAAAATTTTTAAGATGAAATAAACAAAAATAGCAAAATATAACAACAGTTAAGAAATATTCTAATCAACTACTCTATTTACAATGAAATAAAATATTATCTCAAAGTACTTACTTATAAACAATGTTCTGCACGGACTGTGATGCTAAGACGATTTTACGATGATAGCCCTGACCTACAATGGACTGTACAATCCCCTTTTTGCTTGGAAGGCCCTTTGTTTCTTGTTCCAAACTCTATGAAAAAACATTGATAATATCAAGAGACTGACTCTTCCTGCTCCAATCCAGAATTTTACCCAGTCCTGGTCATGGAATCTTTACGGCTGCTATTAGGGCTAGGGTTATTACTGGGGCCAGGGTACAAGATGTTCCAAGAAGGCCAGTTTGCATATTAACCACAGGTCACCAAATAAGGCTAGAATTGGGGCTCAATGTATTACTCCTACACAACTGAAGAAAGAGCAATAATTGTTCCTGTGAGTTTCTTATGTTATTTACATTCAACATCATCACCACTTTAATTCGCCTCAAAAATACCATCTAAATATAGCTGTCATGTGATCATAAGGAAATTCCCCCCAAATTATAACATTGAAAATCAAGTCATTAATATTTTCTGAACTGAGACACAATTTAATCTTGGCTGCATAATATCATTTACTGGTTTTAATATGGTGGCAAGTCAATCAAGAGTTGCTACGTGTTTAATATAAAATGATTGACTCTATTGACTTTAGCTTATGCAAAGGTATACAAACTGATTATTGTGTTGTCATCAACAAATTATGGTGTTTTACATATGCAGTTTTTCAAAGTGGATTCAGATTGAAATATCAGTGCACAAGTATGTAATCTGCTGATTACAAAGAGAAAAAAGAAAATCCAAAACAAAGAAAGCCTTTTCAGCTTCTCTCTAATTTTGAGTTGAAGGATGTGAGAGGAGTGATTGGTTTTTCTCTGATATCAGGTCGTGCATTTCTAATATATAACATAAAAGCTTGACATCCTCGATAAACTCTCAAGCCTCAGCAATTTTTCATGACTACTGAAGCACAAAATATGGTTATATTTTAATTTACATTATTCAAAATCTCTCCTTGGTAAAGGTATATTGCAATTCACCAAAGCAGATGTAATCAACCTTCTTCTGCATAGGGGCCAGAGTCCATGTCTGTAAGTAGTTGGTAAGTCATTCTCTCCCTCTCTCTCAGATGAATACATTTGGGAGATGCAAGTGTATGGGAGGATTCTTTAGAGCAAACCACAGAGATGTGTTTCTTTCTTAGGGGAAAGAAAATGAGGCATGGCCAAAAGGGAAAAGGAAGGCATCTTCACCCTCTTAATTACCAAATCTTTAGAGATCAGTACTATGTCCATAATGATCCAAAAGAGTTGTTCTTTTCTCTCCTCCTTCAGCATAAGTTTAAGGAGATAATCAGACAGGCTTTCACTTCAACCTTCCACTCAGAGCTCTTCGTTTATAGTTTTTATAGTTCAGACAGGAACAACCCTAATTAATTGAAAATCATATACTTTTGATTTCCCTTTTCATAATCAGACTTTGCAGTCTCCTGAACTCCTGTTCATGCAGGACTAGAGGAAAAAAGTGATTTTTTTTTAAAAAAAGAACAACTTCAATAGTAAAAGGCAGGTTATCAAAAAGCTATTTAAAAATCCATGCTTAATTTTAAAAGGCAATAAATTTAAATTTAATTTCCAGTACAAAAAGACCACTGGGAAAAAACATCTTACCCCTTTATTAGCAGCAATACAACATTCAGCTATTCTCAACCACAGGCGAGGATTGGAATGATAAACCTGGACAGCTTCTATCAGGCACTCAAAAGCAGCTAGTGGCCTCCCAATATGTAAAAGCTGAATGCCACAGTTATATAGCAACTCATAACGCTTGTTGGTCAGTAACGTACACATCGGTCGTCCTGAGAACTTTTTACCTGTGATTAAAAACTGAACGTTAACTGTGCAATTTAAGAGGACAGATTCTTATTGGATAAGAACAAATTAACTTATCCTCTACTCAAGAGAAGCTAACAAATATCAGTAATGATAAATCACTATAATTCAACCATTTCCTTTAGGTTGATTGCTTTATTTAGAAAGTCATCACATATTTTTATAGATCAAAAATGTAGGATGAGAAATAGAGCTCAAAATCCTGGTCCCTAGAAGTTCCTTTCTTATTAAAAATGAAAGTTTCTTATTTCAGTAGAAATTCAAATATTATCAAATTCAGATAGGACAATTTTTAGGAAAAACTGCCTTCTCCTAAAGTATCAATGTGCTCATCAGTTATTGCATATTATTCCTTTTTTCTATTATTCACCTCAACTTTGTGTCCTTTCTGATTATATAAACTCAATTCAAAAATTCTAATCTATACAAAGGCTCATTCTAAAATTTATAATTTAAATCCAGAAAAATTGTGCCACCATTATACATTATCTTTTTTAAGCCTGAGGTTTATGATTATTGCCTTTCTCAACTTATCCATTAGTAAATATTTTTGCAGCTGATGAAATCAATTCAAAAATGCTCTTGGGATCTTGTGACTTGCCCTAAAATATGATCTATGCATCAATCTAGATTTACATTTGAAGAAATTTAATATATTATGCTGCGTATAATTCTACTTTTTGTATTTTATTCCTTAGTCACAAACAAAGCTAGAAAAATAATTCTAAGGCATTCCATGCATGTTAAAAAAAACCTAACAGTTCAATTTCAAAAATTAGAAAAGTCAAAATTCTGAATTTATTTTGTATTTTATTAATCTATTCATTAGTTCTTACAGTGTATTTATTACTTGCTTTCTTTACCTGGGTCTGTGCCACCTGTCCCAAGCTGTGCACAGGCATTATCATTTTCTTGCAAAGCCTTTTTAAAATAGAAAATCCCTAAGTTGTGTTTTGCCATAGCAAAATGGATGCAACCAAGATTATTCCAGAACATGCACCGTAAACATTCTCCTAAGAAAAAGCAATACCGAAATGAAATTATGGACTTTCTACGGGAGATGGGCAATATTTGATTTCCTGTACATTTATTTTCAACATTACAAGAAGACTACACATTTCATTCTATTTTCTTTCACATTCACTTGGTCTTTTACAAACCAGCAGTCACAGTTCATCATGTTCAACAACATTAAGCCCTGCATTGACCAGTGAAAGTATCTCAGTATTATTTCTTCAAATCAAACTCCAAATGCTGTTTTTTCTTCAAAAGTTTTCTTGTGTTTCTTGCGAAGAAAAAAGTATTTTTAGTTTAACTAAATTCATATTGATTTAATGAAGTACTTTAATCTGAACCGATAAGGCAACAATGTGTTACAAAATTTAACTTGGATGCAATTAATTTCAACAATGAAGTGAAAATTATTTATAAAAATAAGGACTTGTGTGTTCAGATTGTAAGTTTAATCAGACATCATATGGCTTTAAAAGGTAGCTGGAGCTACTGGTTTAACCACTGTGAGACTCCTGAGGCTGTACTATAAACCTTTTCACATTTACAAGACTTAATTAAAGATGTATTTTGTTGCTTAATAAATCAATGGAAGTGGTCTATTAAGTGATACCTCTCCCAGATAAAATATTTAGAATTTATAAGATGTTCAACAATAAAATATTTTATATATTGCAAGTAGAAATAAACACACTTCCAAGGAAGACAGAAAATATGAAACTCAGATACATTCAGCCAATGTTTTATATCAAATCAGTGAAAAAAAATTAAACTATAAAGTGATTTGTACCTGTCTTCATAAATCCTGGATGTTCAGCAATATTTGAGCTGTTCAGGAGCTTTACAGCTTTCCGATAATTGCCCCTTAAATACTCAAAGTTGCTTTTCAGAAAAAGTGAAGGTGCAGACTGTGAAGGGTATAAAAAGAAGAGTTACTGGAGCCTTGAAGGAGCAGGGTTGGAAGCCCGAATTAATAACACCAGAAAAGCAAAAGCTGCAGAAATGTCTAACTTTGACTGTCAGAAATATACCACTAAAATCTACAATTTCTAGTGGTCTGAACAGCTATGAAAAAAGTTCATTTAATATTAGACAACCATTGAGTCATCATTTCAGAAATATTTCCTTAGTAGAGAAACAAAATGACCACAGGTGGGCAAAAGAGCAGTATAAACAAAAGCAACTTCCAATCTCCTGCTGGCTTCTCAATTGACTTTATTAGAAGCTGTCAGGGAGTATTGGAGATTACAATCATGACTATGATTTTCTGACTATATATATTTCTGACTATGACAGTGACTATGGTAGCATTAAAGTAGCTGCAGGTTTGCCAAATTTCAGTGCTACAAGAGTCATGGCTCATGCATTATGAGTATATTCTGTAATCAATTTGAATACATGATTCAAAAATTGTTACCACAGGATACATCATTTTGTTCAATTGAAGGTTACAGTCAATACAAGACAATAGACAATATGCTTAAGACTAGGAATAATCTAAACTGCCTAAAGTTTGTGCAACAGGAAGAAGCTGAGTTCAACGCAGAGATGTTATTGACTTTCTTTTTTTTATTTCCTTTGTCTTAATATATTTTAGACTGTGTTTGTTAAAAATCTACACCATGTACGGGCTCTGGGAAGTCGGGGGGGAGGGAGGTGGGATCTTAGGGGGGAGGGGGGATATATAGTATGTGTTAGATTTTAAAGTAACACGATTGCACTTGTATACTGTTGCTCTTTAATTCCAGTGTAAAAATAGGACAAGCTGAATATATTAATAGATAGTAGAAATACACCGAAGGGAGGAGTAGAGGGATAGAAGAAAGAGGGGTAGAGAGGGTGGCAGAGAGGATTGGAGGGAGGGTGAGAAGGAAGGGAGGGAGTGTATTGGGAGAGAGGTGTGGTAGAGGGGGAGGGGAAGTAGGGTAGAGGGGAATGATGGTGGGAAGATGGAAAGTTGGAGGGGGGCGAAAGAAAGGGTGTATGGAGGGTCGAAGAGGTACATTGGGTTTCTATTTTGGGGGGTATTATTGACAAGAGGAATGGCTGTGTTTATTGTTTAATGTTATATGGCCCCGGTTCTGTACAGTATATGTGTGACTGTACGAAAATGAAAATGGAAAATAAAACACATTTACAGAAAAAAAAAAATACAAGACAATAGATTTGTACACCTTTCACAACTCCCATTGATTCATCATTTCAGATATATTTCTTTATTAAACAGAATAGAATGATCAAAAGCATTGGAAATCTTCTTTGCTTCTTTCCTTCCTTCCTTCCTTCTCCCCTTCCCTTTCTTTCCCTTCTCTTTCCAGCAGGTAGTTAAGTAGTTGCTGTGTACAGGAGTGAGGATTACAAGATTGGCTACGAAACTCTCACAGAACCCTGAAAATCAAGCTCACACAACGCAGCAACAGCTACTGCAATAGCCACAACTTTCTCTCATTCTCCCTTCGGGTTATGGGTTCCGAATTTTGGACACATTTTGTACGTTAGGCCATTTGAGATACCTTGGTTTAAAAATGGTGCAATGATGCATTGTTTCATCCATTAAAGGTCATGACAATGAGAGTTTATTGTTTATAAACCTAAATAAACAAGAATTAATTAAATGATTAATCAGGAATCTGGATGAACCTTTTCAAACTAAATAATTGTATTTAAAATTAATTGTTGGTTAATTGGGAAAGTTGCAACCAGACTTCTGATTCTTTTGCCATATTATGCTCATGTCGCTCTTTTCCACAATATTTTAATAAATAATTTGTTTTTCAAGGCTGAAATGAACAGCAGATTTTACATATGATAAACATGAAAAGCAGCATAACAATATAAAAACTGCAAGAGAGTTAAGCAAAACAATTAGCTGTACAATTAATCTCTAATTGTACAGCTATTTCATAATAGGATGTACCTAATGCAAAAACCAATTTTATGCTTATAGAACAACATCCATTAAAGTAATGGATCCCTCCATACTTCACTGAAGATCTGAAGGGGAATCTATTCCACTCATTAAGTACTTACATTTCCAGCTGTATTCATAACTGATTTGATTTCCCTCTTGCATGCTTTCAGAGATTTCATTTGAATGTAAGCTCGAACCTTATACTGTAAAATATAAACAAGGTTGTTTAAACATAATTATGTTTAATGAACATAAAACTTCATTATGCTCTAAAAATATTCTACTATTGAGAAACTGTACTGGTCCTAATATAAAATTAGGTGTACCATATTTTTCAGAGTATAACACGGACCTTTTTTCCTCAAAAAAGAGGCTGAAAATCTGGGTGCGTCTTATACATCAAATATATTTTTTGCCTCCCGAAGCCCCGCCCCTTCACCAAAATGGCTGTGCATACCCTTATGGAGGCTTTCAGAGACCTCCTGGGGGCTGGAGGGGGGCAGAAATGAGCAAAAAATGGACCATTTTGCCCCCCCAGCTCCAATGTTCCCTCTAATTTTTTTTCAGTGTGAGCGGAAAAGTATAGTGTTTGAGCAGCACATTTTCATGCCTGAGCACCTGAATTTTTTTCATAGATGTCACCCAAGACAACGAAATTAGTGTTATTTGAAACTCAATTCTACCATGTAAATATCCATTAAGTAAAGAAATCTCCCTATACAGGTAGTCCTCAATCTACGGACATAACTGAGCCCAAAGTTTCTATTGCTAAGTGAGACATTTGTTAAGTGAGTTTTGCCCCATTTTACAACCTTTCTTGCTACAGTGAAGTGAATCACTGCGGTTAAATCAGTAACCTGGTTGTTAAATCAATTTGACTTTCCTGCTGACTTGGCGTGGCAGAAGGTTGCAAAAGGTGAGCCCAGGACACTGCAACCATCATAAATATGAGACAGTTGCCAAAGATCCAAATTTTGATCATGTGGCCATGGGGATGCTGCAATGGTTATAAGTGTGAAGAACAGCTGTAATTCACTTTTTTCAGTGCTGATGTAGCTTTAGTCATTAAGTGAACTGTTGTAAATTGAGGACTATACTTTCCCCCTTACTATCCAACAGTCTGCAGTGATATTAGCAAGTTATGAATAAATTACCAACTGATGTAGATTAGCAATTGGGGCACTTAAAGAAACAAACAAAGAGGGGAGAGGATTGAAGGGAGGAAGGAAGGGAGGGAGGGAGGGAGGGAGGGAGGGAGGGAGGGAGGAAGGAAGGAAGGAAGGAAGGAAGGAAGGAAGGGAGAGGGAGACAGAGACAGAGAGACAAAAAAGGAAAGAGGAGAAAGAGAAAAAGAAAGGGGAGAGGAGGGCGGGAGGATAAGAAAAAGAGGCAGAAAAAAGAGAGAGAAAAAGAAAAGGAAGAAAGAAGGAAGGAAAGAAAAAGGAAAGAAAAAAGAAAGAAAGAAAAAAGGAGAGAAGAGAAGGAATAGAGGCCAAAAAAGCAAACAAGGAAAAGTAGGGAAAAAACTTTCACTGGAAAACACTATTTTTCCATCAGCGCAAAACTTTCCTAAACAAGGTTAATTTTCCGGATTTTGACTTTCCGGTCCAGGTGGACCAAGAAGCCTTTATTTTCTTTTTCTAAAATCAAATAAAATCTGCGGAGCACCAGCTTGGCTCCCCTTCCTGCGGAAAAAACCTCGAGCCCCAATGCTCCAAACGCAGAGGCTGGATTCAGACAACATGTGCACATCCGGCATGGGTTTCCACTTGCTTGCATAGTGAGCGCCTCCCACACACCTGCATCTCGGAAACAGAACCAACTGCGGGGAGCCCAGCCAGCCATGGGAGCTTAGCTGACAAACCGCGACGGAAGCATGCTCTGCACGTCCCGCGGAGAGTTGGCTGCTGCCGTTGCTGCTGCCACCGCTTCCCTCCTCAGTAACTTTGATCCAGGAGGGAATGGCCTCCCTGTCAATCAGCCACATGCCGGCAGAGGGAGCCCAATTGTAACCCTAGGCGGCCACATTTCTGTTGGCCAAAGGCCCGCCCTCCTCTGGGTGTGTCCAGGTACTATAGTATCCCGGCCCAGCTGACAGAAGCCTCCTAGCCACCTGCAGACTAAAGTCCATCATGCTAAAGATCACTGCGCGGCAGTTGGAAACGACTGCGCTGTGTTTTGTTGCCTCCTGCGTGGGCGCGCACCCGCGCACCTTAGAGGAAACAGTGCCCAGCTCCCAGCAGCACTATAAGCCTCCATAAGGCTATGCATGCAATTTTTTTTACAAAAAACGGGCCCATTTTCACGAAAAACGGGCCATTTTTTTTGCTTGTTTTTGCCCCTCCACCTCCCCAGGAACACTCTGCAAGCCCCCCCCCCCAAGGTTATTCATGCCTTTTATTTGAAAAAAAAACAGGCCTGTTTTCACGAAAAACAGGCTGTTTTGGGGAGGTTTGCAAAGTGCAAAAACTTTTTTTTCCCTTTTGGAAAGCTCTTTAACTGATTGATGAGAATTACATGGATCAAATACTGTGCCAGCAGAAACAAAGTTAGGTGCTGCAGGTTGTCAGGGATTTCCTTCTCCAGCACATAGATAAGTACACCTGGAAACATCTACCTATCTACCTACCTACCTACTGTATTTCTACCCCCTCTCTCTATCCCTCTACCTACCTACCTACCTACCTACCCTCTCTCTCCCTACCTATCTACTGTATTTCTCTCTCTCTTTCTCTCTCTCTATCCCTCTACCTACCTACTCTCTCCCTCTCTCCCTATTGTATTTCTCTTTCCCTCTCCCTCCCTCCCTACCTATCCCCTCTCTCTCCCTACCTACCTACTGTATTTCTCCCTCTCTCTCTCTATCCCTCTACCTACCTACCTATCTACTCTCTTTCTCCCTATCTACTGTATCTCTCTCTATCCCTCTACCTATCTACCTACTCTCCCTCTCCCCACCTACTGTATTTCTCTCTCTATCTCTATTTTTTCTCTCTCTCTCCCTTTATCTACCTACCTACTTTTTTTTAATTTGCCTCTTCAAAACCTTGGTGCGTCTTATACTACAAAAATACGGTAATTATATGATATACTACTCAACTCAAAATTATTCTAAAAAAACAATATAACTATAAAAGAACTGGTTTCAAGAGATGATGTCCAACACAATACTGATAATTAAAATAGCATATTAGTTAATGCCAACTGATAATCATCAACCCAGCACCCAAACTTTGTGAGCTACCATACTCCAAAACATTGATTATTTCCAAAATAATTGCAACTTTTCTGTAAACAACACAGGAATCAAAACCAGGTGAGCTAATTCTACTTTACTGTAAAGCTAGATTGACAGAACCTTGAAAATTTGAAATTATATTTCCCCCCCTCATCCATGGTTCCCTTTAAAACCTGAGAAATTAGGGAGGACTTCTTATGAACCTCTTGTCTCACCCACTATCCAGATGTGAATGTTATTTTTTTAAATCTGATCATTCCCTTGGTAGCATCTCTGCCCCATTTCCCAAGATCCTTCCACATACTATTACTATACATAGAGATCCACAAAAAGAAACTCATATATACCAACTAACTGTGGGTAAGTTTGAAAATGTATAAAGTTTCTAAAAGAAATATTTAAGCAGAATCCAGTCTTTAGTTTTACCTGATGTATCTTTGATTTTGCAGCTTCTGTTAGAGTTCCACTTTCAATCTTGTTATTGGCTTCCTTACTAGCATTATTACCTGTCTGATTACAAATCAAAAAATGAAATAGTTGCCAATTTTGGAAGCCAATGAGTATTTATTACATTAACCTTATATTTCTGAAATTGAATTTCTATTATATCTCATTTTTGCATAATTAAAGAAATAGGATATAAGTCTTACTCAGAAGCTTAAATTATGACATGTTGCATGTTTTCCTAAAAATAAGACTGCCTTAATCATCAGACAAATGGTCACAGAAATGTGTGCTACAGGGGAATACTACTGAAAACCATTCAGATGCAACAGTTAGTAAACAATTCAGCTAAGTGAACAAGTCTCATCTATTAGGGAGTGCTGTCCGACAGGGCTCAGGAAGAGAGCCTTTTTCTGTCATGATGCTGCTTGCCCTTCGGAATGACCTTCTCTCATAGGTCAGATTGGTCCTGATCTCATCAGACTTTTGTAAGGATATAAAGAAACTGTTCTGTCGCTGAACCTGGGGATTTGGATATTAATGTTGCCATGTAATGGCTGTGCTGATTTGTGTTATGCATTATTTTACTTCAGCTAAAGATTTATACAGACACACACACACACACACAAAAACCACACACACACACACACACACACACACACACACATGCACACAGAGTTGTTTTTTCACTGTTTATGCTTTCATGCCTTTAACATTAGCCACCAAGTTAACAGGTTGAAATAGATGTCCATATAAATTGCACTTATAAATAAAATAAATAAAAATGAATACCTCAGCTTTCCCATTTTTGTTATTGTTGCCTTGTGAAACCATTTTTTCCAGGACAGCAAGAAGATGCAAAGCTTTCTCAGCTTGACAAGTCAGGAGATATAAATCAACTAGTAGAAAACATACTGCCTGTGCAAATTTTTCCTCTAAAAAAACATACAAAAGGTATTTCAAACATTTCAACATATGGGATATACTTCTAGCAAATTACCTTTGCAAAGATTTAGGCTTCTCATACAAGTGTTATATGTCAAATATCTGCTCAAATGACATCTTTATAAGAACCGGAGACCAAGATGTTTAGGACACTTCTATATTACTGACCTTTTCTTGACTAAACATATGTTTATATTACAGTAATTCTAAATAAATTGCATTTGTTAATTGTAATAACAGTTTCTATAATATCAGTAAAGGACGGAGAACAATAGTCATATAAACTGAATGAATGAATGAACAAACAGACATCTTCAATTGTTATAATCTTACCAAAAGGTTCAATAAATTGATAAAGTTTTTCCCCAATTATTATGGCTTCAGTGTACTGCCGCAAATGATATAAAATAACAGCTTGATTATAATAGAGCATGCTATTTTCAACATCATCTAAACCATCCATCTCCTCAATAGCTGAATGAACCTGTTGAGAGGGGGAAAGAAAAGGAAAGAGATCCAAATATATCCGGTTGACTAATTTTTCAACAATGATTATCAAGTGACAATTTGGTTGCACACAACAGACTCTACTACAAATGGATTCAAATACTGTAAATATAACTGCATAATTAAAACATTGCTTAACCATTAATTCTTCTGAAAAGATCTGTTTAAAAGTAAGGACAGGACACAGTTAACAATGATTTTAGCCTCTGCTTAACTAACTGAAATACTATAAACATTTAGCATATGGTAAGTGCTGTTTGATCATAAAATATTAATATTGTTTCTTTAGGGAAAGTAATGATTGACCAAGAAAATAAACTAAGACAATCATTTCTAATACAATGGAATACAATTCAAGTATATTTTAAAATAAAGATCAAGAAGTTTGAGGCTCAATTTTGCTTCTTAAGATTCATCATGCAGAATCAAACACATGCACATTTTTCAGATAGTCTTTGAATAGCATGTCAGAAAAAATATTATTATTGCCTGAGAAGTACAAATCATTACTGAAAATGATTTGTAATTATTCCCCTTAATAATTTTCTTAAGTGCTTAAGAACCTTTAAGACATTAATGAGACTAGCAGCCCACCATATTCATGATTATTTTCTAATGTTCCACAGATTTCAGTCTTAGGCATCATTTATTTATTTTTGTGACTTCAAGATAGTCTTGACTCCTGGCAATTCCCTGGATAAATAACTGAAGTTTTATTGGAAGATTCTTATTGGAAGATTTTCAGAAATCGCTGGCATAAGGCATGAGCAGGACTAGAACTAATTGTTTCTAGCCTGGTAACTTCAACCATAATGGTTGAATATATCACATTGGATCTCATTATTATTATTTGCAACCCATTTATTTTGATATATCCAGATAGCATAATAAACTAAATATTTTCCAACCCTGAATAAAAAAATTGAGAATGGTGATAGAAAATTGTCTTTTGTTCTTGTTTTTTAAAAATGTAATTTTTAGAAATCACATTTTTTTAAAAGAAAGAAAAATAACAACTTTGCCTAACACAAGAAACAGCACTAAAGTTAAGTATAAGTGATTAACTCAGCAAATAAAGCAGTACCTGGTTTTTCAGTTGATTCAGTGTTTGTTTCAAATTATCAGTTGTTGTTTGATTACTTTTACAGAATTCTGTTACTGCTATGTTCAAAACTATTTTGTAATCATCCTTGTTTATTTCTTGCAAGCAGCTAAGGTGTTGTAGACAAGTATCATAGTTTCCAGCCTATAAAATCAAATTTAAGAATATAAGAAATAAACTGATATGTTTTAATACAAATTAATCAATAATTTGAAATGCTAAATGTCTTCTTATAATTACATATATACATTGCCTGCAATTAATTTTGTTTCAATGTGATTTAAATTCATTGTGGGGCCATGAATATTACACTTGCTCCATAAAAAAAACTTACCTGCTTCCATTAAAATTATATACAAGATGGCAGAACTTACTGCAATAAGACATATCAAAATTCAAGAAACACAGCATCTGTCAGTTTTCCTGGATGAACCAGACAGAAAACATGAATAGATAAACTAATTTAATTTTACTGTAAGGCTATCTTTGCAAGTCTGAAAGTACAAACTCCCCATAGCTACTTTTCATTGCCTGAACAATTAGGGCAAGTCCTTCCTAAGTTTCTTCCTCTGACTGTTAATCCATTGGAAGCTTCTGCTTATCATATGATTATTTCCCAAATAGTTTATTTTCCCTTTGTCCTTCTCACACATCATATTTTTCTTCCACACATAGAAATTTAAAACACAAGAAACAAATTGATAAATAAAAGCTAGATAGCATGTTTTGATTTTCCTATCAATACGTTTATTTAATCTGCAAAAAATGTGCTAAAGAATCTCTCACTTTCAAATGTAGTAAGTAATCTATATTAAGTCAAGAATTATCTTACCAAAAAGGCTTGTAGTGCACTGTTTGATAACTCTTTCTCTTGATCTGTAATTCCAGAAGTATCTACTCCTTCATGTTTCTCTGTTCCCTGATCTACAAAATAAGTGTTAGAAACATTTAGTTAGAAATCTCAAGCTACTTATTTATTTATTATGTCAGTCTAAACTCGTTCAGATTTTATGGCAACATTTTTGAAGAGATTTTCTATTGTTTTATTTCTAGGACTTCAACCAATCCAAGATCCTTTCTGTGTTGTAGGCAGAACTAAAACTGGATTAATAACCACAATAAACTGATTCTGTACTGAAATATTTTTACTAAATAATAATTTCAGAGTTCTAAAAACATAGACCCTGCAAGCTGTATTTGCTCACATCAGTCTTAAAATTCATAGGACATATAGGTTAATTGTTTCTGATATTGCTCATCTTCATTTTAGCTTGCTTTGCAAGATATGTTGTGTATAATGTGTATGAGGTAGAGCAAACATTTGGATGTTCAGTTACATATTTTTTTGACTTATACTGAATATTCTTTTTTTAAAACAATCTACTTCAGTCTATAGATATTCTGATTGACTTAATATCACTGCAATCAGAAATTATGATACATGATGCAAGCATAAAGTCAACAGCCTTTCTGTATTGCAGTTAGAGATTGGGAAGATATGAGATATAACGGTAGAATGCAGCTACTAATGTCAAGAAGAAAATAATTTGTATTCTGTTAATTCATAAAGACCACTATGGAGAGCTGGTCTCACAAAAACTAATATGAAAGACAAAAGTAATGTACTAGTCTTTTGTATTCTTTATTTTAGCTTTCTATTTATGAAAAAAGACAAAATACAATGAGATGTATTGAGAGACTCCTACTGCCCTGTCTGAAAATATACAGGTAGTCCTCAATTTATAATTACAACTGAGCCAAGGTTATGAGCCGAGGTGGCGCAGTGGTTAGAGTGCAGTACTGCAGGCCACTTCAGCTGACTGTTATCTGCAGTTCAGTCACCGGCTCAAGGTTGACTCAGCCTTCCATCCTTCCGAGGTGGGTGAAATGAGGACCCAGACTGTGGGGGCGATATGCTGACTCTGTAAACCGCTTAGAGAGGGCTGAAAGCCCTATGAAGCGGTATATAAGTCTAACTGCTATTGCTATTTGTTGCTAAGCAAGGCAGTTTTTAAGTGAACCATGTCCCATTTTACCACCTTTTTGTCATTGTTAATTGAATCACTATGATTGTTATGTGAATCATAAAGTTGTTAAGCGAATCTGGCATCCCCTATTGATTTTGTCAGAAGCTCCCTGCAAATTGTTGCAAATCACAATCCAAAAACAGCCTTGTATACTGTAACCATTGTAAATACATGCTGGTTGCCATGCACCAGAAATTTCATCTTCTGATTGTGGGGATGCTGCAATGGCATGTGAGAACTGGTCATAAGTCACTTTTTTCAGTGTTGTTATAACTCTGAATGGTTATTAAATGAATATTTGTAAGTCTACGTGTACATTACAACAATGAAGATGAAGTCGAAGAAATCAGGATAGTCTACGAAGTCAATGTCCACCACCACAAATTCCACAATGGAAAGCAAGCGAGACATGGAAAGAATATCACTTTATTATAGCTTCTTAAAAATCTGGCACAAGAGAAAATCAGTTCACCTTACAAAACATCTCAGTATAACACAGAAGGGAATGCAATTTAAAACCTGGCCTAAAATGATATAAGATTACCTATAAACCTAACTTATGCATTTTTAAATTTTAGAAAATGTTCGCCCGAAACTCTTTTAGGGCAAAAAAGAAGCCACGTCTTTAGCCTTCTCCTGCATCCATTCTCTTAAGACAGACGTGAAGCCGCTCTACTACCCGTCTCCTGAAGCTCCTTAGCCCCATATAACTTGGACACCCACTCGACATGCGTAGATATATGGGGAGACACCTTCCAACCAATGGTGGCACAAAATCCTCCAGTGAAGACCATCGGGGGAAGCGGGTAACTGAGAACCCTTGCCTCGCCCTACAAGACCGCTCTTTTGTCCTCACCTCCGCCTTTGTCCGCTGCCATTGATGCCGCTGGAACCGATCTATCAATACCTTTGCAGATATTGATATAGATACACACAGGACTCCCGGCAGCCGCGGTCTCCACCGCCACCTCAACAGCCCAGCCTCAGAAGCGTCGGCTTGAGAAAACAGAGGTATGGAGGAAGAACACACACACACACACACACATCAGTGCGGACTCCCTCACCTTCCGATGGGATTCTACTTTTGTTTCCGGGTTAGGTGACAGGAAAAGGAATCACGCGTTCCGAGCGTCTTCTCGCTGTACTCAGCCCAGAGACGTCACGCAGGGAGAGGACATGATTCTTCCACGGCTAAGAGGCGGAGCCGGCGCTGGATGGGCAGGACCAGAAGGAAAATATAAGGTTGTTGACTGGGGTGTTCTGGGAATTGAAATCCACAGATTTAAAAGTTGCTGCCAATGTTGAGGGCTAATTGGTTGCCCCATACTAAGGCCGTTGCAGGAATGCGCTTTGGACATTAGGGTTCGCGATCTTTTTCCCGGTTAAATGATCAAGTAATCTCAGATAGAAATCGGTCATCGTGTCCACGTGGTATGGTGATCCTCACGGCTGTTAGTTGCAAATAAAATGCGATTAGGACGTTTGTGGGGAGATGAGACAGCTCATGGTTATCAATCGCAATGTCTGTACATTAACGCACTGTATATTAGTATGCCCCGCAGTTGTTCACTCAGACAGCAGGCTTAACGAAGATATAATGCGCTTGCACAACATATGTTATGTTGGTAAGCTTCCTGTGACTTAGCCTCTTGCATAATCCTGCCCACCATGATTTGGTGCAGTATCATCTCAGAAAGTTGGTCAGTTCAAAATACGTTGTGTGACAGCCAGTGCTAGTTAGAGTGTAACCTGACCAGGTAGTCCCCAATTTACAACAGTTAACTGAGTGACCATTCAAAGTTAAATGGCACTGAAAAAAGTGACTTATGGTCGTTTTTCACTTATGACCCTTGCAGCATCCTCATGGTCACATGATCAAAATTAAGATATTTGGCAAATGAGTCATATATGACAGTTGCAGTGTCCTGGGGTCATGTGATAAGCTTTTGCAACCTGTCAATGGGGAAACCAGATTCACGTCACCATATTACTAATTTAACAAATACAATGATTCACTTAACAACTGTGGCAAGAAAAGTCATAAAATGAAGCAAAACTCATTTAACAAACCTAAATTTGGGGTTCACTTGTGACAATAACTCAAGGACTACCTGTATTGAAGTGGAACTCAACTTCTGGCGATTTTACAGGCACACATTTGCAATTCTTGGCAACAATATAAGAATGATTTAATAGTGCCTTCTGGATTTTGTATTTTGTTGCATTTGTTTTGTTTTTGTAATCTGTAATTCATTACTTGGGATATTCTGACAGTCTTCCTTCCAGATACTAATAAGACTTAATTCTGCTTAGCATTTTCAGAGCCAAAATGGATTAGGGTTAGGTAGATATTAACACACTCATCCTACTCAGATGTTTCTGGTTGGCAAATATAGGAAAAGAATACAGGACTAAACAGGCTTTTCTATTGGAAAATATTTGCATTAAGGGTTCTCTTCCAGATATAGAATATGCAATATAATATGAACCTTTTGCTAGTCAATTAACTAAGGTATGTAGGAAGCACAATACAATGTGAGAAACAGACTCACCAGTCAGAAATTTGACAGAGTTATAAAGTGAAGCAGCAATTTATTACATGTAAAATGCATTCTTGCAAGAGTGGGGGGCTAACAGGTAGGCACACCAAGGAATACATTTTTTCAACTTTTTATTCCCTCCACCACAAATCCCTCCCTGCAGCCCCCTTTGACAAAGACCACAGGGTTGCAATCTTCCTGGAATGCTTGTTTCTCCATTAAGTTCCCCATGCTTAATCTGTTTTCCCAACTTTTGCACAGTTTCCCCTTTTCCATATCACCTTTTGTCTCTTTTTTATTTCTTAACCTATATTTCTTGTTTTGTTACCATCCTTGCAGCATAAATATAATAAATTAAGGCAAGTGGTTAATTATGTTCTCCACTATATTACTAGACTGTGTGGTTAAAACTGTTAACTAATCTGCTTGGCCAAGCTGACTCACTTATGGGAATAGCAGACTCTTCCTCTTTTCTAGTCTTTAACTTTAACTTTTAATGTCCTAATGTCCCACATCTCTTAAAAATTGCTTTCTTTGCAAAAACAATATTATCTCTATCGGTTTCTTACAACAATAATAATGGGAGACTTTTACTACTTGACTTCAGCTGGAAGACAAATTGTGGACCTAGTGGAAGATTCCTGACAAACATAGCAGACAACTTTGTCTCCAATTGAACAAAGCTACTCAACTTCTCTGAGGGGTATCACAACGCTGATGAGCCAAAAAGTGACCAGAAAAAATCTGTTTATAGAGAGAGAGAAAATCAAGTATTAGATACCAACTATTGCAAGAAAAGAGGAGAATTACCAGATTTGAAGTTGTATTTTGATGTCTTTTGTGAAGTCTGGCTAAAAAATTGGGTGACTCTCCAAATAAGAGGTAACTCGTCCGGGGTGGGACCTTGCTGATGGCGGCAGCGACCGGGTTTCTGGTCGCGTTATCTGCCTAAATACCTGGTAGATACCTCATTCTTCAGGCAAAGAAGAGTGAGAGAGAGATCCAGCTGGTAAGAGCTTTTTCTTTGAAGTTTGCAGCTTTTTTTTTTTTTTTTTTTTTTTTTGCTGTGAATGGAAGGGGGGCCAACCGAGGCTGAATCATACCTCTGCTGTTTTCATAACGGCGCAAAGTAAGGAACCTCCACTTAGGACAATATTTAAGATATTTATCTGAAATTAATACAAGCAGAGTCCGTACCTGAGAACCTTATCTCCTTTTTTTAAAAAAAAAAATCCTAGCTTCATTTTTACAAGAGCTTCCTTCGTGCACTTGGTTTTTTTTTCTTCTTAAAAATAAGCTCCTAAAATGGCGATTGTGCATTCTCCGTAACTGTAACAATGCCACGTTCCTAACTCTTCGGCAAAGAACAGTGATAAAAAAGATCAAAGGAACAGCCAGCCAGCAGTTTCTTACTAATTAGTTTCACTTCTCTGAAGAGCTTACAAGACTTTTTTCTTATCAACTTTTAAAAATTTTAAAAGACTCTTTTCTAATATAGAGACATTCCAAACAGAGGTGAATATGCTGAACTGTTTTGCTACAATGCTAATCTTTTGAAACCTTCTGCAAATTTTCTGCAAAAAGGGAGGAACAGTTGGCTAGCAGTATCTTATTAATTAGTTTCACTTCTCTGAAGAGTTTACAAGACTTTCCTCTTATTAACTTTGCTAATATATATTTTTGATATAGAGAAGTCCAAAATGGCACTGAATATGCCGAGCTGCTTTGTTACAACGCCCTTTTCTGAAACCTTTTGAAAAACCCCTAAGAACAAATAAAGGGCTGATCTAATACTTTTTTTCTCCTAAACTGCACAGCAGGCCAGTAGAGTTTGATTAATTGCTTGAAGAAAAGATATAATGGCATCAAAATTAAACCCTGGGAAACTTCCTCCTAGGAGTACATTCCCCATACCTGGCACAAAGTGGCAGCTTCCACCCTCTATGCCCCCTACTGGAGATTTGCTAACAAAAGAACTTTTTTTGGAAACTTTTAGAGAATTTAGAGAGCAGAATTTAGAAACTTTCAGAGAATTCAGAGAGGAGATAAAGAACGAGATGAAAGAGTTTAATGATAAGCTTGATACTAGGATTGCCAAAATAAATGATGATATGCTGGGACTTGTAACTGTATTGACAGAATATGTTTCTGAAATGGAAGATAAGCTAGAGGTTCTTAACGAAGCCAACACTAATTTGACATCCAAAACTGAAGTGGTGCAACAAAAAGTTGAAAACGCTGAAAAACAAATTATTATGATACAGTACAGATAGATGGAGCTTGCATTAAGAGTTAGGGGGCTGCGCGAAGACAAACAGGAGAACTTGAAGCAGATTTTTTCAGAGGCTTTTGACCGTCTGGTGGAAAGACCGGGGTCCAACCTTGATTGGCAGATCGAAAAAATTTATCGCGTTAATTCTTGGGCGGCAGAACAGAAGCAACTCCCCGGAGATGTAATTATATACTTTGCTACAAGAGAGTTCAGAAACATGATACTACAAGAGTCCTATAACACCAGGCTTCAAATTGGCGGACAGGATCTGATTGTCTTGAAAGAAATACCACCTCAAATGCTAAGAGCCAGGAGAGATTATGCTTTTCTAGTGGAAGAACTCAGAAACTGTCAGATACAGTATAGATGGGATGTGCCATTTGGTATTATAATTACATTTGACAAGCAAAGATATCGTCTCAACTCTGTATGGAAAGCTCGAGATTTCTATCACAAGATCCTGAAGGTGGGACACCCTGAATCATCTGGATCTGGAGAAAGACCACGAGAAGGACAGGATAAACAGCAAACCACACAACTACCAGACAAAACGCACCATTTCCTCCTCCCGGAAGGGCAAGGGATCATGGAACAAAGACCTAGCCGTATGACTACCAGACGAATGGAAAAACAAGCTACAATGCAACAACCTCAACATTCACCGACCATTGATCAAGGAGTTACGGCAACAAGCTCAGAAGCCACGGGAGGAACTAGACCAAAGGTTAAACAGGCCACATAGGAGGCTCTAAAAAAGCTTCAGGCAACCAAAAATGACAACTAAGATCTTGACATGGAATGTCAATGGACTGAACTCTCCACAGAAGAGAAAGAAAATATTTCACTATCTCAAACAGTTCAAGAATGATATAAATTGTCTGCAAGAAACGCATATCCAATCAACTGATCAAAAATATTTGTTTAACCCCAAACTTGGTCAACATTTTGTGACCTCTGCTACGGAAAAGAAAAATGGTATAGTTGTATACTTAAGAAAAGACATTAAAGCTGAACTAATTGAAGCAGATCCCTTTGGAAATATATCGCACTAGACCTAATCTTAGAAGGGAAAAAGACATTACTTTTGGGAATTTATGCTCCTAATCAACAGCAAGACGGATTCTATAGAAATCTTCATGCTAAATTAGTACAGTGGGACTTTAAGTTTTGTATACTATTGGGTAATTGGAACAGCGTAGACATCAATCCCTTTCAAGGATTGATTTTATATTAATTACTAATGATTTACTTTTTAGGGTGAAGAAGACAAAGATTGCGGCAAGGGTCCTTTCGGATCATAACCCAGTTTGGATGGAATTGGGAAGGGTAGTGCAGGCAAGAAGGTCCTGGAGGTTGAATGAAAATTTATTTAGATATGAAAAGTACATTAATGATTGTAAAAAATTGTTATCTGAATACTTTGTTCTGAATATGAATAAGGGTACATCTATGGAATTTGTATGGGATGCAAGCAAAGCATATATGAGAGGAGTACTGATGAATATAAACAAAATACATAGACATAAACAAGGGCAAAAACGAAAAGAATTGGAAGAGGAAATTAAAGGGAAAGAGTTGGAGTTAACATTGAATCCAGGCGATACAAAGGCTAAGGAAGCAATCACTATATTAAAATCCCAATTTGATATGTTGATCTCTGACCAGGTAGCCACTAGTTTATTATATGTAAAACACAACACTTTTTGTAACGCAAATAAACCGGGCAGATGGTGGGCTTATCAGATTAGGAAAAAAATAAAAATTCGAAATGTATTCAAATTGTGTTAGAGAGGGAAGGAGGTGTTTCAACAGGAGGAGAATCAAAAGGCATTTCGGGAATTCTTTATAGAATTGTACAAAGGGGACAAAATTAAGGGTTTAGACATAAATTGCTTAAAGTTTGTGCAACAGCAAGAAGCTGAGTTCAATGCAGAGATCTTATTGATTTCCCCCCCTTTTTTTAATTTCCTTTGTTTTAATATGTTTTAGACTGTGTTTGTTAAAAAGCTACACCGTGTACGGGCTCTGGGAAGTCGGGGGGGGGGGGAAGGGAGGTGGGGTCTTAGGGGGGAGGGGGGAAATATAATATGTGCTAGATTTTAAAGTAACACGATTGCACTTGTATACTGTTGCTCTTTAATTCTAGTGTAAAAATAGGACAAGCTGAATATATTGATAGATAGTAGAAATACACTGAAGGGAGGAGTAGAGAGAAAGAAGAAAGAGGGGTAGAGAGGGTCGGAGAGAGGATAGGAGGGAGGGTGAGAAGGAAGGGAGGGAGTGTATTGGGAGAGAGGAGTGATAGAGGGGGAGGGGAAGTAGGGTAGAGGGGAATGTTGGAGGGAAGAAGGAAAGTTGGAGGGGGCCGAAAGAAAGGGTGTATGGAGGGTCGAAGTGGTACATTGGGTTTATATTTTGGGGGGTATTGTTGACAAGAAGAATGGCTGTGATTATTGTTTAATGTTATATAGCCCCAGTTATGCACAGTATATATGTGACTGTACGAAATGAAAATGGAAAATAAAACATATTTACACAAATAAGAGGTAACTCGAACCAGAGGACCATTGTAGGAAGTTAAAACCCACCCCTCTGCTAGAAAAATGAAATATCCTAGGAAATATTGAAAAGGCAGAATATTACATTTCCCTTGATCAGAAATGGAGAAACATGTTTTTAGGCAGGAAACAGAATCATCCTTAACAGCCCCCTCTTTTCTTAATGGCCCATTAAGATGCCCAAGCCAGTCTATTCTACATAATAAAGAGTTCTCCCCTTCAGCTCAGAGTAATGGGATTAAGGCATGATAGTATTAACCTTTTATCCAACTCACCACATAGCATCTGAGAGCTCAACCAAACTTGGACTCAAAGCAAAGCCTAGAGAGTTGCCCCTGCATGGCACCATGGGAGTCTGACAACCAATCAGAATGCATTTCTTACAGAGGAACAGAAAACAGAGAGATGGGGCTGAACAGAGAGTATAAAGCCAGGAACTTTCAGCCCTTCTGCCTCTCTTCTCTCCTTCACCCAACATTGAAGCATGTGATCACCTTTTCTGTTCAGGACTCAAGCCATGTGGTTCTGTCCACCATTAAACCATCTTTCCAAGCAGCCTCCATGTCTTCAGTGTCTTTTTCCCCACTTGGAGTTGAACCCAGAAGGACATTTATTCCAACAATTGGCACCTAGATGGGACTCCAAGCTAGCCTAACAATGGATATGCTCAGGTAAGCCTCCCATGCCAGCACAGACCCCATTGAGTCTGTGGGTGGACTTTATCTTGGCCTTAACCATTGGATCTAGGTTTTAAAGGGGTTTTGAGTTTGAGCTCAAAGGCTGCTTGGAAAGAAGGTGAGTACCTCTAAATTTTAATTCTCTAAATTTTAAAGCATGGCAAAGCATGGGAAATGTGTGTATGCCTGCATGTGTGTGAGTTGATGGGATCCTTCTTCCAGTCACAGCTGAATCCTGGTTCCTCTGGGTGTTTTACCGAGAGGGACTGGAAAGTATTATGGTCAGGCCAGAGCACAGAATCTTGTTAGGGAAAGGAGAGAGTGTGTGAAAATGGATGGAAAAGTGAATGAAAATTTGTTGTTGTTATTGTTGTTTTTGCTTTTGTCCTGTGAGAGTAAAAAAGCAAAGGCCCATTGTACATGGAAAAGAGTGCCGGTACTAACTGCAGAGGGGCAGAGGTCCTCATAGATTACCTTTTTGATCCTCAAAACCCAGGTGATTCTCTGAGAGAAGGGGCCGAATACTTCATTGGGGAATCGAAGTCCTTCCCAAAATATTTTTTTTCTGAAACATACAGCGGGTGGTCACCTGTCTAGGCCAAAGTGAGCCCTACATGTAAAGGGTCATGGGAAGCATTAGCTCACTGGTGGCTAGAAGTGCCCTCAGATATTTCCTCAGATGGCAGGATTTTGGCTGACATGAGTAAAAAGAGAGCAAGGAAATTGTGTGGCAAATTGGCTTTGCTGAGGGATGATACAGGAAAACCAATTTGGCTAAATAAAGATACTTAAAAGAAAAGGAAAAATGTAGGTGGTTCCGTTTTTATCTGTTTGTCTCTTTCTTTGATTTCTATGCAACCATGTGGTTTGTTTGTTAAGATTTGTGCCTTCCCTAATTTAACAGATTTGTGCTGGAAATGACTTGGGAGTGTAAACCTGAGAGTTCTCCCCCCCCCTCTTATTTTCACTTTGTCCTTGTGTATATGTGTGTCTAAGTCTTTGTGCACCCTCGAGGTAATTGTAACTATAAAATGTCTCCAATCCAAAAAGACAAGAATTTTAAATTGTTCAATGAAAAAAAATAGTAAACTGGCAGAAATTGCTTTCCCTCCATTTGTAGGGCCCAGAAAACTTAGTGAAGGTGGGGGGGGAGCCTTTACTTTGCGTTTGTTTGGCCAACAAAAACAGAGTGAAGAGAAGTATTTTTTATTCCTTCCCTCCCTGTATCTTAAAATACCAACCCGAGGTTATGAGGGAATGTTTTAAGTTCATTTACAAGAAGTGTTTCACCCTTGCATTTATTGTGTTTTTAAATAATTTTATCTGTTCATCTCTTTCCTGAAGCATGTGAATCCAGACCCATTTCTCATCTGTGATAATCCCATATTGTTACCAGTTTATCTGTTTAGTAACTGCAATACTGATATGTGGTGTTTTTTTCCAACTGTGCCTGCAAGTTATCTTCCCCCCTCACCCCCCCACTTACCTCTAATCCTCCAACAATGCCTTTTCTGTGGGGGAGGGGGCCCTGTTCTCATGCCTTCCAGCCCTGCACAGATGAGCAGAGCACAAGGATTCAGATGCTTCCAGAGGAGACCTTCCATTCACTGAGCCAGGAATTGGGTTTGAAATCCAGCCCTCCACTAGAAAACCATTACATGTTTTTAGGCAGGAAACAGACTCACTCTTAATAGCCCCCACTTTTCTTAATGACCCATTAAAATGCCCAATCCAGTCTATTCTACATAATAAAGAGTTCTTCCCTTCAGCTCAGAGTGATGGGATTAAGGCATGATAGTATTAACCTTTTACCCAACTCACTACATGGCATCTAGAACTCAACCAAATTTGGACTCAAAACAAAGCCTAGAGAGTTGCCCCTGCATGGCTCCATGGGAGTCTGGCAACCAATTAAAATACACTTCTTACACAGGAACAGGAAACAGAGAGGTGGGGCTGAACAGAGAATATAAAGCCAGGAACTTTCAGCCCTTCTGCCTCTCTTCTCTTCTTCACCCAACATAGAAGCATGTGGTCATCTTTTCTGTTCAGGACTCAAGCCATGTGTTCCTGTCCACCATTAAACCATCTTTCCAAGCAGCCTTCATGTCTCCAGTGTCTTTTTCCCCACTTGGAGCTGAACCCAGAAGGACATTTCTTCCAACACCATGAATTAAGACTTGGATGGCACAGATATTTATTATATGATAAGATTAAAATAAATGTTGATTTTAATAATCACTTTGTTAAACATGCAATTCTAAGAATTTGGAATAAATATAAAATAAGCTTCTCTGTGAAGATGCCTCTTTAGTGTCTCCAGGAAGCTTTTTAAAGAAAACAAATAGTGCTGAGGCCAGATTGGTGGATTTATAGCCTTATATCTTTCAGCTATCATGACCCTATCTTCAAAGCTAAAGAGTTAGGACCAGAAGGATGTGTTTGCCACTGGCTTATATATTTACAATTGAAAAAAGATTTAAATTAGAAAAAAAAAAGTTATAGATTTGATTTTGTGAAAAATGAATTGGATATCCTACTGTGATAATGGTCAACATATTATTGCTAAGATTTATAAATTGTTACTGAATTTCAATTTGGGGAATGAATATGTAAAGCATGATTCAGTGGGAAAAGAATTTTCGATATAATGCTGGAACTATGGGAGAATATGTGGACAAAAAGTTTTAAATTCACATAATTTAAATAAAAAAAATTATAAGATGAGGTATCATTGGCATCTAACACCAGACAAGTTGTTAAGAATGTATGAAGGTATCTCAAATGAATATTGGAAATGTAAATGTAAAGAAGAAACTTTTTATCATTTATCATATGTAATAAAACAAAGAAATATTGGAGTAGAATTCACATCTTAATACTAAAGTGAATATAAAAATAAAATCAGAGATTTTTCTTTTAGGCCTAATGGACAAAAAAATTGAAACAAAAATGGAGTGTTGATATTTTATATATGTTGACAGCAACAAGATTATGCACAAAAATGGAATGACATGGTATTTCCCACAATGAACAAATAGCTGCAGAGTTATAATTTCTACTCTCAAATCACATTGCAATTGCCTTAAGACAAAAATCAGATAATAACCCTAAGTGTGTCCTGTAATAAGTTACTAAAGATGGTCCATAAACTCCTGAGCTGTACCAGACTTGAATGCTTCCTGAGGTCAGATTAAAGTTCCCAAAAACAATAAACCTCAGATATTTCACTGCCAATCTGGTGACAGAATCTAACAATTCAGGCAGGGACTTTGCTATACAGATGGGAAGCTGGTACAGCAACAATAGACCAGGGGTGGGTTTCAAAACTTTTTACTACCAGTTTGGTGGGCATGGCTAGATGGGGTGTGTGTGCATATGACTGAGTGGGTGTGGCCAACTCATCATTCACACACACTCAATCATGTGCCCCTCTCACCAAGCCATACCCACCAAAACAGTAGCAAAAAGTTTTGACGGGTGGCGACAGACTGGGGCGCTTTGCTGTCTTTTTTTTTTTATCCCCAGAGAGCGTGATCAGGGTGGCATGCTGCTCTGAGAAGCCGTGCTCGGTGAGCTCCTGCTGAAGCTTGCAGAGTGCTTCTGAAAGCTGGGGAAAAGGCAAAAACGCCTACATTTTTATGAAAAATGGCCCATTTTTTGCAAAAACAGAGACATTTTTTTCTTCCCCCAGCCTTACTGAAGCCTGCGGAGTGCTTCTGGAGGCTGGGGGAAGGCAAAAATGCCTCAATTGTTTGTGAAAAATGGCCCATTTTCCACCCAGAAATGAACTTCCGGTTGGTCCGTTGGAGCCATTTTTCGCCCTCTCCAGACTCCTGTGACTTTCCTGAAGCCTGGGGAGGGCACAAAATGCCCCCCAAACGGCAACCCGAAGTTCAGAAATTATCCATTTCTGGCTTCTGGGGGGCCAGGGGAGGCTGTTTTCGCCCTCCCCAGGCTTTAGGAAAGCCTCCAGAACCTGGGGTATTGCACCTGTATGCGCAGGGTGATGGATTCAGAAACCAGTCATAGCAAGGTATCCAAAATGTCTGCCTGCCTCCGCAGAGTTTATTGCTTTTTATACAGTTTTTAAGAAGCAGCAAATAGGCTATATAGCAACAGCATTGTTATTGGCATATTCTCCTTGTCAATCTCTAAGAACAACCCAACCTGAAACAGATTTTTTCAGAAGCCTTTGATAGTCTGTTGGGAAGACCGGGAGCTAATTTTGACTGGCAAATTGATAAAGTTTATCGCGTTAATTCTTGGCTGGCAAAGCAGAAGCAGCTCCCTCGGGACATTGTTATATATTTTACCACAAGAGTGCTCAGAAATACGATATTACAAGAGTCTTATAAAACTAAGCTCCAAATTGGGGGTCAGGATTTGACTGTTTTGAAAGAGATACCACCTCAAATGTTAAGAGCCAGGAAAGATTATGCTTTTTTAGTTGAAGAGCTTAGAAACCATCAGATACAGTACAGATGGGACGCACCATTTGGCATTATACTCACATTTGATAGGCAAAGATACCTTCTCAACTCAGTATGGAAAACTCAAGATTTTTACCACAATATTTTGATGGCTGGACATCCTGCACCATCTGGACCCAGAGAAAGACCACAAGAAGGACAAGATAGACAGCAAACCACACAACTACCAGACAAGATGGATCATCTCTCTCTCCTAGAAGCGCAAGGAGCTATGGAACAAAGACCAAGCTGTATGATTACCAGACGAATGGAGCAACAAGCCAAAACGCAACAACTCCAACAATCACCTGCTATCGGTCAAGAAGCTACAGTAACCTGTCCAGAAGCAGTGGGAGGAGCCAGGCCAAAGGTTAAACAGGCTATGCATGAGGCTCTAAAAAAGCTTCAGGAAACCAAAGATGACAATTAAGATTCTAACATGGAATGTCAATGGATTGAACTCTCCACAGAAGAGAAAGAAAATATCTCACTATCTTAAACAGTTTAAGAATGATATAATTTGTCTGCAATAAACTCATATTAAATCAACCAATCAAAAATATTTGATTAACCCAAGATTTGGTCAACATTTTGTAGCTTCTGCTATGGAAAAGAAAAATGGTATAGTTATATACTTAAGAAAAGATATGAAAGCTGAATTAATTGAAGCAGATCCCCATGGAAGATACATCGCGTTAGATTTGATCTTAGAAGGGAAAAAGACATTGATTTTGGGAATTTATGCTCCTAATCAACAACAAGATGGATTCTATAGAAATCTTCATGCTAAATTAGTACAGTGGGATTATAGGTCTTGCATACTATTGGGTGACTGGAATGGTGTTATAGATACTAAGAGAGATAAGAAAGTTTCTCGCCCAAACACTCAGATGCGAGCAAAGTTACCTAAATCCTTTTTCGGTATGATGGATGACTTTGAACTGAGAGATATCTGGCGAGAAAAAAATGCAGAAGAATATGACTTTACCTTCTTTTCTGATAGGCATCAATCCTTTTCTAGGATTGATTTTATATTAATCACTAATGATTTGCTTTCCAGGGTGAAGAAGACAAAGATTGCGGCTAGAGTTTTTTCGGATCATAACCCAGTTTGGATGGAGTTGGGGGTGGGTACAGGCAAGAAGGTCTTGGAGATTGAATGAAAACTTATTTAGATATGAAAAGTATATCAATGATTGTAAAAAATTGCTAACAGAATACTTTGTTTTTAATATGAATAAGGGTACACCTATGGAATTCGTATGGGATGCAAGCAAAGCGTATATGAGAAGAGTGTTGATAAATATAAATAAATCACATAGACATAAACAAGGCGTAAAACGAACAGAATTGGAAGATGAAATTAGGAGGAAAGAGCTGGAGTTAACTTTGAACCCAGGGGATACAAAGGTTAAGGAAGCAATTACTATATTAAAGGCTCAATTTAATATGCTGATTTCTGATCAGGTAGCTACTAGTTTGTCATACGCAAAACACAATACTTTCTGCAACGCAAATAAACCTGGCAGATGGTTATCTTATCAGATTAGGAAAAAACGGAATTCTCGAAACATATCTAAATTGATTTACAGAGGGAAGGAGGTGTTTCAACAGGATGAGATTCAAAAGGCATTCCGAGAATTTTTTACAGAGTTGTATAAGGGGGATAAAATTAACGGTCTAGATATAGAGAGATATTTAGATAAAGAGAAAATACCCTTAGTTAAAGAAGAGCACAGGCAAAAATTGAATCAACCAATAACCTCGGGGGAAATTTTACAGGTAATTAAGCAGTTAAAGGCAGGGAAGGCACCAGGCACAGATGGCTTGACAGCGGCTTACTATAAAAATCTACAGTTAGAAATGGTAGAACCTCTTAGAGAATTATTTAATAAGATTCAAACGGAAGGTAAGGTGCCTCCATCTTGGAAGACAGCTTTTATATCTCTGATACCCAAAGAAGATCAAGATATTACTCAACCAAAAAACTATATACCTATCTCATTACTTAATGTAGATTATAAAATCTTTACTAAAGTACTATACTTATTGCGGGTCTGGAAAAAATATCAACATAAATTAAATGACAAGATACCCGTGTGGGCAATTCCTAGACATGCAATTGAAAATATGAATATAGCACAAAAACAGGATAGAATTACCTACAGACAGCTTCTCATTTTGGAAAGGGGGGTTCTACAACTAAAATCCTTAGAGGTATTAAAAGAGGAGAAGGCAGTTCAAACATGGTTCCAGTATGGGCAATTACAGGCCAGGTGGAAAATAGATAAAAAAATTGGTTTTATCCAAGTTGAGGATAATCTATTTAAACAAATAAGAGATCAAAGCTTAATGCATATAAAGAGGATATATAATGTATTAACACAGATGGATTCGGAAACAGAATTAGTTAAAGACTGCATGATAAAGTGGGCTCAAAATATTGAAGAACCAATAATGTTGGATACGTGGGAAAGAATTTTGGTAAGAAATGTGAAATTCACACAAGCCCAAAACCTGAGAGAAAATTTCTACAAGATGTTCTATAGATGGCATTTAGATCCTAAAAAATTGGCCTCGATGTATTCGAATTTACAACCCAAATGTTGGAGATGTGGTTCTCTTGATGCTACATATTTTCATATATGGTGGACTTGCCAAAAGGTTAAGGCATTTTGGATAAAAATATGGTGGATTATACAAAATATTCTTTAAAAAAGGATAAAATTTACTCCTCAGTTATTTTTGTTAGGTATCATTACTGATTTACAGTGTTAGAGGTTAATCTGATTTTGCATTTAATAACGGCAGCAAGACTGCTGGTGGCGCAATACTGGAAGAAGGAAGATTTGCCTACAATCCAAGAATGGACACTGAAAGTCACAAATTTAGCTGAGATGGCGAAAATATCTGCATATCTTAAAGACCATTCAAATGAGAGATACAAACGAGACTGGAAAAAATGGATCGATTATATACAAAATAAATATGGAACTAAGAAATTCCAGATAGCCTATGCTTAAGACTAGGAATGATTTGAACTGTTTAAAGTTAATTTAGCAAGGAGGAGCTAAGTTCAATGTAAAGAGGTTATTAATTTCTTACTTTTATTTTTTATCACTATATCTTAGACTGTGGTTGTTAAATATCTATACCGTGTACGGGTTCTGGGAAGTCGGGGGGGTAGGTTGTGGGGACTTGGGGGGCTCGGGTGGGGGGGGAACTATTCCAGTTTTGATTTTAAAGTAGTATGATTGCACATGTATATTGTCTTCTCTTACAACATGATATTGTCTATGTAATAATATACATGTGATTATATGTTATGGAAATGAAAATAAAATATTCTTAAATATAAAAAAATATAAAAAAATAAGAAAAAAAACTGTATAAAAAATAATGCACTCTGCGGAAGCAGACAGACATTGTGGATACCTTGCTATGACTGGTTTCTGAATCCAACATCTGGTGCCCGAACAGGGACACCCTTCTGTGGGAAGCAACAGCCAACATACTTACCTTCGTCTGGAATAGATTCCAAGGTGCACCTTCATCCTCTGCGACCCCCTCAGTGGTAAGTATGGGTGCAATCTATGTTAACAACAGCAACAACATGTGCAGGAACTTCGATTCCTGTTACAAAAGTCAGTTATTACAGCACCTGAGGCAGACATAAGGAAGCTGGTTGCGGAGATAGGGAAATATTGTATCCGGAGCGCGGGACTCTCTGTTTATGGGATTGGACAAAGGGCATACTTTACATCTTGAATCCCGGGCTCCAGTACAGATATTACATCTATGGTTTCAATGCTGTCAAGGAGTGGAAAACTTGGCTCTGATGCTTTGGCAGGAAAACAATTGACCACAAAACCTCCACCTGATTATGATCAAATAAAAATTATTCACCTTAAATAATCTTCAATTGGACCTCATGAAGAGGTTAATTCTTCCACTTCTCCATGGTCATTGTACACCCCCATGAGGCAAATTTTAAAAGAACAATTAGCAAAGGGGGGGTATAGAAGAAATTGCTGATATGTTGTCTGTTCACCTAATTTGATTCCTCAATATCATGAGGTAATGGTAATTGACTTAAAGGATTGTTTTTTCTATATTCCCCTCTGCCCCCCTGATCAGGAAAAGTTTGCATTTACTGTGCCTGCAGTGAATCATTCAGAACCTAATAAACATTATCACTGGAGTCTTTTGCCACATGGAATGTTAAATAGTCCTACTTTATGTCAGCTTTATATTGCTGCAGCATTAAATCCTTTTCGCAAGGATCCATTGGCTTTGGTATATCATTATGTGGATGATATTTTAATTGGAGCCCCAAAGATACAACCTAATTGGCTTTCAGAAATACAAAATGATTTAGGTGTCTATGGATTGCAGATTGCTCCGGAAAAAATACAACTACACTCTCCCTATCTTTATTTGGGGCATACAGTGTTGCAATCTTTTTCTTCACTTAAACTTACCCAACAAGTTATTTCCCTGATTGATTTACAACAGTTGCTGGATACCCTTAATTGGGTTCATCCATATTTTTCCTTTCCGACACATTTACTTAGCCTCTTATTTGATTTATGGGAAACTGCTTGGAGATCTCATGGGGTTCCTTCTGCAGCTCTTGCCACAGTTGAGAAAATTAATGATATTTTGAGCACTCACTTTGTGGATCATATTCCTCATAGAGACTGTCACTTAACTCTTTTGATGTTTCTTACTAGTAAGCTGCCTATGGGAGCATTAGCTGTATTAGAAGACAAAAAAGTATATTGTGTTGAACGGCTTTACTTACCTCATACCCCATCTCAAAATGTCTTGCCATTTATCCAGGCTGTTGCTGAACTAATAATTTTAGGACACATTTGAGCTTGTCGCAGAAATGGGACCGATTTAATTAATATTGTTCTTTCTATTCCAAAATCTGATTTTCAATTTTATTTTCAGAATAACATCTCTTCAGTGATAAGTTAACTGACTATGTGGGCTGTATTGCATATCATTTGCCTAAAGATCCTCGGCTTGCGTGTTTAATGACGACTTCTTTTCCTGTCCACTCATTGCTTTCATCTTCTCCATTTTTGCAAGCTTCTACTGCTTTTTCAGATGGAGGGCGAATGAGAAGAGTGATTGCTTATAAGGATTCTATGATGATATCTGAAAGGTGTCCTACACTGCAAAATAGTCATCCCCACAACACTCAGAATTGTCTGCTACTATTTTAGCTTTCCATATCTTTTCTCAACAGCCTTTTAATTTAATCTCTGACTCTCATTATGTGTATCAACTTATTTTTAATCTTCCAGGTGCTTACATCACACCCAGAATTGACCCCAATCTCATGGCTCTGTTTTTAACTTTGCAGCAACTACTACATGACCAAAAGGATTTATACTTTGTTTCTCACATACACAGTCACTCGTCTCTTCCTGGACCTCTTTCTGAAGGCAACAGTTAAGCTGATGCCACTGTCCATGTTTTACTTATGTTGTTTTCAGATTCGTTCTTCAGTCACTCTTTTTTCCATCAAAATGCCAGGGGGCTGGCACAAGCTTGTCATATTCCACTTGACCAAGCCAAGCAGATTGTTTCATCGTGTCCCCAGTGTTCTGGGGTATCCCCCTCAGGGGACACACGAGTTAATCCCCGTGGTTTTGCCTCTACTCAACTATGGCAAATGGATGTCATCCATGTTCCCTCTTTGGCTCCCTGGAAGTATATTCATTTATCTATTGTTACCTATTCAGGCGTGCTTTGGGCCACACCTCAACGAGGGGAAACAGCTAATCATGGTATTTCTCATCCTTTTTCAGCCATTACTGCCTTAGGAAAACCCTCCTCTTTAAAAACTGATAAATGGCCCGACCTATTCTTCATAGGCCTTTTTTCAATTTTGTACAACCTGAAATATTGTTCTTACTCATGGGCTACCCTACAATTCCACAGGTCAAGCCATCCTGGAAAGCATTAATCGGTCCTTTAAGGGCTGTCTTCACAAATAAAAAAAGGACGGCTCTCGGGTACCCAATTTGTCGTGGGTAACACAACAGGTTAAAAAAGTATTATTTACTTTAAATCAATTGAATGTCTCAATTCAAAATTCAACCACTTATCAGAGACATTTTCAACAGAAAACAAGTTTGCCTCCCCCTCTAGTATATCATCGGGCATTACCAGAAAAGACATGGTTAGGGCTAGTCCCGCTGAGTACTTGGGGACGAGGATATGCTGTTGTGCTTGCTCCTACAGGACCCTTGTGGATTCCAGCACATTGTGTCCACCCAGCTAAGGACGTCGTGGCACCAGGCCCCGAATCTGATTCCAGAAATGGCCAATGTGACTCTACAGATGCCGCAGCAATACGATCTCGTCGGACCAGCCGTCAGTGACGTGGGGAGACATGAAAAACCTGACCACCAAAGCGCAGGCAGTGCTGCAACAGCAACAAGTGAAGCAAACCCTCAAGAACTTATCCGCTGCCATTTTTGCGGTTTTAACTGCCAATTCCTTAGCCATCATTTGTTTATGTTTGATTGTTAATTGCTGCCCTCTAGCGACAGCACCTGTCATCTCACCTAAACATTCGCTTGAACAGAGAATGAAGCAAAACCTATGGGTGCAGCTAGCTAGCATCACACAAAGTGATGTCTTTTGCTTATCTGAATGTATGAAAAATTGCTTTCTACATGATTGGTCCCCGTTTGTACCCCGCCTGCAGTAATTCAAAACTTCACTGGCTTGAGTAGATTTTTATTAAATGAAAACTTTAATTATGAGACTACATCTAGTTGGGGGTTGATTGCCTATGATCCACCCCCTGACGCAATTGCTTAACACACCCCGGTAGCATGAGAATATAACACGTGCAAAAATAGTTAATTGTACATCTTCAAGTAAAAAACCTCACTGTCTTCGTATTAGTTCACCTGTTTTAAACTGTACAGCTTTTGAGGAGACTTCCTTTAATTTTGCCCATGTTTGGCTTCCACAAGGATGGTTTTTTACATGTGGTCAAGAAACTTTTCATTATATTCCTGCTAATATTAGTGAAGCATAGTGTTGCCTCAGCCGGTTAATTCTTGTTTTGCTTTCCAAACAGCAAATTCATTCAAACCGTTCTCGACGTGGAATCACGTTAGATAGCACTTGTAGCTCTGAGACAGTTTTACTTAATAAAGCAGAATACGTAGCATTGGCTATATCTATAGCGGGTGTGCCAGCGCTTGCTACTTGTGTTCATCTTAATATTAACGCTGTTGCTTGTAATTTGGCAAAAACAATTAATGCTACTTCTTTAACTATTTCAGTAATTAAGCATGAGTTACAAGCTTTGCAAAAGGTTATTTTACAAAATCACGCTGCTATTGATTATTTGCTTCTGTGTCAGCATTTGGGTTGTGAAAGTTTTGAAGGAATGTGTTATTTTAATCTTTCAGATGAATCATGAATCATCCAGCACCAGCTCAATATTTTACACAATTTGATCTCTGATTTGAAAATTGATACTTTAGGATCTTGGTGTGAAAGGTTTTGGGCTTGGTTGTCCACAGGCTTAATCACAGCTTTTCAGGGATTTCTGTTTATCTTCACGCAACCCCCTTACTCTTAATGCCAGCTCCATTTGCCTGTACTGTATCATAATAATGTCTTTTTCAGCATTTTCAACTTTTTGTTGCACCACCTCTTTTCGATGTCAAATTAATATTGGCTTCACTAAGATCATCTAGACTATCTTCAATTCCGGAAACATGTTCTGTCAGTACATTTACAATTCCCAGCATATCATCTCTGATTTTAGAGACACGGGTATCAATTTTATCAGACAACTCCCCTTTAAGTTCTTTTATCTCCTCTTTAATATCTTTAAGTTTGTCTTCCACCTTAATTGTCTGAGTGTTAAAAGCCTCATTCAGTTCCTTCAGAAAAAATTATTTTTTTAGTAGATCACCAGTAGGGGGCATAGAGAGCGGAGGCTGCAACTTTGTGCCAGGTATGGGCGATGCGCCAGCACTTCTGGGGGCCGAGTGGGGCATCTTCAAATTAAGATTTGGTTTTGAGGCCATTCCAAGTTTTATCTTCAAGCAATTAATAAAACTCTATTGGCCAGCTATACAGCTGTGGAACGAGGTAATAAATCACCCCTTTCCTTTGAGATTTTGTATACAGTTTTAAGAAGCAGCAAATAGGATATATAGCAACAGCATTGTTATTGGCATATTCTCCTTGTCAATCTCTAAGAACATCCCAGCCAGGGTAGAGTCTCACATATCTAGATGGTTCCTGGTACTGTCTGGCGGTGCTAATTAAGTGAACTCATAAACATCTGAGGTAAACAGTTACTGAGTCATGGCAGTGTGTTGCACATGGTCTCTTCGTAACCTTTCCTCTATCTCTACAGCCGGGGGGTGGGTACATATGCGTGGGTGGGCGGGGAGATTGAGTGGGCACAGGTGCAGGCAGTAAGAAAAACGTTCACCATCAGTGAACATACTAGCTGAATACCTGTGCTCCACTATGAAACTACCATATTTTTGGGAGTATAAGACACACCTTTTTCACTCCAAAAAGAGGGTGAAAATCTGGGTGCGTCTTATACACTGAATACAGCGATTTTTGGCCTTCCAAAACCCTGCCCACGCGCCAGTGGTGGGTTCCTACCGGTCCACACTGGTACGTCCATACCGGTAGCGGAAATTGGGCGTATGCAGACAATAGGCAATTACAAAAAGGGAAGCCAACTTTCTGAATTCTGTTTCTTTGCACTTAGTGACTTATAAATAGACTAATGTTCTGAAAACCTGACCTAAATTACTATATAGCTGTAAAGCTATGCTGAAAAAGTTGTTCTCGAGGTATTGTGATAAATTGCAATAAAAAGAAGGGAATTCTTGATGAACTTAAGGAGAAATGAGAGTATTGGATATTAAATGGACAAATAAAATTACCAATCAAAGAGAATATTTGCACCTCAGGGTTGAAATGAGATATTCTCTCTTCCTCTTTCCTCTTCCTCTCTTCTCTCTCATCCTCTTTCTCTTTGTCTCTCTTCTCTTTCTCCTTCTTTTCCATACTTTCTTCACTTTCTCTCTCCTTCTCCCTTCTCTCTCCTCTTTGTCTCTTTCTGACTCTCTCATCCTTTCTCTTTGTCTCTCTTCTCTTTCGTCTTCTTTTTCATTCTTCTGTCACTTTCTCTCCTTCTCCCTTCTCTCTCTTTGTCTCTTTGTCTTTCACCCTTTCTCTTTGTCTCTCATTCTTTCCCTCTCTTCTGTCACTTTCTCTCTCCTTCTCTGTCTCTTTCTGTCTCTCTTCCCACTTTTTTCTTCCTCTCTTCCTCTCTCCCACTCTTTTATCACTTTCTCTCTACTGCCCTACCTGTCCCCATACTTATCTTCGACTGATCATATTTGCAATAGTTTACCTTTTCTAAATAGGCGCAGTTCCCTTACCGGATCCCTCGCTCACTCAAACACACACACACACACACACACACACACACACACACAAAACAACAACCATTTTTCTCCATTTCAATTTGGATCCTATAAATCAATTGCTCTGTGAAACATCTGTGAAAAAAATTCAGGTGCTCGGGGATGAAAATGTGCCGCTCAAACACTATACTTTTCCGCACACACTGAAAAAAAATTAGAGGGAACATTGCTTGGAAGGATGGAAGCCTGAATCAACCTTGAGCCTGGTGAGATTTGAACTGCCACATTGCAGGCAGGCAGCAGAAGTAGCCTTGCAGTACTGCATTCTAACCACTATGCCACCATAGCAAGACAATTGTTAAGTGATTTTTGCCCTATTTTAAGCTAATTGTTAGTAAATCACTGCAGCTGCTAAGTTAGTAACACAGTTGTAAAGTGAATCTGGCTTTCCCATTTTGCTCATATGATCTCAAAAAAATGATCACATGACCCCGAGACACTGCAACAGTCATAAATATGGACCAGTGGCCAAGCATCCAAAATTTGATATGACTATGGGGATGCTGTAATGGTCATTTAGTGGGAAAAACAGCCATGTCACTTCTTCAGTTGTAATTGTGAATGCTCACTAAATGAATGGTTGTACGTTGAGGACTACCTATACATCAGATATCAGACCAAAGGAATGGTTCTATATGAGATATATTCCCAGATAAATATTTTTCAATGTTTTTTATGTCTATTGAGAAGTGGAGTTGCTCAAAGTTACAATTTAGTCTTTCACTAAAGAAGTAGTGAATGCATAACACTTTAAAAAGAAAAAAATATGCATTTATACTGAAAGATCTTCCTGAATTTAAGCCCAGCTTCAACCCAGAGATTATATACAGAAAACTTTTGTCTACCATTTATTCTTATCTAACCTAAATAAATTTCCCATTTCAAAGACATTTTCGGGAAATGGTCTGCTTGCAGTGAATTCCATACAAAGACATGAATTTAATCCCTACTCCATTTGTACTGTGTACTGTATACTTATTGCATTCTAGTAAGGCAAGTCATTGCTGCCAAATTGATCTCTGCTCCTAGCAGAAATCAAGTTGAAAGAAACTTTTACTTCCGCTCATAAAATCTGTATTGTCTTAATAAACCTATTAATAAACCTATTTACAGCATGTCAGGTGTAACATAGTTCCTTTTTTAAGGCCAGATGCTGCAACTGACAGTTATGACCTGAACAGGTTTCTCTTTGAAGAATGTCATTGGTTATCAAATAATTTTGCTTGCAACTATGTAGTTGAAAAATGCTTTTTGTCTTCTCTGCCTTTACTGACTTGATTTATACCCAACATGGTGTCTGGCAGGACTCTTGTCTCTACCGGTGACTGTGGTGCTTCTAGATAAAATATCCACCATATTTTGTCCAAATGTCCATCAAGAGCCTACACTAGCCCAATGTCTGATTTTTTCAAAATAGACCACCTTGTCCTTGAATGGATAGGTGGACTGGACATTAACATTCGAACTATTGTAAGTCCATGTATTTGCCATATTAATAAACTGACTTGAGTTGGCTCGGGTGACCTGCCATGGGCGTGGCTGCTAATGAGTAGCTGTGGGTGAGGTGAGAGATTATCACCGTAATAGAGCATTTGCAAGTGACGTGTTAAACGACCTTTTCCCTTTTGCTTTTCGACATCTATGTATAATACCTACGGCCCGTGAAAAGAGGATAGAGAGGGAAAGATAGGAACCAGAGAAAGCGGACAAACCGAGGCCACAGCGAGAATTGAGGAGGCGTCCAAGAAGGGACCGCATGCAAGCGCCTCTCCTCTCGCCTCGGCCCCCAACATCCGGGTTTTTGGCCACGCTGCTGATACTGTTGTTTCCGCTCGTTCTGGTGGCTCGCTACCTCTCCATTGAAGAAAAGGCGACGAGGGCGCTGGCAGAAAGGGCTATTCCCATAGAGCGGCAGGAGGGGGATCCAGGCGTGTCTCCTCCTCCGCGCTGGTGTGAGTGTGCGTGCGCGCAGCGAAAATGGCGGCGGTGGTGGGAGGGCGAGCCGGCTCCTTTCGTTCCTCTTCTTCGGCAGGGATGAGTTCAGGTTACGGAGCTCCCGCCGCCGCCCTCGGCACAACTAACAGCAGCGGTGCAAACACGCGCGCCGGGGTGGACGAGGACGATGGACAGAATCTTTGGTAATCGAACCCGTCCCCCTCTTCCTCGCCGGCTCCAGATCGCTCCTCTCTTCTCAATCGCCCAGCAACTGCCCCCGCGTCGCTCATCCCCATTGATTCCTTTTTGGGGGGGCTGGGGGCCTCGCCGGGAGATTCCTCCGCCATGTTACCGTCGCCCGATCCTTTGTGCTCTGCCCCAGGAAAGATCTGTCTTTCCTCCCGCATCCTTCTCCCAGCACTGCTGTCGCGCCGTGACAGGAGTGGATCCTTTTCTTCCCGGGCTTTGCCCAACCTCACGCCTCTTCTTGTTTCGCGGCAGGTCCTGCATTCTCAGCGAAGTGTCCACTCGTTCCCGATCTAAACTGCCTTCTGGGAAAAACGTCGTGCTGTTGGGTGAGTGGTCCCTTTTTTTCTATTTCCTGCTTATTCTTCCCTTTGATTATTCTCTTTCCTTATTCATCAGGGGGCTGGACCGCTTCACGCTTCCTTTAGAGCGCCGCTTGTGTCGAAGGGAGAGGTCTCGTCCTCATCCTCCTCCCCTCACAAGATAAGAGTAGATTTTCTTGTGTTAAACGCAAATGCATCACTGGAGAATGTTTTTCTTCCTTAACCAATAGTATATATGAAATAAGCTGTTAACACTTTTTTTGTGGACTTCATATATGTCTTGATTAGAAAGCTGAGCGAAAACCCTTTGAATACTTGTCTAAAACCTGTCAAATATGTTTGATGAATGATTTATCAGCATTATGCTTTAATACATAGGCATATGCTTTAATGCTGTCGTCTGATATTTGAAGTTGTCAAAATTTATTCAAACCATGTCCTGGGGCATGGGAAGCCTCATAAAGTCTTAGAACATTTAGTGTTATTTACTGATGGAAGTTTTCTATTTTCATGCAGTAAACCTGTTTCTTGAAATACAAACTTGGGTATCAAGAATGTGTAAGCCCCTTCTGGGTTAGCTTTCAAAAAGCTACTTTAAATAGTGTATAGGTTAGTTAATTTAAGTTATAGAAATGATAGATAAAAATATCTACTGTAAAGATGTATGACACATCACTTGGGCTTCTGTATTTTTCACACATAAGACACACTTAGCTTTGGGGGAGGAAAACAAGGGGGGAAAATCTGTCTCTGCCTCCAGAAATTTGCCTCTTTGCAGCAAACATCAAACAGCCTGATCAGCTTCAACACAGCCTGATTTAGCATGAGCAGCTGATTGGTGGTTGGATCTGTCTCCTGGAATACTACCGACCAGCTGTTCCAGGCTGAGGGGATCGCTGCCAGCCATCGCCGCTGCCTATCACTGCCTCCACGCACCCCATTTCCGGCTTCCGCACGTCTTGTTTTTGGCCTCCGTTCAACCCATTTTCAGCCTGTTCCACAGACATTTCTATCCACTTTGGGTGTTGGGGAGTGCATCTTATACACCGAAAAATATTCTTCAAATTGATTTGACAACCATATGGAAGTGACTTTTTAAAAATAATTATTTCCCAAACTAGCATTCAGAATATATGGTTGTATATAAAAGGTAATTCTCAACTTATGATAGGTTGCGTGACAAATATTCAGAGTTATAATGGACCTTACCAGAACTATTTACAACTTGCATTCGAAGTTCTCTCAAAGATTTCTCTGCCTGTGACAACATTTTTTTTTTTTTTTTTTTTTTTTTTAGAGATTTTATTAATATTTGTAGGCCGCCCTTTTCCCTGAGGGGACTCAGGGCGGCTCACATAAAATCGGGGAAGGGGAGATACAGACATTAAGATAAGACATATAATAAAATAATAAACAACATACATTCATCATTCGGGAGGGGAACTATCCTTGTCCCCAGGCCTGACGGGCGAGCCAGTTCTTCAAGGCTGTGCGGAAGGCCTGGACGGTGCGAAGCATTTTGGATGCTTGACAACTGGCCTGCCCTTATAGTCATTTGCAGAGTCCTGCTATTTATTACAGTTTTTTGCCAGAAACCAGGATTAGTTCTGGTTTCCAGCAAACACCCATTGCTTGTTCTCTTAACCATCAAAGTGCTTGTTTTACAACTATTTGCCTAACAACTGCCACAAAAGTCATAAAATCGGGCACATAATGATCACCTAATGACCAGCTTAGGGCCATAAATTCCAGGATCAGTTACAGAAGTCATGGAAGTTAAGCCAATGGTGGGTTCTGGGCTCAATGTCCTCCACATGAAAGTGCTCATAATGCGCGCACATGCATCTTACCATTTAGTGACGCCTCTGCGAGCCTCCCCGACACTCCAGCTGCTCGGCGGAGCATTGCGCAGGCGCTGTACGCACCATGTGTGTGCACAAAGTGCCGAAGGATTAAAAGACAGGTAAGGAGGGTGGAGGCCCCTCCGGAGCACCATATTGGAATGGTACCCGGTGCTCCGGGCAGGCTCTGGTATGCCCGTGCCAGGGCTTACCATCTGCAACCCACCATTGAAGTTAAGGTACTGTCTGTACTGGTCAGGTCTGATCTTGCTTAGCTTTTGAAGTTCACCAATACATTCTTTAGCCATCTACTGGACATGAAAGTTGGATAATATTAAAATATCTCTGTATTGTTTAATGAAATAGTAACATTAAAATAATGTATTTGGTTTTAATCCAAAATTTCAAGAATCTATAATTTTGCCTCCAGTGCTGTATTACACAGAACATGTTATTGAGGCATGATCGGTAAACTACTTTAGCATATGAATGGAAGTTATGCTTTTTAGACTACTAGGTTTATTTTCCCAGGAATAAGAACTTTAGTGATTAAGGCACCAAAAACTGGGAAACTAGAATTCTAATCCTACCTTAAGCATAAAAACTGGATGGGTAACTTTGGACCAGCCCCTCTCTCTCAACGCAGCTTACCTCACAGGGTTGTTATTGAGGGGAAAATAGGTGGATAAAAAGTACCTCATCATATTGAATTATTTATAAAAATAAAAGTAGCAACATACTGTGCACTAGCTTTCTATAACTTTGTAACAATGAAGTTCTTTTAATTTGTCAAATTAATTCAAGTTTTCCATCGCGAGCAACATTATTTATAATTCTCAGTACTCTTTATAACTCCAATATGTTTCCATCAGTACTTCCTCTTTTTTACTGTTCTTATACAACAATGATCGTCTTATCTCTGATCACTATTGCTAATCTTTCCATGAATAGTTTTGTGGCACATTATTACTTGTTAAATATCTATGACTATTACGTACCTTGCAACATAAGGATATCACTTTTTGTTTCAGATAGCTAAAGGCCATCTATGATATTGGGATCAGATATGTGATTATATAATTTCCCCATTTTGGAAGGAATATCTCTCTTCTCAAATGTCACTTAATCATCATTAGCAGTGACTGTAAGGCTTATTCAATTTTCCACAACCTTAGTGTCATTAAAATATTAATAACAGCAATAACACTGACCCTGACAAAAACCACCATCAATTGCAAAACACAACTTTACTTGGAACAGCTTAGATCCTAGAACAGTACCTTTGACATTATTGAACAACAACATCTGCCTATCTGAGGTCCTTGGGAAGGATTCAAACGGTAGATAAAAATGTAAAATCTGGCTAAACATCTGACTATGCAGCAAACTATGACAAAAATATTCCAGGCTTAATTTATTAATTGAACTTTAATAACTCTCATAACTCTTCCAAATGTTGCTGTCAAACTTGTAGTTTTTAATGTGATAAAAAAATACAGTTTGACAGTTACATGATGTCAAATATCAATATTCTGGGAGACCTGAATCGCACTTCAGAGGCTACATCAAATTGGACTTAAGATGCTGTTTCTTCTATAATAAATGGATGCTAGCCCTGGCTGTTGGAAATAAAAGTTTTTAATATAGTTCTGGAATTTTGGATTATAGGCTTCATTAATATATGTATATATACCCATCTTTAGATGAACAGAAATCAAATTAATGATTCAGTCTAAGTGCTTATATGACAGATTGTAAGAAGCTGATATCATAATGTGCTACAGTTTTCCAGAAATAGGGAAGGTAGCAATTTTGAACTAACTTATAAGGAGGTAGGAATGTTATAGAAAAGTCAGACTGGTGTGATACTTTAGAAATCAGGAGAATATGAGTTATACTCCTGTCTAAGGCATAAAGCCAGTTGGGTGACTTTGAGCCAATTGTCCTCCCTCAGTGAAAGGAAGAAAGTGTAGGTATTCCTCACCACCACAACTGAGCCCAAAATTTCAGTTGCTAAGCAGGCAATTGTTAAGTGAGTTTTGTTGCATTTTCACCACTTTTTTATCATAAACAAATCACTGCACTTAAGTGAATGGTTGTGAGTGAATCTGGTGATGGTGAGGTGAATAGGTGAATCTTCACCTATTGACCTTGCTTATTGGACATTGGCAGGGAAGGTTACAAATGTTGATCACATGACTACAAGACAGAGCAACTGTTATAAATACATGCCAATGGCTAAGCGCCCAAACTTTAATCATATGACCATGGGGATGCTGCAATGGTCATAAACATGAAAATCAGTCACAAATCACTTTTTCAGTGCTGTTCTAACTTTACACAGTAAATGAATGGTTATAAATCAAGGACTATCTGTAATGCAAAGTACTAAAGCAGGGTTCCCCAGTCTGTGGCCTCTGGCCTATAACTGGGCCGTGGCCTTTGCAACCAGGCCACTCGCAGCCCCACTCATCCAAGCAGCCAGTGCCTGCAGCCCTAATCATGCTTCTTTCTTGCATGAGTGTAACTGTATGTGTGTACGTGCTGTCCTGCCGCTTGCATGGCCCACTTTTCCCTCTCCCACCGCCAACCGGGCTGCCAAGCTGCATGCTCCCAATGCTCCAAAAGCAGAGCAGATACTGAGTGGGTCAAGTGCACCCTGTCAGCTTTGTTGACTCACCAAGGCTTCTGATCCGCTTTTGGAGCGTTGGGGAGCCTCTTGAGTATGAAGGAACAAGAGATTATGCCCCCAAAGACTTCACTTTCCATGCTAAAAGCTTTGGAAAGGGACAAACGACTTTGGGGGAGTAATTTCATTCAGCTTCAGGCCTTCTGTCCTTTTGCAAAAGGTTTTGGCATGGAGAAGCCTGAAGGAGCCGAGACTGCCCCTCAAAGGCTTCTCTTTTACGTTTGTGGAGCTATATGTTTGTACCCCGGCCTACGTTTGTGTGGCCCAGTTCATTCCTTCCCCCATCCAGGCAGCCAAATAGCAAAGTTGGGGACCACTGTCCTAGATTAATATTTTAATAATTTTGCTGAATTTTACAAAAACTCCTATAAATACAGAAGTTTTTTACACCTATATCTGCAGAAGTGTACACTTTTTACAGAAGTGACATATACTGTTGATATATATTGTTACATTGTTAGTTTGTTTTAAATCAATTTATTTAACTATGTTATTTTTGGCTAATGCAAATTTGATTTTAATTGTTTCATATTCTATCCCATAGGCTTATTTTATGAATTGTACTCTAAAAGATAAATTATAAATATTTATCAAGTAAATGACTATGCCATGCAGGAGTAAATTACTTGACAAAAATTAGTTCAAAATCATTATCACCTCTTTATATTTGATACTTTATCTCTGTGTTAGATAGTCTTACTTGACATTCTGAGAAATGTACAAATCCTTATATTGTACATTAATTTCCTATTCTCTAAGACATTCATTTGTACCTTATTGACTGCTGCTCTGGAATGTCAGTCGACTGTCTGGGGAGGACTTTTAGAGAATGCCAGAAAGAGAACCGAAAAAAAAAATCTTTTATATCTGGAACAGGGGTGTCAAACTCACATCATCATGGTGGTGTCATGTGATGTATCGGGACTTTTTTCCACTGTTAAACTGGATGTGGCCAATGCATATACTAATTTATATAAAATGTATTTGATCATTGTTAATATCTAACATAAAAAGCTCTTTATTTTGCTGTAAAAGGCTGCTATGCTTCGGTAAATTCTTGCAAAATATGTGTTAGACCTGTTAATGTTATTATTGTTGTTAGTTGCGAAGTCGTGTCCAACCCATCGTGACCCCATGGACAATGTTCCTTCCTGTCCTCTACCATCCTCTGGAGTCCATTTAAGCTTATGGCCACTGCTTCCATGACTCCATTCAGCCATCTCATTATCTGTCGTCCTCTTCTTCTTCTGTCTTCAATCTTTCTCAGCATCAGGCTCTTGTCCAGTGACTCCTTCCTTCTCATTAGGTGCCCAAAGTACTTGAGTTTCATTTTCAGGATCTGGCCTTCCAAAAAGCAGTCAGGGTTTATCTCCTCTAGGATGACCAGTTTGATCATCTTGCAGTCCAAGGGACTTGCAGGGTCTTCTCCAGCACCGTAGTTCAAAAACTACGGTGCTCAGCCTTTCTTATGATCCAAACTTCACAGCCATACACTGCAATTGGGAAAACCATAGCTTTGACTATTCACACTTTTGTTGGCAGGGTGATGTCTCTGTTTTTAATATGCTGTTTTTTAGTTTGCCATACCTTTCTTCTCAGGAGCAAGGGTCTTTTAATTTCTTGGCTGTAATCCCCATCTGCGGTGATCTTGGAGCCCAGGAAAATAAAATCTTTCACAACCTCCCTTTCCCATCTGTTTGGAAGGAATTGAGATCGCTGGATGCCATAATTCTAGTTTTCTTAATGTTGAGTTTCAAGCCAACTTTTTGACTCTCCTTCACCCACATCAAGAGGCTCTTCACTTTCTGCCATTAGAATGGTATCATCTGCATATCTGAGGTTTTTTATATTTCTCCCAGCAATCTTAATTCCAAATTTTGATTCATCTAGCTCCACCTTTCTCATGATGTGCTGTGCATATAAGTTAAGTAGGCAGGGCGACAGTCCTTGCCGAATTCCTTTCCCAATTTTGAACCAATCAGTGATTTTGTGTTCAGTTCTCACTGTTGCTTCTTGACCCTCATATAGGTTTCTCAAGAGACAAATAAGATGATCTGGTGCTCCCATCTCTTTAAGAATTTGCCACAATTTGTTGTGATCCACAAAATCAAAGGCTTTCGCATAGTCAATGAAGCAGAAGTAGATGTTTTTCTGGAACTCCCTAGCTTTCTCCATGTTGGCAATTTGATCTCTAGTTCTTCTGCCTCTTCAAATTCCTTCCTGTACCTCTGGTAGTTCTCAATCCACATACTACTGGAGCCTAGTTTGTGGGATTTTGGGCATAACTTTATTAGCATGTGAAATGAGTGCAATGGTACAGCAGTTTGAACATTCTTTGGAATTGTCTTTCTGTAATTGGAATGTAAACTGATCTTTTCCAATCCTATGGCCATTGTTGAGTTTTCCAAATTTACTGGCAAATTGGATATAGCACTTTTACTGCGCCATCTTTTAAGATTTTGAATAGCTCAGCTGGAATACTGTCACCTCCACTAGCTTTGTTGTTGCTCAGATTTCCAAAAGCCCATTTGACTTCTCCTTCTTGGATGTCTGGCTCTAGGTCAGTGACCACCTCATTGTGATTGTCAGGGACATTAAGCTCATTCTTGTATAGTTCTTCTGTGTAATTTTGCCATCTCTTCTTAATCTCTTCTCCCTCTGTTAGGTCCCTGCCATTTTGGTCCTTTATCATGCTCATCTTTGCATGAAACATTCCCTTCATATCTCCAGTTTTTTTGAAGAGATATCTGGTATAAGATCTCTTATTTTCTTCTATTTTGTTCCACTGTTCATTTAAGAAGGCATTCTTATCTCTTTTAATTATTCTCTGGAATTCTGGATTCAATTTGGTGTGACTTTCTCTTTCTCCCTTGCCTTTCGCTTACCTTCTTTCCTCAAGCTATTTACAAAGCTTCCTCAGACAGCCATTTTGCTTTCTTGCATTTCTTTTTCTTTGGGATGGTTTTAGTTGCTACCTCTTGTACAATGTTGCAAACCTCTGTCCATAGTTCTTTAGGCACTCTGTCTATCAGATCTAATTCCTTAAATCTATTTGTCACCTCTACTGTATATTCACCAGGGATATGATTTAGTTCATATCTGAGTGGCCTAGTGCTTTTCTTCAATTTAAGCCTAAATTTTGCAACAAGAAGCTCGTGATCTGAGCCACAGACAGCTCCTGGTCTTGGTTTTACTGACTGTATAGAGGGTCTCCATCTTTGGCTGCAGAGCACATAGTCAATCTGATTTCTGTGTTGATCATCTGGTGATGTCCATGTGTAGAGTCGTCTCTTGGAAAAGAGTGCTTGCTATGACCATATTCTCTAGACAAAATTCTATCAGCCTGTGCCCTGCTCCATTTTGTATTCCAAGGCCAAACTTGCCTCTTATTCTGGTTAACTTTTGGCTTCCTACTTTAGCTTTCCAATCCCCCATGATGATAAGGACATCACTTTTGGGTGTTAATTCTATAAAGTGCTGTAGGGCTTCATAGAACCAGTCAATTTCATTCTCTTCAGCACCAGAGGTTGGGGCATAGACTTGGACTACTGTGATGTTGAATGGTTTGCCTTGGATTCAAACTGAGATCATTCTGTCATTCGGGGGATTGTATCCCAGTATTGCTTTTCCTACTCTTTTATTGACTATGAAGGCTACTCCATTTCTTCTAAGGGATTCTTGCCCGCAGTAGTATATCTGATCGCTGATTCCTAAGATGTTGATGTTCAGTCTTGTCATCTTTTGTTTGACCACCTCCAGCTTGCCTTGATTCATGGATCTTACATTTGCGGGTTCCTATGGAGTATAGATCTTTACAGCATCAGACTTTCCTTTCACAACTGGATACATCCACAGCTGAGTGTCCTTTCAGCTTTGGCCCAGCCACTTCACTCTTTATGACACTACTAGTACTAGCTCTCTGCTCTTCCCCAGTAGCATATTGGTCACCTTCCTCAGGGGCCTGTTAATAAATGCTCAATTTTTGTTTTTTAAATGTAGGTGAAGATGGAGCAGGTAAAACTAGCTTAATTGGAAAACTTCAGGGAATTGAGGAATACAAGAAAGGAAGAGGAATGGAATATCTGTACCTAACTGTACATGATGAAGATAGAGATGGTAAGTACATTTGAGACATGAATATGTTATATTGTTACTTGGGGCACATTTCAGTATTTTAAAATGTGTGTCATCTTCATTAATCAACAACTACCAAATAAAATATCCCTTAGTACAGGGGTCCCCAACCCCCAGGCCACAGTCTACTACCAGGCTGTGACCTGTTTGGAACCGAGCCACATGGCTGGCACACAGACGCAAGCGGATCAATTTGGCGAGCAGCAGACCAGTCTGCATGCACGTTTGGAGCTCAACTTGTATTAGCCAGTTCTCCCCCCACCAGGCTACCCAGCCATAAACGTCAGGGACTATCTATGGGAGTTGGTAGGCAAGAAAAAAAGTGAATTTTGAAAGAATGGTTTACACTATAGAAAACACGATGACTGATTGAGAGTAACTATATAAGATAAGAAATGTTCATTATCTTTAATGACTGCTACTTGCTATTTTTTCTACTCTCAAAAGCACTTCTATAGCGTCTCTCTGTATCATTTCCCCATCATTTCTAATCATTTTCCCAACTGTTTAGTTTTTATAATGAGCATTACATTAAAGAGTATCATTCCCTCAATTCCAATATTTCTTACTTGCTTTTATTTTGTTTTTTTCCTGCTTTGTCTGTTGTTTCTCTTAAAACATGACCATTGTCAAAAGTCACCTGACAATTTGCAGATTTGTATACTTCAGCTAACAAAACAAAAACTATTTTGTTGTGAATCATAAGGAAGTTTTTAGTTTCAGCTACTTAAATATATATTTGATCAGATAAGAATTCAGAACTTATTTTTAATGAAAGGTGCTACCATGTTTTCTTTCATAAGAAACTTTTTAGATATTTGCTATTAAAATTCAGTGTAATCATAATTGTGTTATATAGATCTATGATTTATTTTATTCATTTATATTAATGAGCTATTCAACTTTTGCTTTGTTTCTAGATCAGACAAGATGCAATATATGGATTTTAGATGGTGATCTGTATCATAAAGACCTGCTCAAATTTGCAACAGAAGCCACCTCTCTAAAGGATACTTTAATTATGCTGGTAGTAGATATGTCTAAACCGTGGACTGCTTTAGATTCATTACAAAAGTGGGCAAGCGTTGTAAAAGATCATATTGACAAATTAAAAATTCCTCCTGAAGAAATGAAAGAAATGGAGCAAAAAGGTAAGTATTATAGAAACATTTATTTAATACATGTGGAAAATTATCTATAGCTTTATCTTAATTATAAAGGCATCTTTTTCCATTTGGAAGATATTAGCTATTATAACTCTAATGATGACTTTAGATCTTGCATCCATTTTTATGCCAAAAACTAATTGGAGGAGACCTTATCCTAAGAGGCAATATAAATCTTATATTTTAATTAAAAATAATTATTTTTAATATTTTATATTGACCTTATTAATATATTTATATTTTCACTGCAATTGAAAATGCTACCATGCCATTATGTATGAGATTATTATTACTAGAAATAGTACGTTTAGCATATAAACAATTCAATTTAATATGCTTGAAATAGTTTTCATTATAAAGCTATAGAATCAGTATATCTCTTCAAAATATACTAGTTAATTAAAATTTTTTTTAAAAAAATCTTTAAATACATGCATACACACACACACACACACACACACACATATTTACCTGTATCTTCTAAAAATTGTCATTTTGGAAATGCAATTGGTTCAAAATATCTGAAAATAAACATTATCAAAATATACTTCTGATATTAACAGCCTGCTCCATAATTGATGAACTCCATTGTTACTCAGAGATGTGACCTTTCCATTATATCCACTAAATCCTACTTTTAATATAAATAAGAACTTCTTATATAAAGAAGATGTTGTAGTATCTTTTTTACTAAATCAGCTTTGATGTGCTGCAAATCAAATTGGTGCTCTTCATACGTTTAGCATATAAATTATTAGTGATGCTGGTTGAGTGATAGAAGCTTGACCTGATAGTCCTAGAGAGTTATTTTGGACTTGAATGTGCAGGTTATTCCTAATCTATGAGTTATAGGATAGTAGATAACTTTTTGAATTACTGTATTTTTTGGCGTATAAGACTCACCTTCCCGCCCCAAAAAAGAGGGTGAAAATCTGGGTGCGTCTTATACACTGATTATAGCTTTTGTGGCCTCCCAAAATCCTCCCCTGTGCATCCCGTTTTTCACAAAAATGGACCTGCAGAGAGTTTGGGAGGCCTTTGGCTTCTGTATATAGGGCAAAAACTAGTGAAAACGGCCCCGTTTTTCACAAAAATGGGTGTTTTTGCCCTCCCAAGCCCCCAGGAACACTCTGCAGGCCTCCCAAAGCTTCTGCACACCAGATTTTTTGCTCATTTTTGCCCTCCCCGGTCCACAAGAGCACTCTACAGACCTCCCAAACTCTCTCCATGCCCCATTTTTTTGTAAAAAAAATGGGCCCACTTTTCACTTCTCAACATCCCCCTCCGTGTCGCATTTTTGCCTTCCCTGGCACTTTGCAGGCCTCCCAAAGTCTGCATGGCCCATTTTTCAGAAAAAAACAGGGCATGCAGAGGGTTTTGGAGGCTTGCACAGTGCTCCTGGGGTCCAAGGAGAGCAAAAACTTTTTTTTTTTTTAATTTACCTCTTTAAAATTTTTGTGTGTTTTATATGCTGGTGCATGAAATAGTCCGAAAAATACGGAATGGGTTTTTTTAAGAAATAGATAAGATCCTTCAATTCAAAAGTCTAGGTTGTAGATAGAGTATATATGTATGTATGTATGTGTTTGTTTGTTTGTTTGTTTGTTTATACCTCATATTTCTTAACTTAATTTTCTCTTTAAATTAATGCTTAATTTTAATTAGGGCTATGAGTACTTTGAAAATGATTTGTTTTTCTTAATAATTTTAACTGAAAATTTTTACAATAATAAAAAATACAAACTAAACTCAGAAAGAAAAATAGAAATAGAAAGAATAAACAGTTCAAAGAATGAAAAAAAATTAAACAAAGAAAAGGAAAAGAAATATTTAAAGATGTGATTTCTTTTTTTTTTCAATATATTTTTATTATTTTTACATTTAAAACAATGCAGTACTGCGAAGTCGAAGTGACCATACATTCACATTATATACAGCTAGTCTCAACCATTAACAATTAGCCTACTTAATACATTATCTATCCTTCTGTCCAATCACAATATATACAGTTTGTTCCAGTCTTGTCACCTTGTCTTATACCAGTCATAAAATCTATTCCAGACTTCAAAATATTTGGATTCCCCTTTATTTTTAAGTTGAAGAGTGAGCCTATCTGCTTCCGCACAGGCCAGCACTTCTGATTATATCGAGCTCTGGTGGTGTATTTTCTTTTTTCCAATATTGTGCATAAGTTATGCGCGCCGCAGTTAGTACATGTATAATTTAGTAAAGTGTATCTTTCTTAAACCCCTCCGATATTATATCTAGGAGAAAAATTTCTGGTTTAAACAAGATTTGGTCTCCCACCATTTGTTCTAACCATGATTGAATCATTTTCCAATATTTTTTTTGCCTCATTGCACATCCACCACATATGATAAAAAGTGCCTGGTGTTTTTTTACACTTCCAACAATTTGGGGCCAGATTTTTAAACATTTTGGAGAGCCGTGCTGAGGGGAGATGCCATCTGTAGTACATCTTATAAAGATTTTCTTTATACGCCGTAGCCATTGTTAGTTTTTGATTAAGTATCCAAAGTTTTTCCCACTTAACCAATTCCGCATTATAACCAAAATTTTTCACCCAGGTGACCATAGTTTCTTTGACATGTTCCTCCGCTAGCTTGTATTCCAACAAAAATCTATACAACACTTTGATCAGCCTGTTTTCTGTCTGTATCAAAAGTTTATCTAATGATGTGTAATCTTTGGCAATACCTTCCTTCTTCTTATCCTGTGCAAACCTTGACTGTATCTCTAAATAAGACCACCATTCTACTTGTGCCCCTTGTGATGTCAATTCTAATCTAGTTTTGATCTCCCCCTGTCTGTTCAATAACTCTTTATATGTAACCATATCTTCCATATTAATTAAATTTGGATGTATGTATGCTTCCATCGTAGATAGCCAAATGGGTATTTTGGTGTAGTGTTCATGTTTAATTTTGTTCCATATTAATAACAGGGACTGTCTGATATAATGTCTACTGAAATATTTATGTGCAGGTCCTTTTTCATACCAAAGGAAGGCATGCCATCCTACTTGGAGGTCATGACCTTCCAATTTGAGTAATCTTTTATTTCTCAACATTATCCATTCTCTTAGCCATGTTAGAGTGGCCGCAGTATAATAAATAAAGTTCCCAGTCTGGTACGCCAAATCCTTCTTTTTCCTTAGTGTCTTGCATAGCCTTGAGTTTTATTCTTGGTTTTCTTCCCTGCTAAATAAATTTCAAAACTAGTTTATTCAAATCCTTAAAAAAAACCTTTTTCTAATTTAATGGGAATATTCTGAAATAGGAAAAGAAATTTTGGTAATACATTCATTTTTATGACTGCGATCCTACCCATCAAGGACAGTTGTAGGTTTTTCCACCTTTCTAAGTCTTTCTTAGCCACTGTTTATTTGCATTCTCAAATTCTGTTTTGCTTTTTTTATAGACTATGCCAATTTTGCTTTTTCAAATATAGCCAATTCATGTTTGATCAATTCCATACTTCCTTTTATACTTCTATTTTGTGGTTTTTTTGAAGTTCACTCTCTAAATTTCTATACCTTTCTTTCAACTCTCTTATTTTTTGATTCTCAATTTTTTTTTCCCTGGCTGTAGCCGATATTGTGACCCCCTCTTATAAATGCCTTAGTTGTATCCCATAGGTTTTGTATAGATGTGTCTCCTGGCCAGTCTTAATTCCTGATTAACTCTTTTAATATATTCCTGATCCTTTAGGATTGTTCTATTGAATAACCAACAATAACTGCCCTTTTGTTTTTTCCATATAATTCTCATGGGATTATGGTCAGCCTATAAATTGGGTTCTATGTCTATCTCCTTCACTTCCGAAATTAACTCCATCGATATCTAGACCATATCTATTCTTGACCAGGATTCATGTCTATTCGAGTAGAAGGTATATTGCTTTTCCTCTGGACATCTTTCTCGCCTTACATCATAGATATTAAGTTCTTCAGCCATTTGGAAGGATGACCTTGGCAAAATTCTCCTATCTTCTTTTCTCTTCTTTCCACTTTTGTAGTCCCATTTCTGGTCAACTATAGCATTGAAATCACCCATTAAACAAACATTTTCATTTCTCGTCTCTCAAATAATGCTATGTAATCTATAATAAAAATTTTCCTGACCTTCATTAGATGCATATATTACAACCAGTGAAACCTTTTTTTGGTTTAACATTATTTCTACAATAATATCCTCCCTTCCTCATCATGATAAATTAGTTTAGTCTGGATCGTGTCTTTAACATATAGTGCTATTCCTCTTTTCTTTTGATCAGCTAATGCCGTGTAAAGTTTACCCAATCTGGGATATTCTAAGATCTGGATCTGTCGTTTAGTTATATGGACCTCTTGCATTGTAATTATGTCATAATTCAAATGTTTTAGTTTATTAAAGGTTGTTTTCCTTTTCTGGGGTGAGTTTAGACCATTGATATTCAATGATAGAATCTTGATTTCTCCCGACATGATTCTATCTATATTTAGGTCGTGTGCTTCTTGTTGCCCTTATATCTCTCACTTCTTTTGGTTCTTCCCCTTTTTTGTCTAAAATAACTTCTTTCTCCTTTCTTGTCTCAACTAGTTCCTTTTCTCTTCTTATCTGTGCCCTGAGTCCTTGCATCCTTGCTCCCAACTGTTCTCCTTCGTCTTCCTCATCCTCCTGCCCAACAAGATTGTTGTAAAAATCTTACGCTTGTTCCACCGTGTCTATTCTGAACCTTCTATCTCCAAGTTACCAGTATGCCCTCCGGCATCAGCCATCTGAAGTTAATTTCATGTTTATTCAGGACAGATGTTAAAAATTGATAGGGCCTTCTTAGTTCTCTGATTCTCCTTGGTACCTGTTTTAGGATTGTGTATTATCGGATCATCTCTTGTTATATTCAACACTTCATCACGTATTGATTTTTTAACAAACTTTACATGGACTTCTCTCGGTAGATTGTTCATTTTTATGTAGTTTGTCTGGATTCTATGTCTCATTGATCTCACTTGCCATCTCATCCTTTCCTATTCCCAAAGCCTTTGCCATAAAGTCTGCCATCGTGTCTGGTAAATCCTCACCTTTTTCTTACTTACATTCTGAAACCGTAGAAATTGGGCTGCTTTCTCTGATTCTAATGTGAGGACCGTTAACTCAAGTTCTTTGTTTGTCTGTATCAGCCTAGAACTCAGCTGCTCCATTTTTCCCCTCTCATTCTCCAACCTTCCTTCTATTACATTTATTCTTTGTTTGTGTTTATTGATCTGTTCCTGGAACTTCTCAAATTTATCATCCATTTTCTGTATCCTCTCCTTTAGTTCTCCAGTATCATTTCTTATTTCTCTAATATCCTTTTTTAGTTCTTTGTGATTTTTAGCCATTAACTCCTGCATAGTCTGTAATATCATCTGAAGCTTCTTAGTTGAATTGGATCTTTCTCTCTGTAACATATCCTCCAAAAATCTTTGGTTTGAAGGGCTGGCAGCCGCTAGAGACGGCTGGGATGCTGGGTTCCTCCCTGTGCCAGTTTTTGTTAAATTTGTAATGCTTATCATTTTTTGGAAGAATTGGATCCCCAATTTAGTTATTTTCCAAAACTCCCACTTTCTTCTCTCCCTCGTAACTTTTTCCAGTCTTTCTTTCTTTCTTTCTTTCTTTCTTTCTTTCTTTCTTTCTTTCTTTCTTTCTTCCTTCGTTCCTTCCTTCCTTCCTTCCTTCCTTCCTTCCTTCCCCCCCTCCCTCCCTCCTCCCTCCTTCCTTCCTTCCTTCCTTTCTTCCTTCTTTCCTAAAGATGTGATTTCTGATCTTCATCCCCAGTGCAGGTAGTCCTCAATTTATTACCATAATTGAGCTTGGAGTTGAGTTGTAAATTGTTGTGGTCATAAGTTGAGACATCACATGACTAGACTCATTTTTTCAGCATTTTTGCACAGTTGTTAAGAAAATAATGCAATCATTAAGTGAACACCATGGTTATTAAACAAATCCATTTTACCCACTGGGCATTTTTGCCAGAAACCAAAAACTGGAAACTATCAAAGAATGTTAAAAATCACACTAATATGATCACAGTCTACACCATAAAGCACCGTAAACATGAGCAAATTGCCATGTATCCAAATTGCTGTCGTGATAATGGGGATTGTATTACAGCCATTGTAATTTTAAAATCAGTACTTTTGAAGTGATCTGTTGTAACTTTGAATAGTCACTAAATGATCAGGCATAAATCGAGGACTACCTGTATAAACAAATTTAGGAACTCTTCATCTATCAAGTTATAAACAAATATCTCTTTTTCTAACCCATACTGGATTTATATGCAAATCTATATATCCTCAACTTTTCAGATCTGCTGTCAACAAAAAGGGTTACTAGAGCTTTATAGTAATATGTCTTATTTTAACCATGGTCAAACAAACCAACTTTATATTTCTTCAGTTTAATTTAATTCATTCAGATATTTTGTAGGATTTGGTTTTCTTTTTCTTTTTACCATCCCAAAGGCTTCCTCGAGGCTTTAGCAAACCTTTTTTATAAATCCAATAAAAAGTCATTATCCAGCTAATTCTCTTAGTTTATCATTTGTATTTCCATTTTAATTTTCTAAACTTTAACCCAATTTTGGGGAGTTACAATTTCTTTTGTACCAATAGAAAATCTGTCCAGGTCATTCTCCAAGGTGCTGCTTGGAGTGTTCAAGCATGGGTTAACTTCAGCTTGCTGCCCAAGGACTGAGTTTGTTTAGCCACGCCACCTGCTTCCTTTAGATGCTCAGTTTAAAAAACTCAGTCACCCTAAAAGGACGCAGTTGGGGAGATCCAGTTCTTGGACAGCAAGTTGGACTCTCGAAACAGTCTAGTGTAGCCTAGTTTTTTATTTTTGTTGTCAGTGGATAGTTTAAGAAGCATTAGGGTTTTATTATTTTTCCCTGCAAGTGAAAACTTTCTCATACAGCCTTCCTGACGTGTGGACAGGCAACTTGGAGCAAGGCTGCCTTCTGTGACCACACGGTCAAGACACCACCGGGAGGCTTGTCAGCGGCCGTTGGCGAGCTCAGGGGGCAGGTAGGAAGGTTAGAGAGCCCCCAGATGCTGTCAGAGGACTGTTTCTAGCCCTAGAGGCTCTACTGAGCTATCCAGATTGCCGACAGTTTCCCAGTGCCGCTCCAAAGCTTGTGGTGGCCATTTTGAAAGGAAAAAAAGTGGCGGGCTTCATTTCCCAGCTGTTTAAAATGTCGCAGCCTGGTTTTCAAAGCAGATCGCCACTGGGAGGGCATTTAACATTGGGATCTTGTTCTGGGGCTCCAGGCAGGTCCCCCCCTCCCCAGGAAGACTATTGAAGGCGGCCACAGGGAGTTTGGCTTTGCTCTGGCCATTCCCTGTTTTATTATAGCGCAGATCTGCGGGCGCTCTGGGACTTTCCAATTTGGCGCCAAATCTTGCACCGCTGTTGCTCCCTGTCTGGCCCTTCCCTCAGAATTGTGACTGCATAAGGGGTTCATCACTTATATCCCAGGCACTTCCAAGGCTTAATTATTCAACTTGCCTGTGTTACAGCTTGGAGTGGACCATGGCCAGCAATAGTGTGGCTGAAGTCAGTGATCAGACAGGTCCTTCCTCCAACAAACGCAGCAGTTGGGTCTTGAACATGATCCGTCACGGACTTACCCTGGACTTTCTCTCCTTACCTCCGTGGACATTCATCCGCTGTCCCCTTCTGAAATCTGCCCACAAACGACAACTGATGCAGGCAGAGATCAGGCATTTGCTGGACATAGCGACCATCGAACAGGTACCATGGGGCCAGGAGGGCAAAGGATTTTACTCGATCCTCTTCCTCGTTCCCAATGTCTTGGGAGGGGTGAGAGCCATACTGGACCTCAAGAAATTCAACATCCATCTAGCGTACAAGCGCTTCAAGATGCAATCGCTCCAGACCATCTTGGGTTGCATCAGGCAGGGTGACTTCCTGACGTCAATCGACCTGAAGGACGCGTACCTGCATGTTCCCATTCATCCAGCACATCGCAGGTTTTTGAGGTTCCAATTGCAGTCCAGCATTTCCAGTACAAGGCTCTACCCTTTGGCCTTTCATCGGCCCCCAGACGTTATCAAGCTTTTGGCTACTGTCACTGCATGTCTTCGATCTCGTCCAGTCAGACTCATTTGTTATCTGGATGACATCTTGCTGATGTCATCATCCAGGGAACAGGCGTGTCGGGATCTCAGCGTTACCATCCACATGCTCAAACAACATAGTTTGCATCTGGCCACAGTGCTGCTGAGGAAGTTGATCTTGTGTGTCACAGTGGATCCCTGGGCACAACTGCATGCACGGGAGCTTTAGTAGTTCCTGCTTCCAATTCAGCGACGCAAGCCCAGCAACTCCAAAAGGGTGGTAAGCGTTCCTCCAAGGGTGCTCCGGTCGTTCAGATGGTGGCAGACAGCGCTGCTGAAGAAGGGGTCCCTCTTCAAGGAACCAGAGCGTCTAGTCATAACAACAGATGCCAGCTTTTACGGTTGGGGTGCCCACCTGCAGACGCACATGACGCAGGGCAGATGATCTCTGGCGGAGTTCGCCCACAACATAAATTGGCTGGAGCTCAGGGCCACTAGACTAGCCCTGCACCACTTCCAGCAGTTCATCTAAGGCTCTTACGTCCTCCTACTGACGAACAATATCTCCGCCAAGGCCGACGTCAATCACCAGGGCGGAACTTGATTGAAGGCCCTGATGCCGGAGGCAGAAGCCCTGGGGCGGTGGGCAGAGCACCACCTCCAGTCCATAAAGACGGACCACATTTTGGGGGAGGAGAACATGACAGCGGACTGGCTCAGCAGAACGACAATCAGCAATTCAGAGTGGCAGCTTCATCCGTCTCTGTTTCACCAACTGACCCAGAGGTTCGGACTTCCAACGGTAAACCTGTTCGCCAGTCCCAAGAACACACACCTCCCCTGGTTCTTTTCAAGATTCCAATGCTCCGGTGTGGAAGGAATGGACGCTCTTCTATGCTGCTGGCTCTCGACCTGTTATATGTGTTTCCGCCCCTCCCACTGATACCTCAGGTGTCAGGAAGATCTTGCTGGAGGGCGCCGAAGTACTGCTAGTCACCCCATACTGGCCAAGGAGGTTTTGGTTCGCCGACCTTGTCAGCCTGTCAGTAACCAAGCATTGGCACATACCTCAGGAGCAAATCTCCCTCAGCCAATGGGCCATCCCAGACCCGGATCCTCAAGGGCTTCAATTAGCCGTTTGGCGCTTGAGGGGCACCTCCTGAGGTGGGACAGTTTCTCTGACAAGGACATCCAGGCATCCAGATGACATTCTACTGTGTGGATCTATGACACAACTTGGGCTATCTTCTCCTCTTGGTGTCAGTCCCATCACATTGATGCCACAACAGTGACAATTCCACAAATTCTAGACTTCCTCCAGAAGGGGTTGGACAAGGGTCTCGCCCCCAACACCCTTTGGAGACAGACGGCAGCCCAAGCTACCATCTTGCCCAGAGACGATTCTCAACCACTTAGCAGGCCTTAACATCCAGCGCCATTTGAACCAATTCGCTCTTTTAGCCTACGACATTTGTCGTTAAAAACCACCTTTCTCGTAGCCATCACTTCAGCGCACAGAATTTCGGAGCTAGCAGCGCTCTCCGTTAGGGAGGACCTTTGTATTATACATTCGGACAGAGTAATTCTACAATTGGATCCAGCATTTCTACCAAAACTTAACAGCTTATTCTACAGAACGCAGGAGGTCATCTTCCCCAATTTTTGCCCGCACCCCAATCATCCCAGGGAGCGCATCTGGCACAAATAGGATGTGCGCCACCCTGTGCGGGTATACAAAGAGACGACAGCTTCCTTTCACAAATCAGAATCATTCTTCATATCATTCCAGCCCACCTCCATGGGCAGGAAGGTATCATCTTCCACCATAAGATGTTGGCTGTGCGCTTGCATCAAGCTGGCTTACGAGCAACAATCCAATAATAATAATAATAATAATAACAGTAGACTTATATACCGTTTCATAGGCCTTTCAGGCCTCTCTAAGCGGTTTACAGAGCCAGCATATTGCCCCCAACAACAATCCGGGTCCTCATTTTACCCACCTCGGAAGGATGGAAGGCTGAGTCAACCCTGAGCCGGTGAGATTTGAACCGCTGAACTGCTGATCTAGCAGTCAGCCTGCAGTGCTGCATTTAACCACTGCGCCACCTTGGCTCTTGACCTGTTCCTCCTCATATAACAACACACTCCACAAGGAGCGCCACAACTACGGCCGCCTGGGCCACTCAAGCACCTATTGAGGAGATCTGCAGGGTGGCTACCTCGTCCGCCATCACCGTTCATTCGGAATTACAGACTGGACTCTTTTGCCTCTGTAGAGGCTGTATTTGGAAGGAGAGTTTTACAGCGAGTCCTCGCGGCTCCTGCTAACCAGGACATTCCTCCTTCCCACCCTGGAACTACATAGCTTGGGGATGTCCCATGCTTGGACACTCCAAGCAGCACCTAGGAGAATGACTGTTGGCTTACCTGAATGGTCGTTCTCTAGGCGCTGCGGGAGTGTCCAACCCCGCCCTGGGGTCACCTACCGGTGCGTGAATTATCACCTTCATGGCATAGATCTTACTCCTTACAGCATCTTTCCAGATCTCATACTTTTTTTAAAAAACTGAGCCTCTAAAGGGAGCAGGAGGCATGGCTACGCAAACTTTGAACTCAGTCCTTGGGCAGCAAGCTGAAGTTATCAGATGCTTGGACACTCCTGCAGCACCTAGAGAACGACCATTCAGATAAACCAACGGTCATTTTCTTGGGTTGTCATTTGTGTTTTACTTTAGTTCTCTTTTTTATTATTCAATATTTATGATTCTAATATTTCTACACTAGGCAAAATTTGTTTCAAATCCTTCATTAATCTCTCCATAGAAACAGACATCATTGCTGACATTGTAGTTACTAATTTCTGATCCCATTCTTCAAAAACCTTCTACAGTAGATACTTCAAATGTCATGTTTTGTGTCATTTTATAAATCCCAGTACTAACCAAACAAAAGACAAGCTAATAAGAGTAATTTAAATTGAAATAGAGCAATAGTAAGACATATCCAATCATATGAATGAATGTTGCAGCCCCTGAATTATATCTTGACCAGCAGTTATCACATCCATTAATTCCTTAATTTCCTCATTCATCACATTAGCCCTGTACCTAGGACAGAAAAAAAAAGCTAGGGAAAGAGAGAGTATATTTACACTCTAGGTCTTATCCTAAATATAAAATTTTGTAATCCTTAAAAAAATTAAAATAATACACATTTAAATAAGCTCTCAGGAAGCACCCTAAGAAAAATCTAACTTAATTTTATTTGTGTAACAATTTAAAGATGATCCAAGATAATACTATGAAAGATACACTGTAGTTGAAGTCTAACTATTTTTAGGTTGTAACAATATAAGAAAGCTCATTTCAGTACTAAAGGTTTTTTAAATATCTATTATACATAAACATTTTAATGAAATAATTATACTGACTTCCTGCAGTATTTCTGAGACTAACTTTCTTAGGTGCAATGTCTCACTGAAACATTGTGAATGTAAACTAGATGACCTTCTGCACTGAAAAATCCTCAGAATTGATATTTTGTAAGGTGTAAGCAAAGAATGATTGCAATGATTTTTTAATTGTTCTCTTTTTTTAAAAAAAAAAAGCTTGTGTTTATATTTGCCTTTATTATCTATTTCCAGTTGTTTTATTATGCAGTACTCAGAATTTTTTTATAGATTGCAACTTGTGCTTAAAAACCTGGTTATATATATGAGCCGTGGTGGCACAGTGATTAGAATGCTAACTTACTGCTCACTGCCAGGAGTTTGATTCTGACCAGCTCAAGGTCAACTCAGCCTTCCATCCTTCCTTTCAAAGGAGGGCCCAGATTGTTATTGGACTCTGTAAACTGCTTAAAGAATGGTATAAAACACAGTGAGTTAGATATATAAGTCTAAGTGTTATTGCTATATAATATTTCTCTGATACCTATTAATTAGTTTTCTTTAAAAAAAATTGGAATGAATAACAACATTCTCTGGAAAAAGGCAAACATAATTGAAAAGTATATACAGCCCTTGACTTACAGCCTCAATTGGAGCAAAAATCTTGGCATGGCCACGAGCGAGCGGCAGTAGTGACTGCCGGAACCCATCCCTGCTGCATTGTTTCTCTTGAGGCCTTCCCCAGCCCTCTGAGGCACACCATGCTGTTACCTTATTCTGCTACCACTCTAGCCAGGGATTTTGACTCCTCTTGTCTGTGGACTGGCTGAAAGAGTTGCCTGTCAAAGGAATTTATTTCCCTACCTGCTTGGATTTCAGCAATTCATGCAAGTCCAGAGCTGAAATCCTTGCAAGCAGCTTTTTTCAGTCAGGCCACAGAGTAAAAGGATTCTCTGTCAAAGGTTTTCAGCTCCATAGCTGCTTGGATTGCTGAAAACCCATTAGGCACAAAATTGAAATCCTTTACCAGGCAACTCTTTCAGCCAGCCCAGAAGACAGAGGGAATCCTCTTGGAAGATGCATCAGCTTGCAATCTTCCCTGCCAGCTTCCTCATTGATATTCTGGAGAATTGAGCAGAGAGGATTGCAAGTAATGATTACATGGCAACCTCTCGTGAATATGAACAGGTTGTCAAACATTCAGATATTGATAGAGATGTGATATTTACAGGCTGTAGAACACCCCTTCCTGGGCCATTGTTATTTGAACTATTGTTAGGTGAATAGTAATAAGTGAAGGACTAACTGTAATATTTGTGATAAAAATGCAAAGTTTAGGGAGAAAATAATTTATTTTTCATTTATTTTTCTTTTCTTTTTTTTCCCAGTCATTAGAGATTTCCAAGAATATACAGAACCAGAAGATTTTCCAGCTTCTCCACAAAGGAGAAATACTTCATCACAAGAAGACAAAGATGATAGTGTTATTTTACCTCTGGGTGCAGATACACTAACGTGTAACTTAGGCATTCCTGTTGTAGTAGTTTGTACAAAGGTTTGTTCCATTTTAATTAAAGCTATATGTCTTCAAATAATTTAATGAAACCTTTAAATTAATTGGTTCATTAACACTCTTTAAGAGAAACTAATATATTGCTTTTTTTAAAAAATCTTATTTTTAGTCATTTCCTATCTTTTTTACTCTCAATATATTGTAAACTGGTAAATGTAAAGATTATATGTGTTTGCATGGAGGCATCGAATTATTTTAGATTGATTCTAATTATGATTTTGGAAACAATAGAAATCCAGTATGTTAATGTAAATATTGTATACTATTTTATACATTGGAAGTTCCAAGATATGCAAGTAAAAATAAAATTCTACATTAAACTCAGCTATCTATATTAGTTCAACTATTTATAACTATTTACACCCCTACCCCAATATTCTACATTAACCTCAACCCCAACAACTAATTACTAACCCCAACAATAATTATTTTACTTATTTCTAGTGTGATGCCATTAACCTTCTGGAAAAAGAACACGATTACAGAGACGAACACTTTGACTTTATTCAGTCACATATCCGACGATTTTGTTTACAGTGTATCCTTTATGAGATATACCTAGCATTAACTTTCAATTTAGATTATTGTAGAGGTCATTCTCTCAAACTCTACTGAAATAAAAAAGATTAAGGTGATAAGATTATTCTGTCTTGATTTTATAGACTGAAATGTCAGTAAATGTTTCACCTTTATATAGCCTTTGTTCTTACTTCCTTTCCAAACAATCAAACCAGGAGTTATCTTTTAATCATCTTATACAGAAAAATTGTTGAATAATCATTTGAAGTTGGTCTTATTTATGTTCATTCTAAAGTTAAACACTATCAAGTCTTGTGTAAGAAAAACGGGGAACTATTAATTAAAATATTTAATTGCCTATGTCATAAAAGAAGGAATAAAAGGTCTATATGAGTGGCCAGATGGATTTTTCTTGTTTTATTGGTATACTGTACACATTAATGTACAGGTAAAAACTGGCAATACTTAGTGTCCACAATTGGAATCAGCAACTTAGATGTTAAGTAAGTGATCGCTAAAATAAATTATCATCCTACTTCAGCTTTCTTTTGCTTTAAAAATCTGAGAAGATTGTAAATGCAAAAAGTGGTCTCAAAATTACTTTTTCACCATAATTTCATGCCATAATTCCAAACAGACATTATATGGGGCACTCATACTATCCATATGATAAAAACATATAATACTATCTATTGTATTTTTCGGAGTATAAGACTCACCTTTTTCCCTCAAAAAGGAGGCTGAAAATCTGTGTGCATCTTACTGAATACAGCATTTTTTTTCCCTCCAGAAACCCTGTCCCCTTCACCAAAATGGCCATGCATAGCCTTATGGAGGCTTTCAGAGAGCTCCTGGGGGCTGGGGAGGACAGAAATGAGCAAAAAATGGGCCATGTCCTATTTTTTTTGCTCGTTTTTGCCCCCCCCCCCAAGTACTCTACAAGCCTCCTAAAGGCTATTTTTTGGGAAAAAAATAAGCCCATTTTCACGAAAAACGGGCCACTTTGCGGAGGTTTGCAGAGTGTAAAAACTTTTTTTTTATTTGCCTCTTCAAAGCCTTGGTGCGTCTTATACTCTAAAATATATGGTATATGATAAAACTTTTTAAAACAAAATATTAAATTGTTAGATTTGGTACAATTATGAAACTATAGATTTTTAAACTTGGTGGATATTGGTTTATCTTTAAGAAGGTAATATTTTCAAAGTATGTAGATTTGCAAAAATGAAAATGTAAGATTTTCTTTAACAAATAATTCAGATGGTGCAGCACTTATTTACACTTCAGTAAAAGAGAATAAGAATATTGATTTAGTTTATAAATATATTGTCCAGAAATTGTATGGATTTCCTTTCAACATTCCTCCTATTGTTGTGGAAAAAGATGCAGTATTTATGTAAGTTATTTAGTAATTGGATTTCTGTACAATTAGTTCTTTAAAATATTGTTGTTTATTTTCTGTTTTTTCGATGAGTTTTCTATTTAGATTTCCAATTGCTGAAATTGGAAAAAAAAATAGATTCACTGGGTGGAGAACTTTAAGACAAAAGAACACTTTTCTTGTCACACTGAAACCTCCCATTTTTGTCCTATACATTTTTAAAGGCTTCTAAATGAAGTATTTCATTGCTCTATTTTTTCTAAGAGGGGAAAGTATATTCAAAATAGTAATAAATAAATTCTCTCTTTATGCATTTGTGTGTGAATTTTTACTGTTAATTTTTTATTTTAAATTTCAAAAGAGACTCCATAAATTTAATATGAAAATAATAGGTATTTTTGTATGGAAGAGAATGAGAAGTGAACAATTGAAATCTGTAGTGTGATAGAATTTTGCTTTCAGTCCTACAGGGTGGGACAATGAAAAAAAGATAGGAATATTACATGAGAACTTTCAGATTTTAAAAGTCACTGACAACTTTGAAGATATTGTAATAAAGCCACCTGTCAGAAAGGTAATTATTTACATAATTAAAGTCAAATTACTATATTGTATATTGTGTAGTACATTGGTTTATTTGCAATCTTAGAAAATGTTAAATAATAATGTATGACCTGCTATTTAAAATAAAACTGAGATTTCTTGGTTGTAATCTGAATCATAGAAGAAATAATTATGATTTAATAAAGAAATAATTATGATTTAATAAAGCTAAATTTTAATTTCCAGGTTAGTCTGGTTTCCTCTTTACTGGTCTTTTTGAAAAAAGTTGCTGAAAACTGAGCTGTTTTAGAGAACCTTTTCCATTTTTATTTTTGTATATTCTACTTTCTTGATATTCTGTTTTTGGCTTATGTTGTTTATAGTTATTTTTACTTACGAATGTTGAATTCTTAGATTGTACTGTGGGTATCTTAACTATATTAATTATTCTATGTAAGCTAGAGAAATCTTTTTGAATTGCAAGAGGATAGAAATACATGAAATCAATCTATCCATCAATCATTCAATCAGTCCATAGCTGTGGTATCAAAAGTAGGATTGGGAATATCATTTGTAACTATATTTTCAGTAGGGTATAAAATTGATATTATAAAATGTTGTCATAAATTTTACTTATAAGATTGTTTCAGAGGGATTTTCTCATTTTTTAATTTAGGATATATTATAAATTTGTTTTTAAATAGTTATTTCTCCTGTTGTTAACATGATATCTGTTGGTTGCCTTGATATCATGCTTAAAATACAAAAGCTATAATAACTTAGCACATAACTTTATAAATAAACAAAAAGAAACATTTTCAGGATGCTGCATGTGAGTTCAAGAGCATAATTAATTGTTGCTTTACCTGGATCAAAAAACTAAGAAGACAGCATTATTTATAACTGTTTTTCAACAATAAATTTTAAGAAAAAAATCATTTTTCTTAACAAAATCCTACATTGTTAATGTAAATGTCATTTCAGATAAATGAATGAATTTCTGTTTGCCAAAGAAATGAAGCTTGTCAAATAATATTGGTTGTATGTTACCCAGAGTTGGTTTTAGATTCTGGCTTTACAAAAGTTGTAATAAATACATAAATCAAATAGTATTCTTGATTTATATTATAAGAATATATTGTTTTTCTGCTGTAATCAAGACGATATAGGATCCTTGAACCATATCAACTAAAACTGATATTCAAAAAAGTAACATTATAAATAACTATACAAAAAGCACTTGGACTGCTAAGAAAAGGCAGAGAGCTGTATTTTTGCATTAGTGCAACAGAAGTATGGAAGTCTTGGATGTTATTCTTGAATGTTTATAGTAATTAGCTTAGTGCTTAACTCCAATACTATTATTTATTTATTTATTAGATTTTAATACCACCTTTATTATTTTTATAATAGTACTTAAACAGAAAAATTAATAATGCAGTCTTACAGAGCTTTCTTGTATGTTAGGTATATTTTCCTTCTAATAGCCCAGCCACTCATAATCTTTTAAGAATCTTCAACATAGCATGTGGTGAAGAGGTTCTCTCATTTCTGTCCAGTGTTAAACTATCGATGAATATGAAAGTTCTTATTTTATACAAGATACCCAGTGATGTGTTGGTTATTTGTAAATTTACATGAGACCTTGCTAAGATTCTTAGCAATTAGAACTTGCAAAACCATTGCCTTGAGAAATTCATCCCAGAGTTATAAATATTTTATGATAAGTAACAACAAGATAAGAGATTCTTTAAAAAGATTTAAATGGTTAAATGAGGCCTAGGCTATTTAAAAATTACAAAGGTCACAATAATGCTGGGAGGATGGCTTTCTGAAATTTTTGTGTCTCATATTTTGCTAGATTCATTTTAATAAGTTTTTATTGTTACAGTTTGTACATGAAAAGGAAATAGTAGCAGAAGATGATCAAGTATTTCTTATGAAGCAACAGGTATTAATCTGTACTTTTCATAGTCATTAAAATGTATTTTAATTTGAATTAATTTTAATGTATATTTAATGTTTATGAAATTCTTATGTTGTTGCATGTTTGATTGTGTTTTTTAGACTCTATTAGCCAAACAGCCACCTTCTACAACTGGACGGCCAGTGGTTAGTAAAAAAAAAAAACTTTCTGGTATTAATAATTTACAGATGTTTTGTTCTAATGTGGTAGAGTGATACATTTCTAATAATATTTCACTGTTTCTGCATCTTCAACCTTTTGCTTCTTTTAGACTATATATATTCTGTAACAACATACCTAACTTTTTTTTTTCAATTCAGTGGGACTTATGAGTAAATGTAAAGCATTGTTCTGCCAAACTGTATGTCCTATCTTTTGTTCATTTCATTTTTTAACTCTTTGTATCAACATTAATCAATGAAATTGGATGATAAATATCTTTACTTGCTTTTAATATAACTAAGCTTGATTAAAAGTCGTTTCTAAACTTTCCTTACCAGATCTCTCTTCAAACTTGACAAAGTTTTGGTACCAAAAGATAAAGGCTTTATAGCACTCAATGGGAAGCCATCTAATCCTGGTGTTTTACCTTTTGCCATTTTTTAAATTACTGGTTTAATCTCTACCTCAGATAGTGGAGGAAATAATAGTTATTTTGGGGTATTATTAAATGTGGTAGATTAATTTTATTTTAAAAGGCCTCTATGTCTTCATTTATCCTCTGGTTTACTATATCATTCTGAATCACTTTTTATTCTAAAAAATATTTCCCCAGAACATCACTTATGAGAAAATTAACTCTAATTTTTTAGATTTTGAGGACATGAGATATAGGACAAATTGAGATGTTTCACAAAGTTTTGCCAATGTTGCGAATATTATTCAGGTGTTAATGGTGGCAGTTAATATTCAATCAATCACTCAATTTTTTATTTGGTCAAGATCGGCAAAGAAGTTTATAATGAATCTCATGTTTAATATAAGTATTATATTAAAAGGTTTTCCTAATCTGTTGAAGTATGTTCATCAGTCTATTCTTGTTCATTCTATCAATCTATATGCCTTAAATTACAATCTCATTTTCTTTTTTGTATTTGCATACAGTGTCCCCCTTTTCCTAATTTTTGTTAACACATCTGATAAAAAAGTTATTTTAGAAAACTTATTTTATAGGAAAAAGAAAGGAATTGATTATTTTCATTCTTTCAAGTTGCTAACCTGAAATGAAATGCCATTTATTCTAATCCTTTATAGATAAACGGATTCAAAACTATAGTCTTAAGAGGGCTTTTTTCCCCTATAGATAGCTGATCTAAGTAGAATATTTTAAACATTTTAACATTTTCCAGATGGTCTTATGTCCACGAGATAAGAGATTTACATTAGGTTCATGTTCTGTGTAGGACACCTCACAAAGGGTCCCTGGAGGATCACCCAGGACACAAAACAGATCTGTAACCTCCAATGTTACCAGTGTTACATCCATCCCTGCTGGATCTAAAAAAATAGATCCTAGTATGAAAGGTAAAACACTGAAGATATTATTAATTTATTGTAATGGTTTGGGATTTTGATTTAATACTCAGTTGATGAGGCAAGCCTTTATATATAATTGACATTTATTTAGTTATATTTGTATCTATTGTATAACAACATTTTAATATGCTTAAACATTTCAAATTAAGCTACAATATATTATCACTGTGTCATGGAAATTTTTCAGCTGGAGCCACAAGCGAGGGAGTATTGGCAAATTTCTTCAACAGTTTGCTGAGTAAGAAAACTGGAGCACCCGGTGGACCCAGTAACATTGGTAGTCCAGGAGGAATAGGAGGCACTGCAAGTGGTAGCAATGGTAACCTGCCACCATCTGCAAAGAAGTCAGGTAAGAATTTTAGCTGAATTGAATTTAGATTAACTAAAGTCATATTAAATGCTCAATCAACTACTATAAATACAGCATAAAAACATATAATGATTTAACATTTAAGTTTAGCGATTTGTATTTTGGCTGATTTCCTCATTGTTACAAATAATCGAATGTACAAACTTATAAATCCTTCTAGAGCTTTAACTCTGACTCTTTTTGCCTATAACTTTTGAATTTATTAAAGTTTTAAACATGTTTTATGGAAAACATTTATTGCATGTGGTTTTGGCAAAACAAAAAAGATTGGTTGGTTGGTTGGTTGATTTGCAAAATTTATTAGGCGCCGTCTTACCACAAAGTAACTCTGGGTTGCTTATGATCTTAAAAAGATAAAAACTATATATGTATCCTTGACTTACAATTGCAATTGCACCCCAAATTTCTCTTGCTAAGACATTTGTTAAGTGAGTTTTGTCCCATCTTATCATCTTTCTTGCCACAGTTCTTAAATTAATAATTGTAGTTGTTAAATTAGTAACTCAGTTGTTAAGTAAATCTGGTTTCCCTATTGATTTTGCTTTTGAAAAAATTCCAAAAAGTGGTCACATGACCCTGGGACATTGCAAGCATCATAAATATGAGTCAGTTGCCAAGCATCTGAATTTTGATCACATGACCATGAGGATGCTGCAACGCTCATTAGTGTGAAAAACGGTAATTCACTTTTTTCAGTCCCGTTGTAATTTTGAACAATCACTAAACAAACTGTTGTAAGTTGACAACTACTTGTACAAAAACTAAAAGAGATAAATATAAGACTGTAAAAGATCCAAACACTGTACCCCAATTAAAAATGGGGAAGGCATAAGTAGGATGGGGAACAGATGGGATCTATTATTAATCTATCACCCCTCTCCATTGTAAGATTCTCGCATTGGAGCCCCAAGCTAACTTGCAAAAAGCCAGGTCTTTAGGCTCTTATGAAAGGTCAGGAGGATTGGAGTCGACCTCAGTCACAGAGACAATATGTTCCAAAGGACAGGCACACACTAATTTCCTATTCTTTCTGTTTTCTCCAAGTCATATTATAAAGACTGTTTAGATACAATTATGACAGAGATACACTATAGCAGGGCTGTCAAACTTATGACTTGCGGTCCAGATGCGTCATAAGCTGGCTATGCCCACACCCAGTTTAGCGAAGGGGGGGGAAGTCATGGTATGTCATGTGACAACGCCATGATGATGCAAGTTTGACATCCCTGCACTATGGCATGGCAAACTGACATCAAGACAGATAATGTATTATCTTTGTAACAGTAAAGATACTATTGCTAATACTCCAGTATCTTTATTGATTGTTAAATATTTTTCCATACTCTGCAATGATTATTTCTACAGCTTATGCAGATATTTGTGTCTCTTATTGTTCTTTTGTGTGTTAATGGGAATGAGTGAGGTATTGTTCAACTTTACAGGCAGGTAAAGCTTAGAATACGTATATGTATGTTTTCTTATAGTATTTTGAAGATACATTGATAGAAAGTTAGTATAGGAAATTATTGTCACCAGTATAGACATGCTATTTTTGATACTATTTTTTTACAGTTTTTATGGAATATCTTTCCTTCTCAGACTTGTCGTAAGACTTTACCAATTCTTCCTTGTTAATTTCCCATTTCATAATTGGAAATGAAAGATTAAAAATCATCTCATACTACAAGATTGTATACTTCAAATATTCTCATCACAATTTTTACATTTATAAAAGATTGCAGATAGTATCTTAGAGATGAAATTGGTTTTTAAGAATATAGTAAGATAAATTGTTCAATAGAATATGGCTATCAGAACACAACTTTGGGAAAGCAATTTGTTTCACCAAAGAAAGTTAGAGGGGGGAAAAACCTAATGAACCTCAAAGAAACCAGATAAAAAAATTGTTGTTGCAAGATTATGTTTATGAAATTAAGTCCACAGCATGTATTTTCAAACTGAAAAAAAAATGTGAAATGCATTTTAGTATTAGTTAAAAATATGTAGCAGCAGTAATATCAAATTCTGTAATAAAAACATACTTCACATAAAATGCTTGAATGGAAAATTATTTTTAAAATTATTGCTTCTTTTTTTTATAGGGCAAAAGCCTGTTTTGACTGATGTTCAAGCTGAATTGGATAGAATCTCACAAAAACCAGATTTGGTTTCTCCAACCACATCTACGCCCCCCACAGAAGATGGGGCATCTTGAAGTCACCAAATATAGCCATTTATTCATTTTTATGGGATTATTTAATTGATCCTGCTTCTTCATCCAATGTCTGGAACTGGAAAACTGAAATACTTTCAGAAAAGGACAAACAGATAATATCTGTTGTATTGCTGAACATTGTAAATGGGAATTTGCATAGATAAAATCATTACACAATGTAATACTACTATTCACAAGTCAGTGTGACATTCAAATTGCTTATTCCTTAAAGTCAGTGCCATTTTCTAAATTTGAAGGTGTCCACTTAATCATTTGAAATCATAAAGCTGCTTGAAGAGTTGGCAAAATGATATGCAAAAAACACAGGCACAATTTTAATTTATATTGAACTCTCGTTTTAACTTAACTCAGTTTTACAAATCCTCTTGGGGAAGGATCTAATTTTGTTGGAGAAAGGTTAATCAACTATTGTTCTTTAGCACACTATCAATAAACTAACTCAAATGTTAACACTTTTGGAATATGACTTCAGATTATGCTGATCTCATTTGAAATCCAACTGCATTACACTATTTGAATTAAGTACTGCAGTATTGAAGATTCATTTCAAATTATTGGCATGGGAACTTTGGGATTCTAAATTTTGAAAATAAATAAAAAGTACATGTGAACATTATTCTCAAATTAACAAAAATAAAATCCTGAGATTTGTTCCACATTTAATGCCTTAATATTCATTTTTATTGTTTAGGTAGAAATCTCCTTTAAAATCTTCCATACACATTTCAGCATGTTTTTGTAGTGCCTATTTCTTTGATTTTGGGAAAGTCACATCTATCTATCTGTTTGTATCCCATCTTTATTATATTTACAAATAATTCAAAGCAACAAACATATCCAATACCTTCCATCTCCTATTTTCCCCACAACAACCACCTTGTTAAGTGGATTGGGCTGAGAGAGAGTGACTGGCCCAAAGTTATCTACCTAGCTTTCATGGCTAAGACAAGACTTGAACTCACAATCTCCTGCTTTCTAGCCTGGTGCCTTAACCACTAAGCAAACTGACCAAACCCCTCTTTAGTGTAATAAATTAAATTCTAATGTTGTCTTCTAGACTGTTTATTAGCTTTTGGTGGTCTTGTACAGTATAGAAGTTCTCTGAATACTATATGTCAGTGATGGCAAGCCTATGGCACGTGTGCCAGAAGTGGCACGCAGAGCCATTTCTCTGGGCATGCCAGCCATTGCCCATTGCTCTTCCAAGTTCTGGCATGCACATGCACGCTGGCCAGCTGGTCTTCATCCACGTGGGAGCACTGGAAACTGGAAGAGCAGCTTCCTGGTGCGCATACACCCACTGGCCAGCTGGTCCTTGCTCATGCATGTATGCCAGAAATCAGAAGACCAGGTGACCGATTCACATGCACATGCTGGAAATTGGGTCAGCTTCCTAGTGTGCACATGCATGCCAGGAAACTGCTCTTTTGGTTCCCAGCACTCCTGTGTGTGCACGCGGGGGAGCTGTTTTTGCGGTTTCTGGTGCTTCCCTGCATGCATGCGCGCACTCCCCTTTTGATACTTAATGCCAAAAAGGTTCGCCAACACTGCTATATGTTCATTCATAAGCTTTTAAGCATCTCCTTTGGATTCCTCCTTCCTCAAACAATATCTTATGAAATTCTTCTGCCTTTTACAAGTAATATGCAATACAGTATTTATGGTTTATGTTTAACAAATTCAAAGCATGCTTAAATAATTACATGATTGTGCAACTCGGATCATTGGCCAGTATGACAGCAAGGGAAGAAAAATACAGATCTTCACATAGCATTGTAATAAAAATGAAAGCACTATTTTAAAATTTTCAAATAACATTAAGGTCTCTTAAATATATTAAATTCTTAGACAACATTTTTTTGAAAATGTAATCAATTTGAAGGGGTTTTCTTGACATTTCTAAGAACACTTTAAAAAAATCATTTGTCAATGTAAGCTTTTTTTACTTTTATTTTTTAAAAATTGATGAAGTAAACTTAAACTACAATTGTTTTGCATCATTAAGATCTAACTGCTAAAAGAAGACTTACTCCAACAAGGAACATATTTGCAGAAGATTCTTTAGAGAAGTTTTCTTCAGTTAAATAATGAAATACATTAAATAAATTAAACTTTTGAATGGAATAAATACAATATAAACATTTGGAGTGCGTTTAAGATGTACATGAGTTTATAGTCTGATGAGGTAAGAAATATATCTCCAGGCATTTATATATTAAAAGTTGAATTATTTGTGTTTAACTTTATTATTTGTTTTAATTTATAACAAAGTTTATAGAAAAGAAAGGACTTGGTGGCTAAGATTCTGGGGTTGTCGACTAGAAAGTGGGCAATTCAAGTCCCAAGCACTACACGATGGGATAAACAGAATTTGTGTGCAGGTAGTCCTTGAGTTTAGTGACCATTCAAAATTACAACAGCACTGAAAAAAGGAATATGACATGACCATTGCAGCATCCCCATTGTCACATGATCAAAATTTGGACACTTGGCAACTGGCATTCAGGAAGATTGCAGTGTCCCAAGGTCATGTGATCACCTTTTTGTGACCTGATAGAGTCAATAGGGAAGTCAGATTTATTTAACAACTACTGATTCACTTAACTAACAAAAGTCATAAAAAAGTACCAGCAGATATATTTTCCATGCTATTTAATTAAATAAATTTTAATAGGAAAATATCTAAAAAGGCAAAGACAGATCAGAAGTTGCGTCAATGAAACCTCACGAGGGGAAGGCCTTGATTAAGAAGCAGCCTATTAAAAAAATGAAAATAAAAGTAGATAACATTAAAATGAAGTGGCTTAATTTTTATATACAGTGCATTCATAAAATATTCAGATCCCCTTCACTTGTCAATTTTGTTATGCTCCAGCCTGATTCTACAGATGTTGAAATTTATTTTTTCTCATTAATCTACACTTACTACCCCATAATGACAAAGTGAAGACAAAATTTTAGAAATGTCTGTAAATTTATTAAAAAGAAAAAAATGAAATATCACATTGTCATAAGTATTCAGACCTTTTGCAACAATACATGAAATTTACCTCAAGTGCCTTCCATTTCTCTTGATTTTTACTGACATATTTCTATACCTTGAATGTCTACCTGTGGTAAATTAAATTGATGGTAATGATTTGGAAAGGAGCACGCCTCTCTAGAAGGCCTCACAACTGACAATGCGCACTGTACCAGAGCAAAAGCCATGAGGTCAAAGGAACTGCCTGCAGAGCTCAGAGACAGGATTATTACAAGTCACAGATCTGGGGAAGGCTACAATAAAATTTATGCTGCATTGAGGGTTCCTAAGACCACAGTGGCCTCCATAATTCTCAAATGGAAGAGGTTTGGCACAACCAGGACTCTTCCAAAAGTTGGACACCCAGTCAAATGAAGCAATTGAGGAGAAGGGCCTTAGTAAGATAAGTGGCCAAGAACCTGATAGTCACTCTGACTGAGCTCTAGGGATCCTGTGTTAAGATGGAACAGTTCCAGAAGGAGAACCATCATTGCAGCCCTCCACTGATCTGGGCTTTAGGGCAGAGTGACTAGATCAGTGGTTCCCAACCTTTTTTTTTTTGCCATGGCCGACCTAAGGATCTATAAAATCCTGATGCCCCCGCCCATGACATATAATTCTTACTTTATTCAAAAAGTGAACTCTACTCACATGGAGGAAGCCTAAAAGGCTATTAATTTGGTTTAAGCAAGGTTCAAATTGCCCACATTAAAAATCAAATTGTCCCCCTGTGGGGCATGGGCCCCACGTTGGGAAACCAGTGGGTTAGATGGAAGCCTCTCCTCTGCAAAAAACATGAAAGCCCAATTGGACTTTGCAAAAAAAGCAACTGAAAGATTCTCAGACTGTTCTCTGGTCTGATAAAACCAAGATTGAACTGTTTGGCCTCAATTCTAAACATCTGGAGAAACAAGCACTGCTCATCACATGCCTAATATCATCCCAAGCATGGTGGTGGCAGCATTATGCTGTGAGAGTGTTTTTCAGCAGCAGGGATTGGGAGACTGGTGAGGCCTAAGAGAAAACTTAAATGGAGCAAAGTACAGGGATATCTTTAATGAAAACCTGTTCCACAATGCTCGGTATGTCAGACTGGGTCAAAGGTTCACTTTCCAACATGACAACAATCCTAAGCACACAATCAAGACAGCACAGGAGTAGCTTAGGGACAAGAATGTGCTAGAGTGGTCCAGCCAGAGCCCTGGCTTGAACTTTACTGAACATCTCTGGAGAGACCTGGAAATGACTATCCATCGGCTGTCGCTATCCAATCTAACTGAGCATTAGAGAATTTACAAGGAAGAATGGCAGAAAATCCCCCAATCCAGGTGTGTCATGTCTCACCCAAAAAGACTCAAAATTGTAATTGATGCCAAAGGTGCTTCAACAAAGTACTGAGTGAAGGATCTGAATACTTATGTCAATGTGATATTTCAGGGTTTTTTTTCTTTTTAATAAGTTTACAGACATTTCTAAAATGTCTTCACTTTGTCATTGTGGGGTACTGAGTGTAAATTAAATTAAAATATGACTTTCAACAACTGTAGAATCAGGCTGCAGCATAACAAAGTAACAAAAATGAAGGAGGCCTGAATACTTTCTGAATTAGAATTAGAATTAGAATAAGTTTATTTATAGGCCGCCCTTTTCCCTGAGGGGACTCAGGGCGGCTAACAACTTATATGGGAGGGGATACATACAATGACATATAACATAACATGTGATTAAAAAAATAAGCAACATTCAGCATTCGGGTGGGGGCGAATTATAATCTTTACCCCCAGGCCTGACGGGATAGCCAGATCTTGAGGGCTGCGCGGAAGGTCTGGAGGGTGGTGAGGGTACGAATCTCCATGGGGAGATCGTTCCAAAGGGTCGGAGCTGCTACTGAAAAGGCTCTCCTCCGCGTAGTGGCCAGCCGGCACTGGCTGGCGGATGGCACTCGGAGGAGGCCTAATCTATGAGATCTAATGGGTCTCGAGGAGGTAATTGGCAGGAGGCGATCTCTCAAGTACCCAGATCCACTACCATGAAGGGCTTTGTAGGTGGTGAGAAGCACCTTGAAGCGCACACGGAGATCAACAGGTAGCCAGCGCAGCTCGCGGAGGATAGGTGTTATGTGGGCGAACCGAGGTGCACCCACAATCACTCGCGCGGCCGCATTCTGGACTAGCTGAAGCCGCCGGATGCTCTTCAAGGGCAGCCCCATGTAGAGCATATTGCAGTATTCCAGCCTAGAGGTCACGAGGGCGCGAGTGACTGTTGTGAGAGCCTCCCGGTTCAGGTAGGGTCGCAACTGGTGCACCAGGCGAACCTGGGCAAATGCCCCCCTGGTCACAGCCGACAGGTGGTAATCAAAGGTCAGCTGTGGGTCCAGAAGGACTCCCAAGTTGCGAACCCTGTCTGAGGGGTGTAAAATTTGGCCCCCCAGCCTGAGCGATGGAACACTAGCCAAATTATTGGGAGGGAAACACAACAGCCACTCGGTCTTTTCCGGGTTGAGTACAAGTTTGTTAGCCCTCATCCAGTCCCTAACGGCCTCGAGACCCTGGTTCATCACATCCACCGCTTCATTGAGTTGGCACGGGGCAGACAGATACAGCTGCGTATCGTCCGCATATTGATGGTATCTTATCCCGTGCCTCCGAATGATCTCGCCCAGCGGTTTCATGTAGATGTTAAATAGTACGGGGGACAGGACCAACCCCTGCGGCACCCCATATGTTAGGGGCCTCGTGGTCGATCTCTGTCCCCCAACCAACACCGACTGCGACCTGTCTGAGAGGTAGGAGGAGAACCACTGCAAAACAGTGCCTCCCACCCCCACCTCCCGCAGTCGTCGCAGAAGGATACCATGGTCGATGGTATCGAAAGCCGCCGAGAGGTCAAGGAGAACCAAGATGGAGGCATGGCCTCCATCCCTGGCTCTCCAGAGATCATCGGTCAATGCGACCAAAGCAGTTTCTGTGCTGTAACCAGGTCTGAAGCCGGACTGGAAGGGGTCAAGGTAATTGGCTTCCTCCAAGGACTGCTGAAGCTGGTAGGCCACCACCTTCTCAACAACCTTCCCAATAAAGGGGAGGTTGGAGACTGGACGGTAATTGTTAAGTACGGCTGGATCCAAAGATGGATCCAATTTAAGAGGGAATGGGTTATCCTAAACAGGGCGGCTGGACGGGACTCAGCGGACGCAACCAAGGTGGCAATATATGATCTTTTTGTTGCCCTAAGTGCCCTGATGTATTCCTTGGTGCAAGTTGTTAAAAGTGCTCGGTTCGATTCGGATTTATCGGACCTCCACAGGTGCTCTAGGCGTCTCCTTCGGCGTTTCCTCTCCCGGAGCTCCTCGGTGAACCAAGGAGGCCTCCGGGATCCACCACCTCGGAGTGGCCGTAGTGGCGCAATCCAGTCCAGGGACTCTGATGCTGCCGAGTGCCAGGCAGCAACCAGAGTCTCCACCGGACTGTGGGCGAGAGTATCAGGAATAACCCCAAGCTCCGTCTGGAACCTCAAAGGGTCCATAAGTCGCCTGGGGCGGAACCACTTGGTCGGTTCCTCCTCCCTAAAGTGGGGGTTTGGTCTCCGGAAGTCAAGCCTCAGTAGGCAGTGGTCTGACCACGACAGGGGTATGATCTCATTACCCCTCAGACCAAGATCACAAATCCACTGCTCCGAGAGGAATACGAGGTTGAGCGTGTGACCCGCTGAGTGGGTTGGACCCCGAATTACCTGGGTCAAGCCCATGGCTGTCATGGAAGCCATGAACTCCTGCGCCCCATCAGAGTGTTCACCGAGCGTAGGCAAATTGAAATCCCCCAGGACCACAAGCCTGGGGAACTCAATTGCTAGCTCGGCTACCGACTCGAGGAGCGAGGGGAGGGCTGCTGCAATGCAGTTGGGAGGCAGGTACGTTAACAGCAGACCCACTTGACCCTTGAGGTCCAACTTCACCAGCAGGGACTCACACCCGACAAGCTCCGGAGCAGGGATCCTATGAGGTACTAAAGACTCCCGAATAACAATAGCCACACCCCCACCCCTTCCCTGAGCTCTCGGCTGATGAAGCACCTGAAATCCTTCTGGGCACATCTCTACGAGGGGGACTCCTCCCTCCGGGCCCAGCCAGGTCTCAGTAATACATGCCAGGTCTGCCCCCTCGTCTAAAATTAAGTCCCGGACGAGGGGAGCTTTGTGAACTACAGACCTGGCATTTAGCGACAACAGCCGGAGACCAGGGTCCTTATTACTCGTGCCATCTGGCCTCGGAGTGGGACTCATAGGGCCGGAAGGAGGGATCTCTATAACGTAGCGAGCCCTCCTTCCCCGGTAATGGCCAGCCCTAAAGTCCCCGCCATATCTGCCCCTCCCCGTTACGACCGTAATGCTCCGACCCACTCCCGTGTCCGTGGTCCCCTCAACCACACCTATAGCTCCCGCATTCCCTGCCAGGCCCTCCGAATCAAACACACTCATTCGTTCACTCAACCAATCCCCACGTAATAGTTAAAAACACATAAAATACAGCAAAATAGGGCAATAAAAAGTGGGCACATTCACGCAATCACACGCATCTTCCAAACATATCCCAAACAAAAGGAAGAAAGAAGACAAGAAAAGAAAAAGAATAGAAGAAAAAATTGCGCTAAAATTAAAGTGCGAGATCTGACAAGGCTAAATAGTTCTTAGCGTTCAGGATGGCTGAAGTCCAGCTATAGTCCGGGCGGGGTTTACGGAGGAATAAGTTGAGTCCTCCTCTTATAGGCCAGAAAAGTCCAAGATAGTTGGGAGCAGACAGGTGGCTTTTTCCATAAGTTGTGTTCCGGGTAAAGCCCCCAAGGCAATGATGGAAAATAATGGTAATAGCGGTGGATGTCAAGAGCGGCTGTACCAACAGGCCAAAAGGTCCAAAGTCCACAGTTGGGGGCGGCCAGGTGATGGAGTACCTCAATAGGGGGATGCCAGGTATCCAGCAAGGGAGCACCAGGGGAGAGTCAGATGGTAAAGATGGCAAAATAAAGGAAGTAATCTCCATAGTCGTTAGAGTAATATAAGGGAGGGGTGGGCGCCTGGGGGGGGGGCGTAACAGCGGCACCAGGGCCTGCCAGACAATCCCCTCTGATGGTATCCAAGGCAGCTACCCCCTCCCTGACACGACAGTTCCCAATTTAGTTCCCAGTTCGGTTCAATCCATGAAAGGACTATTTGGTCTCTCACCCAGTGAATAAAGATGTAAGTCACCGGCCTCGTTAACACTATCGGGCCCAAGTCAGCTTGTAAAAAATCCAGGGGCTCCTTCAGGCTCCTCTCAGTTGTGGGCAGCAAAACCAAAAGCTTGGAGAAGGCCAGGAAAAGGCTGGGATGCGTCCAGATCGTCGCCAGCTGATAAAGCGATGGGGGGGGCCTCCGGGAGGAACGCAACGGCGGCGGGCGAAGCGAGCAAAGCCAACCGCCAGGTCCCCTCAGTGCCACCCGAAATCAGCCACCCCCTCTCCGGCACCACTGCCCACCGAAAATCCGAATTTGGGGCTTCTCCTGGTCGAGAACTCCGCAGCGAAGTCAAAAAACGCTGGGAGCATTGAAAACCGCCAGGGAGCAGCGTCGTCAGCATGCCGCCATTTCCTCTATCGCTAGAAAGTCGGAGGACTACCAAGGGCAATCGTGCAGCCTGGGAGCCGTTCGGAGAGCCGCAACCCTCTGACAGCCACCCATTCATGACCCCTGAATCACCCTCTACCTTTAGGATTCCCTCCCGCATCTGTTCTGACTAGGCTCGGTGATGTTTCCGATGTTTTTCCGTCCACCTAGTCGGAGCAGGGAAGGAATAGCAGCCATTCGTAGTTCGCACATGCGCACATACTGTATATGCTTGAAACCAACTACATTGACATTTATGTGTTCTGCTTGCCCTTTGGGGAAATGTGTTATTTGTATAGCTACTACTGCAAATGTCATTCTCTATTCCTTTCAATTTGACACGTGGTTTATGTCTGATAATCAAAGCTTCCTGTGAGATTTAAGAGCAGAAGTAACCTTTCTGAGGTAATTTAAGTGGCCTTAGGTTATTATTCTAAGAAATATTAGAATAATATTTGGCAGCTTTTACTTCGTGGTGCAGTTACATCAAGTAAAAGTTCCCAAAACAAACAAATATGCAGAATTAAAAGGTGAGACTTGGTAAGTGGCACAAATGACTATCTGGATCAGCATTTTTCATTTTAATTGTTGCAGATTATTATTTATTGGAGCTTAAAAGCACATTTTGAACTTTAATTAACAATTTCATTTTTAAAAAGTAACAATTCCCAAATATAAGGGATTTTCTTTAAAAAACAAGTAAACAGAAATTTAGAGCCAATTTGATGTAGAAATTGGGAGACTGTGAATTCTGGTCCTGTCTTGGGCACAAAGCCAGCTGGATGATCTTGGGCCAATCACTTCCTTTCTGCCCTTGGAAAAGGCAATGGCAAACCACTTATGAAAAAATCTTGCCAAGAAAAACTGCAGGGACCTGTGCAGGCAATCTCCAAAAATCAAATGCAACTGTATGAAAAAAAATTAATTGAAAGTGATTAATGCATTCATTAATTAGTTACTGGTGTTACATCTATTCCTGAAAAGTTGTAAGCACTCTGAAGCTTCCCTGCAATCTTCCAAAGTAAGCACCACTAGAGGGCAGTAATACATAAAGTTTAATAACTTATCTTCACACATAGCCTTGTATATGCTTTACAGAGGAATTACCCATCTAGCTATTAAGTCTGTAAGCACTGTAAGACTGACCCCAATTTGCCACCAGAAAACTATTGCCATTTTTTTCATATAAATACAATCTGTACCTCATGTTAAATAGACAAGTGTAGTTCAGATTACAATCTACTGAAGCATGGAACAAAATCATATTAATTGTTTAGATTCACACATTGTATAAAGTTTATTTTTAGCTTAGTACAAGGTATGAACAGAGACATTGAAACTTAAGAATATATAAACTAATTACAGCTAATTCAATAAACCATTATTTTAAAATCCTGATTTAGCACAATATGTATTAAAACAACATTTAAATAGCAAAGAAGGTTTTCCCACTGCTTTGTATGGAATATTAATGATGAAACTTCATTGTAGAATACCTTTCTTTAGCTTCAAAGATGCTAAATAATCCTATGTTCTACATATATATTTGCTTTACAATGAATTACACTGCAGTTCAATGGAGTATGCTTTGAATAAAACTGTGTAGTTAAGTCACTGCAGTACTTTCTGAAAGACCAACAAATAAAGCTCTGTTCAACTAATTCTCAGTGCTGTAAGGAATTCATGAAAAGTACAGTTTTAAAGATTAATATGACAAATTAAATTGAATCTGTAATCTTTCAAAGTTATTATGGGAGTTGTTTGTCAGATACTAATATGTATACAAGAATTGTTTACTATCTGTATACTTTTGCTAATTAGAGATGTTTGCTACACTTCCATTTCTGCTTAAAAAATGAAGCAGCAGGGATGTGATATAATTATACAATGTAGAAAGGATAGCTTAGAAATAAAACTAAAATGGAAATATGAAGTGTCATATTTTAAATAAAGAACAATGGAACTATAGTGATGCATGAATAATACAAACATGTTCTTGATTGGAAATAATTCTACATTAGTTAATTGCATCTTTTATTCTGATTTTTTCAATGTTAAGTAGTACTACTGATTCTTGTTAAACCAAGTGTACCTTGATAATATATCTTTTCTAGTCATTTTCATAGTGAATATTATACTCATGTAAATGAGCTGCCCCTTAAAAGCTGTTTAAAGCAAAGAGCATGATTATTTTTTGCATTTTTCCAAGGTTGTAATTCAAATGTAAACTTGCCAATCATATATGAATATTTCAAATGCTGAAAAGGGGATGGAAAATGGAAAGCCACTATAAGGTGCAATTTTGTATGACCGCAATAAAGAATTGCTGCTTTTGTTAGCCTTTTAAATTCTTGTGTATTAATTCATCTATATTAATGTCTACAATGAGAGTGTTTATACCCCTTTAGACTTGTACAAAATATCCTTTGCCCTAGTTAAAAAAAACTGTTAATAGTTGTGTGCCTTCAGTTTCAAGGGCTATTCAACAGGGAAGATAATTAAAAATCCAGAAATTTGCAAAATAGGAGGGAGGAGGAGAGGGACACAGTTCATCCTCTTTCTCTGGGCATAACCCCTTTCCCAAACTGATGCTTCAACGCCGTAAACTTTGCGGGGAGCATTTGGTCCTGAGCCAAACTTTCTGGGACCTCCCTGCTGCTTTGATTGGCTGGGGGGGAAAATGCGGTGCTTTTTTATCATACGCGCGGAGAAATTCAGGGCTATTCGCTCAGTTTGGAGACAGAGGTGCAATCCACTCCGCTTTCTCTTCCTCCTCCTCTAGGTTCGGGGCAGCAGCCAAAGGGCAGTTGGGGTCCTCTGGGCTGAAACCGCGACTCCTTTTCTTTCTATTGTCTTACAGAACTTGCTTTCGTCTGACCGTTCTATTACTTCGTGGCCATGGAGAACGGAGTGCCGTTTTTCGAGCAACCCGGCGCAATGACCGAACCGAACAAGTGGCGTTTCTTGAAGGGCTGCACCCTCAAGAACTTGAGCAACTGGCGACTATCCCTCAAGTTTGCGCAACTGGTAAGTTGGGTTTTATGAATAGGTAGGAGAGGAAGGAAGCAAGCAGGTGGCACAGCCGACTTCGGCGCCGTCTTCCATTCTTTGCGTTTATCTTGTATTCGTTTTCAGCAGTTCTTAGGCGTAGAAGAGTTCGAAATTTTATTTATTTTACATTTGTTACTTATTTGCATTCTGCTTTTAATATTTTTACAAATATCTCAAAGCGGTGAACGCATGTAACCCACCTTCCTCCTCCTACTTTACCCACAACAACCCTATGAGATGGGTTGGGTTGAGAGAGTGGCTGATCCAAAAGTCCCTCAGCTGACTAGGGACTAAACTCACGATCTTCCGTTCTAGCCTGGTGCTTTAACTACTAGACCAAACTGGCCCTTTCGTGTCTTTTAAACCGTCTCTAATTCTAGTGAAGCCCACTGTCTCACTACCGATGTTTACACGGAGGGTCCGGGAGAGAAGGGGGAACTATCCTGTTGGCACCTCATCGAACGCAGTAAACACGTAAAATTGCAAACTCTTGCAAAATTGCAAACTCGGTCAGCTTCTGGATAGCTTTTTTTCTGAGAAAGTGACTTATTTTCTGGGCCATTTTTGCAGTCGCTTGTCTTACGGGTCTGAAGCCGCCGTTCGTGCGGCTTATTTGGGGCTGTTTTCACATCATTCTGAGAAGCTGCGCTTAGACGGTTGATTAATTCTAATCTTTGTCCGTATTACAAGCGGCTCGCTAAAGTTTAGAGAGGACAGCTTCTCGATTCGAGCAGTTTTTGCATGGAAATAAAGGAATTGTTCGACTACTTTCAATACCCTCGTGGTTAAAGGTTGGGGGGAAAGCGGGTGATCTAGATTCAAGTTCCCACTTGATTCCACTGCTTTCTGGTGAACTACTGACCAATCCATTTATTGGCAGTATTTCTTTTTCATTATATTATTGTATCAGGTACCGTTTTTCTAACATACTGTCCCTCTATTTGCTTTTTGCGGTTTATGGTTCCATAATTATTTCTTTAACTTTGATATGAGAGTCTTTAAAGTATGGTGAGAAAGACATTAGTTTAAAAGCATTTCAATACCAAAATAGTGCTAACAAATGAAGAAGCACATTACCAGGATGTCACTCAAATGTGTTAAGTTTTCCAGTCAGGAAATTGATTATGGGATAATTATGAATTCCTCTTTGGAAAGGAAGTCTTAAAGGAAAAATAATTGAAGCCTGCTTTACACTTACTTGATTAAGCCCATCTAGAAAATTAATTCTATAATATTTTGCTACAACTTTCCCCATATTTTATAAAACTTTATAATATGATAGTCTGGTATTTTATCTCTTGTTTGCTTCAACCCATAGTATTTTGTGTTAAGCAGCTAGCAAATATTTTTCCCCAGAGTCTAAGTAACTATAACTTTAGACCAGACATGTATGGTCTAAATCCATACAAGTTTCATAGCTAAGTGGAGATTTGAAATTTGGTTTTCTCATTCCTATTTTTGACATTCTTAATCAAATTTTGATAGTCTTTTCAGAATTCATCTTACAATTGCACTTAATAACTTAATTTATCCACACATTATTTTCATGAAATAATCAGATCTTTTAAGAGTTTTATTATCTCACACCCAAGTCTCTTTAGGAGAATGCTACAATCTTTAAATACTTTAAATTTGGAGATATGGAGAAGTGACAAATGTCTTGGCTATTGAATTGGTCATTATGTTATAAATGGGGGAAATTAGGCATTTTGTAGAATGCCTAGAAAATCTATAGAATGCCAACAATGGGAGGTCAAAGTAATTTGATTTTAACATTTCACACATATCCTTGACATTCTGTGCAATACCAAAAATAAACCAGCAAAATATAAATACTCCTGCTAAAATGCCATTCTAACCCTCCTTGTTACAATAAGTATAACAATACTAGACTTTTTCTCTTGTTTTTTTCTGGTAGGAAAGTCCTGTACTTTATTTTGCATTTCTTCTTTCATTTTCATATACATCTTTTCAATAAAGGATTAGGGATAACCCAAACCCTTTTCATGACTCTCTTTTCATACTTGGTCTAAATAGTATTTATCACTCTGCATAATACCTAGGTATTCTATTCAATGCCTAGGGAAAGTATATAGCATGTTAAAATAACACAGACATTTCACCCTTTGCCTAAAAAGTCACACATTCTATAAATTTCATAGGCATTTGGTACAATGTCAGCTTTTCACCAGTAATATAAACCATAGATCTCTGCAATACACAGGAAAAGTGTTTCAGAATGCAGAAAGGTGTGTTCACAGCAGCTGCCTGCTATTTCTTAAACCAGATGTGCAGACTTTGTAAAGACACAACTGTTTTAAAGAGTAGTAGCTAAATACTATGTCATACCTACAACAACAGCTCCATTTCTGAAATAAACCAAAGCATTGCAGAGTCCTGGTAAGTAGTATATCGTGCTGACTCTGTCATCCACAGTTGGTGAATGTTAGGTTGCATTCATTCTCTGATAATAATTTTTATATTTATAATTATTATTGTGCAGATTTTGCTTTACTTTTAACTGGTTATTACCCTGCATGTTACCTAGAGTGGCTTCAGTGATTGATTATCAATAATAAATGGATTAAGTAAAGATATCATTTGCTGTGCTGTGCTTTTTTGCTGAGCAGTATTTCTTCCCATATCATATCACTTTCAAATATTTGTTTGTGTGAATAAAATAGATAAGCAAAAATAGGTAAGACACATTTCTCTTTCTATTTGATTCAAATAATGCACATTAAAAGAAAAAGATAATGCCTGTAGTTTGATATTAATAGAAGAGATAAATATAATTTAGTAGATAACTCAGTCATTCAAGCTTTGTTCAAATTTTGACATAATCTTGTATTCTCAATAAATGCAGATTCCTTTCTTGAAGCCTGAGATCTAAAACAAGGCATTTATTTAAAAGAATGTGTCTTTTAAGATAAGAAAGAAAGGTTTGTTACATAGAATTGAATCATCCAATAAATGATTGCTTGCTTAATCATCTTTATTCTTTATCAACAGATGGTATCCTTCCTAGCCTTTATGGCTGAAGAAGCTGTGAAGAGAACTGACTCCTGTCCTGGACTTTACATCTTTGAGTTTGCCAGCTGCAGTGCCTTTATTTTAAGCATCTTAATCCTGGTTTTATACTGTACTGCTGTTTATCAAAAGGCTGGAGAAGAGAGAGTGACTTGTGTGGTAAAGAGGGATCCTTTCATTTTTGTAAAAAAAACCTGGAAGCACAAAATTTAATATGGTCAACAGAGAAGAGTTTTGGTGATTCCATTTTAAAGATTTCATAAACTGTCTTTCCTTCCATTTCTTTCATAACTATGTAGCACCAAGGCTCAACCTACAGAAGATTATTTTATTTTGCTTGTGTGGAATTGTTGCTTTGTCTCTATATTCAACTTATTTCACATGCCATTTAAAAAGTTACTCAGTAAAAAATGGGTGAGAGGTGATTTTGAGCTAAGACAAATATCATTATTTTAACTTTCCGACCAGCAATATATGTTGAAGATTAATTCAGATTATAAAAATGTTATTTTATATAGGTACTCCTCAATGTATGACCACAACTGAGCCAAAAATTTGTGTTACTAAATAAGACATTTGTTAAGTTAATTTTGTTCTATTTTCCAACCTGTCTTGCCACAGTTGTTAAGTGAATCACTGCAATTGTTAAATTAATAACTCAGTTAAATGAATCTGGCTTCCCCATTGATTCTGCTAGTCAGAAAGGCACAAAAAGTGATCACATGACCCACAGGAAACCAATACCATCATATATATGAGTCAGTTGCCAAGCATCTGAATTTTGACCATGTGACCATGAGGATACTGCAATGGTTGTAAGTGTGAAAAACAGTCATAACTCACTTTTCTCATCTTAACTAAATGGTCACTTAGCGGACTGTAGTCAGTTGAGAACTACTTGTAATTAATGTGATAGAAATGAAGGATAAAAATGACATGTATGATACTTTTACTTTTTTTTTCTTTGTAGGATTTTTTTGTTGCTGCAATAGTAGGATTCCTGTTCTTCCTGGCTTCAATTATATTTACTGTAACCGCTGAGAAGCAACTGATTGAAAATACTGCAATTGTGAGTTCATATTTAACAGATTGCTAGGATTGCCAGGATTCTTTTTAAAGAAAGGAAGGACAAGTTGCCGGTCTATAATGCTATTAAACACACTAAGAGAGAACCTAACATTTAAATTAGCGTGAACATATCTTACTTTTATAAAATTGACACTATAAAAAAAAATCTTCACCTGATTTAAAATGTAAACTTGCCCCATATAATATAAAACCACTTACTATGTAAAAGAAATGGAAATTCATTGGCCCTGTAATTTGGCATTGCAGCAAAAAAAACCTGTTTATTGGTCCTTTGCAATGAAAATCATCTGGTCTTTATCACTCTGAAGGCCTGAACACTCTGCAGAAATCAGATGATTGCAGAAATCCTTTCTTTCCCACCAGTCAGTTAAAACTGAAGAAGCTTTTTGGATGCAAAGCAAAACTTTTTCAAGGGAAAAAACCCAAATGAGTTCAGTTGCCTTTGTGAAAAGCACCTTTGAGACAATCATAACCTGGATGATTGAAACTCTTCAGAGACTTTTTATCTCCTTCCTTAAATTGCCTGCCATCCATGGTTCAAAATTATTTTATTAATGACAAACATTTCAGGATTTTTCTGTTTCAAACATGTATGCATGTATGGGTTGTTTCTATGTAAGTGCAAGCCAATATAAGGGGATGACGCATAGGTGACTGTGGTTTATTTTTATTCAACAGACATTTGGTTTCTGCGCAAGTACATTGTTTATTGTGGATGCTGCACAAATCATCATGAAACGTATTGTGGAGGAGAAACTGCTAGAGAGCATCCCAACTCTTCGCCTCAATCGTCGTGATCGTCGTGATCGTCGTGATTGTCGCGATCGTGAACAGCTTGGCATGCGGATGTTAAATAATCACCGAGTCTAAACTGTAAACCACAATGTTTTTTCAATGCATGCTGATCATAGCTGAAGAGATACTATCCTTTAAGGTATAAATGCAGTCCTCAATGTATAACCATTTGTTTAATAACCATTCAAAGTTACAACACCATTGAAAAAAAGTATTTGTGATGCTTGTGCGTGATTCCCTTTTGCTATCTTCCAACAAGCAAAGTCAATGGGGAAACCAGATTCACTCAACAATGGTGTTATTAACTTAACTACAATATTTCACTTAACAACTGTGACAAAAAGATCAAAATTGGGCAAGGCTCACTTAACAACTGTCTTGCTTAACAATGGAAATTTTGGGCTCAATTGAGGTTGTAAATTGAGGACTACTTGTATCTAGATTATTGAATTTTATTTCAACTTTCTACTTTTTAATCTACAATTCTTATTCAACAAACTATATACTATATTATATTCATATATTATATCATTTCTGAATTTCTTAATGCTTGCACTTGTTTTATTTTTCATATATATATGAGTAATAAACAGGCAGCATTTCTTTGAGGATAGCAATTTTATCTGAGATTGTTAAATCCTCATGCATTGTTTTTCAGAATAAATAGAGAGAATGGAGCATTAAACAGTTTGATGTGGTCATTCATATTCAAATTTAGATTTTTATTCTTTTAATTAATCTTACTGTGTATACCTGTAGCTATTTCCACATTTTCCCACTTAACATTTTGTTATTCCTTCTTAAATCAAATCAGTCATCTTAAACTTTTTAAAAAAGTCATAGAGTTTTATTGTCAATATTTTGAAAATTAAGGTTTATATAATACAAATGGAAGCTGCATCAAAAATTGCAGGGTATGTCCTGTTCAGCATTCCAGAAACTATGTTCACTTTACCTTTCTAATAGATGGACTTTTTCACACATAGGTTTTTTTTTTACTGTATACATCTAAATTTTTGGTTCTCTTATCAGTTTTTTGGAATGCTAATCACTAGGGATCCAGTTCTTGACAACCTTCAACTTCCATTAATCACAATTTAAGCTGTTAAAACTATCCTGAATCCTGCATTATTATGACATGACATTATATGAGCTTCATCAAAGTTATATTTGCTTTTAGATAGCTATCTAAAAGCATACCTATCTAATCTGCTTTGCATAGAATATGGCCTACTGGCAATGTGTAATAGCACTTGGCCAGTTAACTACACCAATAAAGTTAGCAGCATAAAACTGGATAATCAATTTTAGACACTTTAGATTATCATTACTTTTGCAGGCAGAAAAAAACCAGATCTTATATTCAAGTAAGACCTCCGGTACTTAGAATACTAGAAATGTTTTGATCCACATAAATTCTTAATTAAGATGTTTGCTATACAAAAGTCAAGCCATTCAAAATCAAATGATAAGTATATTGAGTAGAAATAGGGAATTGGCTGCACTGGTGCAGGCTAGTTTTGATGCTTTTCCTCAGCCTGAGACTATTTAGGAGATGTATACTATAGGTTTGGATGCACTGCACTCCTTGGCTTTGCGCTAGATTGGCCACAGGGATGCTGTTGTCAGTGGTGGGATTCAAAAAAGTTTATTACCGGCTCTGTGGGCATGGATTGCTGGGTGTGGTGTGGCTTGGTGGGTGTGGCAGGGGAAGGATACTGTAAAATCCCCATTTCCTCCTGATCAGCTGAGACTCGGGAGGCAGAGAATAGATGCAGTAGGACTAATTAGAGATGGTATTTTCTGGTTCTCTGAACTACTCAAAATTTCTGCTACCGGTTCTCCAGAACTGGTCAGAACCTGCTGAATCATTCTTTAAATGACTCTTCCCCCAAGCCTTGAGGCTGGGCAGGCCCTTTTAAGTGGAAGGAAGGGTGCAAGGTTGCTTTTGTTCTCTGGGACAGGAGTTGTTTTATGTACGGTTCTTTTTTCATGAAATTGCTCTCTTTATTTTGTGGCGCTAATATCTACTGAAAAATGGCAACATTCATGAAATGAAATCAAAATGAAAAAGGAATCCTAAGATAAATATTCTTCATTCTCAATGGATCTTACATCAATAGGTATATAGTTATAAAAGTATAATAATGATAAGAAAAATGAAAACTAATCAAACAAATCAAAATTTGTTTAAATTGCATGGTTTCATACCAAAAAAGAAATTCATACTAACTATGGGCAGCACAATCCAAAAATTGGGATGCAACCATATTAAACAGTATTATTAAGCATAAAAAGCACTGTTATAGTCACAATAACTTAAATAAGATGCCCATTTTACGAGTGGCAGAGGCAGAAAATACAAAAAGGTAAGAAAAAGATTTCTCAAATGCAACAATTGTTGGTTTATGGTGAATGTTTGCAACATTTGCCAGTCATAGCTAGTTTGATGCAGATATATGTTCCATTTGGAATCTTAATTTAGATTCTCTTAAATGCTTATTTCAACAATAAGATATAATCCAATATTTCTCTGAAGTACTCAATATGATCAATAACATATAATTTTTCTTAAATGCTTATTTAAAAAATAAGATGTAATCCAATATTTCTTGAGAGTATAATCCAAGGAATATTGGATTATATTTTATTATAAATCTTAAAAGAGAATATTCCTCTTTGTTTAAAAGAACTTTTTCTCACCACTGATAGTCCTCAACTTATGGCCATGATTGAGTCTGCCCATTGCAATCACGTGATGGCAGTTAAATGAGACAATTTTGCTTAATGACCCCACCCACTGCCTGATGTAGTTGTTAAACAGTTGGCATTTATAATTAAAAGAGAATAATCTATCTTTAAAAGAAGGACCCTATCTTACCAGATAGTCTAAACTTAAACAGTAAAGAAGTCTGCCAATTATGGTCGCAAATGGTATGTCCATTAAGCAAGATGGTCTTGGTTGATGACCTACACACTCTGCTCTGTTTGATGCAGTTGTTAAATGACCTTTTGGGTCATTAAGCTTTGTATGGGATATCTCAAGAATAGGAAGAACCTGGACAGCCTAGCACAGGCCCAGGCATGCCTGCCTGTCAGAGGCCTCACAAGACCTCTCCCATCTCTTGAGACTTCCTATACCTTGAGATCTTCACTGCCCTTGGGCCGACTTTCCACCCACCCATCGACCCCACTGCAAAGGTTCCTGCAGGGCTTAAGCCTCCTTCCCAACCCCCATCACACATATATTTTTTGAAGATTTCTGGAGCTCAGGAGCATATCACAGTGCTGCACAGAATGCCTTGAGAAAGTAGAATGGATTACTTTGTTGTATAGCCATGTCATGCAATTCGGAAGGCAGAAGCCATTTTTCAAGTGACAATTCACTTCCCTAACCCAAGCCATGGAGTTCTGCAGATCTTCAAAAGGTAAGTAAGGACATAGGTGTGGAGTCTGGCAGAGTGGAAAGCAGGCACAAGTCTGCAGGGATCTGGTGAAGAGGGATGGGGGTACCCAAATATTTTTCAGGAGGTAACTGGACTTTCTGTTTTTTCTTTGATGATGTTTCGCTTCTCATCCAAGAAGTTTCTTCAGTTTTGACATGATAGTGATGGAATGGAAGGATTTATATTCCTTGCAGACAGCTGGTCAGAGCTGAAAAAGCTTCTTGAATGAGAAGCAAAACATCTTCAAAGAAAAAACCAGAAAGTCCAGTTGCCTCCTGAAAAAAACACATTTGGGACAACCATGACCTGGATGAGTGAGAATCTCTACATACTTTTTAGGGATGGGGGTAGATAGTGGAGGAGGGCACTGGTCATAAATAACTGTTCCAGGATCTACCTGAACTTAGAACACTTGCTATGTGACCAGTTATTAAGCAATGACTTCCCCGGATATAGTTCCACCTTGCATGTTTTTGTTAGCTCTTCTCTCAACAGCTGTGCACATTTTAAAGTAGCAAAAGACTCACATAGTAGCATCTAAAATAGATAAGAAAAGGAAAGACTAGGATCATCTTACTGCAGTTTTAATGATAAATGTCTCATTAAATTTAAGGCTTCCAAAATATCTCAAATAGCAAAACTTCAGAGGTAGCATAGATGCCTCCCATCAAACCCTTGGGGTGGTGGATAATCAACCAAATATGAATTTTGTCTGTATTAAAATCAGGAGAGTGATGTACCGATAAAACACAGATGTGCTGCACCTGAAATGTTTACTGTATTTAACTAGCAAAGCTACTCCCCCACTGCAGGGAGGTGGAACCGATTAAGTGGTTCTGCCCCAGGCACCTGATGGACCCTCTGGGATTTCAGAAGGAGCTTGGGGAGATACCTGACTCTCTTGCCCACAATCCGACAGAGTCCTTGGTCGCCGCCTGGAATACAGCGGCGACTGAGGCGCTAGACTGGATTGCGCCTTTGCGGCCTCTCCGCGGCAGTGGATCCAGGAGGGCACCTTGGTTCACCAAGGAACTCCGGAAGATGAAGTGCCAAAAGAGATGCCTAGAGCGACGCTGGAGGGCTAGCAACTCCGAATCCGACCGAACACTACTAAGAGCCTTTACTAGGACTTATTTAGTGTACATTTTTCCGCTCTTATTGCGTCCGCAGAATCTCGCCCAGCCGCCCTGTTTAGGATAACCCATTCCCTCCTGAAAGGGGGGGAAGCGGGGGATGCCTTACAGGGACGGCTGAGGAGTTTGCCCAGTTTCTGTTGGACAAAATCACTCAGATTCGGACAGACCTTGACTCCACTTGGACAGAACCAGCGGAGATGATGGGGGAGGGTCTTGCTCAGATTTCCTGGAATGAGTTCCAGCTTGTCACCCCTGATGAAGTGGACAAGGCCATGGGAGCGATGGCAGAGGTCAACTCCTAGGCCCCTTAATTAGTTTGCCCAGTTTCTGTTGGACAAAATCACTCAGATTCGGACAGACCTTGACTCCACTTGGACAGAACCAGCGGAGATGATGGGGGAGGGTCTTGCTCAGATTTCCTGGAATGAGTTCCAGCTTGTCACCCCTGATGAAGTGGACAAGGCCATGGGAGCGATGGCAGAGGTCGACTCCTAGGCCCCTTAATTATGGGGTGCCGCAGGGGTCGGTCCTGTCCCCCCTCCTATTTAATATCTACATGAAGCCACTGAGTGAGATCATTCGCCAGCACGGGATCAAATACCACCAATATGCGGACGATACACAGTTGTATTTGTCCGCCCCGTGCCAACTCAGCGTAGTGGTGGAAGTGATGTGCCAGTGCCTGGAAGCTGGATGGGAGTGAACAAACTTGCACTCAATCCTGACAAGACCAAGTGGCTGTGGATGTTGCCTCCTAAGGACAGTCCAACTAGTCCATCCCTAAGCCTGGGAGGAGAAAATTTGCTCCCCTCAGAGAGGGTCCGCAACTTGGGGGTCCTCCTGGATCCACAGCTGACGTTGGAACATCATCTATCATCTGTGACCAGGGGCCCTTTGCCCAGGTTCACTTGGTGCACCAGTTGCGGCCCTATTTGGACCGGGAGGCACTGCAAACAGTCACTCACGCCCTCGTCACCTCAAGACTGGATTACTGTAATGCACTCTACATGGGGCTGCCCCTGAAAAGTGTTCGGAGACTACAATTAGTCCAGAATGCAGCAGCACGAGCGATACTGGGTGTACCTAGGTACACCCACACTACACCTATCCTCCGCGAGCTGCAGTGGCTTCCTATTGGTCTCCGAGCACGATTCAAGGTGCTGGTTATCACCTTTAAAGCCCTACATGGCCTAGGACCCGGATATCTACGAGACCGTCTCTGCCGCACACCTCCCTAAGACCGATAAGATTGCACAGGATGGGCCTTTTCCAGGTGCCATCAGCTGGACAATGCCGGCTGGCGACGCCTCGGAGTAGGGCCTTCTCTGTTGCTGCTCCGGCTCTATGGAATGAGCTACCCCCAGAGATCTGGACCCTACCCATTCTCATGGCCTTCCAAAAAGCTATAAAAACCTGGCTATTCCAGCAGGCCTGGGGCTGTTGACCTCTGGATTGAGGTCCAGCCCCGCTTAGATTGGGTGCATGTTGTGTCTTTTTAAAAATTTGTCGTGTTTTATCTATTTTTAATCTTTCTTAATTTTTGTTTCTGTAAGCCGCCGGGATTGGGCGGCCTATAAATTTAATAAACAATAAACAGCATGCTGGGGCATTTTGTCTAATATTATGAGAAGACAAATAATAGGTTTTAAAATATTTTAAGAAGTTATTAGAAATCAAGATTAACCAGTTGTAAATCATTTTTTAACAATTCATTTTTAAAAATCAATCTTTTTAGACTACTGGTGCTAAAAACAACAGTGAGTAAACATATTTTAATTGACTCTTTTATATTATTTTTGTAAGAGCAAATAAATAATCACTTACTGAAATATGCAAAAAGGAAAACCAGCTATCTACATGTGTGATGGGGAATTTGGGGTATGGGTTTATCTTGGTCACTCAAGAAAATCTTTTCCTAAAAGAGATCACTGAAAAAACTGCAATTGTTTTGAACAACCAACAAATGAAGTAAAAAATTGCTTGGGAATAAAGGTACTCCTTGAATTCTGCAGCCACCAACATAGTGCCTACCTCAGTCTTGTTTTGTAAATTTTGGCCTTGGGCCAGTTACTCTCAACCTAGGAAGCAGGCAATGGCAACCCCCTTTCACAACCTTGCTAAAACACCTGCATTAACTTGTCCACGTAGGGGTCAAACACAAATAGGAAAACCCACAGACACGAAAACACAAAGAATCCACATAAAACTCAATTTCTTAGGGTCAGAACAGTTTCCAGTATTGCTGTTAAACTCCAGGTATAAATTAATTTAAAAACCCTCATCTTTCTGAATAGTTTCTACCTAGGCTAAATCAGTTATGATGACTTGTATAAAATTCCTAAGATGTTTCTTCCTTCATTAAATGTCATTTTAAGAGCAAAGCTGGAATATGGTTAGGATTCTAAGCCACAATCTAAAAAGCCCAGATTTCAGCTATCTGATCCAGTGTTCCAATATCTCAGGGGTTGCCACAAAGAAGAGGAAGTGAAACTATTCTCCAAAGCACCTGAGGGCAGAACAAGAAGAAATGGGTGGAAACTAATTAAGGAGAGAAGCAACTTAGAACTGAGGAGAAATTTCCTGACAGTTAGAACAATAAATCAGTGAAACAACTTGCCTCCAGAAGTTGTGAATGCCCCCAAGTCTTTAAGAAGATGTTGGATAGCCATTTGTCTGAAATGGTATAGGGTTTCCTGCTTAGGCAGGGGGTTGGACTAGAAGACCTCCAAGGTCCCTTCCAACTCTGCTATTGTATTGTATTGTATTGTATTGTATTGTATTGTATTGTATTGATCCTGTTGTTAGTTCCTCTAACCCTCATACCTTTTACCTTAAGTAGTCTACCGTGGACCTTACACATTTCTTAAGATCTCCCTGAGGGGGCGTGCATAAACGCACCACCGTGCCTACCATCCCTGTCCTACGGTCCCATTTATATATACTCTTTTTCTGTGTTTATGGCTATGTTTTGTTTATTTATACCTATTTATTTGTGTCATTCTTAATGTGTTTTCATACTTGTTTCCTTGTACATGTTGACAAATAAATAAAATAAATAAAAATAAAATAAATAAAACAATGGCACTAAAGAAAATGATTTTCACACTTACGACCATTGCAGCATCCAAAATAGCAATAGCAATAGCAGTAGACTTATATACCGCTTCATAGGCCTTTCAGGCCTCTCTAAGCGGTTTACAGAGAGTCAGCATATTGCCCCCAACAATCTGGGTCCTCATTTTACCCACCTCGGAAGGATGGAAGGCTGAGTCAACCCTGAGCCGGTGAGATTTGAACCGCTGACCTGCTGATCTAGCAGTAGCCTGCAGTGCTGCATTTAACCACTGCACCACCTTGGCTCAAAAGTCATGTTATCAAACTTTGGACACATGGCAGCTGGCCTCTATTTAAGACAGATGCACTCCTGCGTTCGATTTACAACCTTTGCAACATTCTGACTATCAGAATCAATGGGAAAAATAGATTCACTGTTGGGGCAAAACTCCCTTAACAATTGTCTTTCTTGGCAATGGAAATTTTGGACTGAATTGTAGTCACAAGTCAAGGACTACCAGTATGTGCAAATTCCGATTTTGAAGCCCAAGATCTAAAACAATGTACTCCTTTAAAAGACCATGTTTTCTAAAGCTAAGAAGGAAAGATTTGTTACATAGATTTGAATCCTCCAATAAATGAATGAGTGCTTGATCATCTTTATTCTTTACCAACAGATCCTGTCCTTCCTAGCCTTTATTTCTGAAGAAGGGGCGAAAAGTTGCAGCTCCTGTCCTGGACTTTGAATTTGCCAGGTGTTGTGCCTTTATTTTAAACATTCCCATTCTGATTGGGTACTGTAATGCTCCTTGTGAAAAACTGCAAAAGGGAAAGCGGCATCTTTTCATTTTTGTAGAAAAAGAAAACCTAGAGCCATGACATTTGGAATAGTCAGGAGGGAAGAGTTTGGGTGACCCTGTTGATTTCAAACAACCACTCTTCCCTCCATTCTTTTGATAACTTTACAGCACCAAGGCTAGCCTTACAGATAGCAAGTTTATTTTATTTTATTTTTTGCTTGTGGGGAATGTATTCCTTTGCCACTATGCTCAGTTTATCTCATGTGCCAAGGAAAAAGATACAGTATAGAAAGTGGGTGAGAGGGAAGGAAAAATTAGACATTCTGATCATTTATATGGATCTTTTACCTTAAAAGCCACTTAGAATAAAGACTTCAGTTGAGGCAAATGATTAGATTTGTATTTTGATTTTCCAATCTACAATAAGTGTATATTGCTGATTAATTTACATTATAACATTGTTATTTGAATAATTAATGTGCCAGAAATGAAGGATGAAATGTTTGATATTTTACTTCACATGTGGGATTTCTTAGTTGTATTAGTAGTAGGGTTAATCTTTCTACTAATTGTATTTCTTTTTCTGCAATGAGTGACAAGACGCTAATTGAAAATGTTGCAATTGTAAATTCAAATTAATTTTAGTTTCTTTACTTGCATTCTATAACTGGTATGCACACCAGTTTACTTTTAAGTAGAATCTCTTTATGGACAATTGATTCAAATTTTGTACCTTAATCATCCCGACTTGCAAAAAGTTATGAAAAGACTCAATATTGCTATTAAAACAATAGGATCCATTGCAAAATCTCAAGTACTGTATATACTCGAGTATAAGCCTAGTTTTTCAGCCCACTTTTTGGGCTGAAAAAAGCCGCCTCGGCTTATACTCGAGTCAGTGAAAAATTTGCCCGAAATGGAGGAGAAAAAGGGGCGGGGCCATGCCGCTGGGTGACACTCGTGAATGGCCCAGTGCCCCTGTGAGTTTCCCCTCCCTCTGTGTCAGTTTGCCGCGCAGCGCGCACCGCACCATCCCCCCTCCTCACGTTCTAATGTAATGCAGGGCTGTCTTATGATTCCCCTTCCTCCCCCTCCTGCCGCTCTGCAACGATGTCCCACCTCCTCCTTGTTATGGCAAGCAGCCACATAGCGATGTCCCACCTCCTCTGGTACAGTGATCCAATGATAGGAATCACTGTGCCGTGTGTCATAGGAGGCGGGACATCGCTCCCGCGGCTGCACGGGACATCATCATCACAGCGGGACATCAGCATCATGAGGTGAGTGAAGTATTTCATTGAATACACCGCTAGTTTACTGTTTTTCTTTGAAATAAATATTCAAAAACATTATTGGTATCTATTTTTATTTTTGAAATTTACCGGTAGCTGCTGCATTTCCCACCCTAGGCTTATACTCGAGTCAATAACTTTTCCAGTTTTTTGTGGTAAAATTAGGTGCCTCGGCTTATATTCGGGTCGGCCTATACTCGAGTATATACGGTACCTTACTTAACAACCCATTTGAGGCAGTTGTTTTCATTCAATGCAGCTTCCATCCAAGGATGCTTCATAACACTGGCTCACTTGTTGTGTCTTCTCCCTTACAGCAGTCGTCATCTTATCTTCCTTTGACGGCCGTGTCCTTCTTCCTGCCTTTTACACATTTTCTTCTAATTATGTTTTAAAAAGAAAAAATGGTCACGCTTCAAAATACTATTCTTCAAATTTATTTTGCCCTATAAATTTAAAAGGTGAGACCGAAATCATTAAAAAAAAAATCTAATACCCATTTTTTTCTACTGCTTTAGCATCAGACTAGAAATAAAGGCACTTTGAGTCCTAGCACACCTGTGCCCAAAGGCAGCTGTGTGACCTTGGGCCAGTTAGTCTCAGCCTAGGAAGCAGGCAATGACAGCCCCTACTTCTGGAACCTTGCTAAAACACCTGCAAGGTTTAGTAAACATAGCTGCTAGGAGTCAAAATTGTTTTGAAGGCACAGACATATACATGTAAATAATCCATATTACAGCATTTTGACACCATGGCCATCTCACAAGCCACTTGCTACCTGCTCTGGCCCTTTGTATGGTCAACTGAGTGCCGCAAAGCCCCTACAGCATTTGTTCCATGCTGGAGCTCTTATTGGGTGGATGGTGAATGGGATCAATCATCTCAGGAAACCATCTTCCTGAACCATTTCAGATTTTTCTACCTATCAACCATTTGCCAGAATGGTTATTGAAGCAGGAAAGAAAGAGAGGTTACAGATCTTTCTCTTGCTTCAATTCCTGATTTGAGAAAGCAACAAAGGAAACACAAATTGCTTGGCAATAAAGCTACTTCTTGAATTGTGCAGCCATCAAATATACAATGCCTACTTCAGTCTTGTTTCATAAACTTTGTATATAGAAGAAGGCTGAAGAATCCTGCACAGAGCAAAAGGAAATAAAATTGAAGTTCTTCGTGATAGAACAGGTTCCAGTGTTACTTTCATACTTCAGGTATATATTGAATAAAGGGCCTTCATTTTTCTGGATAGTTTCTACCTAGGCTAAATCAGTTATGATTACTTGTGTAAAATTCCTAAAGTGTTTCTTCCTTCATTAAATGTCATTTTAAGAGCAAAGCTGGAATATGGTTAGGGTTCTAAGCCACAATCTAAAAAGCCCAGATTCACATCTCACACAGTGATGAAGGAAGTGACTGGGTGACTTTACTACATCCTTTCAGCCCAACCTATCCCGTCAGGCTGTTATAGGTATAACACTGAAAGGACCAATATTTTTTATGACTTCCTAACTGATCAAATGAAGAAATCTTTTGCTGTATAGGCCTATTTTGATGAGCAGGATTTCTTCCTGTATCTCATATCCCCTTCAAAAACTAATTTGTTTGTATGTCTTAAAATTTCCAAAGTATTTCTTCCTTCATTAAATATTGTTTTAAGAATAAAGCTGGAATATTGTTATAATCCTAAACTACAGTCTAAAAAGCCCGGATTCACATCTCACACAGTGATGATTAACGTGGATGGGTGACTTTACATCTGCCACTGCCTTTTAGCCCAGTCTCTTTTCTCAAGCTGTTGTAAAATTGAAGGGATAAATATTGTTTATGCCCTTCTAGCTGCCTAACTGACAATAAAATATATTTTTGCTGTGCAGGTATATTTTAATAAACAGTATTTATTTGCATAGTAAAAGAAGTTGAGTAGATATATTTATAATTCATTCATTCTGACATTGAGTTCGAATTCTGACATAATCTTAAACTCTCAGTAAATGCAGATAGTCCTTAACTTATAGCATTCATTTAGTGTTCAACATTACAATTACACTGAAGAAAGTAACTTTTGACCATTTCTTATGTTTGTGTCTGTTGCAGTATCCTGATAGTCATGTGATCAAAATTTGGATACTAGATAACTGGCCTCTATTAGGACAGTTCTGGGGTCATGTGACCAACTTTTGCCACCAGCAAAGTCAATGGGGAAGATTCACTTATAAACCATGTTATGTTACCAACTTAACAACTGCATTGATTCATTTAACAGCTATTGCAAGAAAAAACAATTATGGTGAAGTGAGGCAAAATTCACTTACCAACTGTTTTACTTAGCAATGGAAATTTTGGGCTCAATTGTAGTCACAAGTCAAGGACTACCAGTATGTGCAAATTCCTATCTTGAAGCCCAGGATTTAAAACAATGTACTCCTTTAAAAGACCATGTTTTCTAAAGCTAAGAAGGAAAGATTTGTTGCATATATTTGAATCCTCCAATAAATGAATGAGTGCTTGATCATCTTTATTCTTTACCAACAGATCCTGTCCTTCCTAACCTTTATTTCTGAAGAAGGGGCGAAAAGGTGCAGCTCCTGTCCTGGACTTTGAATTTGCCAGGTGTTGTGCCTTTATTTTAAACATTCCCATTCTGATTGGGTACTGTAATGCTCCTTGTGAAAAACTGCAAAAGGGAAAGCAGCATCTTTTCATTTTTGTAGAAAAAGAAAACCTAGAGCCATGACATTTGGAATAGTCAGGAGGGAAGAGTTTGGGTGACCCTGTTGATTTCAAACAACCACTCTTCCCTCCATTCTTTTGATAACTTTACAGCACCAAGACTAGCCTTACAGATAGCAAGTTTATTTTATTTTATTTTTTGCTTGTGGGGAATGTATTCCTTTGCCACTATGCTCAGTTTATCTCATGTGCCAAGGAAAAAGATACAGAATAGAAAGTGGGTGAGAGGGAAGGAAAAATTAGACATTCTGACCATTTAAATGATTTTTTTTTACTTTAAAAGTAAAATGTACTTAGAATAATGACATTGAGCTGTGTCAAATAATTACATCTGTATTTTTACTTTCCAACATATAACATCTAGATGTTGGTGGTTAACTTAGATCAGAAGTATCAAACTTGATTTAATTGAGGGCCAGATCAGTATTGTGTTCGTTCCCCGGGGGCCGGAAAGGAAGAGGAGGGGGCATGGCCGGGATGGTCATGGCCAACTGCGTGTGGCCCGGTGGTATGGCCAATTTAACACTGCTCACATGGGTGATTCCTGTATGGGCCTGGCGGGGTTGGGGAGGGAATCCTGGGATCTCTGGTGGGTGGTGAAGTGGGCTGGAGGCTCATCCCACAGGATAATGTGAGGTGAGGCAGGGAACAGAGAGCACACTTGCCCACCAGGATGGCATGGACTGGACTGAAGCAATGGAGGCCAGCACCCTGCAGTTTCCAGGACAGCCGTGTGGTCTAGATCCATCCACATCATAAGCCTTGAGTTTGACACCCCTGACTTAGATTATAAAAATATTATATGAATAATTAAAATGCTAGATATGAAGGATGAAAGGTGACATGTTTGATATTTTACTTCATTTGTTAGTTTTAGTTGTTTTAACAGTCATGTTAATCTTTCTACCATATTCACATTTTTTTCTGCAACTAATGATAAGACACTAATTGTAAATGGCTACAATTGTAAATTCATATCCATTTTCTGCTCTTTATTTGCATGTATCGGTATGTGTATCTTTTACGTAGGATATTAATGGACAGTTGCTTCAGGTTTGAACTTTAATTACCCAGATCTATGAAAATTTATGGAAAAGACAGTTTTGCTACTGAAACTTTGTGACACATTGCAAAACCTTGATTGATTTTTAACTCCATTTGAGGCAGTTGATTTCCTTGATTACAGCTTCCCACTAAGGATGCTTTGTAACACTGGCCCACTTGTTGTATCTTGATACTCTCAGTAGTTGTCATTTTATCTTCCTGTAATGTTTTTGCTTTTTACACATTTTCTTCCAATGAAATTTCATAAAGAAATATATTTATGTTTCAAAATATTGTTTTGCTAATTTTATGGTCTATCTATTAAAAAAAAAGAACGCTTTTTTCTACTGCTTGAACATCAGGCTTCAAATTGGCACACTCTGAATCCTAGTACACCTGATGCAAGAACTGTGGCAAGAAAGAAACAACTGTTGGGGCAAAACTCCCTTAACAATTGTCTTTCTTGGCAATGGAAATTTTGGGCTCAATTGTAGTCACCTGTCAAGGACTAGCAGTATGTGCAAATTCCTATCTTGAAGCCCAGGATCTAAAACAATGTACTCCTTTAAAAGACCATGTTTTCTAAAGCTAAGAAGGAAAGATTTGTTGCATATATTTGAATCCTCCAATAAATGAATGAGTGCT